>NW_026575142.1:40057500-40657500 GCF_905146905.1 Nyctereutes procyonoides
CCAGCTACTTTGGAACAGGTTGGAAAAGTTTTCTGAAAGTAATCCATCGAAATAACTCCACTAAGAGGTGAAAGAAATAATTAAAAAAAAAAAGCCTGATAAAGAAAATACACGAGATGCACTTGATTTTTTTATATTTGTTATTCCTGTCCCATGTTTATGATTCACTGGGAGTATCTGCACAAATGATTTTTAAATAGGTGTTTTTAACGGCAGGCCAGATGATCACAAATATTGTAGCCACTGTAACTTACACCATCCTCAGGTTTTCCCAAAACAGACACAAGAGGACATACACTTATTTATTTCATGATTTAAAAGTACATGCAAAATACATTTTTCAGTAGGCTATAATAAAATACAACTTTGATTTTGAAAACATAAAAGGGCCACTTGGCTGATATTTTATGACAGTGTATGCTTGCTTTTACCCTTATCTTTCAAGTTTTTCTCTGTATTAAGCATGTTGCAGTGGTCACTTTTTAAACAAGACCTTTTTTTTTTTTTTTTTTTTTTTTTTTTAGGGAAAAGAGTTTTAAAAAATTTTTAAAAAGAAACCGGTTTTAGAAATATGAAATTAAAACAACCATTGCAATATCAAATATTGTAGCATCTAAACATATATGATAGGTCTAATCTAATCTTTTACCATAATGGTGCAACTTAATATAAAATAAAACCACATGTTGTACAACCTCTTCTTGCAGGGCTGAGAAGTATCCTGTTATGATCTAATCAAGACACCATTTCAAGACCACTTTCTGTGTTGAAGATCTAATTTAACACCCCCATGGAAAGCACATATGGTTATGTCTGTATTTGCATATTTATATATGCAGGTGGAGCTGTAGGTATTTGTGATAGAAAATGTATATTCTCTGTAGCCCTGGCTGGCACACATGCCAAGCGTGAGCTTCCCCTGCAGATACAGGGCAGAAGTGATTTTAATCCTTCTGCTTTTGCCTGGAAGAACATAGAAGGGAAGATTTAAAAGAAAATACAGATCGGAAAGACATTTTTAAAGTGGAAGTATTTTTAAAGAAATTACATCCTGAATTTCCAAGCAATACTGAAATGCAGTAAGTCTGAAATTCTGGAAAATGCTGGGAACCAAACTTTAATTTCTTATATTTTTATACATTAGTGATGGTAATTGGCTTCAAATACTATCGAACCATGAGGTAAAATGAACTCCTTCACAGTGTTTCTGTATGTGATATGAAGGGAAAGAATCACACTACTGAAAAATAAGAAGAAAGAATGTGTGAGGGATAAACAACCTAACTTCATTGAAAGAATCACGTGTTTTTAATAGCTTTAGCAGAAAATCACACAAACTTTGAACAAAAATTGCAAATCAGACACACCAAAAATCCTGTCACAGCTTTTAAAAATGAACATAGTTGTGGAAATATTAAAATAAATTTCTCCCGAGCCAGGTCTCCCTGCAGGTCATTCATTCATGCTGGTCGGACAGGACTTTCTTGTGCATGCTTGATCAATTTGAAGCCTTTCTTTGGGCTCTGCTGTTTTGTTCTGTTCTGTTTTTAGGACAAGAAGAGCATTTTCCTTGTTGCTAATCACAATTGAAATGCATCATTTCGTATTAAGCCGGTGCAATAAGCCAGTGGATTTACATGCCCTTTGGAAAGATTTTGTTTAATTTTGTTCAGTGTGCAGTTCTTTACATTATGGAGACATCACGGGCATTGATTCTGTTCCTACCAGCATTCCCGTAGAAAGACTACCATGGCACTCCCTCTGCCTGGAACAATGTTTGATTGAGAACCACGTCGGCCCCGATGTCGCCGAAGAAGTGGAGTAAAGCAGCAGGTTTCCACTCAGCGATATGCTCTGTGCACTGCTTCTCCTCCACAATGTGAGGGGTAGCAGTGATTCTGCAAACCTCGGCAGCAGCCCTGATGTCTTCTGAGAAAGACAGAGTCGTGTCTTCTAAAGTGAAATGAGGCGGAGATCATTGGGATGCAGGTCACAATAACACCTGCTAATATTTTAGATCACCTAAATATATTCCTGGAAAAAGTCATGGAGATTCTCTTTAGGATCAGCCAATTTCAGTGTAGAATCACCAGGGGAAAGTACTTGTACTGTTAGGTTGTGTGCAAAATTTTCAGTGTTTTTCTTTCTTGAATTGTAATCTGGCATTACTTATTTCAGTGTAATGTAAGGAGGCCCATTTTCAAGTGAACTGTCACAGCAGGACATGCTGCACCTCCTCCAGGGGCTGCATGAACCTGTATTTAAACATTTATGGGAGTCTCAGTTTACTCAGCTCTTCTCCTACAAATAACCTGAAATAACCTGAAGGGGAAAAGTAGAGAAAACACCTGGCTTTTTGTGTCAGAATGCCTTTCTGATATTTGTCCACAACTTGAAGCCTTTGGGAAAACTTGAAATAAGAACCATATCCAGTGGTACATTGAAAATGGTTCCAAATGTCCCAAGACCTGTGTAATCTAAAATGGTTAACTTTGAGCTGATTAAAAACCTTTATGTATAAAATAATGTGTTTTATGTGGAATGGCTCTATTTTATGATTATTGCTTGGCATTTTCCACAAGGGATGGAATGGAAGAGAACCCAGAAATAGCAACTGAAGCCGACCGGTGGGCACAGCTGTGGTCTCCCAGCATGGAGAGCCCGAGCGGGGAGGGGTGGTGCACGTCGTCTAACAAGAGATCTGAAAAAGATTAATTTAAAAGACTAATCTAGTATATAGCAAATTCAATAGGGCTTAGAGACACGCTAAGTCCATTTCCAGTTCAAATGAAAGAAAAAGTAATTGCTGACTTGTTCGGTTCAATGATGTCGTATCAGTTTTTAAAATGTAGGACTTTCTCAGACAGGAAGATATCGTCAGAGGCTGGTTCAGTTCAACCCCGAATGGAACCACCAGCAGTTTACAGAACACCTTGCTGGGGTGGGCCTGAGAAGCCAGGGGCGGTCTGCAGACACAGGTGACAGCTTGTCCTCCTCTCCGGGGCTGGGGATCTTGTCCTCCCAAGTGTGTCCCCAAGACACCCTGGTGTCCACCAGAACAGGCCTCCCTCAGCTTTCTACCCTCCAAAACCCCACACAACTTTCCTTCTTGGCTTCTAAACTCCATCTCTCTTGATGTGTCTGCTTCATGAGTGGAGCATCCCTGAGGGCAGCTCGCATTTACCTTCTGCAGACGCTGGCCTGGTGTTGGGCACTGTGCCAACAAAAAGTGTCTCCAGGTGTCCGGCAGGTGAATGTTGAATAAATGGATAAACTCAACACGGTTGGGTTTGTGGGTACTTCTGTGTGTGGCTGGTTAATTATTATATATTATATAATAGAGCAGGAATACCAGGCAAAGATATGAACTTAAATAATTAGAGTGCAAATCAGCAAGTCGACCTCTAGTAGTAAGAAGCAATCCTTTTGGATGATTACCTTAAATTTTCATCTTAATGAAGATATGTTTGAAGCTCGAGAGTTGAATTCAGTGGTACGGTTTTCCTAGGGGGAGAAAAATACAATCACCTTCAGTATTGTCCTCTGTTTTTCAGAATAGCACCTGAGAAACAAAACACAACATAAGCTGTAAGCAACAGCCTGGCTTGGCCCGTTCTTCTGTAAAGTGGAAACAATAGTTGCTTCCTTCGAGGATTGTTTTGAATATTAGATATCTGATAACTGCTTAGGGTAGTACATGGCACTAGGGAGGTGTTTTAGAACAAAACAATGCAAATGGAAGCAAAAACAAACAGAAAGACTGAGAAAAAAAATAAAACCTGAGAATCATTGGTGAGTAGACCTTGTTCGAAAACCCACCGTGGATCTGGAAGATGAAAGTAAGGCGACGGCCACCAAGCTGGCCTGTGTGTCATGACCCCATGAAGTCCACACCATAGAATCTGGAAGTCCAAGTGCTCTGGAAAGTTGACAGACCCCCCTCCCCAGGACCCCCACCTCTCCCTCCACACTTCTATGGCACCCACTTCCCAAATTTCAACTTTCCCACTTGGCTCCGTTATTTGGGAACCAGGACTGCCCTTTTAAGCCAGAAAAATAAGTTTATCTGCAGGGTAGATAAACCCTGCCCATCACTCAAGGTGCAGACAGCCCCCTTGCCATTTCTGGAGGACACACGTCCCCATCCCTGGAAGAAGCTGACTGTCTGCTCCAGCTCCCTGCCCACGGACCCAGCCGCTGGCATCCCTGAAACCACATGGCATTCGAGATCCCTTTCTATCCCAGACACTTGCCTCTACTGCGTTAGTGAAGCTGCTACTTTCGTGTTAATTTGGGCACAGGCTGTCACAAGTGGGATAATTAAGGGTGTTTTCTTTGAATGCACTGGGAAATACAGTGTAATTGTTTCCTCTCATTGTAACTAGTGAGTAATTAGTTGCTAAACCCAAAGGCCAGGTAGGAAGTTGCCCGGACACACGAACTCCACATCTTTCTTTTCACTCATCATGTGGGACCTGTATGAATGAATGAATCAATCAACCCTGGATCTTTATTTACAAAACTATCCCTATTTATTTCTGTGAAGATAGTCACTATTTTTTCCCCAAACTGAATGCAAGTAGCTGTGAAATTTTTTCCCAGACAACATTACTATGAAATAGATTCGGAGGGATGTAGTCAAGTTGTGCAGCCTTAGGTAGACATGAACCATGTAAAACTGTTGCAGACTTTCTTAACTGATCCCTTCTCTGCCTCGTGGCCAGGTTCCTAGAGCCTAGACTGTCCCACCACTGCTTGTGGGAGTCCCACCAGAGGTAGAGACGCAGCCTGTCAGGGTCCTAGGGGGTTTCCTGTTGTCTCATATTGATGGCAAGAGCCCAGACGTTTAAACAACCTGTTCTCAGGTCCTGAGGACACCAGGATAGGGTATATACAAACCTCTTGATGGAAGTCACTGTGGCCCAGAAACACAGTGTATGACACTCCGTGGGAGATGTCACTTACTCTATCACACCCGTGGGACCTGAGCACAGTTTCCCAGACCCTGAAATTCTCCTGATCAGAGGGCAGTTCAGGCCAAAATCATCTATGCACATGCTTCTCCGAGAGGCATCTGGGTAATTTTGGAGCTGAAACTCTTTCGATGGGGAAGGGACTTGATTCAGGGCCTTAAGGTGACCTAGAGGCCGGGACAGTGGGAGTCCCAGGGCTGCATAAGGTTTTCTGAAAAGCAGGGGATGATGGCACCACGGAGAAAGCATTGCTGAGGCCAGCATCTGGCCTCAAAATGGGCGAGGTGCCACTAGCCTTGCCCCCAGCCCAACAATGTCATGCACCCGCTTCGTTTGATGTACCAAATGTTCTGTAGCTGTGCCACATGCACCCCTGTGCAGGGAAGGCAGTGCTAGTGCAGCAGTGTACCCTAAGTCCAGCAGCTCGCGGGGGGGAGAGCAAGGCCCTGATGGGTGGCACCTGCTCATTGCCATGCTGTGAATATTCCTACCATGGTTTCTTTTTCTTTCTTTCTTTCTTTCTTTCTTTCTTTCTTTCTTTCTTTCTTTCTTTCTTCTTTTTTCTTTCTTTCTTTCTTTTTCTTTCTTTCTTTCTTTCTTTCTTTCTTTCTTTCTTTCTTTCTTCTTTCTTTCTTCTTTCTTTCTAGAATTTACTTATTCATGAGAGAAACAAAAAGAGAGGCAGAGACATAGGCAGAGGGAGGAGAAGCAGGCTTCATGCAAGGAGCCCAATGTGGGAATCGATCCTGGGACCCTGAGCTGAAGGCAGACGCTCAACCACTGAGCCACCCAGGCATCCCTTTTTCTTTCTTTCTTTCTTTCTTTCTTTCTTTCTTTCTTTCTTTCTTTCTTTCTCTCTCTCTCTCTCTCTCTCTCTCTTTCTTTCTTTCTTTCTTTCTTTCTTCTTTCTAAGATTTTATTTATTTATTTGACAGAGAGAAAAGGAGAGAGCACAAGTCAAAGCAGAGAGAGAGGAAGACGCAGACTCCTCAGTGAGCAGGGAGCTGGACCTGGGGCTTGCTCCTAGGACCCTGGGACCATGACCCGAGCAGAAGGCAGATGCTTAACCAACTGAGTCACCCAGGCACCTCATCCACCATGGTCTCTTTCAATCCACCAAGCTGACATTACCGAGCACAGAGTTGGGAAAGATGTGCAGGTCTCCACCTTTCTATAGTATTTCTGTCATACAGATGCAATCGACCTAAGTAACCTCAAGACCACAAATGATAGCAAAATATACTAAAATAACTAGGAAGTGATGTGCATTGCTACCTATGTCTATACTATCACTTATTTAATTGTAAGTGTATACAGTTTAATTTCTAACACTCATTGGTGCAGGCCGGCTCCAGTATACCACTGGGAACAGGATTCTCTGACATTTTCCATCATTCTTGGTATTGTTTTCATAAAAAAATGCTCTCAATTTTAGCAAAGAACTGACAGCCATGAGCTTTCTGGTATTGTTTTGTGGGTTCCTCTGTCTGCTAAATACAGTGTTTCCTGTAGCCCTTGCTCTGCTAAGTTTGCTTTTCTGTCACCCTGTAACTTGGTATATATTCACTCACTTATTATCTTTCCTGCTTTCGTTCACTGGAATCTAAGGACCAGCAGGGAAGAGATCTTTCCACGTGGTCATTGAAGCATCACTGGTACCTATAAACCGGCACATAGTGGGCCCTTATAATCACCTGCCAGATGAATGGGAGCTTTCCTGGTTACTAGCACTTTGACTTTCTACACTAGCGGCATTAAGATTGCAAGTAAAACAAGAAATGATGATGTCCCAGACAGCACCAGAATCCAAGGTCCACTCATGGACTGAGGGAGGTCAGTGGTCACTTAGGGCCTCGTCCTTGTAAATCTTGCCATCTTCCCATGGAACAAAGATGAAATCATCCTCCTCAGTGGGGCATGAGAGCTGGTTTCCCCAGCTCCTCCCCAGAGGGGCCATGTCCTGGCTGTGTGCATCCTGTGCATCCTGTCGGACGAGGAGCAGCCCTGCACTGATGCAGGGAAAGCCAGAAAGGGACTGGGAGCCCTGGTCAGGTCAGCGCCGGGGCAGCCCCACCCTTGGCCCAGGTTGATGTGGTTGGTTTGCACACCTGCTCCCTGGGGGCCTGGACAGGACGAGAGGCCCCTTATCTGGGGAGAGGCCAATCTGGGTTTCACCAATACAGCTCAGCTTGGAAGTAGGGAGGGAGTGTTTGAGGGGAAAAGAGGGTGACTGCCAACAAACAACCCCTCCATGTTAAATTGGGCGGTCTCACGGGGCACCTGCCTGGCTCAGGCAGTAAAGCGCAGCACTCTTGATTCCCAGGTTATAAGTTCAAGCCCCACATTGGGTGTAGAGCTTACTGTAAAAATAAATAAATAAATAAATAAATAAATAAATAAATAAATAAATAAGATCAGAGTCTCACGAAAAGGCTGCCCAGTGCTTCCCACATTTCAGTTCCAATGAACTGCATGGAATGCAAGTTCTTAGCCAGATGCTGTGAGGGACTCACTGAGGAGGAAGCGCTTTGGGCTGCAGCATCAGCCATCGTTCCCTGTCCTCGCCTATGATCTTCGGAGAATATGCCTCACGAAAATTTCCTTTCGACAGAAAAATCCGAGTGCACGTCAGAAAGCGTGGCGTAACTTTGGGAAACGCAATCACATCCCTGCCGAGTGACCCCCTTCCTGGTCGGTTGCCGGGATCAGCGGGCCGCGCCCCGGGAACGTCGGGGCATGTGTGCAAATGAAAGCTGTACACGCAGAGGTGTGACTGCAGCGCGTCTCGAAAATCCATCCTGGTGCCTAGAAAGTGCGCCAGCCGAAAAAGACACCCAAGGGTTAATGCGATTTCCATCCCAGCGAGTTTTGCTTGCCATTACTTTCTCTTTCTTTTTTCCCTTTTAACTGATTCGTAGCATAAAATCTTCCTGGACACCTAATTATCAAGCCAGCTCAGAGTCACAGCTGTCTGCTTGGAGAGCCCATTAGATGCAGCACTTGAAGCCTCCGTAATTCCCCAAACTTCCCGGTGGTGAATATTAAGAAAAGATTTTTACATGTCATATGCAATTCCAAGGTGGAGTGAATGGCCTTCGAGATGACGAGCACTGAATGCTTGTCCATCACTCCATTCACTGCTTACAGGTGGTCTCATTTTCCACATTCAGATATCGGCTGGCTATGACAGCAGGCACTTAATTTGCATGTTCGACAGACAACAAACGGCCCCGTGCATGTCAAAATAGGTGGTGATGCGTGACAGTTTCTACACAATACTGTCTCCTCTTCGCATGACCTTTGACCTCTCGGCATGTCTTTTTTCCACCATCAGAAAAAAAGAAAAAAAAAAAAGAAAAAATATATATGCACTTCTCTGCTTTGGAATAAATTTGATACTAAATTGATTATTTTCTTTCTTCCTCCTCCTCTTCCTCCTCCTCTCCCTCCTCCTCGTCCTCCCTCCCACCCCCTCCTTTTAAAGGATGCCATGCATCCGGATTTTCATCTTAACTGCTACAAAACTCTGCCAGGAGAACCTCATAAAATGTAAAAATAGGGGGGCTGTGCAGACAGGAAGCTGTCTTGTCGAAACCCATTGTAGTTAAATTGCTTGGAACTTTTTAATAAATGTAACCTTTAAGAGAGAGCTCTAATCAGGTTAATTTTTATTTAAGACAATCATAAAATTAGAATCTTTAAGGCTTTTCTTTAACTTGTGTTAATTAGATTCCTGTCCTTGAAACACTTTTAATATTAATATTTCACCATGGTTTAAAATTACTTCCTTTAATTGCAGGTTTGGCCAGCCCGTATTAAATATAACACCCAGTTATTCTAATTTTCTGTAATGAGCGTGATGAGCCCCGGCCTCTCTCTTGCTCTCCACGGAAGCCTGCTAATGAGAACACAGCTCACAATTGTGCTTAAAAGGTTAAAACAGTGTGAACCTGAAAATGCCCTGGAGTGCTGTTGACATCACAAAGTCCCAGGACCTGTGCTTTTTGGGGGATCCCTGGCAATTTATGCAGTGCTAAGATTTCAGCTAGAGTGCCTCTCTGCTCTGTGGAGGGGCCTCGGGGCCTGACCCGAGCTCAGGGACCCCACACACCCCTTGTCTCACCAGAGAGGAGCATAATCCGCTCCCCAATCCTATTTTAGTGCTGGGTCTTGTTTTAATTAAGAATTAAAGCATGACAGCAGATAATCGCGCCTCCCGGGTGTTATAAGATTTGAGCTGCAGCTGTGAACCTGGCACCCGGGGGGCCATTACCCCATGATCACCACACCCCTGGGGTCACCCTATGGAGAGCCCAAGGAGGGTGCTCGGATTGCTGTGGCTGGCCATGCCACGTGCTACCTGGAGCAGATGGGGCTGGGTCTACCCACCGTGGGATGAGCCCCCACAGCCACGCACATCCCATCCTAGATGCTCAGATTGGGAGACAGTCGTGCTGGGGATAATAGTCCTCCACCTCCGGGTCAGGGCCTCTGTGGTTCAGGTGAGGGAACCAAGGAGGGCAGTGGCGGTGGGCTTGCCGGCTTCCCAGGAGGCAGGCGCCAGCCTGCAGGTGCGATCCCCTGCCCATTCTAGGCACTCCCGTCTTCTCTGGGGACCGTCTCAGGGCATGGGCCAAGTTCAAGTGACAGTTAAAAAACACACCATTTCCCAGGAGGCGATGCACATTTCCCCTTCAGAGAGGTGGATTTTATTTTTCCTGTTGATGTCTATGCAGCGGGTGATTCTAAGCCACTTAAGCACAGGTGAGGGCCACAGACCCTGGCTTCCAGCCACTGTGAAAGCACCTTTCCTGGTGCTCAAGGGGGTCGTTGCACAGAGCACTTAAAAGCCCAGCATTTAATTTGGAGAACTGCAGGCTGTGCTGGGTTCACAATTCCGTGGAAGTGGCATGTGTATGGGATGTGTTTGGGCCCCAGGAGGGAGGGAGGGGCTCAGAAAGCTGTGCCTTAGCTGGTATGTGGGTGCACACCGACAGCAACTGATGCATGCCCTCCGCTGATGTGAAGCAACCCGGCAAAGGCCAGGGCAGCTACCTCGCCTCTTGTGGGTGTGGAATAGGGGGACAGTGCTCTGGATGTGGTGCTGGGCAGCCTGTGTGCAAAGGCAGCTCTTTCTAGCTATGTGACACGAGACAAGGGTCTTAAAGCTTCTGTGCATTGGTTTCCTTGCCTATAAAATTAGGGAATGAGAGTATTTATTTACCTCATGGGCTGATTGTAGACTTATGTGATTAAATATTTGAAAAGTGTAGTGGGTTCAATATTGTTCCCTCCAGCTTGTGTCCACTGAGGACTTCCTAATGTGACCTGATGTACAAATAGGGTCTTCGCAGATATGATTAGTTAAGGATCTTGAGATGAGAATAATCTTGGATTTAGGATGGGCACTCAATCCAGTGACCTGTGTAATTTTTAGGGGAGAAAGGATGAGAGACACCGAGAAGATGAGGTGAAGGTGGAGACGGACATTGGACTGAAGTAGATACAACCCAAGGGACACAGGATCATGGGCAGTTCCAGCAAGAGAGCAAAGGCACGGGGTGAATTCTCTCTCAGAGCCTTCGGAAGGAACCAGCCCTGACCACACCTTCAACTTGGACTTTGGGCCTCTTAAACTGTGAGAGAATACATTCCTATTATTTTAAGCTACCCCACATATGAAAATTCTCAATCGCAGCCATAGGAAACTCATCCAGAAAGCATCTAGAATAGTAAATGGCACTTAAGTACTAGATAACAGGGATCCCTGGGTGGCGCAGCGGTTTGGCGCCTGCCTTTGGCCCAGGGCGCGATCCTGGAGACCCGGGATCGAATCCCACATCGGGCTCCCGGTGCATGGAGCCTGCTTCTCCCTCTGCCTGTGTCTCTGCCTCTCTCTCTCTCTCTCTGTGACTATCATAAATAAATAAAAATTAAAAAAAAAGTACTAGATAACAGATTGCTACATAAAAATTAATAGAAAATATATTTAAAAAGAAACAGATACCTGCATGACTTTGAGCAATTCTTCGATCTGGAGATTAATATGTAACGAATTTTGTAGATAGTTACTGACGTATCTAAGGGGCCTAAAATTATGACCATTGTTTCCAGTATTGATTCCGGTAACAGTCCTGTGACAGAGATGAATCTATAAAACAGCATGAAGATGTCAGGTGATGGGAAGGATGCTTAAAAAACAGGATGAACTTGGGAGACGTTTCCAAAAGGAAGTGGTAGCTCGGGAGAACCTTGGCAAGTGATTAAGAGTAATTGAGGCAACGTGGGCATTGCGGCCACGGGGGACAGGCTCTCAGCATTCAAGGAACATTTACATCCACCAGACATTTAGAAAGAAAATGGTACCCAGAGTGGTGAACTCCCCAGAAAGCCTTTCAGACCACACCACCTCCTCCGGATCCCCAGTTGACGACGATCTCAAGTTAGGCTTTAGTTATTCCTATCCATTTCTTTTCAGATTTATCAGAAGTAACTTTTATCTTGAAACCATATGTAGATAGATATTTCAGTTTATCTAAGAAGTGCCATAAATATCGGGTGGGAACATACTTCCTGCGAGTTCCTCCCGTGCTGGTTTTGCTGCCCTACTTTGTCCGTACTCTTGCTGCAGTGGAATGTGAGGCTGTACCTGGACTTATCGATCGAGTTTCCTGTTGAAGTTATTTGGGTTGATTTAAAATAGTTCTTTGTGCAAACCTCCCCTCGAAGAACACGTGCACGCACGTGTCTCCACGTGAACTCATGCAGCAGAGAGAATACATCTGGGAGAAAGACTTTCAGGGCGTAAAGTGTGTACATTTTCAGTTCTTTGATGTACACTTACTGCTCCCCAAAGCAGCTGGACCCGTTTCCACTCCCACTGGGATTTATCACTGTTTGTGTTGATCCCCCCTGGAGCACCTTGGATGTTTTTAAAATCTCTAAGTGTTGCCTGTCCGATGGATAAGAAAGAGGATCTCCTGGTGGTTTTCATTTGTGTTCCTTGATGACTAAATGGGTCGAACACCTGTTTACTTGCGAATCAGCCATCTCACTTCTGGAAACTTCCAGTGTATATCTTCCATTCATAATTCCATTCTGCCATTTATTTTGTTCTTGAGGATTTGCAGTTCTTTCTACATTCTGAATACTGCCCCTTGTTGGTTTTTACATATCAGAAACATTTCTCAGTCTCTCGATTACCCTTCTGCTATTTTATGACCATTGAACAAAATCCTAAAAACTAAGTAATGAAATAGAAATGACTAGTCTTTTCCTTCATAGATTGTTTCTTCCATTTTATTTTTCAAAACCACTCTGTACCTGTTAACTAACTAGAATGTAAATAAAAACTTTTAAATAAAAAAAAAAATTAAAAAAAAAAAGGGGGATCCCTGGGTGGCGCAGCGGTTTGGCACCTGCCTTTGGCCCAGGGCGCGATCCTGGAGACCCGGGATCGAGTCCCACGTCGGGCTCCTGGTGCATGGAGCCTGCTTCTCCCTCTGCCTGTGTCTCTGCCTCTCTCTCTGTCTGTTGACTATCATAAATAAATAAATAAATAAAAAATAAAAAAAAAACTTTTAAAAACTTTACTAGGTCACAGGGATTTAAAATTTTGATTTTATGCTATATTTTTAATATTTTGGAGTTTTATTGTATATATTGTATGTAGGATCATTCAAAAAAAAAGAAAAAAGAAAAAAGAAAACTATCCATGGCAGTTTATTTGTTAAAATCTCTTATGGAGCAATCTGCTGCTTCTGTCAACTATTGGTTTTCCATGCATGTGTGGACCTCTAAGTTTTCTGTTTTCTTTTATCTTTATTGTAAAACCACCAGGTTTGTAATAAATCTTGATAACAGAGTGTGCTCTGCACATACAGAGCAAATCTCTTCATCTTGTTCTTCAGCATGTCTAGCCTATTGGCTGAGATTTATTCTTTAAAAATCAGCTGGTTAGTTTTAATGGTTAAGAATTTATGGAATTATATTTGGAATTATGGGACCTATATAATTTAGTGGCAATTGATATTTATATATTACATTTTTCTATCCATTCATTTCAGCCTCAATCAATGTCATTCATTCAAGCTTTACCATTTTCTTCCTTAAATACTTGTACTACCATTTGCTAGAATTATTTTTAATTACGTTTTAAGCTGCTTCAATTTTATTGGTTTTGTAGGCCTTACTTATTATTAGGCTTTCTGACTATGCATTGGTGATTCTTCATTTTTATCTTATGTTCAACAGCTTGACTTAAATCTCTTATTGGCCATAGAAAATTGTCTATGTATGCTCAAAGTTTTATACATAGACCTAATATTGTCTCTATGAGATTTTTGTTTTCCTTCTCAATTTGCATGGTTTTTATGATTTATTTGCTTTTCTTTTAATACTGTCTAATAGACAAATAATGTGTGCTTTTGAATTCAGGCAGGAAAAGAAAGCATTACTGCCTCATTGCTAAATTTATTTTATTTTATTTTATTTTATTTTATTTTATTTTATTTTATTTTATTTTATTTATTTTTTTAGTGTTAATATTTTAGATAACCATGGTACATTTATCAAATCTAAGAACATTTATACAATAAATTAAATAAAGTACAGACTTCTTTCAGATTTCACAGGTTTTTCCACTGATAACCTTGCATTCCAGGATCCAATCCTGGCTATCTGTTGTTAATGCTGGTCAGATCACTTATGTTAGTCTAGCTGATTTTTGGCCCAAATTAAAATACAGTAAAGTTTTAGAACCAAGTCAAATGCCACTTTTGATGTTACTGCCCTCCCATAGTTTGAGTGATTTGCTGTGTTCTATGGAGTTATACTGTGTGTTGTTTATACTTTGTGTTCTCTTATTGGATCTGTTAGTCCCTAGCCAAGTAATTATTATTGAAAGGAACTCAGTCTTATCCATCCTCTTACAAAGAGCTGTTATGAAATGAGACCAGTGTGTTCAGAGCATAGTGTTAAAGGAACTTAAAGTAATATAAGTAGTGGTTAAAGGATATTTGACTGCATAAGATGAGCATAACTTCCAACTATTTTTGAAAAAGGAATTAAAAATATGTGAAAACTATGGGTAAATTTTGGTAGAATGATCTAATAAAGAATAGGGAAAAGAGCAGTTGATATTTTTAAATCATAGAAAGTTGATATAAATAAATCCATCTGTCTCATTCGGAAAATGTTCGCTAATTAAGTCTGATCAGTATAACTCTTTGTAAAAATTATGACAAAGTTTCCTTTGACATCTTCATTGTTTGAAGTACTTATATCAGATTTTGGAATAACCTTAATTGCCTTTTAGACTAACATTTTGTCTTGTTCATTGTTGTATATGTTCATTCTTCTTTTTGTTGCCCATTTTGTTTTTCACCTAGTTAGGTTTCGTTGTTTTTTTTTTTTTTTCATTGCTAAATTTAAAGAGAATACTTTCCATAGTCTACTCTTAAGCATATCTGTTAAGGTTTTGGGTAGATATTCCATATTACACTGAGATATTTCTATTCCTAGTTTTCAATAAGGTGTTGAAATTTATCTAATATTTTTCTGCATCTGTTGGGAAGAGCATGTTGGGATGAACAAATGCCCTATTTTCTAATGTGTGCATTAAAATACTGATCCGCATAGAATTTATTATTATTTTTATCTGTCAGGTAAGAAATCTAACTTCATTCTATATTTTTTAATACCACTGCTCATTTGCTCTCCTGTGAAATATTAAGCAATGATCTATTAGTCTCTCTCCTCATTTTGAATGCTACCTCTGTGAAAAAGTAAAACCCCATATACATTGGTCTGTGTACTTCTCACCTACTTTTTTGTATTGTTTTTTACAAAGATTATCTGTATTTTCCTGCAAAAGTACCACCATAGTTTAACTTTTTGTGGCTTGGTAATGTCTCTTAATACATGATAGGCAAGCTCCTCCTCACTTTTTCAAATGGTAGTTTTGGTTATTTTTATTTTTTATATGAACATTACCAGATAAATACATACATACATACATACATACATACAAACAAACATTTTGGATGACATTTGTATTGGAACCATAATAAAATAAGATTTCGGCTTTCAGTTAACATAAACATTTTTATGGGCATTTTCATGGGCATTTTTATACAGTTTCTTTTGTGAATGTATGCTTTCATTTCTTTTGGGTAAGTGAGTGGCATGGAGTTGCTTCATCATAGTCTAGACAAATTTTTATCTTTAAAAGAAACTACCAGATCCTTTCCCAAATTTTCTGTATCATTTTATATTCTCACCAGTAATGTATGAAAATTCCAGTTGTTCCATGTCCTCGCAACATTCATTATTGTCACTCATTTAAGAAATTTTAGCCATTCTACTGGTTGTGAGTTGTGTCTCCTTATTCTGGGTGTAAGCCTTTGTCAGATCAGAAAAGCCAAAAATGAGTGACAATTCAGTTGTCCAAAAAGAGGACAGTTATGGTCTAGTTATGCAACAGAAAACCACCCAGCATTAGAAGGAAAGGATACTTAGACTTGCATTATACATATGCAATTATGCATATGTATAGTATATATACATAATATATATAACTATATATTAATTACATGTACTATAATATAATATGTAGGTATTATATTGAGCAAAATAAACCAGTCACAATACAAATATGTATTATATGATTCCATTTAGATGTAGCATAAATGGGTCTAACTGAAACATATAAAGAGGCATCACTATATTGCATGCAACTGGAGGAATATAATTAAAAGTGTCACAAAAGAGGGGCATCTGGCTGGTTCAGTTGAAAGAGCATGTGACTCTGGATCTCAGAGTTGTGGGTTCGAATCCTACATTGGGTGTAGAAATTACTTAAAATGAATAAGTAAATTAAAACTTTAAAAAAAATTATTTATTTATTTTTATTTTTTTTAAAGATTTTATTTATTTATTCATAGACACACAGAGAGAGAGAGAGGCAGAGACACAGGCAGAGGGAGAAGCAGTCTCCATGCAGGGAGCCCGATGTGGGACTCGATTCCGGGTCTCCAGGGTCACACCCCAGGCTGCAGGCGGTGCCAAACCGCTGCGCCACCGGGGCTGCCCTAAAAAATAATTTAAAAAAGAAAAGTTCCACAAAAGAAACTTCAGCAGTAAGAGAAACAGTCTGTATTTTGGAGTGATAGAGTCATAGGTATACAAAACAAGCAATATTTATCCAACTATACACATAAGATATGTACATTTCACTGTATATAAACTATACATCAGTATTGGAAAGTTTAAAAGTATATAGGTAGGTTCAAGATTAATTTTCATCTTCATAATTCTAACCAATGAATTATGTTTATTCCATTTCAAAAATTTTTAATGTCTCAAGCTAGAGTTCCAAAATGTTTTTCCTGTAGTGTGCACCTCTTAAATTTATTCCTAATTATTTTGACATTTGTGTAAGTTTTGTAAAATTGCACATTTCTTTGACTCTATGTGCTAGGCTGATAACTGAATATCAATTTTATTTTGACAGTCATTAGAGGCCTTCCTTTAGTTGCCTTGCCCTTCTTCAGTTTTCCATATTAAAAATATAACAGAATTTGCAAAATCATGTCTCTCACACTTGTTCATTGCTTTTATGATATCTTTGGTCAGATTGCAATGGCTAGCTCTTCCAGGACAATGTTCATCTTTGCAGTTAGGAAGGACTTCCCTGTTTTTTCCTTGAGTATAAAGGGAATGATAAGTTAAAGGGAATGATGCACTTTCTACCTGAAGAAGCATAATATATTACTATTTTGTTAAGAATTTTTGAAAATAGTGAGTGATTAATGAAAAGAATGCCTTTTCCCAGCATCCATGTGTATGTTATTTTTTGAATTTTTCTCCTAATCTATTAACCTGAACACGGTAAAAGATTTCTGAATATGCTTCCTGTTTGTTTGCTTCACTTGTTCATGGTTCATATTTATAATGAAGTGATAGCTCCTATTAGCCAACGCTAATAGGGCTAATAGGAGCCCACTTTCACTTTCAGACTGCAAGTGAAGTCTTATTTTGCTGACTGCTTCCTAAGAATGTTCCCTTTATATAGTTGAGTCATTACTGTGGGGTTCTTTATTCTTTCGTGGAGGCGAACTCAAATATCACATGTTGGTTCTTCTTCTGATATATTTCTATCACTCTAATCTTTTTAGAGTTCTTTTTTCTTTCTAGTACTTTGCTTACCTGTTCTGTTTTCAATGTCCCTTTGGTGTTTTTTATTTTCTTCTGTAAGATATTTTACATTCGACAGTAAAATATTTGATAGACTTTTTTGTAGGTTGGTAGGTTGGTTATTATCATTTCTTCCCTATGCGGTTCTGGCTTTTATTCTGCTTTACTTGTCACACCATCTCTCTCCGGAGACACAGTGTCTTGGGATTGTGCTATTTTCTAGAAAGGTCACCATTTCACAATATTGTCATTGGTTTTGTTGTTGTCATTAAATTCATGGTGATTTGGTCATACTGTGCAGTTATCTGGTCATAGTGTGCAGTGATTATAGAGTGTGAAGAACAGCTGCCCATGTTTGAATTCAGGCTTGGCCACTCATAAATTCCTGTCACTTTGAGTAGATTAGTTAACAAGAGAGCAAAAGTCCTGTTTGATATCAGATAAGCACCAGCAGTGTGCTGATAAATGTTAAATATCAGCCTTTCCAACAAAAAGCAAAAACAAAAGCAAAAAAACCAAAAACACCCCCCAAACCACCCCCCTAAAAAATCCAAACCCAAATGCTCTGATCTGCAACATTTGCTAGATCCCATGCTGCTAACCACCACAGGACCAATTCCAAGCTACCACTGCAGGGCCACTGATCTTGGAAGAAACGTGTGCTCTCGCTCTTGCAGCTAATAAAGCTGACTCCACCACACCACTGGGTAAGAACAACATACACACGAGCCATCAGTACGTTTGTTCCATATTTCTTTGGCCCAGTGGCAGCCTCTTGGTGGTGAGAGTTCATTGCCTATGGTTTGATTTTCCACCACTTTTCCTTTTCTCTGACAGTGTCACTATCATGTCTCCTCTTTCCTTGTGCCTTACAAATGAGTGAGGCGAGTTTTCCCATGGTAGCCTGTGCTGGAGGCTCTCCTGTCCGAGAGAGCACATCCATGAGTTGCTCACCTGGTGGGACACACAACTGTGCAAGTGAGCTCTTCCAGCCTTCCCTTTCCTCCTCCCCCAGGAGGGCCCTGCATGGACAGCTTTCCAACACCAGGTGCCTCTGTTCATCCTCTCATCCAACGCAGACGGTGACCTGCAAAGACAACCAAGCTCTGTGCTTCCAGGCTTACGACCATCTCTCCTGCTTCCTGAAACCATACCAGGCCGCATCCACTGACGGTCCTTCCACCACCTGGTGTGTGCTCTCCCAGTTAACCCAGAGGGAACTATGGGGCTCTGGGCAGTGGTGACTCATGGAAAAGGCTATGTGTGCCAGCAGCCCAGGCCCTGCGAGGTCAGCCCTGGCCTCTGTGTCCCCTGCAGGCCTCGCCTGCTCCACACTTGGCATCCCCTCCTCGCCTTCTGTGGTTCAGGCTTGCAGGTGTCTCCTGAGTTCATCAAATAGGGAGTTTGCATATGTGCTTCCCTGTGATCCTGTTGCTCTTGGGTGTTTTCCCAGAAGAGAAGGAGAAACTGACATCTTTGTTCTGCAGCAAGAATCTGAAGCAAGAGAGGGGATCGTTGCACCTGCCCAAGCTTCCAATCATCCTTCCGGCTCCATGTCTCTCTGGACACATGCCTTGGGAGCCTTCTGTCTGCAGCACATCTTTTCGCCCTCTTTCTTTCCTTTGCTTCTTTCCATTGTGATGGTTAAACATACACTCACTTTAGTTGCCAAAAGAAAAGTAAATAGAGCAGAAGGCAGAAGGAGAGTAAAAAAGAGAAAAAGAAAACCGTTTCCCTGGAACCAGGCCCTGCTCACTCAGTCTCTGTTTGTGGGAACTGATGCCATCATGGTGGCTTTGCTGGGAAGTGGTGCCCAGATATTCGAAGCATTGAGAGTCATGTAGGAAACAGTCATGTGCTTCTCACCCAGCTTTCACAACCATAACATGCTCACATATCTGCTTCAGGTATTTTCTTAAGAGGAGACAGCTCACATCTGATAGAATGAAAGGGCCCTGGGTACCCCATCCTCACTCCCAACCCCCACTATCCCCCTAGATGTAACTGCTTGCCTTATTTTTGTGTTTATCATGCCTAGAAGTGTTTTTGTATTAATAAATCACATTATGCGTGTTTTTGAAGTTTTATGAATGACACTGTATCACAGGTAGATTTCTCCAACTTCGTATTTTGCTCAGTGTCAAGTTTTTTTGGTGATTTTTTCATGTTGACACATCTAGTGCTGGATCATGAATTTGAAGTGCATATTGTCCCATTGTATGTGGGTGCCATCCTGTACCTATCCATCCTCTGGTTCCATATAATAATATAACACAAGAGCTCCAATGGACAGCTTTGCTACCATGGTGGCCAAGTATTCGTAGGTTCAAACCCAATGTCCAAGATGCTGTATTAGAAGGCAGATCCTCTGGGAGGTGATTAAGTCATGGAATGGGATGTAGTGCCTGATAAGAGAAGCCCCAGAAAGCTCCCTCAGCCCTTCTACCACATGAGGGCACAGGGAGATGTCCATTAACCAGGAGGCAAGTTCCCATCAGACATGGAACCTTCTGGTGCCTTGATCCTGGATGTCCCAGCCTCCAGAACTGTGAGAATGGCATGTCTGTTATTTTTAAGCATGAAGTCTCTGGTACTTTGTTACAGCAGCCTGAATGGAGTAGGACACAGAATAGTCATTTTATCTGTCTGCCCATTCCCTGTTTTCTGTCTGTGTAACACTAGGACCCTTTGTCTTGCTCCAAATGCATCAATCAGACATTCCAAGAACCCACTGACCACCATGGAAACAGAGATTGAAAGGCAGCCAAGACAGAGGAAGAGATGGGAGGTGGGAAGGTGGGAGGACAAGAGGACCTCCTGTCTCCAGGACAAAGGGGTGATGAGGAAGGAAGGCACGGATGGTTGAGACTCCACTCGAGGGCAACCTTTTGCCACCCCAGGAACAGGAGGTGGGAGATTCAGATAGGTGTTTAGGGAATAAGGGCAGGAAAAGAGACCCAGCCAAGCCAAGATGGAACCAAGCAGAACCAGAAGGAGGAGCCTTACTGGCAATCACTGCTGAGCTGCTCTGAACGTGTGATATTAATGTATAGTCCCCTACAGTGTATGCAATTCCCTATTTCTTCATTAAGCTTGTGAATGTTTGCATTTGTTAGGTATTTATAATTTTTTTGCTAATCTAAACAACGTGTCAGTATGTCATGGTGGTTTTTATGTGCGGTTCCTTGATAACTAGTATGATTGGCATCTTCTTCTTGTCTATTGGTTATTTGTGTTTATTGTCCATGAATTCCTTATTTATATACTTTTTCTTTATTCTAGATGGTGAGATAAATATTTATCAGGTTATGAATTTACATTTTATTTCTTATTTGCTAGTGCTTTGTATCATAAATGGATGATGGATTTTATGAAATGTGTTTTATGCAGCTTTAAGATGGTCAAAAGTATTTTTTTCTTAAACCGTTAATTTAGTATACTATATGAATAGATTTCCTGATGCCGAACTGTGTTTATATTCCTTAGATACAGCTGAGTTTCCTCACATTTTAATTAACTTTTGCATTTATATTTATAAGTAAGATTAGTTTATGATAATCTTTTCTCATAGTGTTATGTGTGGTTTTAGATCAAGTTATAGCAGCTTTAAAAATAAGAGTTGGGGAGCTCTCATTTTTTCCCTAGATTTTGAACTTTAAAAAAAGAAATAGCAAATATTAGTTTTCTTGGATACTTCATACATTTTTTATTATAAAATTATCTGTGCCTAATATCCTTTGTGGGGGGTAGTTAGGGGGGTAAGAAGCAGGGGGAGAATTTGGTACTGAGCCATGTTTTTTTTTTTAACAGTTGTAGTAGACTGAATAGTGGTCCCTAAGATGTCCATATCATAGTTCCCAGAACCTGGGAATCTATTTACCTGGTATGGCAAACGGAGCATTGCACGTGTACTGTTGTTAAGGATCTCAAGATGGGATTGCCCTGGATTATGCCCTGTGTGTCATCGTAAATGTCCTTATAGGAAGGGGGCAGAGGGAAGTCTGAAAGTGAAGACGAAAGGAGCAGGAGGCTGAAGTGATACAGGGATGGCTATTAGCCAAAGGATGCAGGCAGCCTCTTTCTAGCCTGGGAGCTCGAAAGGCAAGGGAGTGTTTCTCCTCTAGAGCCCCCAGAGGAGCAGCTATTACCATCACCCTGATGTTAGCCCAGGGAAACTGACTACGGACCTCTGGTTTCCAGAAACGTAAGAGATTAAAATTATTTGGGTCAAGCCATAAAGTGTGTGTTGATTTGTTAAGGTGGCAAGAAAAAAAAAAACAAATACAAATAAACAAAAACCCCAAAACAATAGTTATTGGTGCTTTTTCAAAAAATCTGGGTTATCTCTTTATCATGCATTCATTTCGGTCAACTAGATTTCCCATGAGCATAACCTGTGCTTTGTGTTTATGTGTTGTCATTGGGCTTACCTGCACAATTACTTTGTGATTTTTATATTTCCCCTTCCTATGGACCCATGACCCCTACAAAAGTCAAATTCTCAGTTGCCTCCCAGTTTCTGGAATCCAAACTCAGCTCATGTAGCAGCAGCCCTGTTCACACCGCTTTGGGCTCCCAGTGTCTTTCCTTTCACCCAGCTTTTTTTGCTTGGAACCTAGAGAAACCTTCATTCTTGTCAAGGAAGTAAGACTTGTCTGGTCTGTTCAGTACAAAAGGGGAAAGCAAAGAAGCAGAAAGTTAGTTTCCCTCCCATCTCCCTAGGACACAGGGTTTTCCCTTTAACTGGATGTCACTTTGCATTTTAGTCTCACTTTTACTTAAAAACAAATAAACAAACTTTTTGAGCATTATACAAATTACACCAACCTCTCAGGCTACGTTTATAGGATCATGCTATATACTACACTGTGTTATAATCCTATAATATAATGCTTATCACATAACCCAAATGATTATGGTATTAAACTCAATTGATATATTATATAACAGAGTGTACAGGACATAGATACTAGTACAAAGAGCCCTGACTCGCATATAAATGTCACAGACATGTTCTTCAATCTGTCATACTTCTAAAACAGAAGACACATTCTCAGGTTCTTTGGGTTTTTTGTTTGCTTGTTTTGCTTTGTTTGCTTTTTAAATTCTTCATCACTGAATTGGTCTTCTATCTGTTTTAGCAACAAAAATAAAGTAAGAACCATGCCAAGTGCCAATGGACTCTTTCCAAAGTACCTCTGCGATGTGAATTTCTACTCGAGGACTTCACATAATACTGGTTTGAATTTAGTCTTTACTTTGCCCTACTCCTACCCAGGAGTCCCAGGAGCCCCAGGAGAGCAGACCAGCACCCCAAGGGATCTGGCTTATGGATTGCAATGTTAAGGCTGCTGAGTTCTGAGGACTAATGTTTCCAGCCCAATGTAGCATTTCACAATGCAGTTTCATGAAAGTTCTGCAATAAATGAATAAATGAATGGATTAATCAATCAAGCAAGTAATTAATTAATTAATTAATTAATTCTGGTATATTTTTCATAATACCCAAATTCTAAGCTAGTCCAAATTTCCTAAAAAGTAGCATAAGGTTATAAGTGAATACATTATTCATTATTAATTCTGCTATTTTCTGCAAATGCTGTACATTTAAATTCATCTTGAGTCCATGAAAACCAAAGACCAGTTGCTTTTTTGCTCTTATCTCACACTTGGTTAATTTGTTTATGTATTAATCATCCATTTCCATAACACTGCGATTGGCAGCACTTCGGGTCATCATGAAAATGAAATGATTTTTAGTGGCCTTTTCTGAAAATAAAAACAATATGTGCCTAGTTAAAAATCATAAAGAATAACTCAGAAGTCACAGAAAAGTATGGAAAAGAAATTAGGTATATACTGTGGCCCTCAATCTTAAACCTAGCAGTCAACATCGTATATGTGTAGTCTAGTCTCTCAATAGATAAAGTTATAGATACAGATATGTGTTAAAAGTACATTTAAATTGTTCTATTCTGTTGACTTTGACATGCATTCAGAATACCTCCTCCACCTAATATGAAAAACACTTTCCTCCCGAAAAAAGGCTTTATTCTGAAATTCACTGTTATTCCTAAATTATTTAATTACAATTATACATTTAAAATGATTCACCTAAAACAGTTATTTTTCATTTGTTCTCCTTCCATATTTTCTGTTCTTTCCTGGATACCCCTTTTATTTTGTTTCACAACCCATCAACCACTCTCCTTCCATACTTCAGAATAGTGGTGGTACTTCTACGGAGCTAAAGAAAAACACTTTTTTTGTGTATTTTTAATAAAACCCTTGTGTATTTTTAATAAATACACAATAAATAAATAAATAAATTTAATAATAAATAATACACAATAAATAAATAAATAATAAATAAAGCCCTAATTCTAAATTTGCCAATTTCTTCTATACAGTAGCAGAGGATTTTAACTGAATGAATCACTTATTAATAATTGTATTATTTCATATGAGTGCTATACATTTAAATCCATCATGATATCACTCTACATAGCAAGTTTTCCACATTACATGTAAACATATTCTAGAGTCACTTGCCCTGAGATTATTAAAACCAATATATGAAATGTACAGTGAACCAAGATGGGGTTCTAAATTGTGTGAAGTTCATTGTTTTGTGCACTAGTTACATTGACGTGTTTCTGAAAGTGACCTCCACTTTTAGAGCAGTGGTGCAGGCCTCCCTATGACCAGCGTCTCTCACATTCCACCATGCTGAGCTGAGCAAGGAAAGGAGAGTTGAAGATGGAATTGCCTCTGCAGGGGCTGGGGAGATTGTGTGTGCAGAAAATTGCATGAAGTCTAGTAAGGCTGGAGTCACAAGTGCAGGGGGGAATAGGAAATGTGAGTCTGGATTTGTCCGAGGAGGTTTCACATTGAATCTTTGTTATCCTCATCCACATACCACCCTCAACCATCCCAACATGGGATCTTCCCAAGACTAGGGAGCATTTGTTCTTAAATATGGATCTCGTTCATGGTCAGCAACACCCGCCCTAGCCATCCAGCCCCAAGTAATGACACCTCTGCTTTCCTCAAGGATTCTGTGCCTTTTCAGCAACATCCACAGCAAGGATGAGGGACACAAGGAGGGCATCGGGAGTGAGATGAAAGAACAGTGGCTGGAAGACTCTTCCAGTTCTGGTAAGAGGAGGTTGATGTGTGGGGATGAACATGGTAGGGACTTTTTTTTCAGAAAGGGAATGATCTTTATGGACATTCCCCCCACCCCGGCCCCCACAAAATGCAACATGCACATAGACAAACATGTTCCTACATTCAGGATTTACTTAGGATTTTAGAGCATGTGTGTTCTCTCCAAAGGCTAGGTTCAAGAATGTTACAAGAGATAAAATTTCTCCAAGTGCTACAATTACATTAGTCATCTAGCCTACCCAATCTGAATGACAGAGACAAAAAAGACGGTAAAAAATAGAATAGTGCCACAGGGAATGGTTAGATTACAACAATGAATGTGGTATTTGTGTCATCAAAGGCCTAGAAGAAGAGCAAGAGGCTGTGAAAATTCTCAAAGAAATAATGGCTGAAAACTTCCCACATTTGGAAAAAGACACAAAGCTACAAATTTAAGAAGCCATCTGAGCTGCAAATAAAATAAACCTTAAACATTCATGCAAGACATGTCAAAATTAAACACATAAATAAAACACATATTTAAACTACAGAAAAAGACAAATTCTTGAAAAGGGTCTGATTGATAGGGCCCCTTACCTGTGGGGCAGACAAGGAGCACCAGTTAGTTGTTGATGATGGCTAATGAGGGAAGTGGATGTGACTATAGAAGGGCAAGATGAGGGGCCTCATGGTAATGGGAATGTTCTGTGTGTGGACCATCAATATTTCAGTTGTGATACTTGCTATAGTTTTATGAGACGTTACCATTGGGGGAAACTGGGTAGGGTGTCCATAGTATTTCTCTGTATTATTTCCTACACTGCATGTGAATATACATTTATCTCAAATAACATATTACTTAAAAATGTCAGTAGACATTTTATAATGGGCTAGATTAAATAGCTTTTTCTCTTTAAATAGTTTTCCAGGTGCCTGAGTGGCTCAGTTGGTTTAGGGAGTGCCTTTGGCTCAGGTTATGATCTCAGGGCTCTGAGATTGAGCCCCATATCAGGTTCTCTGCTCAGCGGGGGAGTCTACTTCTCCCTCTCCCTCTGCCCTTCCTTCCCAATAGTACTCTCTCTCTCTCTCTCTCTCTCAAACAAAGTCTTGAGGGGAAAAAAAAGAATTTTCTTTGGGGTTGCCTGGGTGGCTCAGTTGGCTAAATGTCTAATTCTTGATTTCAGCTCAGGTCATGTTCTCATGGGTTTTGGGATGGAGACTCATGTAGGGCTCTGCACTCAGTGGGGAGTATCTCTCAACATCTCTCCCCAGCTGCATACACATGCACGTGCATTCTCAAATAAATAAATAAATAAATAAATAAATAAATCTTTCAAAAAAGGGTTTTCTTTGTTAAAATCAATTTTGGTGTTTTACTTTTTTTCTCTTTGATTCAGTATTGTGTTTAGAACAAAGTTTATAGAAATTTGGAATGAAGCAGAATTTTGCAGTTGAGATAAGTTTATATCAAAACCACCTCTACATTAGCTTTAGACACATAAAATCTTTTGTGGCCATTTATAGTTTGCATTTGTTTTTCTTATATTGATTTTCTGTGTCTTGCACAAATACCTAATAAATCAATCAGCACTTAAAATAAATCTATATCATTGGGAATTAGGAGTAAAAGGGCAGTAGAGAATACTTCCATAGCATATATTTGCATTTCTTTGGGAAGAGCCTTACTCAAATTATTTTGGGGTCACTGAGAAAATATATGGGGGAATCAGAATTTAAAACTTTAGATAGAAATGGAATATTTAATGGTGTCCTGTGTAATTTCTTATTCATGCATACATTCATTGGCTCTGCACTATGTTTAGGAATTAGGCACAGATCCTGAAACATGATCTAATTTGTCCAATATCCTCTGAAGTGGAGCTTTTGAGCCAAGAGTTGAAAGAACAGTGTCTCAGTTGTCACACAACCACGATGGGTAGGAGGATGGATTGTGTGTTTGGAAATCACAGAACTGTTTTACTTATGCTGAGATTTATTGAAGGCCATTTGTGGCTGAATAATTAAATAAAAGGACTTAAAGGCTAATTTGATTATTTTCATTTACCATACAGCTGGTACACTAAAACTTAAAATCTGATTACTGCCCGTTTTAATCATGGTTCTTCAAGCCCTTTCAAGAATGGTCATGGGGATGTTTTGGAGGTTCCAGGTTGTAAATTTGAGTCCACCATATACTATTTGTCTTACATAATTAAAACATCAATTTTATCATTAATCTTTTTATTTAAAAATATAGGCATCATATCTAAATAGCACTTAGAATATTATTTTTCCAAAATATCTCCTCCCATTTACGTATTATATCTTTAAGTCTATATATTACTGCTCTGAATATTACCATAAGTGATAACACTTCAGAAAAAGGGATGTGGTCTGTTTAATTTCTTTAAAGATTCATTGATCTCTCTCTTGAGAACTTTGTTGGGAGGAAATATTACTACTGCTGTTTGGAAATTCAATCAGCTTTGAGCTGTGCTGGGTTGGATAACAGCCTAAATTGGCTGTGCTGTATTTGTGCTGCTATTATTATTTCCTTGAATTTCTTTGTTGATTTTTCTCAGAGTGCTGTTTCTCAAAAGGCGAAAATGCTGGGTTTCCCCTATTGCACCTCTTCCCATCAGAGTAAAACATTGTACTATCTCATTTTAGAATAGCCATTATCCTTTTTCCAATTAGTTTCATAGCAACTATTGTGACAAAATGAAGGTCAAGTACTCAAAGTTTTTCTTTTTTTTTAAAGATTTTATTTATTTATTTAGAAAAAGCATATGAGTTGGGGAGGGGCAGAGGGAGAGGAAGAGAGAAAATCTGAAGCATCGCTGCTGAGCACAGAACCCAACATAAGGCTCAACCCCATGATCCTGATATCATGACCTAAGTGGAAACTTAGAGTCATTTGCTTAACGGAGCCACTCAGGCCACCCACCCATCAAAATTTGTCTTATTCAATTTCTTTCACACTCTTAAAGGTTTTCTTTCACACTCTTAAAGATTTTCTGAGACACAGGCATCTTTTCCCCATCATTGTGGCTTCCTGATGATCATGCAAGCTCCTGGGACTGATTTTGCATGAGCTAACTCTCCAAGCCTTTGATTTCTACTGGAAATATAAAATCCAGATTTTAGAGTTCTTCAATAGCAAGGACTTTCAACTAGGTTTTATAACTGAGGGACATTGTTAGTTATCTCAGGAAACATGACAAGACTTGAAAATTTGTGAGAAGGCAATCCTGATTCACTTTAACATCACTAATAGATTCTCATAAAGAATCAGACTCCATTGTGGGTATTTGCTGACAACTTTCCATCTTCACCATCCTCTCTTCATGACTTGTTTCACTTTTGACCAAGATAGTAAAAAGACTGAGATGCTCTTCTTTTATATGAGTGGGAAGTTCAAAGTATACAAGCAAACCAAACCCCCAGGCAGAAGCCTACAATCTGGCCCCATTCCCTAGCCATAAGTGAAGCCACTCCTGTTCCCCTGCCTGGATTTCTCAAGCCATTTTTGGGCCACTTGGGGCCTGCTTTGCACCCTCTTTCCCAGAAAGCTTTATTAAGTGAGTAATGAAACTATATCCTCTTGGCATATGTATGAAATCCTCTGTCTCAACATCTGAATCACATTTTGTGTTAAGGATGTCTATCCAGCCTTTATGAGATGACTACGACATACATAAATAGACAATTCATTTAATATTCTTACAAAAATGTCATAAAGATATCACAAAAATCATATAAATTGCTATATAAACTTTCAAACGACATACTTAAATAATCCATTGCCTTTGTCTTACCATTATTAAAGAGTTAAACATTTGGTGTAGCCACATTTATACCCCTCCTGGACTATCATCCTTTTTCTAAATATTATGGTCCCTATCATTCTCTGGGAGTCCTGTAGTTTCTCCTGTTGTAATCTTCAGTGCCAGCCTCACCACCCTTGCTGCTCTTGAATACACCCAGACTGTATCCCTGCTCTTTGACTTCTACCTACCACAAATTATTGAGCCTATAGACCACATGAAGCACCGTTTATTAATACACAAGTCCAACTTCTGTGGACAAGAGGTAAGCCCTGAGTGTTGTTAGAGTATTGTTGAAAATACAAATTTTGTGCTGGCTCAATTGGTAGAACATGGAACTCTTGATCTTGGGGTCAACATGTAGCCCCATGTTGGGTATAGAGATTACTTAAAAATAAAATATTTTAAAAATTTAGAAATAAAAATTCCAGGCTTACTGGAAAACTTGCCCTTGCTCTATATTTCCATAGTAAATCCAAAGCTAATTCCTTTTGTAACCATTAACTTAATACTTGGTCTTTATTAATTGAATATAAGTTTGCTAAATAAACAGTGGAGTAAATAAATAATGTATCATTTCCAAATACTTTTCTGTAACATTCCTCTCCAGGGCCAAATGGAGAAATATGAAGGGCAATGGTTTGAGAGACTCATCAGAAGAGATTCATTCAGGACAGAGATTTCTTGATGTCAACTGGGTGCTTAGACACAGTGGCTCACCAAAGAATTCTGTGCTTAATCATTACAAAACAGAGATAGGCTCTAAGGAAAATGGTCATAATTATGATTTCAACACTAGCTTCATGATACCATAATATCTCAGAGTACAAAATCCGATCCTACATAAAACTTTCCCAGATGAGTAGAGCATGTGTGGGTCCCAGAAATGCCAGCCTATCTCTCTGGTTATCATGAGGAAAAAAGAAAAAAAGCTTCGGGTTTTTTTTTTTTTTTAATGTATTGCTTCACTTCAAAATATAAAATAGGGAAATTAAGTAACTGATGTGTAATTCTAAAATGTCAAGTATACCCTGGACATAATATATTAGGTTTCTGTTGGTAACTGTAATTTTGAAAAGTGTACTGAATATCTTAAAAGTAAATGTCACAGCACAGTAGATAAATTTCAGAACTGTTTCTCCTAATTTAACTGGAAGGAGAAAGTCCCAGAATTGACCTCTGCTTCCTATGAATGTTTTTCTTAATGACCTACTTAAGGATATTGCTAAAAACCAGCCAATGTACTTCATTGTAGAGGAAGGAAGGCAAATCCCCAGGAAGACATCATAAAATATGTGGCCCATTCAAGGAAGCTAATGGGAAATGACCACTGACTAAGTCCTTTGAGCCCTGGCTAAAGAGCAATAACATAGATCCTCATAGAAATCAGAAATGCTATTGTTAGGGCCAGACTTATTTATCCCAGGTTCTAAGTTAATATTTACAAATCTATTAATTTTACTGTAACATGGCATAACTAAGTGCTCTTGGAAAATGTGATTGCTGTATAAATGTTTAACTAATGACCATGACCTTGAATTGAGGAAAATACCCTTCAGCTACATAGTCAGAAGCAGCTATTGGTTCTATCCTTGGGATGACTTCAAGAATATTCTTTCCCTTTCAGATGAAAAAGGATCAAATGTGTCCAGTAGCAGTTTGTCCTGAATTGAGAGTTAACTGTCTAGGTACTTTCTAGAGTCACCATAACAACATACCACAAATTGTGAAGTTTTAACAACAAAAATTTGTCCTCCTATGGTTCTGTAGGTCAGACTTTGGCATTGGCAGGAATAGTTCTTTTTGAGGGCTCTCTCTTTGACTTGTGGATGGTTGTCTTCTCCTTGTGCTTCTACCTGGCCCTCCCTGTGTGAGCATCTCTGTGTGTGTGCTTAAATTCTCTTCCTCTTTCTAGAAGGATCTCAGTATTATTGGGTTAAGGCCCATTCTAATGACCTCATCTTCAACTGATCATGCCTGAAAAGACCTTCTCTCTAAACGAAGTCACATTATTAAGTACTGGAATAAAGACTTCAATAGCATATGAATGTGGGGAAGGCACAATTCAACTTACTGGTGTCCATACAGTAATCACAGTTCCCCCTTCTCTGAGAAGAGATGGGCATGACTGCCAGTACAAAGCCGAACGATAGTTTTCCATCCTTAGCCACTTCTATGGTAGGGCCAGGAAATGGCCCTATTTGGTGAACTTCCTAGCTCTCCGTGATCCCCATAGGTTTATAAACAACTGGGAGGGTTCATTCCCAGTGCCATGTCTATAAGCAGCACTATGCCACGGTCCCAGCTCACTGATTAAGGGGAAAACATCTATTTCAGACTAATAAGATTCTCTCTAGGAATTTTTGCTTTTTAAATGACAGACTGGTGGTTGTTGAAACCAAATGATTTTGAAGGCCGTGTTTCACCCAGGAGATTCCTGGTATTCTGAGAATTGCCTGTTTATCACCTATCCCATATCCTGATGGTTCAAACTTTCTTGGATTCCGTAATTATGACAGATTCTTTTTAAATAGATTTTCTATTGTTTTCTCAAAATTAATTCCTGTTATTTCCATCAAAATATATTTGGACTGCGTAGCATCCAATTTCCTAGTCAAAGGGGACTTTTAAAGAAAAATCTCTTCTTACCTTCTAGAACAAGTAACAAAGGAATCTAGGCAAATTCTACTATAACAATACTTGCTCCTTCTTTGCTCTCCTTGTTGTATGGAGTATTGAGCATTGCCATGTAGGTGAGTAATAGAGAATAGGGAACCAATAGGATGATAATGTATTCCAAGACAAAGAGTTAAGTCAAGAAATCATAATGTAGCTATCAGGGATAGTAAAAGAGGAAGACACAGAGATTCCAGGATGGAGTGAGATAGTGAGTTACATAGATAGGAAGGCTTCTTTTGATGTTGTTGTTGTTGCCACCATTGTTTCAAAGACTGTGCATGGACTTTTGTTTTCCTAGTCAAACTTTGTAAGTGATACACATGTCTCCCGTGACTTGGGCTAGTATGAGATACTGTATGTGTGTAGAAGGAATCTGATAATGAAACATCAGCATGATTGGGTTCATGCAAGTAGGACTTGTTGATGTTTCCATGGTGGGAGGATGCGTTGCCTTCCAATTACATTTCTAAGCGTCTTTAGCTCCGAGTTAGTCCAGAAAACCAAGAATGGTATTACTTCCATGGAGTGTACTAAGGAGGAAAGCAAAAGGGGCATGTATTAGCTCATATGCCATTGACCTTCAGTGGTTTTGGACACATAACCCCAAGAGAAATTTAAAATCTACTCACATCACCTCAAGTAGACTTCTAAAATATTTTATACATTTCATTGGTTAGAGCTTATTGTAAGTAAGGATACTTAAAAACAAAATGGAAAACTATGTTTAAAAATATCCAAAAGAATCCCAATACTGTACTGATTTAATACTCATTTTGATAACATGTAATGTTCTTTAGCATTCTGATGAATGATAGTTCTGAATTACCTCCTTGAACAAATCCGTTATACTCTCCTCAGGTTATATGAAAATAAAATGTATTTTATAACTGAAACCTCTTGCAGATCACCCCACCAAACTTATCTAAAACAAAGATATGTGTGCAAATTCAAATCTTTATTTATATATCATCTGTGATAATTAGGATCTAAGAAGAAAAATATTGCAAATGATATTAGTGCACAATTGTTAGAAACACCAAAATATATTGAATGCTTTTATAAATTCTGAGAATAAAAAAGTAAAATTTTGTTAGACATGCAGCTCTTAATGGGAAAAACCATCAATCTTTTCTATGCATTTTAATGGAGACAGAAGTTTGTGTACTCCCCTATGTAATCAGAATGATTGTTTTCACTGCATTTTACTTTTGGTGAGCTGACATTAGAACACAGTAACATGTTTAGAATGAATTGGGGAATGGCTACAGCTAAAAATAATATTTTATGACATACAGGATATTTTCATGCCTAACAGAGTAATGTATACCAAATCTGAAAAAAAATATCACATAAACTTCTGCCCATAAATTTAATCCAAGAATCTTTAAAACATTGACATTTCTAGAAAAATCCCTAGTGTTCTTTTTGCTTTACTCTCACGGGAGTCTCCCTTAGGACCTGTGTGTTCTTTAGTCATAGTTTAGAAGTGAGTATAACAAATCATAAATGCCAGAGGCTGTGTCTCCACCAACCTATCACCCATAATCTACAATCAGACCATCCCAATGAGGCACTACATTAGCCAGAGCATGCTGTGGTTCACTTCTCATTTAACTTGGAAAGGAAATTCAAAAGCTGTGAAATTGCTGTGTTGAGATGCTTTGACTGAAGATGCTGGAAACTTGGGTTTTATAACACCTGGCTGAGGGAGCAATACTGAGCCTTGAGATTTGGGATGGGGCAGACAAATGCTTTTCTTTTGTAACCTGAGTAAATTGCTACTGAGAGTTCTGGCCTGTCCTACCACAAATCAGTTTGTGGGAATGAGTTTGTGGGAATAAGGAAGACAAAAATTTGGAAAACTCACTCTGAAAATGATGCATGCCCCCATGGTGCTGGGAAACCCTTTGTACACCTTCAGACAAAGTATCCAAGAATTTGAAGATAATGCTCTGAACTAACACACAAGTGTCAGGAAAATATGTACCTTGCAGTGACTGCCTTTACCCCCATTGATCCTTTATGTCATACAGAGAACAATACTCAGTCAACAGTTATTAATGCAATCGATGAATCAGTGGGCAAATGAACAAGTGAATGAGTGACAAGAATGGGCTCACAGGGGGCTTATACAAGGATGAGTATAAATCTACACAGTCTGGAGCTCCTGTCCAGAGACTCCTGAGATAACACTGCATCAACTAGGTTGTCCCAGAAAGACAGCACTCCACTGTCTTTTCCTGTACCCCCAGAAAACACAGCTATTGACATCAGTTGTGATATCATAGAAGGGAACATTTGCTGAATGCATGTCATGGTTGGGAGAGCTATGAATACAGTCAGAGTAGGTAACTGTAGATCAGTTGTGGACATGAAATGACAATTTTAAATGCAGATAGAGAAGCATTAATTAGGGGTGCCTGGGTGGCTCAGTTGTTGGATTTCAGGTCAAGTTTTGATCTCAAGGTTGTAAATTCAAGCCCTGAGTTGGGCTCCATGTTTGGTGTGGAGCCTACTTTAAAACAAACAAAAAAAAACCCAAACAACAACAGCTCCCCCAACCCAAAACCAAAACCAAAAACCCAATCTTGGGGCACTTGGCTGGCTCAGGTTATAGAGCATGCGACTCTTGATTTTGAGGTTGTAAATTCAAGCCCCTCATTGGGTGTAGAGATAACATAAAAACATATAATCTTTAAAAAAAGAGAAAAAAACCCAATCTTATTGTCTCTTTCTTTAGGAAATCTTTGACACCTTTGCAGTTCCTAACAAAAACTTGGAATATTAAGTGTATTTACTTGAAATAAATTCTATTCTCTGTTAAGGGCAAGTTTTGAAGGAACACATGGCTGTCATGGTATTCAAAATATCAAGAATATTTTATATCAAGTTTCTTTTTGCTCAAGATTTAAAAAATGTAGGCCAAAGCTTTCCCCTACAATTTCTATACAAGTTTTGATATTAAATGACAGCTAGATCATGTTGAATTCAATCAATGGCTAGTCAGCTTGAAAATCCAAAACTTCGAATCCTGTGAAATGAGAATAATATTCTTCCAGAGAAATCTCATCTTTCATAGGTGCATGCAAATATATACATTGAATGTGTTGTAAGATATTAGGGAGAAAAACAGTGTATGTTTAATCTGTACAGTTAGAGACTACTCAAGATGTAAATTTTATTCTGTGATAGCTAGAAAGTTACTACTCTAGTTCATAAAATAATCTAAATGTTATTTAATGGGAAAGGTGTCTTTTCAATTTTTATATATTTCTGTCTTCTAAAAGTTTTTTTTTTTTATAAGATGCTACTTTGCTATATGATGTATCCTGGTAATGGTCTTTTTTTTTTTTCTTTAAAGATTTTATTTATTATCTATTTGTTTTAGAAAAAGAAAACAGGAGGGGGGAGTAGAGAGAGAAGAACAAACAGACTCCACACTGAGTGCAGAGCCCAATGTGGGGTTCAATCCCACAACTCTGAGAACACGACCTGAGCCAAAACAAAGGGTCGGACACTTAACCTACTGAGCTACCCAGGTGTCCCGTAATGTGTCTTTTGAGTGTTCCTCCTTCTTTCTGAGGCTGCAGTTTTGGTATCAGAGTCATCCCCCGCCTCTTTCACCCTGTCTCTTTCAGTGACTATGACTAAGTCATCAGGCCTCCGTTTAGGGGACACCTCCTCTGAGAAGCCTTCCCTCCACCTTTATGGAATGGAAAGGATATACTTTGAAAAAAAACATGCTCCTCAAATCACTCAGTCCTTATCCTGACCCAGCCTGGTATTCCAGCTTCCTGCTCACTGCCCCTACCTTCCACCAGCCCAGAAATGCTGGGAAAACAAAACTGCACCTGTTCTTCTCACTCCAGCACCCCAGCAATGGGGCAACACCTGGTGCAAAGCAGGCTCCTGATCAATATTTGCCTAATGAACAAATTCTCCTCCTCATTTTACTCTTTCATTATGCTAGCATGCAGTTGTTGCTTAACAGATGCTATTGAGTTTAATTGCTTACAAAAATGCTAGTGACTGTCTGTCACTCCTGGGAAGATGGAGTAGGTATACTTTCTCTATTCTTCTTACAAAGTACAATGAAAAGCCCTGGGTTATTTTATAAAAAATAAACATTAGAAGACCGTGAACGGAGAGAGGAAAATAAACAGACATTTTATCGAAGGGAATATCCAGGTGACAAGTAAGCACATGAAAAGAAGCTTAACATCAAGAGCCATTAAGTAAATGAAAATCAAAACCCATAGTGATATCCCTACATAAATATCAGAATACGTAACACGGCAAAAATATTCATAGCAGAGGAGACTATCTCTCTTACATTTAATCACTCATACATTGCTGGTGGGAATGCAAAACAGCACAGTCACTCTGGAAATGGTTTGGTGGTTTCTTCATAAAGGCACACATGACATCACCATATGACGCAGCAATTGCACTCTTGTGTGCTTCTTCCAGAAAAACAAAAACATGGCCACACAAAAATCAGTACACTCATTTTAATGGTAGATTTATTTGTAATATACAAGAATCATCAACAACTCAGAGGTCTTTTGCCAGGTGATTGATTAGACAAGCAGAGCCTATTGATACTATGCAACACTACTTGGCCTGAAAAGAATGAACTACTGATACCCTCAATAACTCATGTGAGTGAATCCCGGGTAGTTCAGTGGGGAAAACAAAAATCCCCAAAGGTATGATTCCATTTATATAACATTCTTTAATTGGTAAAATTATAAAGAACAGCTTAGTACTTGGCAAGGAGGCAGTGGGCAAGGGAGGGAAGTGAATGGAACTTGCAAGCATAAGGGGATGTTGTTCAGTGGAAATACCCTGCCTCTTGGCTGTGTCTACATTGGTACAGGTTGTGATTTTGCCCTACAGTTATGTCAGGTCTCATCTTTTAGTATCTTGATAAAAAGTACATGGGATCTTCTGTGTTAGTTCTTACAACTGCATGTGACACTGCAAGGATCTCAAGAGCCAATAATTTAATTTTTAAAAAGGGATTGATGATTCTGGAAAACAGTATGGAGCTTCCTCAAGAAGTTAAAAATAGACCTACCCTATGATCCAGCAATTGCACTAGATTTTTACCCCAAGTTATAAATGTAGTGATCCAAAGGGGCACCTGCACCCCATTGTTTATAAAAGCAATGTCCACAATAGCCAAACTATGGAAGGAGTCCAGATGTCCATCACAGATGAATGGATAAAGAAGATGTGGTATATTTATATATATGATGTAATATTTATTCAACCATCAGGAAGGATGAATACATACCATTTATATTGATGTGGATGGACCTGGAAGGTATTGTGCTGAGGGAAATAAATCAATGAGAGAAAGACAATTATCACAGATTTTGCTCATATGTGGAATTTAAGAAACAAAATGGAGGGTATCATAGGGGAAGAGAGGGAAAACTGAGCGGGAAGAAATCAGAGAGGAAAAAACCATGAGAGACTCTTAACTCTGGGAAACAAATTGAGGGTTACTGGAGGGGACATGGGGGGGGGATGGGGTAACAGGTGACGCTCATGAAGGAGGGCACATGGTGAGATGAGCACTGGGTGTTATATGCAACTGATAAATTATTGAACACTACATCTGAAACTAATGATGCACTATATGTTGGTTAATTAAATTTAAATTTAAAAATGGTAAAAAAAATTAAAAATAAAAAGTGATGGCTAATTTATTGCTCTATAGAAGTTAGCCAGCTATACTCTGGTTAGTTTTTCACTGAATTGCTTTCAATAATCAAGGAATATTTTCAAATTCCATTTACCTCCCTGAGATTTTATGAGTCCCTTAATTAGGACCAGTAGTCTTGGTAAAATTAAGTTAATAAAATTACCTGGATATGTCCAACTCTGGCAATTGTCCTTATGGGCTGAAATACCTCAGGCAATTTCTATAATAAGCAGGGAATAATTGTATATTTTAAAGTGTGTGCATATCTAGGTGGGTTGAATTAATGGGTATTTAATACCCTCATTTGGATAGCCCACATGGATTACAGCACAGGCTCCTACTACCTATATGGTCACTAATGTGCTTCTGTTTATATTTCGGTTGTCAGAGACCCTTCATGCCCTACCAGGAAGAAGTTCAGTATCTTACTTTGAAACACTTGGCCTTATTTATCCTTCAATGTGAATGGTCTAAGAATCCTAAAGTTCACCCAGCTCAAAGTGGAACGTATGAGAGGAGGTTTGCCCATGATTCCATTTGCTCGGCCCATCCCTGCCTCCATGCTGCTGTGGAAGCTAGTCCCCCCAGGGTCAATGGATGGACTCTGTGCTACCATGCTGCCTTGCTGGTGAAGGTCCCTGAACTCCTGCAGTGTACAGGTAATGTGCTCAGCACTGGCTCCCCTAGGTTTGCTGCTCACCCCACAGCTGAGTCCTGAGGCATCTCAGCCACACTTTCCCACAACCATTTGCTGATTTGGGGTCTTGGTTTAACCAGTCTTATCATTCCATTTCCACAAGATATGTTTATTCCAAAGCCATCCCTGTCAACCCTAAACTAAGTCTGACACACAGATTTTGATTCGGGGCACCTGGGTGGCTCAGTGGTTGAGCATCTGCCTTCGGCTCAGGTCATGATCCCGGGGTCCTGGGATCCAGTCCCACATCAGGCTCTCTGCACGGAACCTGCTTCTCCCTCTGCCTGTGTCTCTGCCTCTCTCTCTCCTCTGTGTCTTTCATGAATAAATAAATACAATCTTAAAAAAAAAAAGATTAGATTTTGATTCATCCCAAAAACCTCCCTAAAAGAGAATCTTGTGCAATGAATGTTGGTGCCTAGACTCCTTACACAACCCATTGTATTTTCCCCAGTGCCTAACAAACACTGAAGGGTGAGTACCTTGGGAAGGAGACATGTTGACATGCCATCCAATATCGAGTACAAGAGAGGGAACACTGCCAGAGCTGGACACAGGCAGGAAATTTGACACACTTAACTTTGCCAAGCACACTAGTCCTAATATGGGACTCATAAAATCTCAGGGAAGTGAGTTGAGCTTAAAAATAGTCCTTGATTCACCGTACTGTACTCCTGCTCCTAAAGGATGTCATTTATGATTTTTTTTTTTTGCAAAACTCAGGAGACCAGTTCAAAGTAAGCATCCACACTCAAAGGAATGAATTTTTGTTTTAAAAGGCTGCAGTGAGACCAACTACCACAATGTTGGAGTGAGGAGCACAGCAGACTTACTCCATAATGAATACCATTGAACTGGAGGAAATTATGAAAACAAATCATTTACGGTCTTCAGAAATTTTTCTAAATGCATAGAACAAATGGAGAACAATTCATTTGAGAAAATCTATTAAATCTCAGTAAGAATCTGGAGCATTTAAGCAGCAATCCATTCCCTGTCTCACCTCCCAGTCCCCAACTTCTATCCTGTGAAAATGACCTTGGGATCTACTCTGCAGGAGGGTGTGACCAAGGTGGGTCTTCCTCTCCAGCGAATACCAATCAAGAGCCACAATTTCACCCCAGCAGGAAGAGATACTAGTATCTCATGTGTCCCAGATCATTTTTGCAGAAGACAGTCAAGGCTGAGAGTTCCGGGGCTCTTTCCTCTAAATAGCCTGCATACCCAGGGCAGAAACTCCACCCCATGTGTGACAGGTTGGGTTACTCGGCTCCAATCACACCTGTCTCTCCTTGCTGGTAGAGTGGAAGTCCACACCAGGAGAGACAATGGAAAGGGCCAGGGGGTCCAATCCCAAGCAGCACCCTCCTCATGATGTGCTGTGACACTCCAGGTAACGAGGTCCCACCCCAGCTCCAGTGCAGGGCTGCTGAGGTACTGCTGGTAGGAAAGGCAGCCACGATGATCCTAAACTCTGCAGTTCTGCTTGAAGAGAGTGATTGTTTGCAAAGCAGTAGGGAGAACTCCATGCCTAAGGACATCTATGAAAACAATGTGCCATCTTGGAGGAAAGCAATTAAGAGGAGACTGGTAGCATCCTGACACAAGTCCATCCTTCTAAACAATCAAGTTCAGATTTCATTGATTTTTCTCTATTGCTTTTCTAATCTCTATTTCATATATTTCCTCTGTAACCTTTATTATTTCCTTCTGTCTGCTTGCTTTGGGTTTAGTTTGCTCTACTTTTTTCAGTCTTTTAAGGTGGGAGGTTAGGTTATTGACTTGAGACATTTTTTTCTTTTCTAATGTGTGTGTTTGTGCTATAAATTCCCCTTATCTCCTTGCTAATGCATTCAGGCCTGTGACCTTCTCAGAAAGTCACCTTTCAGTGTGGACAAAACCTCTGCAGATTTTTGTCACTGGACAAACTTTGCCTTGTGGAGGAACTGACTTGGGCTTCCTGGGGATGAAAGCTAGAATTTGTATCATTCTCTATCGTCCTCTCAGTATGACATGAAGGCAATTAGTGTATTTTATTTTATTTTTATTTATTTATTTTTTAATTAGTGTATTTTAAAGATGGATGTGTGATAGGACCATCAGTCCTATCCTGTAATGTGTAAAGCTGTGTTTAATCAGGATTAAGAGAGGCATTGGTGTCTCTGTTCCATCAGAACAAGTATAGGATGTATGAATTTCTTGTAATCAATACCCCTTTCAGTTCAATGCAAGGAGTACCTTTCAGGTGTCCCAAGAGTTTTAGAAATTTTCTGAGTACAAAGGAATACTTTTTATGATAATACAAATGTATAATGCAATATGAATTTGATAAATATGTATGTACTATGAAACAAAGAGCCTCTCAGGAAATTGGGAGAGGAATGTCTGACTAATGTTAACAGTCTTGATCATAATTTCTTAAATTTGGACTTAATTAAAAACTTAATTTTTAAGTTTTAAAAATTTTAGAGAGCAAGTAGCAAATTGATCGGCAGATTTGCTCACAGCATTAAATGATAACTGTGCTTCCTCCTTAGTGAGATATACAGAAATTTATATTTCTTAAGATCGGTCTGAAAAGACAAGACCCTAATAAGAAAATTCTATGAGAACAAAGAAAACAGAAACACAACATACTAAACTTTATGGAATGTACAAAAGCAGTGCCTGGAGGAAAACTTCTAGTTGTAAATGCCCCCCCCCCTTTTTTTTTAAAAAAGAAACAAATCAAATATGCAATCTAAACTTCTACTTTAAGAAAGTAACCAAAGAATAGCAAAATAAATCTGAAACAAGGAGAAATAAGGGAATAATAAAGAATCAAACAAGTAAATGAAATAGAGAATACAAAACAACAGACAAAATCAATGAAAGCAAAAGTTGGTTCTTTGGAAAGATCAGGAAAGTGGACAAACATTAACTAGACTGACCAAGAAAAAAGTGAGAAGACTCAAATTACAAAAATCAGGAATACAGAAGGAGACATCACTACTGACCTTATAGAAATAAAAATGACTGGAATGGAATAGTATAAAGTACACCAATACATTAGATAACATTGGCAAAATGGTTGAGAAGAGTGGTGAAAGGGAGCCCATGGTGTAGGGCTCTGTCATCCCCCAGCACTGAGGAATGCTTTCCTGTATGGAGGGGCACATCCCAGGAAGGGTGCCCCTATAGTGTGGGACCCTCACTTGAGTCTGAGGGAAGTTGTGATTCCAAAATCCAGATTTATTGGCTACTACTGGTGCTGCTAAGCCAGAATTAGTTTAGTTCTCTTAATATGATTATCATTTATATTTAGCAACTCACCAACCAAACAAAAATAGTAAAATTAACTGAATCCACAAATATATTAGAAATATGCTTTCATTTATTCAAATTATATGTAAACATTGCTGATGTTACCTTTTAATTTACTTTTAATCTGTATTTTTCTTTTTGTATGGTATAATAAGCAATAGAAGTCTGTTAAATAATGTTGTCCAACTTCACTGATGGACTTACACCAATGTATAGTATGTAAATATGCAGGTTTAAAAACAACACTTATTAATTATAGGGAAGAAAGTATGTAAAGTACCCCGGGCCATGTTTCCAGGTCTGTTTGAATTCACAGCTATGAAAACATGACACGTTTTCCTTAGATTCACCTTTGTATTTTTTTCCCCTTTCATTTGGAAACTGTACTTGTTATCTATGTACTTCAACACTATGATGGCATTTGTGAAAAAAAGCACACATATATGTAAATTTTAGATGAACTATTTTAAATATTTGAAAATATTTTAAACAGAGAGGAGGTTTTGGAAGTCATGTATCCAAGTACTTGTTTACTCAAAGTCCTCATTTAATAGAAAATGAAAAGGAGTAGCTGTTGTCATGTCTGATTCGTAGTGGAAGAGCAGCTACTAGGAATCTAGAGACAGAAGCTCTAATGTCCACTGTGTGCTGACTGTTTTGAGCTGCAAACAGCTCTGAGACATTCATTGCACTGGGGATCCTGTCCAGTCTCTATTCCCATGGTCATCACTCCAATCTGAAAAGCAAGTGGCTCTTTTTAAGTTTAAAGTAATATTAACAGGTTCACTTGGGTGGCTCAGTGGTTGAGTGTCTGCCTTCAGCTCAGGTCATGATCCCCGGGTCCTGGGATCAAGTTCCACATTGGGCTCCCTGCAGGGAGCCTGCTTCTGCCTCTGCCTATGTCTCTGCCTCTCTCTGTGTGTCTTTCATGAGTAAATAAATTAAATCTTTAAAAAATAAAGTAATATTAACAGAACTTGGGGTGTCTGGAGGGCTTAGTTTGGTCTGACTCTTGGTTTTGGTTCATGCTATGATCTCAGGGTTGTGGGATTGCCCACTTTGGGTTCTGCACTCAGTGAGGAGTCTGCTCCAGATTCTCTCCCTCTTCCTCTGCCACTTCTCCTGCTCTCTCTATATATAATAAATAAATCTTTAAAATAATATTAAAAGCACTTGTCACCAATGATGAAAATTCCAGTGTTTTCAAAAATTACTATGTAATTTGACATGTCTTTTTACTTTAAGGAATTCCAATACATACAACTTACACATTTATTATTTTTTAACTTTTTATTTCAATTCCAGTTAGTTACCATAGAGTGTAATATTAGTTTCAGTTGTACAATTTAGCGATTCAACACTTCCATACAATACCCAGTGCTCATCACAAAGAGTGCACTCCTTAATCCCCATCTTCCATTTCACCCAATTTCATTCATGCCTATAATAAAAAACACACTAGATTCGGAATAATTAGAAGACATAACAATTAATGGTAATTTAAAGCAGATAGAGGTGATTGCTCATTCTCCCTTTTAATTATTGACAAGGCAAGTTTGCATATTAAATCTAAAGATAAAATTTTAAGATATTGACACCTGTGAACTCTAGTGTTAATCAACTTAATGGTGTGTTTTTGAAAAACCTAAATAAAAATTTAAAATTGTAATGTTTTCTACTCAGGCTTCATTACATCTCCAATGACACAATAAAGGGCTCAACATTTGAAGCTGGATAGCTGAAGGTTTGGATTTGTGATCTGCCCCATAGTAGCTACCAAATGTTAGGCAAGTTGTTGACAATTCTGAGGTACAACCATTAATCTATAAAGTGAGGAGTACCAAATCATTTCATATCATATTTAGGGCTAAAATAGATTGATAATTAAATAAATATAGGGAGATAAGCATCTACAGAGCTGGAATTCCTTAAATGTAACTTATTATTATCATTACCAACATTTGTAGGACTTGTTACAAAGTATGACCTTTAGGTGCATTTCAATAGCACAATTCACTGAGATTTTAAGCCAGAGTTAGGGTGGAGGCAACAGGGACAGCATATGGAAGAAGTAGACATCTGTAGAAGTCTTTTATCCATCCCTGGTGTGTAATTCCTTTAATTCAGGGAAGAGTTGCTTGGAAATGTAGTTTGCAATAGAAATGAAATCCAGGCAATCCACCTCAATATCCAAGAGAGAGTTCTGTTCAACTGCTACATGATGTTGAAAGAATTACGTGCATTTAAGAAGCAAACACTTTCTTAATGTCTGTTTGGAAGAAAAGATGATATGATTGTGTAAATAGAATCTTTTTTCAAAAAGAAAAAGAAATAACATTACTGGGTGAGTTTCTGACTTATTTAGCTGGGTCCAAGGGCGCGCTCCGCTGAGAGAAAGTGATCAGAGCATAGTGTGTGTGGCATTATGCCACCTCAGATTCATGTTTCCTCCCACACAAGTCCACTTCTGAATCTCTCCATGTCCTTGATGTAATGACTAAATTGTTACTGATGCAGATGGAGCGCCATCACGATCTTGAAATCCCTCAGTGGTGACCATATGGTTCCCCTCACCTTTTAATATTTAATGATGGTCCTTGGGCACTTTCCAATTATTAAAAAAAAAGCAACAAAGGATGAGCAAAGACTGCCTTCATGTCAATTTTTAAATATACCAAAGCAAATCTATCCTATGGTATTTAAACTCCATTAAAATGAAAAGTTTTGCTTGAACTTAACAGAATAACTGCTATTTTGATCAAAGACATATTATCCTTTGGTAGATGTTTTTCTCGTTGGAAATATAATTAATCTCAAATACCCTTTCTAGCTCTAAATTATATGAATCTATTACAGGCTTCTAACACAAAGTCATGGCCACATAGCAACATTGGGGAAAAGACTGATAATTTTGCCACCTTTCTTCCTCCCCCCACCCCAACTCAAAATGGTGAGCTCTACTTTCTCCATTAAGGCAATCATATGGGATACACTCTGTAGCAAGATTGCTGCCAAATAGAACGGCCCTAGAATTCCCACTGCGGCTGCTTGCTTCAATTCTAGTAAAGGAACACATTTTTAACATCAAGAAGAATTTGTTTAAATGCTTCCAGAGGCCGAGTCCCGAGTTTGTGGGCACATCATCAAGAACGCTCTGTCCTGGGGAGGTGTGTAGTCAACTTGCATAAAATATATGCATTCTAGAGGCCTGAGTGGCAAGTCTTCCTGTGGAAGCTTTTAGCTTATCTTTGGAAACATAGAATTCATTCAGTGTGGTTAACATTTCACAGTTATTTAGTCAAGCTGTTGCATTGGCAGGTTATTTTTTTAAATTCTTATCTTTTTTCTTCCAGACAGCAATTTGTATTTTCATCAATCACTCATCTGTTCTATCATTCAATAGATGTGTGTGACAACATATTATTCTTGGGGGTGGTGGAAGCATTGCAGACTTCAAACCAAATAATGTAATTCTTGTACCAAGGGTGTACAAATCTTGCAGGATCACATTTAGGGGACAGTACATTCCTAAGGTATTATAAGTGTTACGGTGATCATAGAAGCGAAAATTCAATGGTGCAGGTCAATACAGGGGAGCAGGTAGGGAAAGGCAGATTGATGAGGGAAGTTATCACATGTCCTGACTAAGTCTCACAAAAATGAGGAGGAGCTGAGCATGGTGGGAGTGGTCTGGAAGAGCATTCCAGGCTGACAAAGTGATGGATAATCTTGACAGAGAACAGGTGAATTTGGAAGTGCTCATATTTCTGGCATGGCCAACATGTATGGTGCAGAGATGGTAAAAGCATAAGAAGAGACAAAGTCATATATAAAAATCTAATATCTCGGGAATTCATAATATGTTGCACACTTTTTTTGAATTTTATTTGCATGTGAATATTTGCTTGTAAAAATACAGAAGGATGGAATAGAAGATAAAGTTATTAACAGAGAGCATAAGACCTTAGAAATGACAAAAAGGACATGAGGCTCAGAACACAGCTGTAGATATTAATTTTGAAGGAGAAGATGAAGTAACATTTATTCAGAGAAAGGAAGCAAAAAGACAAAAGGAGAAGGTGAACAGTGGATCAGATGGACCTTGAGGGCCTTCTCTCTGAACAATTGCTCTCTCTGACACCTTGATTGGAGTTGGGGGCAGCACAAGTGTGCTAGTCCTTTTCTAGACTAGAAATTCATGAAAGCATCATTTAGGAACACTGAGTGGTTATGGGAAAGAAAGAGTAAATATTTAGTACTCCAGTCATGGCTATGGCACAATTTCCTCCTTCAGGGTTCTGCTGCCATGAAGAGCTACAGAATGTCCATTCTTGACAGGAACAATGTTGTATCCCAAAGGTACAACAATAATTTTTTTATGGCAAAAAGTGATAGGTGAAAAAAGCCCCACATTTTTGCATGTAATATAGATCTGACCAAATTCACAAACAGGAATAGTATGTCTGTGATGCTAAATTCATATGAGGTGGGGTGATTAGAAAAATTGTGAAGAAGGCTCCTTAAGGATGAAGACAAATGAATGAAATGAGAGACATGGCCATAGAGAAAATTGCTGGAAACCTGCTGATTAGTCTCATTTTTCTGGCTGAAAGCAAGAGAGGAAGGAAATATTTGTTGTTGGTGCTGATGCCATGGAAGTGGTAAGTCATGAATTCTGAGCTGAGCAGAGATGGAAGTAAAACCAGAAGAGAGCTCAATGATGAGGCAGATAAAGAAAGGAAGAAACACTAAATGGGTAAAGAAACATTACAACACATGGTTGGTGCCGGAGCTGCTTGGAAACACTGAAATTACAAGAGACAGACCAATGTTGGCCTTGCTAGAGGGTAGGGTTGTTGATCTGAAGAAAATATTGAGAATGTGGCTGTGGAGATGGGTGGTCATGGTGGACATCAAGCCACAGCCATGGCCAAGGGAGTCACAGATAATCCGTGAGACCACATATATTCACATATGTTCAACTGACCTTCGGGAAGTGAGAACTGAGGCCATTTGTGTCAATGTGGCCTAACTCTGTGTTTTAGGAAACTGTTCTAGGATGATAAGTTCTCAACCAATAAATCACTTCAGTATGTATTGCAGAAAATTCCTTCAAACTCATTTTTCTGGGTAAATAATTTGCACCTTGAGCCAAATAGCTCTCATTTTATGGTAACAGATTGTTCAATTTACGCAGACAAAAAGCTCACTTATCAAACAATAGTGTATTTATCAAGACTTACCTTACAGTCTCCATCTTGTCTGTCAACCCTAACATAATATGTCAGGAAGTTTGCCCAATCCTGATCACATCTCTGCACACAGAAACCCATCCCAATCACGTAAATTCAGAAATGAAAACCCAACAATCTTCTCTGCTGACTTCCACCTTATAGGAAATTATGAAGACTCTGCCAAAGGCCATTCCCTTTAATCACACTAACTCTGATACACTTAGTTTTGGCTAATTCACAGGTTTTTTCTGTGGCCTTTTAAAGACTTGAGAATTGGCACATACATGTAATGCCATTCATGTGAAGGGAACCTGAAAGCACGATGATCATTTCCAAAGTTAAACAACATTTGTTCATAGTTGAATGAATACATATTTCAAGAGAGCTTAATGTTATTCAACAAGATGGGGGAAGTTTTATCCATAAGAACTTTTATTAGAAATAAAACTACATTTTTAGGGAAATACAGTAATCAGTAAATGGGATAGATAGGGTGATCCTAAAATGTCCAGCTACATACGTATAGACATGTTCTCCATACAATGAAAGAAACAATAGCCATTTATCCAGGAACAGGATGGGGGAAGATGACATCACATAGAGCAAGGCCAGGCATTATGCTAGATGACTCCTCCCTTAATTCCACAAAACACAGAAATTTATGACATAGTGAAATTTTTGGAAACATTTCTTTTTAACAAGTAACTAAAGTATTAACCTCACTCTGGAATCAAAACAGCACGTACAGATATGGGGTGAGTAAAAGAATGGGAAAAGGAAAAAAATCGATGAGCAGAGCCCAGGAACTCAAGGATTTTCTAGGAAAAACTATTGGCTTTCACCTGGTACAGGACTTAGTGTCTATGTGCCAAACAGAGTAGAAAAATAGGACCTTCATCAAGGGACATCAGACTGATATTTGAACACACTTGTGTTATACTGAACGCTCCTAATGTGTGCATTTGTGTGTGTGGCTGTGCATGCATGGTTGTGTGTGTGATGTGTGTGTGTGTGTGTGTCATCTTTTGTCATTGTGCATATACACACAAGCAAGGCAGGTGGCTCAAGCCCATCATCAATTCATACTAGTGCAGTGTTGACCCAGGCACAGCCCCATGATGACCTTAACAGCAGAATGGAATCTAGAACGATTACCCGAGTGCATCAGTCAGTTTAGGCTGCCATCCAAAACAGCACACCCTGGGCAGCTTAGACAACAGAAACTTATTTCTTACAGTTCTGGAGGCTGGAAGACCAAGATCAAGGTGTCAACAGGTGTGATTTCCCTTAAGGCCTCTCTCCTCGTAGACATGTCCTGTCCCTCTGTGTCCTCATGTGGCCTTTCTCTTCCCTGTGTGTGCACATCCATGGTGCGTCTCTTCTCCTGAGGGGACCCATCCTATTGCTGTAGGGTCCCATCACTATGACCTCATTTAACCTCAGCGAGGCCCTCCCTAAAGACCTTATTGCCAAATACAGTGGCACTGGGTGTTAGGACTTCAACGTAGGAATTTGTGGGGGGACACAATTCAGCCCACAACACCCAACTTGGCACTAAACAGTTTAAGAGAGAAATTAATCATTGCTCCATAGCCCTGCATCCTTGCCTTTTAAAAAGCACAGCAGTTATGCTCACCCATGTCTTAGATGATCCAAGTCCACATCAGCTTCACCTGCAGTTCTGATTCAGGTGTGCTGGCCAACTTCCTGCCCTGGCCCCTTCTTCTTTAAAAGTAGTTCATCTTTTATACACAAAGATGTCTCTACAGAGAAAGGCCCCTCTCTCCTGTGGCTATACAACCAGCAATTTCAACAGGGCAGTGACCCATCTTTTGATAAACCAAGGTCGTGGCACTGCTGGCCACAGACATACCTGTTAGCTGAGCCAAGGATACAGAAGTGATATAGATCTGCCCATGGTCAAGTGCAGTGCCCCACATGGCATGGTGAGGGCACTGCAGCTGTGGTCAACCAGCCTTATAGGGCACAACCCACCAGGACACTCTCTAAGTGTACTCTATCTCTCCTGGCCCGGGACCCTTTCACTCCCTCTAAGAGCCTTTCCACCCCTGAGGGGATCTACCTCCTTTCTAGTTCTCAACATTCCAAGTCTACACACCAGGGAGAGGTTTGAGGAAGTCAGGTGATAATAGCACTTTTGAGTTTTCAAGCTTTATCCAGTTGAGGGAAATAAAAGAACCAGACAGAAGATATTGACATGTCAGCTTCATGAGTGCTTGGGTCACTAGAGAACAGGGTTTGGATGTGTGGCAGAAATTATCCCACTGTCATCAAATCACAGAACTAGGCAGAGGTATCAAGCCCATGGCAGGAACTCTGCTCACAGCTCAAGGCAGTTACTCTCAGGCTTACTCCATGGTGAAGGACAGAGGCGAGAGAGTGTGTATCCTGACCTCTAAGGGAAGAGAAGGGGAAGGATCTCCACCTGCAGCCCATTTTTTTCCTAAGTTCATCTCTGTGTTAAGTCACTCTTGGTCCCAGTGGGAGGTGGTCCAGGAAAGGCCAGTAGAATTTGGAATTTCTGATATCCATCTACCTGAACACATGAAACCTGGGAAAGAGTTCCTCCTCTGCTCAGAGAAGGTCATCAGAGCACAGAGTGGATAAATGAAGGTCCAGAACATGGCCCAGTTAATGACATCATTGTGCGAGAATTTCAAAGTGACCAACAGATGAGTGCACACACAGATCCTGTGAATATTGACTCATAATTTAATGATGCTTAGTCCACACCCATCTGTACAAAGTGCCCCTCAAGCACTTTTTGGAATTCCAAAAAGGGAGTGTGCATCTCCATTCATAATTGTCTCATGTGATCCAGCAGGTTGCAGCCAGGAGCATTTCCCTGTAATGTAAGTCTTTCCCTTCACCATCCAAAATGGTGAGGCTCAACTTCTATCATGCTTCATTCTGATGGGGCTGAAACACTCCTGTTGGGAGACCTGTGCCATCCCATGCAGCTCAGCCACACTCATCTGCAGGCCAGGTGTGTGTGTGTGCACACACGTACATGGTGACTTGGATTATGGTTCCCACAACATCCTCTTGTGTGACCCCTACATGTTCAGCTGTAGTGATAAAGGTCTTTAGTTTCGAGGGGATCCCTGGGTGGTGCAGCGGTTTAGCGCCTGCCTTTGGCCCGGGGCGTGATCCTGGAGACCCGGGATCGAATCCCACATCGGGCTCCCGATACATGGAGCCTGCTTCTCCCTCTGCCTATGTCTCTGCCTCTGTGTGTGTGTGTGTGTGTGACTATCATAAATAAATAAATATTTTTTTAAAAAAAAAGGTCTTTAGTTTCGAGAATCATGCATGTGCCTTGATAGGCACGCAAACACATGCATCTCCAAAGCACCTGCTCAGGTTGACTCTTACTGCCAACACTGTCCCAGTCGAGGTTCTCTAGAGAAACAGAACCAGTAGGATGTGTGTGTGTCACACACAGAGAGACAAAGAATGATAGATTAACTTGATTGTGGAGATACCATAATCTGTTCTCACAGGACAGCAGGATAAGACCTAGGAAAGAGTTAATTCTGCATTTAAATCTGGAGGCCTCTGCCAGCAGAATTCCCTCGTCCTGAAGGGACCTTACTCTCTGTCCACTGAGGTCTTCATCTATTGGTCAAGGCCCACCATCATTATGGAGGGTAATCTGCTTTACTCAAAGTCTATTGACTTAAATGTCTAAAAAACAACAGCAACAAACTAAAAACACTTTCACAACATCATCTAGGACAATGTTTGACCGAATACTTGGGCACTGTGGCCTAGCCAAGCTGCCATAAAATTAACCACCACCTGTGAGATGAGATGAATGTGGACACTCACATACAGAGGGTCTACAGCCCAAAAGAAGCACCCTGTTGGATTGCCCAATCATATGAGGGATTTTGAACTGGACAGTCTTTAATGTCCCTTATTGTTCTAAGAGTCTATGATTCTAGCACAGATCGTTCCTAATTCATGTAGGAAATTTATTGCGAAACCATCTTGTGTAGTTTTCCTCCCGTGTTATCCTCCTCCAGTGCATGTGAGGGTCGCTGATGCCATCAGCTCTGGGTTCTGATGCTGCCTGTGCTGCTTACCAGCTGGGCTACTGAGGGCCAGGTGCCCCGCCCCCTCATGCCTTGGTTCCCCCCGCTCCCCTCCCCCGCCCCCAACCCATGAATGGAGGTTCTGCTGGGCCCTCCCTCATTGGGTGGCTGGGAGATAGGAAAAGCCATCCTCTGGGATCACTGTGGTCATTTGCTGCCTGCCCTCCTTCTGCCTGGAGATGGAGCTCAGGTCAGAAAAGTTCACTTCATCCTCAGCATCCTCAGCCAACTGCTGTTCCTGTGGCGTCTGTCTGCTGATCCAGAGAGAGGAGTTTATGTGGGTTTGAACACTTCTTTCATCCCCAGAGCAACTCAGAACCAGGTCACCAGCACACTTGGCCATTTCACTGTTTCATCAAGTTCACTTTCAATCATAGTAATTTTCTGACAGTTTGAAAGCTAACTACCAAACAAGAAAGTAGTCTTGGAATTAATGAGAAGTAAGAATTGTATCAGTTTGGGAGAGTGTCATGATTTAGGAATGCAGGGCTGTTCAGAGGACATGAGCTGTAAATTCCTTTAAAACAAAAAACCCAGTCGTGGTAACCCTGTTGATTACCCGGGTAGAGTGATCTGCTCATCACTAGTGAGCTCCCCATTGTTGAACTGGATTCAACTTTGATTTTTGTTCACCAAGGGTTCAACGAGGGCCCCATAGGAAAGGGGAGATGAGGGAGATGCACTCGGGTGACCTGGAATTCATGTGTTCACCCTGTTTGTTCTGGTCCCTTTAGACATCAAAGGAGCTGAGCCCAAAGACTGATTCCCTTGTAATGATGCTCCACAGTTAATACTGGCAGTCACTCAGTCTGGGTGACAAACAGCCTTTTGTGTGCCTCTCAATTCCTGTCTTTGTTGTTGGTGACCTTTGTTTAGGGAGAGGCAACCAAGACAAGGTGAGAGCGGACACAGGACATGTGCCAGGTGTGGGGTTCACACAGCATCCCCATCAGTGGGTGTGGGTGTGAGGGCCTGAGCATGCTCACCTGGGCACCTACCATGTTCCCCAGGGACACCTGGGCACTGCGGTCAGGAGGGTGCACACCACTATGCTTCCTCTGATAACTTAGTGAATGGCACTCCTTGGCTCTGTCCTCTGTTTACCCTTGGGTTCCAGTTCACACCACGCATGATGTGTTCCTCCTATCATTGTACAGCTCTCTTTTTCTTAGCCTCTTTCCTCCTAATAAACGTGTCATGCCAAGAGAGAAAAATGATGCTCACTGTTTTCTTCTTTTGTGTAGGCCTGATTCTACATCCATGAACTGGTCTGGCAGCCCTGTTAGGTTTGTTACATAGGGTCTGGGCCATTTCTCTCCCTTCTTGTTGGGTCTTTCCTCCTTCCTGAGCTCCACAGGCTCTGGCCTGTTACCCATGTCCCCCAGGGAAGGAAGCCAGGCAGGACCCCACGATCTGCACAGGCTTTGAGATGCGTTGAGTCCTGTGTTACATCTACATCTACAACTCCAGAACAGGACAAGAGCAAGTCCCCTCCTGCGGAGCCCTCCGACAGACCCGAGACTGAGACTGGGAGATGTCAGATGCTCCTCCTGAATCATCATGGGAACACATATCTGTTTTTATCACCAATTCATGATTCCTGGGCAAGTTTATTGTTCTGCATTGCACAAGCTGCCTGAAGCACTTAGGTAGAAAGAGAGTGGAAAACGCAAAAGTGATAGATCTGCAGGAGTTGGGGGAGTCACTTTGCTGTTCTGAAGGGTCAGCTAGATCATTGTAGGGACAGGATGCTATCCTGATGTTATGTGAAGGAATGGGTAGATGGAGAGGTGGACTTCAATTCTACTCCAATTCAAATACTGTCTTCGAGTTCCTGCAACTCTTTTAAATCCCTGGGACTAAACAAACAAACAAACAAACAAACAAATCTGCTGGGACCCTCATCTGTCTCCAGACAGGAACCAGCCATAGGCCAACACCAATGGAGACAATGGAGACTATGTCGAACCCTCTGCCAGGCATATGGACTTGAACCTCAGCGCACAGGAGAGGGGATGTCAGGATAGCAGTGCTCCCAGCAAGGCCCCAAGGCCCCATCCTTCTGGAAGCCCTAGACATCATCACTCCACATGGTCACCTTTGGCCAAGTGTTGCATCCATAGAGTGGGAGCACACAGCTGTCCAGGAAGGTTGGTAGGGAGTCATGCTCATGTACCATTTATTGATTGTCAGCAAGGCAACTCCAGAATGTAGCTAAGTTGCCAGGCATAAAACATGGCTCTTCCTGGGAGCACACAGGTTAATATAAAGATAGAATCAGCTTAGTCGTGGAGACCCAGCAAGAACTAGGCACATTTACAAAGGGATCTATGGCGCTGAGACTTCAGAAATCAGGGGTTCAGGTGTGTCATGACTTCATGACTACTGTATTTGTGGGTCTATTAGAGTGTATTCAGCTTTATCTCGTAGCTGCTAAAAACAAGTGATGGACACAGACCAGCTGGAATAAACCCAGAATGCACTTTGCCATGATACCACACTGCTAGCCTCTTCCATGTTAAGCTCCTCCTCACATGTTTTCTAAGGTCAGCAGGCAGAGTAAAGGGCTGCTGTCAAGGCCATGAGTTCTGTCACAGTGACCATGTTCATTGTACCTTCAGCAAAATTTTCCCATTCCTTTCCAAATGTCCTACCTCCAGGCGGCTACACCACATTTCCCCTTGTGATTCTGGGGGTAAATGGCCTTACCTGGTGCACATGAGGCCCAGAACATAGAAGGTGAAGCCAGCCTCTGCCACGCATCTTTCATTGCACACCTAGACTGCACCTGAGATGAGGTGGATTCCATGCCCCCTCCCCCACCGCAGAACCACCACTGGAACAACTGGGATATTTTTAAAGGAAAATTGCTAGATGTGAATTTCCCACCTTAGAAAACATGACTATAGAAAAAATATGGTTGTTATTTGCCTGGAAAATAAAAGAATGAATACACCACACCCTTTGTTAAGTAACTATTAGTTTTTAGAGAAGACCCCAGCATTCACTCATTTACATGTGTGAATATCCCAGTGACTACTAATTAAAAAAAAAACAAAAAACAAAAAAAAACAAAAAACAGACTTCAAAGCAAAACACCGTTTGTCTGCAGACCGATTACGCTCTCCCAAACGTGTGCCCTGGATCTGGCTCGGACAGCAGCATGGCTTCTGCTGTAATGGGAAGCCGCCGGGAGTCACTGTTCCATTCATGTCCTACTTGCTTTCTTGTGCGGCCTGCATCACAGGCATGGCTTGGTGCTAATGCGTAGGCTCTGACAGACGTCTGAAATGAGCTGCCGAGGCAAGAGTTTGTTGTAACAAAGACGGGATTGAGAAGAGGTTAGTCCCTTGCTTCACTTGCTAGTGTCAAAAAAATTTGCTCTATTTTGATATTTGCCTTTGTTCCCTTCATTGGGGAATTAAGCTCTATGATAAACAGACATTACAACTTGTTTCAGGAAGTAAGTGGCTGTGGCCTTGATGACAGCCCCTGGCTTGCTCTAGGCTGCCAGTCTGTAATTGCTGCCACCAGGCACATCGTAAACCTACCTGCCTTCAGCCCTCCTCTCGGACCATGTGCCTTCTTCAGAATCCTCCTGCGAACCCTTGAGCTGATTTTAATAACTCCCTCGCCATGTCCCCAGGCTAGCTATCTTGGCACTAAACCCTCCATCATGTGAAGCCTAGTTGCTCAGGTAACACTTTGCTCCTCCGGCGTGATCTTCTGTGCCACCTGTGCACACATTTCCTTCTTCACGTGGCTTAAGGATGTAATCACAGAATTGAGGTGAAGCCACGTTCAAGTTGGCGAGCTTCCTTTCTACAGGAAAAGGGAAGATAGAACGTGATTTTAAATCTGTGTGTAATAAAATAATCCAGACAACCAGAGACATTCTGCATTCTCAAATCGTGAGTCACAAATTTGCCTAACTTCCGAATTACCTGGAGTGAAAGCATCAAGCTATCTCTCTACCCTTTGGAACAAGGCACTCTGCAGGTAAGAGGGAAATTTTTCCTTGTTCAGGTCTTGGAGAAGATACATTTCTCAGCTGCTGAGTGATTGTGGAGAAGCCATGTCTTCAGCGAGCTTACAAGAGCCTGACCTCCACCCTGTGGGTCAGACCAAGAACAGCTCCGAATGAAATGTTTGGGAACAAGCCACCGTCTCCTGTGACAACAGGCAAACTTATAGTGGGACATGGGATAGCTTACATTCTCTGTAACATTCAGTCTCCTTTGCTGTAATAGGGTAGGCAAAAACCAGCCCCCTTGCAACAATATAAACTCTGTAATGGGAACTGTCTGATTGGAGAGTGAATTAGGAGTTGGGGACAAGTGGAAACACGAAATTATTTCACATCGATTCACTGATGTCATCACATGCACATTTGCTCTGGCACCTGGAGGTCTGATTCAAATTATTTAAACCAAAGAGAACAACATAAACTGTGACTTGGCCATAACTTGCAACAGTAATGTCTGGGTTTAAGTAGATACTCTAGCCCAGTTCATCAGTTTAATGGGGCAGAAGCCTAAAATACTGGCGGGAGGTTGCACTGGCAGTCATCTTCAAAGTACAAAAGGAGGTGATGAGATAGATATGTATAAGTACCTGTACTTTCAAACCCACGTGCCAAGTGCTCTGCTCAATAACTTTATAACTTTATAATGGATGGAACTGTTGCCAAAATCATTTTAAAGCAAGGGGATGTGGAATGCCTATTGAGTGCGTGTTAGGTCCAGCAGCATCTCATGATGTTTAGAGGTGTTCAGATTGTTTCTTGTTCAGTGGGCATCTTAGCAATTTCTTCTAGTTTAATGGTGGCTTGAGCTTATTTAGTTAAAACCCCAGAGGAGCTCATGAGGGTGAAGAGCTCCCATAGGGCCCCCAAATGTGGCAGGTAGTCCACCTGAAGGCCCTTTGTCTACCTTTGGATAGTCCTTAAAATGGGAACCTGAAGGAGGATACAAGGAGACCAGGGTGGCTGTGCAGGCTCCCACATATATCTGTGGAGAAAGAAGAGGTAGGTATTTACTCGAGAATATTCAAGAAAACTCATTTAAGCTCCATCTTTCATTCACTTTGTATTTTTTTTTTTAGATTTTATTTATTTATTCATGAGACACACACACACAGAGAAACAGAGACACAGACAGAGGGAGAAGCAGGCTCCTTGTGGGGAACTGATGTAGGATTCCATCCTAGGACTCTGATATCACAAGCTGAGCCAAAGGCAGATGCTCAACCACTGAGCCACCCAGGTGCCCCTCACTTTGTCTTTTCATGTTTCATCTGAAAATGTTTTCATCCACATTCCTTAAAAAAAAAAAAGATTTTTTATTTGAGAGAGAGAGAGAGAGGGAGGGGCAGAAGGAGAGGGAGAGAATCTCAAGAAGACTCCTCATTGAGTGCAGAGACCAACTTGGGGCTTGATCTCACAATCCTGAGATCATGGCCTGGGCCAAAATGAACAGTTGGACGCTTAACCGTTTGAGCCACCCAGGTGCCCCATCCACATTCTTACTCAAATTGAAATGTTATTATATTTTTCACACTCCCTATTTATTTGCATATGTACATACTTGTGCTTTTTGTCACTGTATTTATAAAAACTCTTGAATATGTGCCATAGACTAGGGTCCCCATGTCTCTGAAGGACAGCGTCTCCATCATATCTCACTACCTCCTTGGATTTGTTATCATCTGCTTATTCCAGTCACTCTCCTATAGCTTTGGAGACTTTGATCCTGTTATGCCTCAAACACTTGTCAAAATTAACATATTTATTATATTGGGTACTTTGGTAAAATAAAACTGTTTCTTGAATTTAAGAGGTTTACTCAAATCCAAGGACAGTTTCTTAAACCTGAATCCCCTTATCTCTCTATATCATTTAACACCTTTTGTCACTCATCTCTCCCTAATCTTTCTCTTGTCTTGCCTATAGTTACATCCAGGTCTAAACCCAACCTCCCTGACCCCCAGCACAGATCTCCTTCTCCCAAGCACTTAGTCTAAGGGATGTGGAAGCTTCTGGAGTGGATGCGGTCATCCCAGAGGAGTAACCAAGGAGACAATCACGTGTCTGATGCTGCCTGCCACACCTGAACCAGCTCTATCTCTGTCCTGGATTAGGATAATCACCCCCGGATGTTTCCCTGAGGTCCCACAGGGTCTTCAGGATTGACATGGCACAACCTGGAAGCCAACCTCCTCTGACATCAGCTCCGATGTGTAAAGACCTTGGAAATCATCATTCCTGTCTTTGCAAGAAAACAAACTGAACATCTTAGATCCACCAAAGAATGGAGGTCACAGAGTGAATTGCCAGCTGGAAATCTGAAGAGACAGATGAATCGAGAACGACAGCCAAGGTCAGCTCACCTGGGGGAAAAATAAAGAATTTCAAGATGGTGAAAGCAGAGCATTGAGCCAAGAGCAGGAGCCCTCTGAGTGCAGGGCACAGAGAGGAAGGCAACTCGCCTGATGCTCAGCAAGCACCTCAGTGTTACTAGAACTAGTAACAATGGCAGTAGCATTGCTCCTCTCAAAATCTGTTTCCAAATAATACCAAATTATTTGCAGTTCTTGATAATTATCTTGCAAATATCTATACGTACACAAATCTACCTCTCCACTGATTCATTCTGTGCATTGCCCCCATGTCCTGCATGACCTCATTTTTGTGTCTCTTCTTGAAAACTAGAACTCAGTTTTCTCTGGGCAGGCACAGTGAGGCATTTTCTTGTTTTTTGCTGGACATCTCACGTTCTTATCTCCTTGGATCTGAAGCTGCAATCCAGTAATGATGTGCTTTCAGATTGTCTCCCTTACCCATTCATGTGCATTCCAGATGGTGCACCCACTCCATGTGTACCTCAATGACCAGAACACATTCTAATCATGTCCTGTGCAAAGTGCATAGTGGGTGTTTCGTGACCACTTGATGGCAGTAGGGTGAATGCCTGAAGGAACCAGTGACCAGGAGAATTAATAGGATATGCAACTCACTTTCAAAATGAGAAAGCAAAAAGTAGGAAGACTCCAAAGTCATTAGAGAAGAAAACCATTCTTACACAGAGAGTATTTATTTATTTATTTATTTATTTATTTATTTATTTATTTATGTAGGTATTTATTTATTTATTTATTTCTTATTTAATTAATTCATGAGAGACAGAGAAAGAGAGAGAGAGACAGAGGGAGAAGCAGGCTCCATGCAGGGAGCCTGACGTGGGACTCGATCCCAGGTGTCCAGGATCACACCCTGGGCTGAAGGCGGAGCTAAACCACTGAGTTACCCGGACTATCCACAGAGAGGCTTTAAAAGGAAAATTCATGACAGGAATTTCTTTTCTCCTGGGTAGTTTTTTTCTCAAGTAAAGTTAGGTAATTTTGAGTATTGAAGTAACTTCTACTTTTTAGCTTTTTGTGGAAATAATTCTAAATTTTCAAAAAAAGTTGCAAAGATGGTACAGATAGCTCCTTGTGCCTTTCAGTCTACTTCCCCCAATGTTATTGTCTTATATGATAAAATATTAATTAATTAAAATTTATTTTGTACTATTAGCTGAAATGTTGAGTTTATATGGATTCCCTTGGTTATCCACCAATACTGATCTTGTTTCCAGCATTTGACCTGAGAGTCCACATTGCATTTGCTCTTCATATCTCTTCAGACCCTTCCTATCTGTGAAAAAGTTCCTTAGTCCTTCCTATTATTTCATGGCATTAAATTTTGAAGAGTGTCAGGTGGTTATTTCATAGAATGTTTCTCTATTTGGGTTTATCTGAGTTCCTCCTCCCCAGATTTGGATGTCGAAGACCTAGCTTTTACAACTTAGAGTATAAGGGTATAACTGTATTTGTTTTTTTTTTTTAAGATTTTATTTATTTCTTCATAGAGATGTAGAGAGAGAGAGAGAGTAGCAGAGACACAGGCAGAGGGAGAAGCAGGCTCCATGCAGAGAGCCTGATGTGAGACTCGATCCAGGGTCTCCAGGATCACACCCCGGGCTGCAGGCAGTGCTAAACCGCTGCGCCACCGGGGCTGCCCCATATAACTGTATTTGAAGACAGAGAATATGAAGAGGTAATTAGGTGAAATGTGGTCTTTAGAGAGGGCCCTAATCCAATAGAACTGGTGTTTTTAAAAGAAGAGCAGTTCAGGACATAGACACACAGAGAAGGACACCCACATGAGGACACAGAGAGAAGACGGCCATCGACAGCCAAGGAGAGGGTCTCAGAAGAGACTAGTCCTGCTCACACCTGCATCTCACACTACTGGCTTCCAGAATGTGAGAACATAAATGCCTGTTGTATACGTGGTTCAGTCTATGGTATTAGTTCCAGCAGTCCTAGCAAATTAATACACTAAAGTTTTCTCTCAATTAGCTTAATTATGTGTATTTGTGGGAAGAATATCACAGAGGTGATGTGTCCTTCTCCTTCCAAAGTATTAACTCTCACCACTTGGTTAGGGGGAAGACTTACAGATTTGTCCACTAAAAAGTTACTATTTTTCCCCTTTCCATTCACTTAAAGTCAAAAGCAAATTATTAAATTCAGCTCACACTTAGAAGAAGTCAGTTCTCTCCCAGAGGGAGAAGTATCAAAAGGAGACATAGATAATTTGAGAGCATGTGCTAAAACCACAGCGACTAATAAATATATCAGTGGAGATATCCTAAGAAGATACAAATATCCTTTCCTGTTTAAATTCCTTCCACTAATTTTTGCATTCATCAGGGCGTCTTGTCTGCCATAATTATTACTGTGATGTCCCAATGGTGAGTTTTTATTTCCTTCATTTCTTCAATATTTATGAATTGGGATTTCTCTTTGAGGACTCTTTCTCTCTTCTCCCCTGTTTATTATTTCAATCACTTAGTATACCAGAATGGATTTTGGGGTATTAATACTATTCTTGGGGTTAGAAAGAGTTGCTTATTTTGTCCATTGGGAAAACTTAGGTTAGCTCTTGAGCCTTTCAGATACTTTCCCCTCAAAATTGAGCTCTAGGCTCAATTTCTATTTATTTTTGACTCAGCCCTAGAATCAGCCTTTTTTTTCAAGGTATCTTTATTCTTTTTCATCGGAGAATGGTATTTAGAAAACAAGATCTGAGTGCAAAGTATGCTTGTTGCTACTGGGATGTCAGCGATGCCACACTTTCTCAATGTACATACGAAACAGACACGGACATACACACAAGTGTGCACACACATATGTATTATTATTAATAATACATTAAAATTACATGCTATTATCTCTGCATCTCTCCATCTGCATCTCTCCATCTGTGTGCCTATAAATATAAACCTAAACATGAGTTCACACTGAAGTCTCCAAGTACAAGCCACTGTGTAGATGTAAATTTTCCAGTTGGAACAGTTCAGTTTGGCTGTAATAGTTTCTCTTTGAAATAAGACACACACACACACACACACACACACACACACACACACACACCTAGCCTGTGAGTATAGAACAAGCAAATTAAGTAATATTTCCATTTATCCAAGAGTGTGCTGGAACACCAGCCAATGCACTTTGGATGCTATGTGCATCAAGTGTAGATGAAGTCACACTTCTTGGATTCCTCAAAGAACTTGCTCAATGCTCTTTCATTGGTGGATATATCACCATCCTAGTAGCACCTACAGTAACCCATTTGCCCTTGATATTGTTCCTTACTTATTCTGAGGGTTCTGTTTTTGTCTTTCCTTTCCGAGCCTGTGTTTAGTAAATGCTACAAGCACATACAAATATGTGCAAATAAATCTTATTTGAAGAGAAATTAGTAGTATGGGTCTCTGGTGCCTGACTGTTTACAGAATCCACTAATAGGTTTTGAAAGTTTTATGTTCCACTGTCCATGGAAATTGTGTGCATGACTTACTTTGTATATAGTTATTCTGAGAAGGAAGAGCACATTTTTCTGTTTCATGCTGGTGGGCAGAGAGAAAGAGCAGAGGCAAGAGCAGAAGAGATGGAGATCTGTACATTTTCGGGGGGCCTGGAAGTCTGGAGTCACAGGGCTGTTTAACAAGACGTGTGTGGGACCTAGAGCTGGCTTATGTGGATTTAATCTTCCATGTTGACTCTTTGTGTGCTGAAAGGTAAGCCATCACCCCTCTCAGGGCCTCTGCTTGCTCACCTCTGAAAGGAAGGATTGGCCACACAGGACCCTCAGACACTGGGGTCTCTACAGTCCCAGGATTCAGTGGACTCAGAAGATGGAGCAGGGTCTTGCCCATGCCAGACTCCTTGCTTAGCTTATTCTGTTTCTCATTCTGCTTTGCTCACACCAGGACGATTTCACTTCTCGGTTCTGTCATTACAAACACAGTGCTGATGATGGATTTTGCTTGTTCTCCTCCTGTGTTGGAAAAAGAGATCCATGCGATGAGATCGTCCCTCGGTTTCCTGATTGTGGCTTATTTTGTGTACTTTAAACATTGTCAGAAACCACTTATGGGCCTTTCACTCCAGACACCTCCTCTGTGGGAGTAAATATTTGTCAAATGCCACCTTTCCCTACTTTTGCCTCCCAGGAACAGGAGCGCTATCAGTTTGCTGCTCCTCTGCGTGCGCGTCACTCTTGTCCAATTGCTCTGTAACATCTGACATTTCTCTCCCTCCCTCTCTGTCTGCTGTTCTTTTATAAAGGATTGAGTTGTGTTTTATCCTCTATCTAATCCTTTCAAAATACTGTGTACCTTTCTAAATGATGGCAACCCCCTGACAAGGCAAGGGAGATGAGAAAGCTGGGAACCACATCAGAAGGGCCTGCTAAATCTGTTGTGACAACAGGGAAGGATGCTAGGACTTGCTTCATTTCGGTCTGAAAGCACCTTTGTTATGTTTCTGAGGAGAGGAACAGAGGGCGGAGGCCTGGCGGTGTTTCGTGGCCCTCTGCCTGTCAATCTCATCAGCACTGAAGGAAAAATAAAAGATGAAGGAAAAGTGGGAGCGCAGTCTAAATGGAAAGACACACATAAAGGAAGCATGTGCATGTGTCTGGGAGTACCACCACCGCTCTCTGCCAGGGGCTGAGACGATTCCAGCCAGAAAGATGACCAGGCTGTGCCTGCAGGGACGACGCGAGCTCACCAGAATCGGATTCCCAGCTTCCATCTTGGCTGGCGTGCTCTTCCACTGCTGAATGTACTTTAAAGAAAAGGTAGATTCAGGGATATTTTTTTCCCTTGCCTGCTTGGTAAGGTGCTCATTTGCATCAGGTTGTCAAGAGTTATGACACTTAATGTTATTAATGTCACTTCCATTATTCCACTGAATCTCAGCTGCCTTCACCTACAAAATGTAAATGTTTCTGACTACATGACCATAACTAGAGACCCCAAGGAACGGGAAAAAGAAACACAGGTCTCCGTACTGTGGGTAGGCCAACTTGCTGGCTCCCCTGTCATTCACTGCCATGGATTTGGAAATATATTCACTCAGTGTCAGAAGTATGACACACGCATTCATGTGTGTACATGAACACATGCGCACGCAGGAGCACACACACACACACACACACACACACGCACACAGTTGTTTTTGTTTTGGAAATCCAGTGCAACTCAACCAACATTCAGAGCCAACTCTTTTAGAAGCAATTGTGTAAGAACTGTAAAAAGGCAGAATGCACTTTGATTAATAAATAGCTGGGTCAAAGAGGATCGGGCACCTAAAGACAAGTAGGGCCGATCTTGGAGGCAGCAGGACCTGTAATTTCTAGAGGTTCATGCAGTGAGAATCATTGAATTATTAAATACTAAAGAGACATTTATGTGATCTGTTGAATGAAATGTATTGATGTGGAATAATTTGGTAATGCAATCAAATCTTTTAAAAAAGTTGGTTTATTTTAATTGGGGAAATACAAGTGATAACCTTTGATATAGTCATATTTCATATTTGAATGATCTGAATTTTCAGACAAGCTCCAACGTAAGATTTGGGTAATACTGAATCTTTGAAAGTTGTACTTATTTATTTATTTATTTTAAAGATTTTGTTTATTTATTCATGAGAGACACAGAGAAAGAGACAGAGACATAGTCAGAGGGAGAAGCAGGCTCCCCACAGGGAGCCTGATGAGGGACTAGATTCCAGAACCCCGGGATCATGTCCTGAGCCGAAGGAAGACATTCAACCGCTGAGCCACCCAGGTGCCCCTTAAAGTTGTATTTAATTAGATATATAAAAAATTGGACCTAAATTCAATTATGAAATAATAATAGTTTTTACATGTCAGTTTTCTTTTTATTATGAAAAAGTTTACAAGAAAAAGTAGAAGACTAATACAATAATCACCTGGATCCAACAATGAATATTTTGCCACATTTTAAAAAAAGTACTGTTTATTTTTCTATCTCTGTCTCTGTTGATTTATATCTTTATTTTAGTAGGTAAATATGTAGATTGATAGCTAATGTTTTGCTAAACCACATAATACCAATGTCTATAACCAAAATACAACTATCATAGCAGTTAAAGTCAACAACAATTTCCTAAAATCCAGTCAATCCTGGATAGCGGGAACATCTTATCTAAGTTTTTCAAGATGTTTTAGAACTGTTCGTATCAGACTCAGATTCCACGTCTGTGCATTGATTACTTGGGTGTGCCACCTTTGTCTTTTCATGACTCAGAAAAGCTTGTTCCTCCCCAAAACCTTTACTTTTTTTTCTCATGACACTGACTTTTTGAAGAGAATAAATCCGTGATATTTTCATGTCCCACATTCTAGATTTGTCTGTTTGTTTTCTAATGGGATCATTTCATTTGTTTCTCTAGCTGTTACATTCTTTCTAAACCGAAGGTTAGATCTGCAATGCTGGCCGTTATTTTTAGCAGGAACTCCTCATGTGTCACGTTAGGTGCTTGACATTTCAGCACATCAGGAAGTGCCTCATGTCAGGTTGCAGTATTATTAGTGATGCTAAATTTAATCACTTGGTTAAGGTGGTGACAACCACTCATCTGAGGTCTTTAGCATCCACTGATGATACTTGCCTGACTCAACAATTTTACCAGGGGAGGGGCTGCAAAATGATTTTTAGTGATGTTATCGCTTTGAAGCATATTAAATGATATTTTGTAAAAAGGAGCTTTACTTCATCAAGTAAGGTTATCTACATTTCCACCTAACATTTTTGAGGAATTTTTATTCTTCAGAATGTTTAGTTGATATACTAGTTCCCTACAATGGAGGATAATGGGATTTTTTTTTCCATTTTTACCTGTTTTGAGAGATTGGGTATTTGTAATTTTTCAACATTGTATGCTCAACTACAGTTATCGCTTTTTGTTGACACCTAAAGTTTCCCAATTTATCTACTGTGAGTCACTTCATCAAGCTCTTGTGTCCTTTTGACATGGTCCCATTAGGCTTCAGATGCTGGGAACTTACTCTGCTGCACATTTGAAATTAGCTCTTGTTAAGGAGCACCAGCTCTCATTAGTGGTAAATGGTATTTACAGTCAGCTTCTGGGCACTGGACATGCATATTGCTAAGGGGACCAGTACCTTCAGGAGGCTTCAGCAGAAAGAGCTTGGTAAAATAGATATTTTTAAAAATTAAATCATGAAATTGTATTTCAAAAAAAAATAAAGAGAATATTGCTCTTAACTTTCTTGATTTTCCATTTGTATCTGTTTTTCTTACATTTGAAAGCCTAGGTTCAGAACCGCACTAACATGTTTACTTATTTTTATCTTTTACATGCTGCAGAAAATAGTGTCAAAACTATGACATCTCTATGTGCCTAGTACTACTGAATGAAGTTTAGGATTTATGTGCAGTCTCTTTGTTCCTGAAAGCATATTCCACTGAAGATGTACAATCAGAAATAACTTGAATTATTTCTTAAGTCTATGGTTAAGTTACCAATGTATTATATAATTAGGTTCATTTGTTTTTGTTAAATTTAAAGATTAAAGTTTCTCCTCTTATTTAACCTGATCTGCTAATATTCAAAACATTGACATGAAACAATTCTCACTATTTACCTAACACTAGAATTATTTCTATTTGTTTTAGGTTTGGCTTTCCACCATTTCTCTCAGCAAAAATAAGCAGATGTGTTCAGTATTTTTTAATCTCCTTCCCTTTTTTTATAAAAAGTAGCAATATAAATGACATTCTGCAATTTGATTTTATTTTACCCTGTGTCCCTCAGCACAGGTCCCCTTCTCATTTGTATTTGTACCAGCACATGTGCCACTAGGTGGATGCATCTTCTTCCCTTGACAGGTGGTTCCCTATTTATGTTTCCTTCCCTTCATGTTGCCATACTTGTAGTCAAGAAGTTGGGAGCAGCTTGTAAGTGATGTGGACTTTATATTTGAAGGTTCACATATTTTTCTGCATAGCTTTTAAAGTGTAACAATTGTATTAAAGGTTGTTTTAGAATTGATATTTCTGGTTCAAACTTTCCAAGTCTATGATAGGCAACTTAATATGTAGATTCAAGTTTTCTTTGATGCCAGGAAGTGGTGTGTGCATGTGTGTGTGTGTGTGTGCATGTACTCATGATAGTTTTAAATATTAATTCAGTCCCATTTTGGGTTTTTTGTTTGTTTTTGTGTCTTCAGGAGGGGGGATAGTTTAATTAATTATACATCTATTGGATCCTCTTTGCATGTCTTCAACAGGTGTTTCTGTTTCATTTGATAACATTCTTGATTCTGTTTGATTTTCTTAGCATTTAATTTATATTCTCTATTTTTAATACTGTAGTTCCAATTTTACATGCCCTACCCTTGCCACATTGTAATTCAATCTTAATTTCTGACACACATTTCTCTTTTCCTCCAACAGCTTTCCTAGGGAAATAAGCTACCACTTTACATTTTCCCTAACTTTTGTCCAGTACCATAATAAGATTTAAAATTTTTGCTTTAAGATGATTTCTGCCTTTGTATAAATAATGACTATATTTTAATTTTTACATGATCTATTGTTAAGTCTTCCTCTGCTCCATGGCATGCAGTGTGTCTGTGTGTGTGTGTGTGTGTGTGTGTGTGTGTGAAATCTCACATTCTAAAAAGTACTAGGTTTTACTACCTTTTTCTTTTTTTTTTTTAAGTTCTAGTTTCCTCTTCTCTTGCTGTGACTTAGGGCCATTTTAAGATGGATGGGCACAGTAATGTGTGTATTTTCTAATTCTTTGTTATTATAATTTCTTCAGGTGCTCTATTATTTCTCTTCATTGCAAAGCTTAAAGCAAAGTATCACTGGGGGCCAGAACTTACTTTATATATTGGTAAAGAACAATTTATTTGAATATAGAAAAATTTTCAACACTGATATAATTACAAGTATAACTTTCAAATTTTGAATTGAACAGAGATTAATGAAAAAATAAATCTTAAGTAATACTTTAAAAATGGAAGTTGAAAGGAAATATAAGAAACATATAAAAGATGTAAATAACAGTGTCAATAAGCTGTATCTAAAGAGATATAGAAAATTATATTCAGTAACTAAAAGATTCACATCTTTGTATATTTTTTAAGGTAGACCATGAATCAGAGAACAAAAGAAGAATCATTGCATTCTAAATGATCAGCATCATATCTGATCCTTCACTGCAAAGCCAAAAGAAATGTCTTTGCATGTTTGGAAAGCATTAAACCAATTACTAACTAAGCCTGGAGTTAAAGAAAAAGTAACAGAGCCATTATGAAAACATCATAGCAAAACAACAAACAACCTTGTTGTGAGGATACATTTTTAAAAAGAAGTTGGTGTGTATGGGGGATGGGGGTTGGTATAGTGGGAGAGGTAAAAAAGAGAGGTTTTTTGGATAAGAAGGCTATGTTTATTGTTTGTTTTTTCTATGGAGATATACATTATATGGATTAATTATTATTATTTTACAATATATTTTAAAGGTTCGCATTAAGATAAGTGAATGTTGTGATTTTTTTGGTTTGTTTTTTAATTCTATGTCTTTTATCTTTGGTTGTTAGCTATTTTGTTGTACTTGTTATGTAGCTTTTGGTTTATTTAAAATATAAATTATGTTATTTTTTTAATGTATATTAAATATGGAGTTTTTTTTTTGGTTGTTTGGGAAGGAACGTGTATGGAGTATGTAGATTTGTTGTGGGTGTTTGGTCATTTTTTGAAATTAGTTTGGGGCGGTGGCGGAGGGTAGATGATTGAAAAAATTTTCTAGTGATGTGGTGTTTTGTTTTTTTTTTATTTGCATTTATTTTTTTTTTTTTTTTTTTGTTGTGTGTTTTGTTGGTTTGTTTAATATTGGTGGAGGGGGGTTGTGGGATAGTAGCGGATTTATTTTAGCAGGTGGAGGGGTTTACGGAACTGCGAGTGGTGTGGACAGGAAAGTCGTGAACACAGCAAGGAGTAATTATTGAGTGCGTTTGTGGTAGGTTTTGCTTGGGTGTTGGGGTTTGGTGGGTGGTGTTATAAAGTGTGTGTCGTTGTATTAATTTTTGGTGCATGTTGCTTTAGGTTGGTTGTTGGTGTTGGGTTAAGGGTATGGCACGAACGTCACATATGCACAGCACCCCCCATGAGCAACATCCCTCACAGGTGATACATTTGCCATGATTATCCTTCATAGACTCACCATCATCGCCAAAGTCTGTGGCTCCCATCAGGGTTCACTCTTGATATTGTACAGTCTATGGGTTTGGAGAAATGTATTGTGACATGAACCTACCATTATAGTAGCATGTAGAGTATTTTCTCTGCTGTATTTCTATTATGTAGGCAAATGTCCTTTTTTTGGTAGAAGATATTCAAGTAAATACTCATGTGTGATGGGGCATCTGTTCAAGTTCCTCTCAGATGTTTCAAGAATAAAAGTGATATGAACCATGTTTCTAACATTTCTCTAGGTTTTTAATTATTTTAATGTTAAAAATATAGTACTGGTATTCTTTTCCTAGTAATTTAAAATGATTTCTACATTAGCTGCTCTGTCAGAATTTTCTAGCATGTTTGAGGTGGTAAGGGACTGTTTTTATTTGTTTGTGAGGTGGATAAAGTGGTCCATGCATTTGGTCCTCAGTATAACCTCCTCATAACTGAGAATTTTTACAATTCTTCATATTTTCAATAAAGTACTGAATAGGATTAGATGCCAACTGGCTGTAAAATCAAATTGTATTTCCTTGACTCTAAACACATTGAAGAAACACCTGCTGAGAGAGGATGAGCTTGTGGGATAAGGACGTAATGGAAGGGTCCATGAGTTTCCAGAAGGGGTGAGCGTTCACAGTTCTCTTGAGAACGTTAGGGCTGGATAAGCATACCGCTTACTAATTGTCCATTCTAAGGAAACACCGAAAATGCCGGGATGTAATTATTGCTTACAGCCTACCTGCTGTGAAAGCATCATTTGAGTGACTCTGTTTGTTTTTGATACCTGAGAGAGCACCCTCCAAAGAATGCGAGGCACATAATTACCAGCCTTTAGTGCAAACCCTTTTGGAGAAATTCTCAGTTAAACCCACTCTTTAGAGACAAATAGCAAAGGGGCTTGTAATTAGATGAGCTGCTCCTTAGACATGAACCAACATAGATAATGCTAGATAATTAGTAGATAATTTTCTAGGTATTCCTGGCACTGAATGCTAAAAGCAAAATTAAGTCAGGCAAAGCACTCTGAGAATTGCCTGTGGCCAGCGAGTTGTCAGTGTTAACTGGGAAGAGAGTGGAGGGGATTTTTACTCTGGAATCTGAATTCCTCTTTTCCATTGTCCAGTTAACGCACAGCCTGATGATGGCCGACAGCTGGGGTAATTTGGTAATTGAAAGATGGTCTGTGACGAGAGTTATTTATGAAAAACACTTAGCTTTAATCACTGGCTTGAATAATATTTGCATTGTGGGTCGGAGGAGGGGGCGGTGAGGGGAATTTTAAGAAGCTTTTTAAACAACCACACACGTGTGTTATAGTTTTCAGCAGCAAACTTCATCCAGTGAACTGCTAATTGGCATATCCGTGTCCAGGTTCTGAGAAAACAATTTTGTTAGGGTGGTACCCAAACACAGAGTGGCTGGGGGGTCTTTTGCATGTCTGTTTTCAGGAATTAAATCATTACCTCAGGATTCCTCCCAAAATGTCACCAATAAGATGACTTAATTATGTATCTGTAATTTAAAAAATGCATAAAGACAGAAGTGGGTCAAGTTAGGAAAAGTGAAAAAAAAAACCCACAAAACTCATGAGAGAAGATCAGAGGAAAGCAATTTAAGATTTTCATTTATTGAGATTTCTAAAGAATAGGCCCATCCATTTCATTAGCAACATCCTGCTAAAGATAGAGGGTTCTGGCAAGGCTGGTGGATTGGAGTCCATCCCCATCCCCATAACATATATGTATGTTGTGAAAAGAGCATTTATGGGGCTGGTAGCTAGGACTTTGGTTCCAAGTCCAGGTTTGGCACATATTCCCTGCATGAGCAGCTATATAATTATCTTTCCTTACTCCTTTGCGTCCTCATCCACAAAAATTGAATAATAGCCACGTCTGCATAAGGCATCATTCGAAGGATCAAAACAAGATTGGGTCTTCAGTGTTGAAACTTCAGAATGTTATTATGCAAATGTTGTTATTTTTTCCATTACTACCGTAGTTTAGGGAAGGGATGGGATGAGAAAATTGAATAGAAATCAACCCAGTCAGGAGAAATTACAATAAATGCATAAAGTCTTTTGAAATGCATCATCAGTTTAAAACCAAGGACAACTTTTCCCATTTTAAGAATCATTTATCCCTGTGGACCTAGTATCATCTTCAGCACCTTCCTGCTCCAACTGCAATGTCCTTGTCTCCCCTGCTCTCTCCCTGTGTCCTTTGCATTGAGGAACCCACTGCACTTCCTGGGCAGGATGTTCTGCAGTCACTACCCCCACCCTTCCCAGTCTTTGTTTGTGACTTCTCCCTTTGAGGGCCACCAGCAGTCCCTGCTGAGCTGGCCTGTCCTCCCTGCAACATTTCAAGAGGTTCACCACCTGGTTTAATTATGAAATTCCACATAATCTGAATACTGAACTTAAAATAATTGGGCCTGTGAGTTTGTGCTTGATTTGATATGAACTTGCATTTCATACCAACACAGACAATTTAGACACCAAACAAAGATTTTTTAAAAATATTGTATTTATTTATTCATGAGAGACACAGAGAGAGAGAGGCAGAGACACAGGCAGAGGGAGAAGCAGGGTCCTCACAGGGACCCCGGTGTAAGACTCAATCCCAGGACCCCAGGATCATGGCCTGAGCCAAAGGTAGATGCTCAATTGCTGAGCCACCCAGATGCCCCCAAAGATTTTAAATTATGAACAATTTCAGAATGGGACACACGGATTACACAGGGGGCTTCAGTATGGGGGCCCCGGGCCGCAGCTGGGGCAGGATCCGTGCTCACAGGGAGCCCATGATGAGAACCGTGGCTTGGGGGGCACCCACCTCCAATCCCACTGTTGATGCCTCTTTCCATTTGGCCTCCCCATGCAGAGCTGTCTGGTGGGGCTTGTGGTCCCAGGGCTGGGGTTTCAGGAGTGCTGCAGGTAGACAGCCAGCCGGCAGCACGTTCACCCTGCGTGTGCATCCGTGCCCCCTACCCTGATGCCCATGCTTGGGGGGGGATGGCTTTGGGGGTGGGCAGACTCTGGGGTCGAAGGTGGCCGCACTCACCCACTGGAGCCCTGGCAGGGCCAGGTGAGAGCATCAACCAGTTAGGGTAGTTTATATGAAGTGAAAATCACCCTTTGTGCTTCTGAAGACATTCCCACCTCAGTTAAATTAAGAGATTAAAATGAGTTTTTAAGGTATTCCCCTCGCCCCCGCCCCATCGAAATGAAACAAAATACTTCTGTCATCATTTGTAGGTGAACTTGAGCCCCGTGGGTTTTACCAGAGCAATTCAGCGTCTGCAGAGATTATCCTGCCTGGGAAAGAAGATCCTTCCTAAGGGGGAGGTCAGGTTTGCACGCTCCTTCCCCGGGCATCCCAAACCCAGAGCTGGGCAGTTTGTTTCCAGTTACAAGGCTTGATCCATTTGCTTCCAATTATATCCTAGATTATTTGGAGGCCATGCTCACTTATCCTTAGTATTTAGCACCTTCAGGCAGGTTCAAGATCAAGGGGTCGGCTGAGTCTCCTTCCCCCAAATTCACAGGTTGAAGTTCTAACCCCTGTGGGGCTGGAATTAGAGGGTGGAGCATGTGGGGGTGATGGTGTAAAAATGCCGTCATGAGGCTGGGGCCCTGATGATGGGATTAGTGCCCTCGTCAGGGGAAGAAGAAAAACCAGTGTCCCCCTTCTTTCTCTCCGGGGGGGGTGAGGAGACACTGGGGGAGGGGGGGGCGGCCGTTTCCAAGCCAGGAAGGAGGCCTGCCCTCAGGAACCCACATCATCCTGGCATCTTGACCTGCTACCCAGCAGAACTGGGAGAAATATATATGAGTTGTTGCAGCCACCGGGAATTTACGAGCTCCACCCTCGTAAACTCATCAGAACCTGACCACCTCCCCATGGCCTCCCTGCCTCGTGATACCATCTCACTGGGAGTGAGGGCTTCAGCACATGAATTTTGGGAGAGGGGATGCTCCAATTCAGGCCCCTATTTTAAAAATATGATTTTTGTTATCTGCAAAGACAATTTGTTAATGAGAAGCCAGTACTATTGGAGAGGCTGCTAAGGCCCTGCCTTCCACTTGCCAAGAGAGTTGGGGGAGTTGTAGGGAGTCAAGGGGATGATCACCTGGAGGATGACAGGGAGGGGGTGTACTTGAGGTTGGGGAATGTGCTGCAGGGGCCAAGGGGGGCCATGACCTACGAGCTCCCACTAGGGTGGAAATCCTTGTAGTGCTGACTGTGGCCTTCCCCACGGATGGCCTTCAGCAAGGGCTCTGGTCAGGATCTGCAGAAGATGGATCACCTGTGATCTCAGGTGAGGGGCCTGTCGGCAGCTCCACCCCTGGGCCTCCTCTCCGGAACGGTGATTGATGTCTGCTGACCTCACAGGGTTCAAGAGGAATCCTCCGGGAGGCTCCTGGTTGCCGAGGGCCTGGGCTGTTCTCTCTGCTGCTGGACCCATTTCACTCAGAAGGTTAAGAGCAAGTCACACGGGAAAACAATTCTGCTAGTTTGTTGTTCTAGACGGAAAGACTGGAACTACATTTTTCAGTTGTGTCAACTTTGGAAAGCCAGACTGTTTTCTCCTTGTTTTTGTTTTTTGTTTTTTTTTTTGTTCTTTTTTCTTTTTTTTTCTTTTCTACCTTCTATCTAGTTTCTTTATTCTTTCTTTCTTTTCTTTCTTTCTTTCATTTTTTAAGATTTTATTTATTTATTCATGAGAGACACAGAGAGAGAGGCAGAGACACAGGCAGAGGGAGAAGCAGGCTCCCTTCAGGGAGCCCGATGCAAGACTCGATCCCAGGACCCCGGGCGCTCAACCACTGAGCCACCCAGGTGCCCCTCATTTCTTTATTTTTAAAGCAACTGTTTTTCTTTTTGGAGTTGCCTCTTGGCTAAGCAATTTGACCAATGGCCTTCTGTGCTCCACATGCATGGACTCAGCTCTGTGACTTTGTCTGGGCCAGGCCCATGCTGTTTGGAGGGTGATCCACGATCTTCGCCCCTACACCCCAGTCTCCGCTGGTGGCCCTGTGTCCATGGGTTCCAGACCACGGCTCCCACACAGCTTCCTGCAGTGCATCCAGGCCCTGGTGAGCCCCCTGACCTCTTCTGGAAGAAAGGATTTTAATAAGCCTGGTCTTTCTCATGCACACTATTTGACACAAACTGGATTCAAACAGCAGATCTGCAGGTTGATTTCTGAAAATTTTGGAGCATCTGTGGAACTCTTATGGATTGAAACACAATAAAATGAAAAGGTTGTCTAGAAGCTGCTTTTCCCAGCCTTAGTTCTTAGGAGTCAACAGGTGGATCACATCTCCATGCCCCAGCCTGCCTACCAGTTGTGAGGGTGACAGCTCCTCCCAACAACACCCGTAACCAGGCCCTAGTTCCCAGGTTTCTGAATCCTGCAACAGGAAAGCATCAGTGGCATTTGAAAGATAACTCTTGCTTTACTTGTTGTGTGTGCCTGTATGAAGCTCTGGATGCCACGTTAGTGATATCTGACAGTTCTTGGGTGTCCACAGTCGGTTGAAGAATGACTGGGGACATCAGAAAGAAACCGTTGGGGGGCACAAGCCTGTGCTCTGCTGGTATCATGTTCAAAGTCATCTGGTTGCTGCTCAGACACACACTGAGGACTTGAGGTCCCTATGCCTCCTCTAAAGTGGGTCTGCCCCCACCCAGCACTCACTCTGTTCTCAGCATCCTTCCCTCCAGAACCTACAGTTTACACATGCACATGTTTACTGGCCCATGCCTGGGCCCCCTTCAGGCACCCTGGGTGAGGGCAGGACTATCCCCTCAGCACCCACAGGGTTGTGGCTGTGGTCACTGGTACACGATATCACGGGGATCATGAGGGGCTAGGCAAGGATGACAAAGACAGGCATTGTCTGTGTAGTGGAATGTACCAGAACACAGTGCTGAGAACTCTTTTTCACACACCCAAAACCTTTATAAACCTTTTTTTTTAAGATGCCAGTAAGTTGAGGTGCCTGAGTGGCTCAGTCGGTTGAGCATCTGACTCTTGATTTAGGTTCAGGTCATGATCTCAAGGTCATGACATTGATCCCCATGTCTGTGCTTGGCAGGGAGTCTGATTGAAATTCTCTCTCTCTCTCCCTCTCTCTGCCCCCCCCAAATAAATAAATACTTATTTTTAAATGTGCCAATATATTAAGATGATAGACCTAATGTTGTCAGTAAAAGCAGTGAAGCCACAAATAACCAATATGCATTGAGCACAAACTATGGTCCAGGGTGTGTGTTAAGCATTACATGTGCACTAACTCATGTAAGCTTCACCCTAGCTGATCGGGTAAATCCTATTTTATGCTGAGTTGTGTATGGGGGTACTGAGGTACAGAACATTTAAGTAATTAGCCCAAGCTAGTATATCTAATAAGAGCAATTCAGGCGGGACCGTCCTAGAGCCCGTGTGCCTGACCATCCCACCAGGCCACTGCCGCAATATTGAAGGTTCAAGCCAACAGTGGTAGGTGTCCATCCTTGTACTGCTGTAGTGAAAGAAGCACATAGGATTCTAGCAGGCCCTTTCCTAAGTCCGCGCACAGCTCTATCCTGCCTGTAACTATATTTATTTATTTGTTTGTTTTTTTATTTGTTTTTATTGAAGTTCGATTTGTAAGTATTTTTAGAGTCAGCAACACGGAAAAGCTCCTGAGAGGAGGAGGTGGGCCGGGGTGGGCAGTGCTGGGTTTACTGCATTGAAGTGCAGGTTCCAGGCATTCATTGTTGCTTCTGGGACAGTCACGGGACACGCATGTTGGAGATGACCTACGACCCATGTCAGCACTTACATGTCAGGATGGGAATCGACCCTGCAATGCTTTCCTTTCTTCTCCTTGAATTATTCAAATATGCAAGGATGTCTCTTCCTCATCAACTGGAACCTCAATAAGAAAACTCACATAAGTAAGAAGGTCCTTCCCTGAGAACGTTCGTGTTAAGAAAAGAGTTAATGCATTTTGCATACTCATAAATGATGCTAAATGTTATTCTTAGCTGCAGGTAATTAATTTTTTGCTATTTAAAGTTAAGCATCAATATAGTCGAGTTAATTATTAATTATTAATTAAAATTAAAGTTACATGATTAATTCATTAATGTTGAGAAGCTGAAAATGATAAGAGGGACATGCACTTCAGGATCAGTTGCTTTACAGACAGAGCCCCTTCCCCTGCAGCTCCGCGTGACTCAGGGAGGCGTGACGCCTGAGGGAGCAGGAAAGTTGAATGTGAGGATGAATCATCAGAGCCACAGAAGATGAAAAAGCAACGCACCTACTTTGCACGCAGCGCCCATAGAACTTCCACGTGAGGGGACATTCCCGAGCTAATGCACCTGTACAAACACTGCAACTCCTTTGCTGCCCAAGTAGAAAGGCATCCATCCCCCTTAACAGTTCTGCTCCCTAGGGAGGGTCACAGTCCCTGCCCACCAAGTTTGGGGCCACCTGAGCACTCAAACTGGCTGGTGACACAGGAACAAAGGACCCGAGTCACCTTCAGGCAAGAGCACCAACAACCAGTGATGGCTCCAACAGGCTCTCTTCCCTTTGCTAGGGCAACGGGCAGAGGCCCCCTTACCAGCTGCTCCATCATTTTGTGTCCTGGGATGATAACGACAATGACTCAGGAAGAAGAACCCCATGCTGGTGGTGGAGTGTGTATGGAAAATCAGCCCTGGTGGCATAGCCACCGGGATTCTGTGTGGTGGTTGTTGCTACTGCAACATGATTTTGCCTGTTGTGGCTGATATGATCATCAATTTTCTCTGATACTGCAGGTTCCCCTCCTCGAGTGAAATCTCCTCTTCCCCCTTGGCCTCAAAGTAGAATTCTTTCTTCCCAGCCAAGTCTTGATTTTTCTAGGCTCTCTCCCCAGCAGACTCACTTTATGGTGTAAATCAAAGTAGCCTTGCTGGCTCAGCCCTCACCCCAGCCCTTCCTCCGCCTGCTTCCCTCCTGAACCCCCTCTCTTGAACCCAAGTGCCCAAATACCCAGGCACTGCTGGTTATCACTGGGCTCTCATCAAGGGAGAAACTACATGTGCAAAATGACCTTCTCTCTGAGAGGTAATGGTAAACTCCTGCTTACTAATTGTCTGCATGTTTAAACTGTAAGCATATCAACATATGTGTCTGAGTGATAGAACAGTAAAATATGTTGTATGCTCCTAAAATGAAAATTAAAGTCTGTTTCTCTTTTGCAGGAAAAGCTCCCTATAAGTTGGCATGACACACGTGGCCCAGTAAGTGGTGGCCACAGTCTCTGGACTAGCATTGCTGGCCTTAGGACCTCCTCATGATTCCCTGTCAGCAAGGGACACCCCATCCATTCATTGTGGGGTCCCAGACCTTCAGGGCCACTCAACACCCAGCTCCTACCTCCACATTTTGTCTGTCCTTCTGTCTCAAGGACTCTTCCTCTGGAATATGGATTCTCTGTGTCACCTGCCAACCCCCAGCACCCACATACTGTCTTTTTCTCATGGTGACCATCATTCTTTTCATGGCAGCATCGCAAGATAGTCATGGGATATTCATTGCCTGAACTGGTCCCAGATGGCTGCACCGCCCACAAGGCCCATTCTGGGTAGAAAGAGCACAGGACATCAGAGCACTGTAACAGTATATGACAATAAATGAGAATGCATGGTTCAGCTGAGAGTAGAAAGTCTTCGCTGAAGAACAACCAGTAGAAACCTGTGGGTTGAGGATAACCTTCTTGACGACTTGTCAGTAATTAATCTGGGAAATGCCACTAGAAGGTCATTGTGTCCTGGGATACCAGCAAGCAGCGAGAAGCACTCCAGCTGAGTTAGCACAGAGCACAGAGGCACCAGGTCAAGAATGGATGACATAGAGCCTCAGGGATGAGATGAAACCTCTTGAATTGCTATTATGTTTTAAATTGTTATTGTGACTTGAACAATGAAGTGTTTGGATGTGTGTGGGGGTGACTAAACAACCTTTAGAGTTTTCCAGGAGCTTCTATAACCAATTTAATTGGTTAATTCTATAACCAATTTTGGTTATAACCAAAATAACCAATTTTCCCAGAAAATGGACCCAGATTGGATTATCAAGTGGAGTCACTGCAGTAACTAAACTGCCTGAATTAAATAACTATCCAAAGTTACTTATATCAGCATGTTAAAAATAGCTCACATACAAAATGTGTAAGTGAGCCTTCCCTCCTTTTCTGGTTTCTGTTGGAAGCACCTCCATTGGGGCACATCGCTGGGACCGTGCTGTGCCTGTTAATGTCAAAGCCATCCCGATGTGCTGTTTAGAACCCCTTGTGACTACGTTTTTCCCTGGAAACTCAGGGCCCATGAGACCCACTAATCTCCCACGTTTCTGGAGGCACTTCCTCCTATATATGAAACCCACCCATGATAATCCGGGCTTGTGAAAGGAGATCACCCCTCCCCTGATTTACTCTCTTATTTCCAGGTATTCTAATCTCCAGGGACATTGAGATTTAGAGCATCAGGGGTACAGTGAACCACCTCCTTTTTGGGTTGGACCACATGTCCCCAAAACCCAACCCAAAGCTGCCTCTGGATTTTGACCCCCTTGCACTGCACTTGGGTCATATACACACATGCCCATGTGTCCTTGTGGGTGGCAGCCTATTGTTCCTCTTGAATTGTATGAGTTTACCCACTCAGTAATAGATCCTGTGCACCCCTCAGAACCCAGTATCCTGCTGTGATAGGAAAGCAAGTCTTGAACACACAGCAGTGCAGAGACAGTGAAGTGCAGAGACCCAAAGATACGGCAAGGTCACACACCCCCCTCCCCAAACACCTGGAAATAGCAGCATTTCTCTTTTCTGTTGCCATTAACAGCTACTTTTACCTACCACATAAGTCCAGAATATGAATTGGAAAGAAGTGATAAGAGAGCCTGAAAAAGAACAGTGATGCTAATGCATGAAGGGGAGCCAAGCACAGTTGTCCACCGCTAGTAAACATTTAACTCTTCCAAGTACGTTGACTCCTGCTCCAGTGACTTTCCTATTGAAAAGAAGAATCCAGATGGATGTCAGTATGCGAGGGCCTTGTGGGGGCTTCTCCACCTGCAGAAGTGGATGAACGACAATAAAGCTCACGACTGTGCTTGCTAATAAGATGAGTTTTCTCGTAGACAAGACAATAAAGGGCGATGGTTATTATCCAGGATGGTAGAGCGCTGGTCTTCAGAAAGTACTCGAGTCTTAGGTTTTTTAGAAATGAAGACAGAGGGAGGAGGGGAGGCATGGAGGGCAAACTACTCCCTTCTGGCCACCAGCACATGAAAAACAAAATGTCCGCTTCCAGCGAGTTCTTTAAAACAAAGGGCGCCCTGATTTCAGCAGCACCTCTCAAAGAAAGGAGAGGCACAGCATTGTTGGCATTTCCTACTCACTGTCACCACCCAGGCCTGCACTTTCGGGTGAGCGTCTTGGCCCGACCCCAGGAAGATGCTTCCAGAGAGGTTGTGACAGCCGTTGACTGATGGTTTGTTTTGCTAGCCTGTCAGAGTAATCCAATAGCTTGCTAATTTAAGGCAAGGTCTTTATTTGAAAACATCAAATGTGTTTTATTGTACACATCTGTGTCAGGGACTACCCGGCCAACGTATAAGCTTTTGCTCATTTCAATAAATCAGCCATGTGAGTATCAAGAGGAAAATATGCTTGAGGGTTTGGGGAGTGGCGGGTTCCCTAACATGCAGGGGCACGGGAGAGGCTCAGGGCACTACCCGGCATTCCTGGGAGGTGTTAATGACTGTAAGCCTGTGAAGAATGTCTCCAGTTTATACAGAAAAGACAATTCATGGGGTTGATAAAAAGGTGTAACATTTCCTACAGGTGAGCTTCACTGATCAAGAGATAAAAAGGCCTTTGGTTGCCACTTTGGAAAGATGCATTGTCCATTTAGTCAGTGCTTTTGATGTGAGCTTTGAAGGCTTCCAGAGGCTTGGGGCGGGGGTGTCATGTGTTGTTGGAGGCCCGGCTGCTCTTTACTGAGGAGATGACAGAGTCCTGCGCGTTGACACAACACGTTCATTAAAATGTCAGAGAGAAGAGTAGCACAGGGCTTCCAGGGGTCAATATAGGCCAGGAAAGTTCCAGAGCGATCATTCATCTTCTCCCCTCTACACCGTACCAACAACAGAATCTAAACTCTTTATGAAGAAGCCCATTGAATCTAGGAGCACTTTGCAAAGGGAGCAACACGATATTTACGGAGACCTGGCACTTGGCGTCTGCTTTACGGGCCAATCCAGGGCACCCCACACTTCACATGTGGGATTTGACGATGAACTCTTTCAGAACCTTCTTAGAAATACCAACTTATCCCAAGAGAGATCATGGCATCACTACTGCACGGTAGCACTTTTTCCTCATCTGGGGCACCCGGGAAGGTGAGAATTGAGAGGTGGGGTGGAGAAGTCAGAAGACAAAGCTCTCCTCTTCATTTATCTGGGATATTGATGATGAGCTCCTCTCCCCATTCCTGCCAACAACCAACCCCCCAGCTCCTTCCCCAGTCACAAACTCCAGGCCCCATTCTGCTGGTCGTGGGTGGCTAACTTCATATTATCAAAAGATTTTATCCCCTCGCAGAATGATACAGGTGCTGTGCCTTCCTAATGTCAGCTCGGGGTGATCTGTCTTAAACAGAAGGCTTGCACTGTGCTTGTTTCTCTTTCGTTTTAATTTCCCACAAGTTAAGCAAGAAAGTTACCAGATTTGGAGTCCTATTCAGTGTCACAAATCACTGCATAGCATTTTGAGAAAGTAGGAAGCCGTGAACAGGGCTGGCTGTTCAAAGATCTACGGCCTGAGCAGTGGCTGTGCTTTTTTTAGAACAGATGTTGGTTCAGTACAATAGAGGCAGCGAGGAGGTCACATGGACACCACATTGTGGGAAATTCACAGAAATTGGAACAGGAAACAGACAAATTATGTATTACAATACATCCAGGCATTTCCATCTTTTAAAATGCACCATTAACTAGAAGGCCGTATAGGGTTTCCTCCAAGGGCACTATATCATCAGCAATATGTAAATGTTGTCTTTGTCAGTTTATTTTTCCAGGTGAAAACCCTTCCTGTCTGTGAAAGAAGCCTTTTGTGGCCACAGCTCCCTAGTTTGCCATAAAGTCAGAAGGGATCCTGTTCTTGTGGAAAATGTGCTGTCTTAACTTTAAATCTGAAATCAAGTCATCAGAACACTGGGCGACACACAGACGCGTGTGTTCTTACTGGATTCTAGTAAGGGATGGTCAGGGGGCCATCCCCTGAGAGCAGGGTCGAAGCTGAGAGAATGTTCCTCTGTCTGCTAACGTGAGCCTGTGCTCCTTCGTTGGAAGGCAAACACAGACTCCTGATTTGGAGTAAAGAGGACAGTTTTGTTTCTCTCTTGCAGAAAATATATTTATGGCGATACTCTCCCATCAAGCCAGCAACAATCTTTCCAGCGGATCCCTTTCTATCAGAGTTAATTTTTTTATTGGAGGATACCAAAATGGGGGGGGGGGGGCTTCCAATGGCATCTCACAGACACCCTGGCCACACAGTGTCACAGAGCAGAGCTTTGCTGGAGAAAGCGCGTTCTGAGAAACAGTGACAAAACAGAGTTTATGGCCTGATGGCCTCTCTCATTGGACATGTTTTAACTGTATTATTTTAGATAAGTCAGCATCTAGGAAAAAGGCTCTGAGGCTGATGTCACATGCTGGCTTTGTGGGACATGTTGGCAATGCATGGACCCCTGAAGCATGTACTCCTCCTGCACGCCTGTTGTTTAGGCCTCAATGACTGTGAGCTGAGGACACAGCAGCCTTTGACAGAGGGGAATGAGAATACATGGTAATCAAATGCAGGTTTTCAGCTTAAAAAGAATGTCAGAGGGTAGATAATGAGTGATAGAAGGCTTGAGCTTCCACTTGCACTGTTTTGTATAGAAAGAGTCAAAAGTGCCTTTTACGGGGCTGCCCACATAGAATTTATTATAACATTCTATACTATAATATTTTGAAACTACAGTCATGGGGCATGCACAACAGGCTGTGCCTGAGTAGGAGATGCACAAGGCCTTGTTCTTTAACCTCACAAAACTCTGTGAGATTATTGTCAGCAGCTTCCAGATGGAACTGAAATTTAAATAATTTGCACCAAGTCTCCCTAATAGCAGATGAAGTGCTGGGGTAGGAGCTGCAAGGGTGAGCAAACCCTTAGCCTGGACCCCGGAGCTGTGTGTGCAGAGAGATACGTAGGGTTCCCATACTCCTCTACACCCTGAAGCCCATTTTATTTTATTTAAAAATTGTTATTTAGGGCAGCCCTGGTGGCTTAGCAGTTTAACACTGCCTTCGGCCCGGGGTATGATCTTGGAGACCCGGGATCTAGTCCCGTCGGGCTCCCAGCGTGGAGCCTGCTTCTCCCTCTGCCTCTCTCTCTCTCTGATAAATAAATAAATAAAAACAAAATCTTTAAAAAAATAAATAAAAAATAAAAATTGTTATTTAAATTCAATTCAATTAACATACAGTGTATTATCAGTTTCATGGGTAGAGTTTAGTGACTCATCAGTTGTGTACAACACCCAGTGCTCATCCCACCATGTGCCCTCCTTCATGCCTATCACCCAGGTACCCCAAGCCCCAACCCCCCTCCCCTCCAGCGACCCTCAGTGTGTTTCCTAGAGTTTAAAGTCTCTGATTTTTTTTTTTTTTTAATCAAACACATGCTCCAGCTCAGCTGAAATGGGGGTCAGTGTGGGTTTGAGCAGAGGCTCAGTAACAGACAGCCTGGGGCGAGATCCTGGCCCTCTGCTGCTCAGTGTGACTTCCAGGGACCTTCTTCCTCTCCTCATACTTTCACTTCCTCCACCATCAGCTGTGGATTAATCAAAATCCCCACCATGGAGCTTTGTGCTCCTGGGAAGAGAACATGGACAACTCTGGCTGAGCCTGGTCAGCACTCAGAAGAGTCAGCCATGATCACATCTACTTGATCACACCTACAATACAGTGGCACAGCCACATGGTGCTTTGTTATGTAGAAAATACCTCTAGTCAACTGTATGGGTCCACAAACTACTTTCAATTTTAAGAATCATTGTGCAAATTACATCAAGGGTCCACCTAATCATCCATGTACATTTACTCAGTGCTTAGGCTTTATGCTGGGATTGGGACAGTAAGTCCAGGTTTCTGTTAAAAGCGATGTTCAGAGAGTGTGTGAAAGTAGACTAGCCACCACCGAGTTTGGTGAGTGTAGGGTGGAGGCATAAAGCACAGAGGGAGGCAACCTGGAGTGGTCCACTGAGCTCTGAGCCTGGTGGTTGAGGTGGAAACACAGAGAGACTTTCTGGGGGGAGGACTCCACGCTGTGTCCTGTGGTGTAAAAGGAGCCAGACAGGTCACCACTGTAGCAGCTGGGTTATCTGGAGGCAGACATGGAGATGGACCTTGAGCTAGATGTTCATGGGGTCAGCATCTGTGAGAAGTGGGAAGAGGGAGGGTTGGTCAAAGAGAGAAGTCAACCTGGGGTGCAGACTCCCAAATCCCCATCAACTCAGGGATCTCTGGGAGCACATTTCTCATCAGAGACTCTGGTATGGGGATGGAATCCTACATCGCTTGAGGAGAAGATGAAGGCTACCCAGGGAGCAAGGGCATGACCTCTCAGCTGAGGAGACCCTGAAGCTATTGACACCATGTCTCAGCAGCATATTCTTCCCTGCAGGGGTATCTGGGAAGTCAGCACCTCTCTGAGTTGACCACAGTCCACCCAATACATGTACCTGGGGCCACATGCACCTGCTCTAGCCAGTGTACTGTATCTGATAGCATAACCAGAATTTGGTTAACTGCTTGGTTGGGCTTGTGGCAGTCTGTGTCATTCTTGAGATCCACCCATTTTTCTATATTTTGATCAGACTGGTCAATCAAATGTGTGTACACAAGGGAACTACCACCCTTATGCCCTTTTGGTCCTTAATGTTGGCACTGCTTTCCATCATGACGTCTGGAATGGAAATATTTGTGATTTCCTACCATGATCAGGGTTGGTGAGGAGTGGCTTTTGCTATGATGGTGCTTATACTGCACAAAATGAGAGCCTTTTTGAGTGTTGTCCAACTGCCATGTTTGTCAATCCAACTATATGTTTGGTCACCGGGGAAAGGAGCACCAAGTGAGTTCATTGGCCTAACAGATTTATTGTAAGTTGAACTTTGGATAGGACTCCATATTATTATGGTGTCTACCACACATACCCAGCCTTATGTAGGGGAAACATAGTGACCCTTCGGATCTCTTCATCTCAGGTGATCTCAGACACCGGATCCAACCATTTCCAAAAAGCTCGATCTTTCCCTTTCCTTAACATAGTTACCCAGGTAAATGATTGTCAGTTCCTTGAGGAAAAAGAGGGAGAATTATTATAAGCAGGTCTTCACTCCTGGAACTTGATCACTTCTGCAGTCACTGGGCTCTGGGTCTGACTCTGGCTCAGGTGTGGAATGTGGGCAAGGGATTAGGACATTTTTTTGCGGTATTTTTAGTCTTCTGATCATGTCTCCCTGTACCTTCTGCTGTTACAACCTGATCAGCTAGGGAAGCTGTGTTCCATTGACTGGCTCAATAACACTCCTGGGTCAGCCTTGTAGGATACCACTTCATCGGCTACTCATTAAGCAAAGTGCCACCCCTTGGCACCAGTGCCTGGCCCCTGTTGTTTCAGGGTCCTATCATCTCCATCACCATTGCCATCCTCCCTGTCATTACATCACATCCTTGTAGATGATAGGCACCACCAAACATTTTAGTGATATTTGTTTATTCTCACCAGAACGTTCCTTATAGGTCTGGGAAACGGCGAGTCCTCTGGGCCTTCTTGGAAAAGGTGGTGGGCCCCCTGGCATCTGTAGTAGAGCTGTTCCAACATGCACCCTTCTCAAACTTTCCACAACACCTCCATAGTCACCATAGCAATTCAAGCATCTCAGCTAATTGCAGACTGGTCCATCCTCCTGCCCCGGTTTCAGTGATTCTTTCTAGCCCTAGGTAGGCCCCATCCAGTGGGGTCCTTGCAAAGGTGGCAAATTCTATGTGTAGGAAGATCGCTCAAGCCAATATACTCTTCCCCATCAGCTGTATGTTCCAACATCCCCTTGATTAGGCATCTTCAAAATCCAATCCTATATGTACTTGCTGTGCCTGCTGGTACAAGCTGCTAAGCTTTTGAAGATCCCTGGGGGGTTAATCTCTCTCTTCCTGTATTGGTTTCCTGTGGCTGCTGTAACAAATTTCCACAAATTGGACAGTTTAAAGCAACAGAGATCATTCTGTCACAGTTCCAGTGGTTAGAAGCCTGAGATCAAGATGTCAGGAGGGCCATGTTCCCTGGGAGATGACAAGAAGACCCTTCCTTGCTTTTTTTCAGGTTCTGGTGATGGCCATAAGCAGCACTGGTCATCCTCAGCTTGCACTGCAGCTCTGCAACCCCTGCTTGTGTGCATACCTGGCTTTCTCTCTGTGGGTCCTTGTTTCATTTGGTGTTTTCTCTTCTTATCAGGACATGGATCATATTGGCTTGGGGATTATCCTAATGGCTTTTGCTTTAACTTTTTGTATCTGCAGAGATTCTATTTCCAAATAAGGTCAGGTCCACAGGCATGGGGGTTAAGATCCCAACCTGTCTTTCTGTGGGACACAGTTGAACCCATGGCTCCTCCTTTAAACATCCCCAGCTGAGTTATGTTGCAACTTAACTGAGTCACAGACCTAGATGGAATGTACAGTGGAGGCAAGTCCTGAGGGAGCACCATTCACCTTTCAGGGGAGATACTTCTGCATTGTTCTCCAGCAAAGGGAGATGTCCTGCCTTATATTTGGGAAAGAAGGGACAAGTCTACAGATTTTTAAGTTTCTGAGGCATCTGAGGACTCAAAGTGTTTGGGAGTATTTTCCAAGGTACATCCAGCCCATGGGTCAGTGTCGTGGACTGAGTGCTTATGCCCCCTCCCATTCATCTGTCGAAGCCTGAGCCCCCAATATGACAGAATTTGGAGATGCAGCCTTTACAAGGTGAAAAAATTTAGGAATAGTTATGAAGATGGGGCCCCCATGATGAGATTAGGGTCCTTTTGAAAAGAGGGAGACACCAGAACTAGCTCTCCCTCTTAATCCCCATTCACACTCACACGGAGGAAAGATTCCGTGATGACATAGCAAGAAGATGGCTGACTGAATGCTGGGGAGAGAGTCCTCACCAACAACCAAATAGGCCAGCACCTTGATCTGGACAGCCAGCCTCCAGATCCATGAGAAAGAAATGTGAGTTGTTTTGGTCACCCAGGCTGTGGTATTTTGGTCCTCCAGGAAATGATAGATTCTTTGTATGTGACCAGAGTCTGTCCCTTTTCTCCCAGCACCCCATCCTGGGCACTTGGCCATGGTGCCCCAATCCCATATGCTTGCACCTAGTGACTCCACCACACCTCACTAGTGCCTAAGCAGCACGGGCAAGTTGACTTCCTCCACGGGCACATCCTCCAACTCATATCAGTGCCAGTGTAACAATTAGACTCCACCTGCAGTGAAGGTGGGTATTGTCGGCATAGGGGTTATATCACTTCAGTTACAATCTTGTCTTACACATTTTGCACTCTTAGCTGACTTCATATGAAATCAAATATTCAGTACCATTCTATGCTAGTCATTCATCAAGGATGAATTACTGCATGAGCAATTCAAATGCAGAGCTTAATTTTTAAGCATTACTGAAAATGTCTTTTTCTGTCTTAAACATGCTCTAATATTAAATTAATACCTGATACCCAAGGAGTCAGCTTCTTTGCCCAACCTCTCAAATTTAATGTGTAGATTATCTCTTCATTCAACTACTGAAGAACTTGTCTCACCAGCTTCGGGAATCCAAGAGTGAAAGAATCAGCTCTTCGTGTCTGAGACTCTTAACCGAGGGAATTACCCCAGTGGATGTCTGCCATCTGGTAAATGAGGCAAGTGTGGAGATCTTTGTATGAGTTTTCAGTGATTTTAAGGGATGGAGGCTCCTAACCTTTTGAAAAGCATAATTACCTTCAAAGAAGAAATAAATACTCACCCAAGGATAAATAGCATTTGTGCTTTCCCTCTGTGGGGAGATTTACTTGGAAATTTGGAGGTGCCAAAACTATTCCAGAGGAGCCTGGGGAATTCCCAGAGTAAGCTGGGATGTGGCTGGAGGCTGTGCTATTACTAGAGCAGCTACACCCTCCTGCAAGCTGGAACTGAACTTGACCGCTCTGTGTTTCTGAGGGGTATCGGCTCTTTTTGATGAATCCTGGCAAATGTTCTCCCTCTCAGTTCACATTTAAAGTCTCTTCAAGCAGACAGGAAAGAGCTGAGTAAAAGAATTGATGAAATTCATCCTTGTAGTTTTGAGTAGTGACCCCATAACCTCCAGATTGAGTGTGTGTATATGGATATAAGCGTGCGCACACACATACACGTTCCCTTACTGTATGACAGATGTTGTGGGGAGAAGAAGGGGGGAATTTAGAAGGGGAATGTCTAAGAGTGGTGGTCTTATAATCCGCTCTAGAGCCAGGAGAGAGCCAATCAAGTGACTGAGCTGACCACTCAGCTGTGATTCTTCTGTTCACACGTTTCTTCACTTGCTATCAGGTGCCCCAACAATACCCTAAAAGATGTGGGTCTGAGAAAATGGAGAAAGTAGGAAGAATTTCTCTTGCAGGGGATTTTCTGTAGGGTTGTGCATCACTCTAAGTAGAATGACACTCGTAGTACAGACCTGAATCACACAAGAGCCCAGGTGCTTCACACCTACCAGCCTGGGCTCAGTAGGTATTGCCCCACTCCCATTATGCAGAAGAAAGAAGAGAGTTCAATGAGGTGATGGATTAGCCCCAAATTCCAAGGCTTCTGTCTGCTGGAGGAAGGATCCACATAGAAGCCAGGGAGAGGTCACCGAATGCTTTCCATACCCACATACCCAGAGGACACCCTCAGGCTCAGGGACCCACCAGCACTACATCAAATCCAAGTGGATGTGCTCCCCAACTAGTGTCTCTTGAGATGCAGTCCGCCCTCCCTCTCTCCTGGCCAACGCATGAGGACCTTTCTGTGTGAGGATAGCAAGACGATGTATGCAGACCAGCCCCTGACCCAGGCGTGGCAGGTGAAGCCTGGATACACCAGGAGCTGGGCCCAGGAACTGGGGGGACAACCTGTTCTCACAGCCTTGTTCAAAGAAAGCCCACTCCCTCCCTGGCTTCTGTTCTGAGCTAGAAGATTCCAGGACCCATTAGGCATTTTGTTCTCTGTCACCACCACTCCCAAGTAGCTGTCCCAGAGCACGTGCTCCATTCCTTGAAGCACTGATGCTTCAAGGTGGGGAGATTGGAGCAGCACTGATTCTGGGGAGCACTCACCTGGTGACTGGGTGAACGGTAACCAGGACAGGGTGACCCAATTCCTTCTAGCAATTCTCCTGAGGGAGTTTTCAATAAAAGAAAGGGAGGAATTTTGAAGTTGCTTTCTCTGCCCCTACCTGTGAACTGCCAAGAGCTTCCAGAAAGATCCCCTGTTGTCTTTCTTAGGGAGAGAGTGGAAGCTCAGGCTGTCTCCTTTCCTCTGGGCTCCGTGTGAATTCAGGGCTCGTCCAGCCCCTTCTCATTGCAGGATAACTCTCGCACCCCTCCAGGAAGCGCTCCCCTTCCCGACCGAACCAGACTGCCTTGGCTCTTCATGTCTGGACCATGTGGCTTCCTTTTGGGTTTAAAGCCACAGTTTCCACTTTGCTCACAGTGAGCCCTCATAGTAACAGAAGAGAGGAGGGCATCATCCAGAGTTGGATTCCAAGGAGGGACGTACTGCTCCTATAACAATGGAAATGGACCAGACGGTGGGGAGAAGAGTAGATTTTGTGTAAGGCATTGCATTGTTGTGTGCATGTTTGAGAGAGACCCCACACTATGTGGGGTCACAGCCTGGATGGTTATGCTGGTGACTAGGTACAGGTTTGTTGCAAGGGCAAGGCCGCACGTGCGCACAAACACGCACACAAACCAAATCAATGCTAGTGGACACCTAAGAACAAAACAGCTGGCTGGTTTTAATGTTTACATAAACCTCACGGTCAGAATACATTTTCCTGATTATCTATTTTCTTGATGAGATGATTGTTTAGTGTCTAAATGTTAGTGTCACACTATTAATGTCTTTGATGTACCTGTTATTCTCAGAGTTTGGTACCATTTTGATATTTGCGTATCACATTTAGAGGACCTCCTTTTGGAACTATTCATTTTCAGTGTATCTTAAAAATAGATTACAAAATGATTTCTTTAAATATATTTTCTCCCCCTTTTCTTTGCCTTTTTCTTTTTTTTCCCTCAACCTTCTAAAAGTGGCCAATTGAGCCTCCCAATAGAAATCAAATGCATCTCTGAACATCTAAATTTACTTTACACCGACTCTGCAGAAGGAAGGTCTCCATAACCCTTATAGAAGCAATATTCCACTGCTTTTTTTTTTTTGATTCCTTAAAAGTGCTTATCAAGATGAATGAGAACAGTGGTGTGTAATTTCAAAGATGAAATTGCTTTTCTCTCCAGCTTTCCCTCAGCGTTTCAAGGTCACCCGTAAAAGGCAAGTCAGCCTATAGTGGCGACCTCCTCCTGGGTCCGTGTGGCATGTTACCCTCTCTGCGAAGGAGCATGCCTTTAGATGCTCTGTTTTATTTTTCCTCTCCAAAAAGGGTGTGAAATTCCGACTCATTCACACATTGTTGGGTAAGCTGAAGTGTTAAGAAGAGTAAATCACATTCTCTGTCCTCTGTCTGCAACACTGTTTTCATGGCACCAGTACTCACCCGCTGTCCTCTGAAACCGAGAGAAGCCTGCATCGTGCATCCCAGCGATGAGTCTCCTCGAAAGAGTGACAGTGTACAGATGGGTAACGCTAGATGGGGCACAAAAATCACACCAGGACTGTGCCTCTTTTGATTTAATGTCTAACAAAATATCAAAACAACGTGTTCTGCTTTTTTCTCTCCAATCCCCGGAAGCTCACCACTACTTGAAGCTTTAATCTGACAATACACTGATGCCCACATATTCTCAAGCATCCAGGCTGGCTAGCAGATCAAAAATTACCGAGAGATCCTGTTCCTTTATAGAAAAATATGCCTTGGTGACCACTTGTATTGGGGAGATCTGTATCTCAACACTTGATTTTTCTTGGATTAAAATGATGACTGTATTCTTACAGGTAATGTTGCCTTAAAAAACTTTAAAGCCATCTAAAATATCTTAAGAAGTATTATCTGTCGAATAGTAATTGTATAAAAATTAGGAGAACTATAGCTCAGATTGACAATTATTTTGCTTATGTCTATAAAACGCCCATTTCTACAGGAAAGTAACAAGACTTATGAGAGTTTAAAGGACAATCATCAACAATGAGTGGATTGAAATGAAAACACTCTGAATACTTGAACCCAAAACAAGAAAGAGCCCTTTAAGGACACCCCAGGGAATGACATCACAGTAGAGGATACTGCCCAGTGGTCAGTCTGCTATAAGGCGACACAGGCACAGCATTTGGTAGGACTTCCCCAGTGCTCAGATTCCTGGGCCCCAGAGGTGGTTTCAATCTCACAAAGTTCTGTCAAGGGTGAAAAGCATGATGCGAGTAACTGCCAGGCCATGCCCTCTTGGTAGTAAGTACCTGCTTTATTAACAATAGTCAATATTATGATGAGAGCACTTAGGAGAACTACCTAAGTAGTCCCTTGATGATAAAACAAGCACCTTAAAGGGAAAGACAAACCCTAATACATAGTTTAGCAGCATCTGTCTTGGGTCTGGTTGTACGTAAATTTTTTCACAGTGTGAATTGGTTCGATTTGACTCCTATTCCCATCCCCCAAATTTTCAGTAAGTTTTGGGACATCGAGGAGAAATGTCATTTAGCACGAAACCCAAAAATGAGAAACACATCAAGACACAACCTAGGATGTGGGGTATGGCTTTCTATCAAGGTCCAGCCATCACAGGGGAGGCTCTAGCAGTAGCCTTCCCTCCTCTGTGCCCTCTGGCGATCTAGTAAATCGCCACTGGGAAGCCCAGGAGGATGTGACCAGAATCTTGCCTGGAGTTACATTTTTGGAGCAAGGTAGTCAAGAGCTGTGGTTTAGTAATTATCTATTTAAAAAGGTTAATGCCACTTTAGATGACAACATGCTTTCACCTATAATAGTTACCGTTTAAGGAAGTTCGTCAGACTTGTCATCTCTGCACGCCCTCCCCACTGTCCCTAAGGTAAACAGTATGACAATAATAGTAACAATAATTACAATAAGAGTAACTATTATTATTATGACGACTATTACTGTTTTATGGATAAGAAAACTGAAGAATGAACAGTCTAAGTGATTTGCAGGGAGAAGTTAAATAACTTGCTCCAGAACAAGAGTCTACCATGTGATCCGAAGCAGGAGCAACGAGGGGCGTGTGAGGTAGCACGTGTGCACTTACTCCCACCTGGTGCCTTGCACACTGAGGTTTGGGACCTCTGAAGCATCTAATCCATGAGTCTATTACGTTATTTAAATGAACCTGAGTATAATCGTGAATAAATTTACAATCTAGAAATGTTATATAGTAAAAAGAACACCAGTTTAAAACAGGAATCTGATCTGAAGGTAATTGCAAAGCATTTAAGATGCCCTGTTGCTCTTCCCAAGTTCATGGTATGGCTTCTAAGTGCTGTAATCTGTTTTTATAAGAATATGTTTCCTAACGTGATTCCATGTGCTCATCAAACTCCTATTTCAAATATGCCAGCAACCTAAGTTAGTTTCTCTTCTGCTTCTCATCAGTGGCTTCTCATTAGTGGACACTTTCTAACTTGTCACTAAGGTTTGTTTCTGTGAAGCGGTGACTGTGTGAGCACCTGTGGCTGAGATCAGGGTCCATGCAGAAATCCCTCCCAGAAGCTCCTCTTCATGGAACTCTCTCGCACATGCCTCAGTTCCTGAGTGAGAGTCTCAGATGAGGACAGGTGGACCCAACCCAGTTCTCCTGGCATATCTTACCGTCAATTATAGAGACTGGAAGATTCTCCCAAGTGGAAAAATATCTTCTTTCTATCCTCAAACCTTCTACCTCAAGACTTCTGTGTGACTGTGCTCTGCCTTCCAGAGTTCAGGATTTTTTTTTTTTCTCCCAGATTTGAAAACTTACATTCAGAAGATTAGAAGAAGGTAATTTTAATCAGAATGGAATTCTGCTCCCCTTGGAAAGGCTGGCATCACACAGTCCCAGGAGGATGTTTGGGTCCCACCTACAGACCCGCACGTGCCCCCACCCACACCCTCAGGAGTGGGATACGCACACACACACAACTGCAATGAGCTTATCCTGACAAAGCCAAGCTACTGAAAGGAAAACTTCACTTTCTGACTTTCTTATTTTGTGTCTTCTAAGTGAAAGCATGTTGTTCTTATCTGTGACGTTCCTGTTTCCCTGCTCAAGATTAGGGGAAGTCCAGCAAGGTCTGTTATTAACGTCGGTCGCATGTTCCACTGAATGGTTTATCGACACTGACACCCACCTAGAGGGCTGTGCCAACCATGCTCCTTTCTAACAAATTCATTTCTTTATAATGCAGCACATGTATCTTTCTTTCAATGGTTAAAAACAAAACGTTGACTTCGTTTTCATAGCTGCATATAGTTGCATTTTAAGAACGTCACCTAATTCAATTTAGTTAACAAATCACTTACGGATACATAATCATCATGATTACCATTCTTTCCTTTCCTTTTTTTTTTTTTTACTTTCTTCTTTTATTTTTTATATTTTTAACTAATGTTGTGACAAAATTTCTTGTGTACATTCTGTGAGAACACATTCCCCAAAGGTCACTTCCTCAGGGCTAGGTAGTCCATACTTGAGATCTCTGAAACTCGGTTTCAGAAGCTTCCGCAGACATGTGACCCTGCAGGGAATGCACATGTGCTCATTTCCAATGGAAGAGCAGTTTTCACAGGTATCTTTAGCAGTATCCAACACATACTGGCATTTAATAAATTCCTTTGGATGAATGAATTTATTTTTAACATTACTAATGTGGTGTTTACCATTTTTTAACCTTTGCTAACATGAGATGTGAAACATATTTCATTGTTTTCATTTGCATTTGTTCAATTACTTCTGGGGCCAGATGTATTTCCACCAAGGCCTTGTCTATTGGCGCGTTTACTTGCTCTCTCGTGAATTATTTTAGGGTGTCCTCTCTCATTTTCTTCTGATGTTATTGACACATTGGTTTCTTCGCATTGAAATCAAGGAGAATAATTCAGAAACTTGTCAGTAAGTCTTTGTTGGTGGTGCTTCAAATCTCTTTTCAGCTACCTGCTTGTCTCTTAACTTTGGTTGAGTTGTTTTTACCATACATACTTATTGTGTTTTCCCATGTATGTTTATTTTTTCAAAGGAGAAAAAAATTCTGGGTCTTTACCAGATTATTTACCCCTATTCTATGAGCATGTTTTTGAAATTATTCCAACAAACATTGATGGAGCTATAATATGTGCCTGACTCATAATTTTCAGAATATAGGACATAAAATTTTAGAATACCATATCCAAAATTTGCATGTTTTCATTTGGAATTTGTTTTCCATGCAAGGGATGGGGAGCTTTCTAAATTTCCTTCTTTTTAAAAATACTTGTCAGCTGAATGAACACCATTCATTCAAAGTTCAACGTTTCCCCAGAGTTGAAAGGCCATCTCTGTCAAATATTAGATTTGCATATAAAACTGGATCTATTTTTAGACTCTCAATTCTGTTCCTCTAATCTCACCCATAAATCGCTATGCCCATACTATTCAATCACATTTCAATTATTTAGCTGAAAACTGCATTTTATTATCTGGGATATCATGTGGTGGTCTTTGCACTTCCTTTCATAATTCCCAACCTTATTTGTGCATATTTACTTCCTGGATTAGCTTTAGAATTATTTCTGTTGTGTTCTTAAAATTCCAGTGGAATTCTCTTAGGATGTCATTACATGTGCGAATTAGATTGGGAAGACTTGCTGTCTTCATGAAATGTAACCTTCATGCCCAAGAAGCAGGCTTGTTTTTCAATATATACATCATATGTTTATGTATGTAACATAACTTTTAAATTCTATTTTAGCAACATATAGCACAATAAACATGATATATAAATCTATTTTCCATGAATAGAAAAATAAGGTCATCTAGGTTCAGCCCAGACACGAGCCTCTCTGCACCCCCTGGAATGTTAAGTGTAAAATCGAACAAAGGACTCAGAGACTCCCTTCTTTTCTCTTAAGAATATTCCATTTTAACCCATCATTTACGAATTAATGGAATGAATTGCCACATTTTCTGATCTTGAGAGTTTGGAACCCTGAAAACCTCTTGGGAAGCATGGAGTTTAATCTACCTATTGCCTGCTGGTCACAGTGGTGTTTCTTTTCATTTATTGGAAAATAGTCTTTCTTGCTTCAAGGGCTGCCCTTGCTCACTGACGTTCCTTTATCCTCTTGTCTCTTAGCATCATCATTGTGTGGCGGCTTTGATGATATCATGTCTCAGTCATTACATTTAATATAAAAGATCCCTAATATATTGAGCTTGGACTCATGTACAACCTTGCCATTTGATTCTCCTGTGGACCAGCAGCTTTATGTCCTGGGTAGTGCCATTGTCTGCCATTTACAAAGGAAGACTTGAGGCAGTTAAATGACAGAGTTTCCATCCCACAGTATCTGCAATGGAGCCTAGAAGCAAACCCAGGTGGCAGGACCCAGAAGTCTCCTCATCCCCACCCCCACCCCGTGTAACTCCTCATCCTGAAGTCTATAGTATTTCATTTTCTGTCCACTGACAGAAGAGCCCACCAAGCCTAGACATCACGTGTGAAAGGTGGGTCGTTCCTGCATCACTGCTTAGAACATAGCTGCTGCCAGTTGAATTTTGGAGTTGAATTGAAAAAGAATCTTTTATTGTGTTTGTCCCATCATACATTTTGGGTTTATTACATCATCTAGTTGTAATTCACTTAGCAAGCCCTGTTAAATATATGATTAAAAAATACATCCTTACTGCATGTTTAAATAAATTTCAAATAATTGAGCAACTATAAGGAGGATAACGTTAGGGAATAGGATGAAACTAGAAATGAGGCTAATTCTTAATATGCAGAACATGAAAGCCCTTCTTCTGTCTCAGGGGATAAGTTTGGTTCTAGGGCAGAAGCTGGTAAAAAGGAAAAGAAACAGAATACATGACTGAGAAGAAACACAAGTGTTGGTAATGCCAGTGACGGTGTTCTTTCTGCCAATCAGACTGAAGCATTTATCCATGTGAGGGAACAAATTAGGAATCTATCTGTAATTAAAATATTGATGTAGGTGTCCATGTACATATAGATGATATGTAGATATGCAGATGTACATGTAGATGATATGTAGATATAGACATACATGCAATATATAGATATAGAGGTACATGCAGATGATATGTAGGTATATGTGTACATGTAGATGATATGTAGGTGATATGTGGATGCAGATGTAGACATATGTGTAGATGATGCACAACTGTAGACGTACATGTAGATCTAGGCATAGGTACACATGATGTTGATATAGACCAGACATCAGTGATGCAGGTATGATTTTAAGCATAGGCACAGACTTAGGTAGAGATTATAAATGCTTTTATCTCTCATTCACTTGTCCTTCTCCAGCAGTTCATGGACTGTTCAATCAGTGACTTGTTTGGAGTACTCTATGACCTCTTCTTACTCCTTCACTCATCTGGCTTCTCAGCTGCCTTTGATATGGTCAGCCATTCCTTACTTCTTCAAACATCTTCTTCCCTTCTTCTCTGTGACTGTCTTGTGCCTCAGATTAGTTCAACCCATGCAGCTGCTGCCCTGAGTGCCTGCTGCTCTGATTCCTGCAGTCCTATGAATGTCCATGTCCCTCAGGCCCTGCCCTGGGTGGCCCCTGTTTCCTACTCCCACACTGTTTCTGAGTGTGCCTACTCACCTCTATGGCTTCAACTCCTTCCTTTGATGCTTCCTCACTAACCTCTGTCACTACTCCAGGCCCTCCTTATATAGCCCACATCCTGCACTGCCCCCAGTGATGCCTGCCTGACCTGATAACCTGATGAGTCCCATGCCCAGAACCAAAGTTATCCCCTTCTCCAAATCTCACCACTGGAGTTTCCTGCATTGTCCTGCCTCATGGGGGCAGCTGCCCAAACCAGAGATTTATGATCTATCTCCCCTTCCCATAGATTCCTTACACTCCCCACTCATCTCCATCACAATCCCGGTAGTGATGGATGTTAACAATACATGTGGTGGTCTTTTCTCAACCATTACTTTGTACACTAAAACTAATAGAATGCTGTATGCCAGTATATCTCAATAAAATAAAAGTGTGAGTCAAGGATTTCAAGGTTTTTTCTTTTAAAGATTTATTTATTTATTTGAGAGAGGGAGGGTAAGGGAGGGAGACAATGTGAGTGGGGGGAAGGGTAGAGGGAGAGAGAGAATCTCAAGCAGACCCCTGCTGAGCAGGGACCCCCCACACACACACCAATATTGGGCTTGATCACACAACCCTGAGATCATGACCTGAGCTGAAATCAAGAGTCAGAGGCTCAACTGACTGAACCATCCAAGTACCCCAAGGATTTCAGTTCTAAACTTCCTAGAACTTGAGAAATTTTGTAGTCAAAAATATTTTGAGCATTCTAGTAGGGGTCAAGCTTCATCCAACTAAAACAACATTTTGGAAAAATAAGAGATAATGAGTATTGAATGGCTTTAATTGGAAAATCAAAAAATTTTCCAATTAAAATTTGGAAAACTTTGGCAAAATAAGAGATAATGAGAATTGAATGGCTTTAATTATAAATCTAAGATTAAAACAAGCATAATAAGCCTTAAAGGACGTTATCTAACAAAGTAGAAATACAACTCAAAATGGGAGTGAAAGAGAAATGCAGACCCAGTTTAATGATTACGGCAAAGGTTGTAGGTGGGAGTGAAAGACACCAGTGAAACTAGCAAACCAAAGTCTCTACAGATGTAGGTGGTAAGGAAAACAGGAGCTATGAGCTGAGAGCCTTAGTTATTGAAGGACACACTACCTAATTTGCCCATGTTGAGGGCTTCCCCTGAGGCTCCTTCACCTCTGACCCTTGTGGTATCTTTTAAATACTTCAAAAAAAAGGGGCACCTAGCTGGCTCAGTCGGTGCAGTGTGCAACTCTTGATCTCAGGATTCTAAGTTCGAGTCCATGTTGGGTGTGGACATTACTCAAAAATAAAATCTTTAAAAAATATTATTTTTAAAAATGCTAGGAGAGAAAGAAGACCACGTAAAAACGGGTCTCAGTCAACACAGGGATATATATTTTGTGACATTTTGCAAATATATGAACATTTAAGACTATTTTTTATTCATTAATAGCCATGAAGTTGCACATAATGTATTAAAGCAGAAGTACATAGCTTTGTAAGATTATGAAAGAGAACACTGTGAAACACCTCATTTATGAATTTTTAATTCTCATGAACAGGAATTCAAGCTTTATGAATTGGCACTTCTATTGAAGATTTATAATGTATTATTAATCTGTAAATTTTATCATTTTAAAATCTCAATGATTATCTTGACTGATTTTCATTCTATTTAGATGTTTAAAAATTAGATAACAAGCTCAGATAAGTTCAATGATCTACTTCAATCTGAATATTAATATAGAAATAACCAGCACATTTTTCTCATTCTATACACACCAAACAAACATATAAAACTATATTTACACATCTTAGTCATCTATCTAAATATGTTTTGTGTTTGGACATAGTCACAGAAATACATGAACTAAAATTATTTTGTTGTTACATAACAAAAATATATAATTCATTGGAGAAAATTTTAAAATTATAGAACAGTTTAATGAAAAAAATTACCCATAATTCTAGAGGAATTACCCATAATATCTAGAGGAAACTTCTGTAACTATTTTGAGATCTTTTTTATGCCAGACTTTTATTTTTAATATCTTATTGTAATGACATTTTTGCAATTCAAATCCTAATTTTTCACTTAATGCTATGGTAAACATTTCCCAGTATATTAAATATTGTTTGTAAACCAAATTTTGATGGTTATATATTATTCCATCACATGAACACCTGGTTATTTCATTAACAAATTCTATATCATTTTAAATGTGCATCAAAGTTCATAAGAGTTATTGTTGCTATTATATTTAACTTCCTTAGGATCAATTCATGAAGTGGAAGCATGAGGTCAAAGTTCCTAAATATTTTGAGTTTTTTTGTCCAGATGTCCAATGACTTCCCTACATAATTGTACCAATTTATATGAGCAAGGTTTCAGAGGACTCTTAAGCCACGCCTTCAGTGGAATATATTTCACACGTTCTAAAATGTTATTTTGGCAAAATAAAATATAGGTTAATTATCATCCATACCCTAAGTCCTGGTTATTGCTTTGTTTTTGTTTTTTTGGGTTTTGTTTAATCAGTTTTAGTAAATGATATGGAATATTTTGGAAATAAATTATAATCCAAAACATGAGCTTCTGATTACCGAGGTGTTGGGGCAACAGGCTCCAAGGCCTCTCTTCTCTTTCCTCTTTACTAAGATAAAAGAAAAACCTATTTTTATTCAGACAAGTTTTGGAATACTCAAACACATGTGATTCCATATTGACGATAAAACCTGCTTAGGGCCAGCTACCAACTGATTTTTTATACTTCCTATTTTCGGAGATGTTCAAATTCAAGATTAAGGATTCAAGAAATTATTACTAATTTTCTGTCTCTCCCTTTTTAAGGTTAGAATGTTGAGCATCTTCAGAACTAAAGTATCATAATATTACCCTGCCACCTAGGGGTATTGCCAAAGAAATTTATACATGCACAGTAGACAGAAAGGTGTAGTATGTTGGTCAATATACAAAAATTCTGTTAATACTATAAATGATTTAGGCATTAAATTCTGTCACTAATACAAATAGCATCCACCTTATGCTTTTATGTTTTATGTCTTCCAAAATAATCTAGTGAAATGGAAATGATTAAAGATGCTCCTTATGTCTGCCATAGTCTTCATGGAAATGTAAAAGTCAACACAATGAAGACTGCACATTGATATGTCCTGGCCCCATAAATAACATAGATGTTTTCCCCAAGTCCTCCATGCCCTTTATTATTCCTCAATTAAGGCAGTGCTGTGTGCTTGGGAGACAAATATCTGTTTGGGGCTTGGCCAGTTGTCCACTGCCATGGAGGTGAGCAGGGGCCCCAGATCATAGTGTGAACATACAGTCTGGCTGGCTAAACCCTTCATACCATCAAAGGCAATGAAAAACCATCATCCAAACTGTTGGTTTCCTATGGCTGTCCTCCAACAATGCCTAACAACCTTTTCTAATCCCCTGAAAATAAGCTTTCCCTGATGAAATTTACTGAAGTGAGAAATCTAAATATTCAAACTTAATAGCAGTCACTGCCTCCTCTGTGCAGAGGGGATGTCTACCCCGAGGGACCTAAGAACCCACACGCATTTGGGGAGATAGCGAGCGTCTGGACGCGCAAGCCAGATAGCGGAATCTTCCACGAAGCACACTTGGCCACTATTTAAAATTAATGGAGCATGTAAACAGAACTTCATTTTGGAAACTCACACATTCTGACCTACAGCAGGGTTGTCCGGCTCTGCAAACTGAGGAAGTGACGAGAAGCTCTGCAGAGTGGCCCCAGCTGCCCTCCGTCGCTGGCGTGGCCTGTCCCCTCTGTGCCTTGGGGTCGAGATGCCCAAACCCAGGGCACCTCCCCAGCCCATACTCTTCAGTCTGATCTTCAGGATCCCGAAGGAATGAGCAAGATGAAGGGAAACAGAGTCTGTGTCGTGTGTTAGCCTTGTCATTTCAATAGTGATGCTATTTGTCCCAGGGACTGGTGACTAGTTCCCTGACCTCAAACCTCTGTAATTAATCCCTGCAATAATATCAGCCCAGAGGGAACCTCCTCTCCTTAATATTAGGAAAATCCTCAAACCCCACCCCCCATACCTGTTTTCTTATATTTCCCTCTTTCAAGGCAGGGGGATGGAAATGAAAGATGTAGGTGGCCGGGGTTCTGCTTAGCTTGGGGCTCTTCTTCATCGTGACAGGCCTTTGTTCCTGCACAGAGAGAGCTCTAATTACACCCTCTCCAAGTCAGGGCTCCATGTCGGGGCCATGCAAATGCCAGGCGCCTTTTCTCTCCTCATTATGACCTGTCTCTTCCCAGGCACATCACTTTCTCCAAGGGTGGGGGCTCTTCCTTCTGAGTTACAAACACACTTTCTTCATCTCCATCTTCTGCTTACCGGTTTTGCTCCAAATCTCCTTCCTGTGTAGAGGGCTGAGAAAAAAATGCTGGTTTGGATCATTTACCATATGTGCCAGTTTTTGTACTAAAAGAGCAGCGACAATGGTGTCAGATTGCCTTCGCATTCCCTCATGTGGGCTGTGGTCCAAGCTAACGCCAAGGCCCCAGGAGTGTGGCTGGGCCTGCCACCCCCTGTATGACCACCACAAGGCCACCTTGGGCCAGTGTAATGACATCATTTAAAATGCAATCTATGCACTCCAGGATTCCAAAACCCATCTGAAAGACACTCAAAGTAGCTGAGCCCAGCTCCACTTGCACTTGGTGAAGGGGTCTGATTTGTGCTTTTTAATTAGGAGGTTACTCAAATACCCTTGAAATGCAAACTCAGACAATAACCAGACTAGGTCTTAGTATAATGGTAATTGTTGGGCTACTTAGGAAAAAATATTGAAAGGAGCTCCATAATATTTTGGCGTAATAGAAGGATCTTTACAAGGTCATCTCAATTTCGTGGTTTCTACTGTTATTGTTGGCCATGTCTTTATTTCAAAGGATTGCAATTGCTCTTCCAAGTTTAAAAATCAAGTCAATCCCTGATGGAACAACATGAATGCAATTCTTTGGGTTTTGTTTACATTTCTTAGCACAATTTTAAAATTCAACACCAAAAAGAATTGACATAAATTTGAAAATTTTTGTTTTGTGCAATAGTATCTTCATCTGATAAATAAAAGTCTTAGTAAGAAATGCTCACTATCTTTACAGAGATAAAATGTTCCAATTATATAAAATTAATAGGAGTTATTAACTCTGCTATAATTTGATATTTGCTGGTACAGAAAAAAGGTTTCCTCTTCTCAGCATCCATTTAGATAATAGATAATTCAGTACATATTTCATAAACAGTATTTAAATTATTTATGAAAATATGATCCTGTATATTTTTTAAATATACATATACACAGGTTTTTGAGGAAATAACATTGAGCTATAAATTGTCAAATTATGCCATCATATGTATAACATGTGTTATTTAATATACTTAATTCCTTTTATTATACATTATATTGAAAACACTGATGTTAATTGGGCTGCTCTTGACTTTGCAGACTTTATTTTCTTGACTTGTGTTTTAACAACTAAATTATTCCTTTTTATTAGCAGTCACATCTCTAAAATATTCCTAAATGATAAAATCAAATAATTTTCCTATTACTATTATAGATAATTTCCATATGTCTTTAAATAAATTACCACTGTTGAGTTTAAGCATTTTCATTAACAGGCGATTCTATCCCCTGCTTGAACTATCCTAATTAATTTTCCAGCTTTGATGTGAGATACTAAGATCACCTCATTTAAGTAAAATGTACAGAGAGAATAGTGAGATCCCTGAATTCTTTAAATAACTGTTCAAGATTGTTTCTCATTGATAAGTATTGGATTACCTTTATATATAATTGATAACATTATATATTTTGCAGGAAGTGATTGCCTGAGCCAAAGATTTTTAGATACACAGATGCAGAATGATAATGTTTCCAATGGTATGATTTTGAACATTTGTCTGTTTCATGAAGTCACATCCAACTGCATAGTATTTATGAAAGATAGAAAAGTGTTCTCTGGTTTCCTGTTTGTAAAATTTGTGGGGCATCGTTGACAAATTCATGGGTGCTGCAAGGAATGCCTTGCAGAACCAAGGTCTGTTGGAGACACAAGTTCCTCCCCTGCACCCTCTGAGCCCGGTGCTGGTTCCCCAACATAGGCCATGCAGCCCCCAGGGCTCTGAGTGACTAACTCTGCAGGACACATGTCCCACGCTGCCCCCACGGCAAATTACTCTGAGATTTTTTTCAAAACAGATGCTTTTATTAGCCTGTTTGCCTTCTTTCATGATCAGGTAAATTGGATTTTCTTCTTGAAAATCTATTTTAAAAATAATTGGGGTCATTTTAGCCATTTTTTTTAAAGCAACATGAGTATTTTGGAAATCATTACTTTTTACTACCATCAAAATCTGGACTAGATTTGAAGATTTTCACTGCCTCACTGAATCCCTGCATGATAAAAACAGTTCCCAAAAATGAAAAATACAGCAAATGATCTACTTGGATCACTTCGATCTTAAAATTTTGTGGTTCCTCCCACTCCAGAAGGCTTATGAATCGATTAAGTGAAAACTAGTGAAATAAAGAGCATATTTGTCAGTAAACTCTGGGGCTGTCAGAGGTGAATAATTATGCTCTTTGCCAATTCAAAAGAAAAAGAAGGAAGGGACAATAGCAGCAAGACGGAGCTACTAAACTAGGTTGACCAAGACAAGGATTAATTTATTGAATTCTCACCACCAACCTCTGCAGCATGAGGAAACTGAAACAGAGAGGTTGCACAACTTGCCCGATGTCACCCAGCAATAAAGTTGTGGAGCCCAGGATGGAAACTCGGACATCTTGCTCCCAAATCTTACCCACTAATTGCTAGGAGTGGCTGTGGCCTGGCCACCACCCCGGGGTTATCCTCAGTGCTTTCTTATGTAAATAGGGGATTACAATACCTGGCTCGGGCAGGAATTAAATGAGGCAATTGTTATTGTCAAATCTCTTGGCCAGTTTGCAGAAAGGGCAGGAACCGTGCGTGGGTGTACACGGATGTACGTGTTGCTCATATGTCCCTAACCCTAGAACTTTATCTCCCATCAAGGAGAAGTTCAATAAATGCTGGGAGAATAAATAAATGTATGTATAGTATAATATAGTATATGTATGTAACTGAATATTAAAAATGTTTTTAAGTGTTCTTGGAAAATTAGTTTTAATCTTTTTCTTTCTTTTTTTTTTTTTTTTTTTTACTTTGTCTTATACATTATGGCTTTTACTACTGTTACTACTGTTACCTGTGAACTGATTGTTCGCTCCTCCCCTTACCAGACAGTGAGGTTATTTAGTTCAGGGGCCGTGACTTGCCAACTTTTATACTCACACATAGTGGGCACAAAATAAATATTGGCCGAATACAATTAGGTTTGCTTTTACTCCAGGGCACTGTAATTCTTTGTCAGTTTGAAAGTGTGCAATGAAGGGAAGATTTGCTTTGCAGGCTTGATATTAACAAGAATTCTGGCCTATGTGTTATGATCCATTTAATTCATGTTCAAAATGCATTTTTCCCCAAGTGCTATATACATAACAGAGGAACAGCCAAACCCAGCTGGACATCCCTGACTGGCACTGGCCTGGTGCCCACAGGCAGGAGAAGCCAGGGTAGGTGTTGCAGAGGGGCGTGGCTAAATCTTCAGGCTTTCCTTAGAAAGAAGGGGTAAACAAAACAAAACAAAAGAGAAAGAAAGAGAAAGAAAGAAAGAAAGAAAAAGAAAGAAAGAAAGAAAGAGAAAGAAAGAAGAAAGAAAGAAAAATAAAGAGAAAGAAAGAAAGAAAGAGAAAGAAAGAAAGAAAGAAAGAAAGAAAGAAAGAAAGAAAGAAAAAGAAAGAAAGAAGAAAGAAAGAAAAGAAAAAAGGGATAAACTTTGAAGGACAAGTTGTGACTTCAGGGATTAAAGAGAAATCTGAAGCAAATGTAGATGACAAAACAGGGAAAAGCATCCATTAAGAGTTTCAGTCTCACTGACTAACTTCCTCCTGCAATTGGAGAGCAGGGAACAGGTGTAAAATGTCTTACTTTCACTCTGCAGTTTTCTTGGATGCATTAGTGCACAGATTAAAATCTTCCATGTTCGCTTTCACCGTGTCAGTGCTTAAGGACATAAACACAAGGAAACAGCATCTTGTCCTGTGATGTCAAAGCCTGCTATTAACTAGATAAAGCCGGTTTCAGACCTCATTAGTCCAGTCTTGTCTCTTGGTGAGCCTCCTCCCTCAGCATGAGAACACCTGACCTCGCCTCCTCTCTCTTTGATTTCCAAGCCAAGCAGGTTTGTGTGTAAAAGCTCTCTGGCAGGAAGCTACAGTGTCAAGGCCTCTCTCCCTATGGAGAGTTAAAACAAGACCTGACTTTAAACTGATCTGCTGGGATGGGTGCATGGGTGCACGGAGGGGTGTGTGTGTGTGTGTGTGTGTGGCTGTGAATCCCCACATGGGGGTCCTGTGTCGTGAGGTTGCGGGGTCCCCAGTGTCTATCACCCAGATAGACCCACACGGAGGCCGCGTGCCACATCATCAAAGTGATGTTGACAAACTCAAAAGCAAAGAAGAGAAGCAAAAGTGATAAAGCAGGTGAGAGGACTGATTTATGAGGAAGAATACAAAGAACTCTAGATAAAAGTGAATCGGATTTTGTCTTTCTTGTGGAGCACTTTGGGGGAATTCTAAATAGGAAGTCAGAGGAAACATATCTGGAAAACAAAAGTGTGGAGATTCGGGGAGAAACCAAAAGGAGATAAATTAAGAAAAACAGCATTTGGTTAGCTAAAATGGGGACACACTTTGTTTGGGATCATGATCCAGAAAATAACACATTGCCGAATGAATTCATGTTAAAATGAGTGAACACCGTATATTGACATTGCAAAAGCTGACTTAAAACAAAAACAAAAACAGTGTTTATGTAAATGCTGGCACATATTGGAATGTAAATTATCTGAGGACTTAAAATCTTCACACATTAAATCTGATAGATGAGCTCACAGCGGACAGGCCAGGAGGGGCGTGAGACGCCCTGGCCTGGGAAGGAATATCAGTAGCATCTTCCTTTTCCATACACTTGGCTCCATACTTTACTCTGGAGGAGAACTATTTGACAGTCTGACCCCTGGGAATAAAGTCAATATCAATCAGGGCTTGAGATCTGCTGGCATCAGGGAACAAAGAAAAACCCTATTTATCTATGGAAGTGCAATGCCACATGAGCATAAGTGTTTATATTAAATGAAAAGTTTATGATGCTTTGCAGCAATTTATTATGATTTTCCTCCAAACAGCTGTGCCTTCACCACCTTCCCAGAACCTTTCCTAGGAGTTGAGTTGGGTGCACACTCTCCCCCCCATGAGTACTCACTGCTTCTAATGGTGACTGAGGCAGTGACCAGCTCCTAACAGCAAATGGAAGGTGTTTCTGTACTGTTCCTGCAGCAACACAGAGCTATTGATTTCCAGCTAAATGCCTCAACTGCGGTTATCGTTACATTAGATTTCATGTGTTTTGTAGTTAAAATGCATGATTAGCAGCGTGCAAAAGCATGTGTTGGGGTCTCACATTTTTTAGAGCAGGAGAATATGGAGCTCATGTTACAACTCAGAGACTGGAGATGGGCCTAATTTTCAGAGATTAATCGTATTTTGACACACCTAATAAAATGCAAAATATCAGAGCATGATAAAGAAGACTTAGGAAAGTGTATTTTGTTCTCATGGCTAACAAACACGATCGGTAAACTTTTATCAGTTTTTTTTTTCCCTCAGGTAATAATTAAATGTTTGATTTAGAAGAAATGCAATGAATGTGAGATGCTCCCAATCAGTATCAAGTGTCCTTTTTGTATGATAAACACTTATTTCTTTACGTAACTCCTTCCAGAGAGCTCATTTTCACCAGAAGCCAAACTAAAATTTCATACTTTGAAATGTCTTTTGGAAGCCGGTTTCCTAGGAGTCTTTTCTTCGCTGGACGTGAGGCTGAGCTGGCTGCGGGGCAGGCTTGGAGCCTGTGAGACACACTCACTCTCACTGTCCTTGGAAGTGGATTATAAGGTTTCTTAGCAATTGCTTTACTTGGGTTTTTCTATTTCTTTTTTCCCCCTATTTAATATTACAAAAGTGATTACAAATATCTGCTCTGCTTTTCCATTTCCTGCCCTGGGATTTCCTTATTCTTCCTTCAGAAGTCAAGTGGGGAGCCTTCCTTCCCTCTGCCCATGCTAATGTTTCCAGAATGTTCTCTTCTCCTTGCTGGTCACTGGTTCCTGCTTTAGCCTGTCCACCCACACTATCCATCCCTTGGTGTTTTCCTCACTGACAGGCCTATAACCCTGACATTAGTTCCTAAAGTCACCTCTTAGGGAGCATGAGGCCATTTCCAAAATCGTGAATTTGGAAGACTATTCAAGTATTCATCTTTTACTCATCAAGTGTAAAGGGTAACCACTTTATTTTTTTCTTTACTGAGGAACAACAAAAATAAAATATTTGAGAATCTCTTCCTAGCAGGATTCTAAAAAAAAAAAAAAAGGCACAAAATAACCAAAGAGCATCATCCATCAGAGAAATCTGATTTTGCTGGTAGCAATTGTGTATGTTAAAGAACAAGGTGACAATGAGACAGACACTGGGCACTAGGAGTGACCCTATGGACTTTGGGGAAAGGGGCGCCTGTGCCCCAGGAGGCTAGGAGGACAGTGTGGGAGGCCTGCTGCTGCAGAGGCTCAGGAGCACTAAGCCACCGGACTTCTGTGCTCATCTGTGGGGCTCCTTCTGGTGGACAACACACGTACGCAGTGCCCCAAGCCCTATGGCCACATTTCCTCATCGTGACCCTCCCTGGAGTGCTGCCACCATGCAGGGGGGATGCCAGAGGCCAGGTGTTTTGTTTCCAGCACATTGTAGGATCACTCTGGGGCAGAGCACAGGCTGTAGGCCATGCAGCTGGGGAGCAGAAGCACACATAGTACCACAAGCCTGTCAGACCCCAACCTACCTTTGGGGGTGATGCAGATGTCTAAGGAGTGTGTGTCACGTTGGCCCCTACTGTGTGTCTGCTTCTCACCCGAGCTGGTGCACCTGCACCGAGTAGGGCTTGTCTCCAAGGGGGGCCCAGGCCAACGGCACAGGGAGCTCTGAGTCGGGCCGGGAGAAGGGCAGGGAGAAGGAAACCCGGGAAGCAGCCCGAACAAAAGGCCTGCTCTCCCAGCACTGGCTCGGAGGACGGTGCTCCCGAGCCACTCGCACCCGAGGAGCCAGGCAGCAGCAGGTGGCAGCATTGTCACAGGCCTGGCGGCCAGGCTGGGCAGGCAGGGACACTAGAGTCCTGCAGGAAGTTTCGCATGTGGAGAGGACATGGACCCTTCGAGAATTTATTGCCACCTCCTGACTGCTCCATTGTTTGCCTGTGACTGAAGCGAGTAATTAGGCACCAGCACTTGAAGCTCAAGTTATCTGAACTCTTCCCTCCACTTGCTGTTTTTCCTGTGTGACACCAACCTGCGTTCCCTCACCTGGTTTACCCGTGGGAGAGACAGCACCAATCTATCTCTTGCTAAAGAAGAACAAAATCGAACCAGAAACAACTGGCAGAGGGGGCAGGATGGAGGGGGCGTAGGTGGAGGTGGTAGGGGCAGGATGGGAAGGCATAGGCAGTAGGGGCAGGATGGAGGGGGCATAGGTGGTAGGATGGGGGGCATAAGCAGTAGAGGCAGGATGGAGGGGGCATAGGTGGTAGGGGCAGGATGGGGAGGCATAGGCGGTGGGGGCAGGATGGGGGGCATAGGCGGTAGGGGCAGGATGGGGAGGCATAGGCGGTGGGGGCAGGATGGGGGGCATAGGCGGTAGGGGCAGGATGGAGGGGGCATAGGTGGTAGGATGGGGGGCATAGGCAGTAGAGGCAGGATGGAGGGGGCATAGGCAGTAGGGGCAGGATGGGGGGCATAGGCGGTAGGAAGGAATGCAGTCTCACCTTCACGTTGAAGGTGGGCTACATCCCTGGGTACGACCCTTCTTTTTTCTCGAAGTGGTGATGGAGATGAGTGACAGCTGGCCCATCCTTGTCATCGGAGTCTGCGGAGCGTTGGAAGGGACAGTTACAATGGGGAGCGGCGGGTCACAATGGGGGAGGCGCCGCCAGGACGCAGCTGGCCAGGCCTGCACTTTCCCAGGAAAGGCAACCCCGGTGCCTGTCCCCGAGCAGCCCAGCAGCCCGGCCCTTGGTCGGAGAAGCAAAGCCGGGAGAGCGGCCGAGGGCGACGCGCTGGAAGCTGGCACTCACCGGTGGGTAACGGGCGGCAGGTGGCAGGAGGTGGGCGGCGGGTGGCAGGTGGCAGGAGGCCGGCGGCGGGTGGCAGGTGGCGGGCGGCGGGTAGCAGGTGGCAGGAGGCGGGTGGCGGGTGGCAGGTGGCAGGAGGCGGGTGGCGGGTGGCAGGAGGCGGGCTGCGGGTGGCAGGTGGCAGGAGGCGGGCTGCAGGTGGCAGGTGGCAGGAGGCGGGCTGCGGGTGGCAGGTGGCAGGAGGCGGGCTGCAGGTGGCAGGTGGCAGGAGGCGGGCGGCGGGTGGCAGGTGGCAGGAGGCGGGCTGCAGGTGACAGGTGGCAGGAGGCGGGCTGCGGGTGGCAGGTGGCAGGAGGCGGGCTGCAGGTGGCAGGTGGCAGGAGGCGGGCGGCGGGTGGCAGGTGGCAGGAGGCGGGCTGCGGGTGGCAGGTGGCAGGAGGCGGGCGGCGGGTGGCGGCGGGTGGCGGCGGGTGGCGGCGGCCTTGCCTCCGCGGCCCAGGCGCCCTGCTGTCCCGCTGCGGTGGTTGGGCCTCGGCTTTGCTCCGGTGCTGGTTGGTGCTCACGCGGGGCGCCCCGGGCCTGGAGCAGCGTCCCGGCGCCTGGGCAGGGGCTGCTTGCACCGGTTAGTAAAACTCCTCCTGTTAGAAGTCGGTGGAGCTGCCACGCCGACGGCCGGATCGGACACGATGGAGTCGTCGATGCAAGTTCTGTGTAAATGATGCCAGAGTGAAGCACCAGGATTCATTAAACCGGGCAGAGTTTCTCATTAAACGTGTAGATTGACAGTCGGAACTAACTGTCATTTGCGGCTTCCTGAGAGTCCCCCCTACCCAATAAAGGTACATATACATTTGCAAAGCTGATATTATATTTAGAATAAAATAGCGAAATTGGGACTATTTGGTGGCTGCTAGATGCCTGCTTTGTCTAAAGACAGCAGTGCTCTTTCCTCCTTTGTCACCTCTCCGGAGGAAGCACAAACCCAGGAGGGAGGCTAGTCACCAACATTTCTAGTTTACGTCAAAATGAAAGATAAAATGGACCCGTGCTTCCCAGAATATATTTAAATATTAACCATAAACTCAAGAAACTCACAGCTTGGGCTTTCCGTTTTCTCACCATTTAATTCATGCATTATTTCACTTTAACTACAGCCAATAAATCCTTTATGGGAAATTCCTCCTAATATGACTACGGAGGAACGGTCAAAAATTAACATCTCTTCATGCTTGGAAAAGTGACTTGATGAAGGAAAAGCACACACTCATTACAGAAATATAATTTTTCCTCAAAGATCTGAGGCCCCTAGGTGACACTGTTTTGCATCTTAACATAAAATATGTAATGCAGAACCTTCTGGTATTAACAGATAGCGCCAGAGTACTCTGCCCTGGGCAGTTTGCAAAGATGCGAGATAGTCATGCCTTGAGGTACGAAAAGAAAATATTTCTTCCATAAATGCGGGATCCCGATCATCAATGAGCAGATATTCCGGAAGGCGCTGTCAATATGAAATGTCATCTAGGGGCAAAGATGCTTTCCTGATCTTAAAAAAAAAAAAAAAAAAAAAATGAGAGAGAGAGAGAATCAGTATATGCGTCTATGTTCATGTAGATACATATTCAAAACTGTGTGAGAATGATGGAAAAAGCTTTGGGGAAGAGTCTTCAAAAAAATAAATGCAATTTTCCAGAGAAAATTATAGACCGTGTCATTACTTGGAGATCTTTTACTAAGAATTGTCTTCCAGGAACGTAGGCTCTGTTTCTGCTCCCTCCCAATTTATTCACGTCCTTAAATGCACCTCTAGTGAGGAAAAAAAAAAAAAGTTAGGAGAAGTACACTCCTGTCTGTGAAAAGCTTCTTCCTTTTTAAACTTATGTTCTAGAAGGAGCATTTCAATTGACGGTAATGTGACTTTTAGCCCACAGTCTCATTTCTTCATTCTGTCAGGAGCTGGGATCTCTCTCTTCAGGTAGACTCTCTAAAGGCCCCCTGAGCTACGACGAATTTGAAAGCATTTTCTTGGGAAAGCTTTTTCTCATTCTCTTTTCTCAGTCTTTCACAGTGAGAATTTATTTCAGAAGGTGGCTTTGTACTCTTTGTATACAGATCTAGACAGAAGTGGATATAGATATAGATGGGATAGATACGGATGCAGGTACAGGATCTCAGGGCTCTTCGTGTCACCTTCTGATTTGCATGCCTGCCTCTTGTCTCGCTGGTCCCCGAGGGCGAGAAGTATTCTTGTGCTTTTTTGTGCATCACTGACTACCCTTGTCAGGTGCTTTAAAAAATAAATTATCAGAAATTTTTGAAAAAAAAAATCTTCACCTTTGTCCTTGGAGCTGAAAGTATTACTTGAACATTCTTTCTGAGGATAGCACAAATTATAGTAACATGTGCCATCTTAAATCAACGGTATCTTCATGATCTTGACATTCATAATTCTGCAAGTCAAGCCCAGATCGAAAACAATACCCTCCTTTAATTACATAAAAGCCTTTGAATTCATATTGCAGGAAAGAGCCCAGAATATCTAAAAGTGTGCTAGAAAAGTGAACTTGGCAAAGATAAAATAATTATTTACAAGGATGTGACTAAATTCCTGAAAAATTTTTAAGCTTTATTTAAAAGAATACTGGAAAAATAACCATCCACAGAATTTCTCATAGTTTTGTGCCATAAAGATTTTCTTTGGACTATAATTCATATGCAAAAGCTAAGATACAAATTACTTTTTTTTCAGAGCAACATTAAACACTGCAAAAATTTTAATTTGGCAAAGATGCATAAAATTAAGGTATATGGTAATGTTCACATTTTAAATTAGTGGAAAAAACAGAATGTTCACCAAATAGCATTAAGAAAACTAGTTGCCATCTAAAAATAAATTAACTTGACCTCAAAAATTTTAAAATAGTTGAAATTGTGCAGCATGTGTTCTTTGACTACAAGGAATCAATCTAAATCAAGATCAGGCATCTGGACAATCCTCCTCATCCAAATTTGGAAAATAAACATCACAGTTCTAAATAACCTATGATACAAGAAAGCAATACATGGAAATTTGAAATATATTTTTAAAAAAGGTACAACTAAAACACATCATATAAAAACTTGTGGGATCTTGGGTACCAGTGACTGAGTCAGTTAAGCATGTGACTCTTGATCTGAGCTCCGGTCTTGATCTCAGGGTCATGAGTTCAAGCCCTGCTTTGGGCTCATTCTGGGTTTGGAGCCTACTTAAAAAAAAAAAAATGTGGGATGTAGATAAAGAAGTTCTTTGAGGGACATTTATAGCACTAAAGGTTAAATTTAAAAAAATATGTTACAAATCATTTGATAAAACTTCCACATTAAGAAATTAGAGAAGAGGAAAAGTTAAACGTAAATGAATCATAAAAAGGAAAATAAAAAATATAACAGCATAAATCAGTGGAATAAAAAACAGAAGGGAAAAACCCAGCAAAATCAATGGAATCAAAGCAGGTTAATTTTAAAAGATCAATGAAATTGATAAAACTTTAGCCAGACTGATCAGAAATAAAAGAGAGAGGAAACAATTTACTAATAACAAAAATAAAAGAATCCTAGAGTTCTGCAGATGTTAAAGGGATAACTAAGTGATATTACTAAATATATACAAAAACATGTCATAGGTTAAATTAGATTTGTTGAATGATATAAACTGCAAAAGCTCATTCCGGAAGAAATAAATACCTGAATACTGTAATATCTATTAAGGAAATTTTTAGTTAAAAATATTGCCCCAATCACGAAAACAAAAGCAGACTCTGGGCCCAGGTGTCTTTACTGGCAATTGTATCACGTGGTTGTGGAAGAAATATAGTTCACCCTTGAACAACATGGGTTTGAACTATGTGAGTCCACTTATATACAGATTTTTTTTTATAAATACAAGACAGTTTTGTAAATGTACTTTTTCTTCTTTACAATTTTCTGAGTAACATTTCCTTTTCTCCAGCTTACTTTATTGTAACAATGCATGTAATATGCAAAATATGTTACTCCACTGCTTATATTATCAAAAAGGCTTTTTAGTCAACCATAGGGTATTGATAGGTAAGTTTTTAGGAAGTCAAAAATTATACATGGATTTTCAACTGTTCAGAGGTGGATGCCCCAAACCTTTGTGTTAAGAGTCAACTATAATATACCTGTTCTATATAACCACTTCCCAATTTACTTATTTCCCAATTTACTTATTAGTCCAGTCTTATACTGATATTGAAATTAGACAAAGATATTTCAAGAAAAGGAAAATATAGATTAGTAGACCTAATGAATATAGTCAAAAAAGTATTTAACAGAACATAAGCAAATCAAATCCTGGATAATAAATCATGATCAAGTAGAGCTTATCTCAGTGATGCAAGGCTAGTTCAACCTTCATAAAATGATCCATGTCAATTAGTCAACATATCATACATACACATTTATAACATATATCAATATGAGGAGAAAAAACATGTCATCATCTTCATAGGTGTAGAAAAAGCATTAGTGAATTCCGATAGCCATTCCTGAGAAAAACTTCCTTAACCTGAGAAGTGCCACCTACAGAGAACCACAGCTAATATCCTACTTAGTGGTGAAAGACTTGCTCCTAAGACTGACATGAATAAGCAAGGATGTTCCTTATCACCATTCCTATTCAATATCTATATTAGTTCTCTATTGCTATTGCAACAAATTACTAAAAACTCAGTGGCTTAACACAACCTGCATTTATTATTTTACATATCAGTGACTCAGAAATCTGACACAGATCTACTAAGTTAAAATCAAGGTGTCAGTGGGGCTTCATTCCATCCCAGACACCATAGGAAATGATCCATTTCCTAAGCAGGAAGCTGTTGGTAGAAATCAGTTTCTTGAGATGTAGGACTGAGATCAAGGTCTACACTCTTAATCACATTTGCAAAGTCCATTTTTCTGCTTAATGTAACTAATTCACAAATTTTGGAATTTAGGCTGTGGATATTTTTTTTTTGTCTTTTTGGTGGGGGGGTGAACATTATTCTGCCTACCACAATATAGCAGAAGAACTGTCAAGTACAATATGACAATATGACAAGAAAAGAAAAGAGTGATATTACAGGAGTTTGAAGGAAATAACTGAAATAATCGTTATTTATGGACTGTATGATTGCCCATGTGAAAAATCCCAAAGAACTTAAAAAACACTCTGAGTATAATGTCTTAGTTCAGCAATGTTGTTATACAGAAAGTCAATATGCAAAATTCAATGATATTTTTATATGGTAGAAATGAAAATAAGATATTGAAAATTTTAAAAGAAACACAATTTGTGATAAGACCAAAAAGATATTTAAATACTTAGGGATAGATCTACTGAAAATTTGTTTGAAATTTTACAATAAAAATTACAGACTTTGAAGAAAGAAATCAAAGAAGGACTAAATTTTAAAAACTAGCGTTCATAAGTGGAAAGTCCTAATTCATTTTCACCTAATGGATTTATAGATTCAAAGTAATCCTAACCCAAATCTCTGCAGTGATTTGTTGAAATAAACAGTTGCTTTAAAATTTATATGGAAATACAGTGTATCCACCATTGCAATCTCCAAAAGTATAAAATACAACAATGAAACAGAATTTTTCTTTAAAAAAGAGAGTTTCCAGATGCCACAAATGCCAAAGACTTTTTCATCCTTTGCTACAGAGAGAGACAGCTTCCTGCATCAATGTCTGTCTTAAGAATTTTTTTTTTTTTCCTGAAACAAAGACAATTTGAATCTGTTTTTAAAGGCTACATGTTTGGTCCAGGAAAATTTCACCTAAAGAAGGAGATCTATCATGTCAAAATTACTGTCTATAGAACATGAAAACTAAGAGACCTTCCCTCATAAGCTCCCTAGAAGGAAATTTAGCAGATGAATAACTTCAGCCAATCCAGCAGTGGACATGGAAACTAAACCCACGAGATTATCTGTATACCTGAAATGTATGGAATAGAACCATAAACGGATGAAGGTGACCACCAAAATGAAAGTGTGATGTTTCGCTAAGTAGGACCAACAACTAGCATAGATCACAGAAGAGAAAGGATAAGATAATTTTGTACTAATGTCTTTTTAAGTGAAACATTAAGAAAAGCAAAGATATTTAATGGAATAATTATAACACCAAGAAAGGTAACATTGACTAATACTGATGCTAATAGAAGATAGGGAAGATGATAGAAAGATGCTATCTTTATCACTGCTTATAGGAAGGGACTGATGGATGCCGCCTAAGTAATTGAAGGATGAAGGTACTGTATGAAGTTATAATTACAAAGATAACCCACTAAAACAAACAAAATTAACAGCCTTCATAAATATTAGAAAATCTATTCATAAAAAAAGCACAAAGAAAATTGGACACAAATTAAAGACTTTTAAAAAAATCTACAAACAGGAGCACTTTGGTGGCTCAGTGGTTGAACGTTTGCCTTCAACTTAGGTCATGATCCCAGGATCCTGAGATCAAATCCCGCATCGGGCTCCCCACAGGGAAAATGCTTCTCCCTCTGCCTGTGTCTCTGCCTCTCTCTCTGTGTCTCTCATGAATACATAAATAAAATCTTTTAAAAAATTCTCTAAACATAGAAAATACACAAGATCATATGGCAAAACTAAAATGAAACATATTTCTTATTTCAATAAATGCCAATAAACAGTTTTAAATTCAGTTAATTTACAAAGTAAAGCCCACATTTATGCTGTTTAGTGGAAAATACTTAAAACAATGTGACTTTAGAATAATAAAAAATGAAAACCAAAGGGCTGGCAAAGTCATGCCAGGAAAAGGGTGCAAAAGCAGGGGACAGGATTGTAGTATCAGACAAAATGAGCAGTTTAGGTGAGACCTTTGAACAAGACAAAAAAAAAAAAAAAACACAGAGAAACCATAATACAAAGATGAACTGTTGACAAGCGAAATGCAGCGGCCATGAACATGCACACAGGAAGCAGCACAGTCTCTGTATTAATGGGGCAGAAAGTACAGCTGCAAGAAGAAATAGAAGAAACTGTGGACATTTCAGCGTATTTTTATTTTGTCCACAACAGACCAAATTTAAAGTAGGAGTATACAAAAATCGAAGACCATAATTAACAAAGGAGATCTTCCTTTTCTAGAACAAATACTGCATCCTATACATGGAGAAAATATCCTTCTTTATACATGATCATGGAATGTTCACTAAAATTGCGCAGAAACTAGGGCACAGAGGAAAGAGCAGAACTTGCAATTCTTCATGTGTTTCACTTTTGAACAAAGGTAGAAACATTTTATCAATTAGGAAATGGACATCTGTTCTTGATTTATTAATTTTTCTAAAATTATGAACGCTTGTTGAATGTTTCCAAATGCCTGTCAGCATCTATGGAGATGAGCATATTTTTTTCCTTAGATCTTTTAATATTATGGATTGAATTAATAGATTTCCTAAAATTCAACCACCACTATATCTGGAATCAGGTTCACCTAATTATAGTAAATAGTTATGTTTATAAATTGCTCTTTGATTATATTTGCTCATTTTTCACTTAGGATTTTACACTAGTATGTAGAAGTGAGATTTCTGATAATATATTTTTGTGTGAAATTATTCATTTAACTATCATTGTGTTCGTGATTACCAACATCATTTAAAAATGTGTGGGAGGGGGGGCTCATTGATTGAGCATCTGCCTTTGTCTCAGGGCATGATCCTGGGGTCCTGGGATCGAGTCCTGCCTGCATCAGGCTCCCAAAGGGAAACTGCCTCTCCCTCTGCCTATGTCTCTGCTTCTCCCTGTGTCTTTCATGAATAAATAAATAAAATCTTTAAAAAAAAAGTGTGGGAGGCACTAGCCCATGTGATTGAATAAAAAAAAAGTAGAGATGGAATAATCGGAAAAGTTGAGATAATTCTTTCACTATACAATGACGCATTATGTGAAAAAACTAACAGAAATACAGGATCACTGAAATACTGAAATACTGCTGGAAACAATATCAAAATTCAGAAATTATACAATGTAGAAAATTAAGTAACATCCATCAATAACATCTATGATGGAAAAGTCCTCATTAAAAATAACAAACCCCCCAAAAAGCGGAGAAAAGTCAAGAGGAAAGAGACAGTATCTACCTGGAGCAAACTTTGCAATATTATCAATGAACAGGAACAGAACTGAAAGTAGGAAAAGACGTACCGAGTTGAACAAGAATTCAAGTATTCTTGAACAAGAATAGTCAAAACTAAAAGTATATCAAATGCTTACAATTTAATTTACAAATTTCACATAAAGCCAATACAAATATGCCAACAGATACTTTGGGATTAATAAGACCAGATGATTTCAAAGCTCATGTGGAAAGATAAGATTCAGAAATAGCAAGAGAGAAAAAGCAGTGGTAGGTGGTTAACACTACCAGATCTTAAAACACATGATAAAATCTCCATTATGAAAATAGTGCGGTGCTGGCACATAACGAGATAGACCAAAGAAAATAAACTGAAATGCACTGGGACTGTGGAATATTATTTTTGTGGCAATTAAAATATGAGGGCTAAAGATTGATAAAGATGGACTTTTCCGTAAGTGGCGCTGGGACAACTAAGTTGACTTAGGAAAATATTAATGTTGGATCTGTTCTGTACACCATACCCCAGAATGCATTCCAGTGGTTCAGAGATTTAATTATAAAGTATAAACTATTAAAGCACTAGAAAAATGGCCAGATTCTTTAATAATCTTAGAGAGAGAGGAAGTCTCAAATAAAAATCAAGGAGCCAAAAAAGAAAAGATTGTTGACTGTAAAAGTAATAATTTTATATATAAACCAAAAAAATAAAGAAAAAATAAAAACAGTCTGAGAGAAGATGTAAAACTATAAAGACTTTCTTGCAGTACATATCACAAACCCAATATTACTCTCCCAAATACAGAATTCCTCAAGTTGATGAGAAAAACACCAACAACCTCATAGAAGAACAGACAAAACACGTAGCGAGAGGTTTCACAGGAAAGAAAATAAAAAATAAGGAAAGATATTTTACTTCACTTACACTGAAGGAAATTCACATTAAAATGATACTAAGTTCTGTCTACCATATAACAAACACCTGAAAGATTGATAATGCACTTTTTGTTGAAGTAGTGAAGAAGGAAGCATTCTATAAAGAGTGAAAATTACAGTACCACCTTTCTAGAGGGTGATTGGCATCACCCATCAGAATTACAAATACCCTTATATTTTGACCCAGCAGTACTAGCTTTGGGAATTTATCCTCGCATGACAGTCAAAACATGTTTGTATATAGTTATTTATCACAACATGACTTCTAAAAACAAAATTGAACCAGTATAAATATTCACTTGTAAGGTACAGATTAATTAAATCACTATCTACATAAGCCAATATGTACATACAAGAAAATACTCTATAGCAAAATAAAGAAAAAGAACATGATACATGGAAATGCATTATAGATTGAAAGATTTAATTTTGTTTATTTTTATTTTTTAAAAATATTTTACTTATGTATTTAAGAGACACACAGAGAGAGGCAGAGAATAGGCAGAGGGAGAAGCAGGCTCCCTGTAGGGAACCCAATGCGGGACTCAATCCCAGGACCCCAGGATCAGGCCCTGAGCCAAAGGCAGATGCTCAACCGCCGAGCCACCCAGGTGTCTCAGATTTAATTTTGTTTAAATGTCCATATTACCTAAATTAATCTACAGATTCAACACAATCTCTGACAAAATCCCAATTGCATTTTTTAAAAAGAAATAGAAACAGTGGCACCTGGGTGGCTCAGTCAGTTAAGCATCGGACTCTGGATTTCAGCTCAAGTCCTGATCTCAGGGTTGTGAGGTTGAGCCCCATATGGGGCTCCACACTCATCAGGGCATCTGCTTGAGATTCTCTCTACCCTTCTCCCTTCCCCCACTCCCAATAAATAAATAAATAAATAAATAAATAAATAAATAAATAAAATCTTAAAAAGAAAGAAACATGTTAAAAATCCATATGCAATATCAAGGGACACTAAATAACCCAAATATCCAAAACAATCTTGCAAAAGAACAACAAATCTAGATCCCTCATACTTCCTGATTTCCAAACAAGTTACAAGCCTACAGTCATCAAAATAGGGTGATGCTGGAATGGAGAGCAACATGCAAGCCATGGAACAGAACAGAACAGAAATTAATCCTCATGGACATGGTTAATTAATCTTCAACAAAGGTGTCAAGACCATGTAGTGGAGCAAGAAAAATTCCTTAACAGATAATGTGGGAAAACTGTATAGTCATGTGCAAAAGAGTAAAGTTGTACCTTTAACTAACGTTGTACACAAAAAATAACCAAAAATAGACAAAAGGCTTTTTTTGTAGGGGGAGGGGCAGAAGGAGAGGGAGAGAGAGAATCTTAAGCAGGCTCGGACTTCCAGTGGGTACTTAACTGATTGAGTCACCCAGAAACCTCACAGGTGCAAGATTTAAACAGGAGACCCAAAACTATGAAACCCCTAGAAGAAAACAGGGGAAGTCTTCATGACATTGGATTTGGCAGTGATTTCTTGGATATGACACCAAAGCATAGGCAACAAATACAAGACTAGACAGATAGAACTACAAACTTGAAAAATTTCTGCACATTAAAAAAAGTAATAAAAAAGGAAATAACAGAGTGAAAAGGCAATCTACAGAATGGGAGAAGAATTTGCAAATAATATATTTGATAAGGAATTGCCATTTAGAATATATAAAGAAGACTTACATTATAGCTCAACAACCACAAAAATACCCCAAATAACCTGATTAAAAAAATCAACACAGAAAACATTATGGAGTTTTCTCCAGAAAAAGGGGGAAAAAAGAAATAGAATTATCATATAATCCAGCAACCCTTCCAGGTGTATATCCAAAAGGATTAAAAAACAGAGTTCAAGAGGGTCATTTGCACATCCATGTTCATTGTAGCATTATTCACAATAGTCAAGGAACGGGAGCAACCTGAAGATGGGTGGACAGGTGAATGGGTAAAGAATAGTGGTATTTATATATACAATAGAACATTAGTCAGCTTTAATAAAGAAGGAAATTCTATCACATGCTACAACATGGATGAGCCTTGAGGACATTATGCTAAGTACAACCAAGTCCATCCCAAACGGACAACACTCTTTGATTTGACTCTTCTGTGTTATGTCATATAGTGGAAGCCCTAGAAATACCAAGTAGAATGGTGGTTACCAGAAGCTGAGGGAAAGGGGCAAATGAAGAGCTGTTTCATGGGTACAGAGTTCCAGTTTTGCAAGATAAAAAGTTCTTGAGATCTGTTGCAGTACAAAGCATACTGAACTGGACACTAAAAAGTGGTGAAGATAGCTTAAAAAAAGAAAGAAAAAGCTTTCACGTTTCTTGAGGATTTATTAAGTAAAAAAAAAAAAAGATGACCAATATTGTACATTGTATTCTTCCCTTTCCGTAAAAATATGGACATTAAGAACATTTGTTTGCTTTGGCCAGAGTGTGCAGAGGAATCTTGAAAGTTTACTCAGGAAACTAAACTGTTGACCTGTAAGATCCACAGGGTGCATGGCTGAGAACGGAAAGATGGAAGATAATGTAAGAGAGAAACATTTATACAGTCTAAGTGTTCATTTTTATTCATTTATAAGCCATAAGAATATAATTCATTTTTAAAATTGTATTAAAAATTAGAATCTTTTTTAAGGCATGGAATCCTTAGCTTGGAAGTCCCGGTTAGAGGAAAGCATTACTTAGAAAAATAAGTGTTCAGTAAGTCGGATATTGGGGTTTGGAATTTTAGATGGGTTTTAGTTATCAATTATGGCATATTCCAGAAATATGGTGACAGGAGGGCATGACTGGCTGGGCTGCAGTTAATGACCACTGAGCGTGATGAGATAATGAGAGCCTAGGCTGTTGGCTCAGTCTTCAGGGATGTCCAAGTCTTCAGGAGGCTGGTGGTAGTAAAGAGAGAAAACCAGAGGCTGGACCCTTCCCTGAGAGGAGTGTCCAGGAGGCCACAGTAAGGGCACAGCACAGTAAATCTGAGACACTCACCACATAGAGGAAGGTGTTTCCAAAGGGACTGAAGAGAAATGGTTCAGAAATGATCCCCAGGCTACAACAAAGAACAAGAAGCCTCTTCCTTCAATGTCCTGTTTCCTCATCTGTAAAATTGGGTTGTTGAAAGGATGAAATGTGTTCACAGATGCAAAATGTTAAGAACAGGGCTGGGCATGTAGAAGGTGTTCCACATAGCATGTGAGAGAACCAAACAGCACCCTCCTGAGAGAGCTGCAGGGTTCACATGTCTTCTGGAGTTGGCAAGTGTCTGAGCATGATGGGGCAGGCAAACAAAGAAAAGTTGAGCATAGAAGGGATTCTTAGCCTAGTAGGAGCTTTGAAAGTGGGAAGGGGAGTACCTAGTGGGGCCAGTAGGAGATAGGGACCCTAGTAATGGGGAAGGGGAGCAGCTGGTGAGATAGCGACCCTGATGATGAGGGGAGAGGGCCTGGTGCTGAACTGATAGTAAGATGGAGGTGTGGTACATGATGGGGCCTTTGGGAAAGAGTGATGGTCACTATAGCACTTGCAATGGGCCAGCCCTGTCTTTGGGTGCTTGGAGTGCCTTGGGCAGAGGACTGGTGGTGGGTGGCTGACTTCGAGGCCCTGGAGGACAGAGGGTGGTGACGTGTCCTTGCTGGCTGCTATGGGTCAGATCTAGTGTGCCGGGGCCACCACGCCTGTCCCTCTGAGCTGACAAATGGTGGACCTCATTTGCTTTTTGGGAGGAATGTGACCATGAAAGAGGATTTCTTTTCTTGTCACTCTGGAAGTACCATATTTTGCTCAGTTTTTTCTCGTTTTCCTGTGGGGATAGAAACGATGATGCTTGAGATGGAGCAGCAAGTCTCTTCACAGTGTAAGTGATGAGGCCTTCTGACGTCCACACAGCTTATTTTAATGAAGAAGGAAAGAAGATAGCTCTCCCCAACATTACAAACAAGCAATTTATATATTAGGAAAGGATTTTTGTTGCTATTTCCAATGTGAGCTACATTTGTGATAAAAACTGTATAATTATTTTGTACCATAGCAGACATTGAAAGATACATAATTTATTTTTCAATGTGTCCTTATCTGCTGACATACTGTGCTTCCTCTGTAAGGGATAAACATTCTATTCTTTTGCCAATATGCTGCACGTAGTACCTGCAATGTCACCACAAACTTACTTCTAGGAGACATGCCATAAGCACGAATGGACACTTTACTTGTAATCAACACACAATTTTTAAGCCACAGTAAATTCTGAATTTTATTGAGATGTATACATTTAATTTATTCATTAGTGCTTGTATATACACAATTGAATTCTCTCCAACCTATTGTAGTTTTATGGTAGATGACAAAGTACATTGTTCAAGCATTATTAATTAAATTCAGTAATGTTTATGAGATATTTATTTGCAAAGTACTAAAAATTCCATCTGCAAATAATCCCTTTAGAGCACAGTAGAGGGAAGTTTGGAGGAAATGCAGTGCCATCCATTAATTTTAGAACATGTGTCTTTATGGAACCTGAGTGGTCGATTACTGTCTCCTTTAACAATCTTTTTTTTTTTTTTTTCTATAAGAGACAGAAAGAACTAGTTTCATCTGAGGCAACATGTCCAGCCACTATGAGGTGATAGAAATATAAAGCTTATCTACATGTACATTTTTGAAAGTACAATGTCAGTGAGTCAATATCATGAACAATTCCTCCATCGCTTCAGCTTCCTTCGTAAGTACAGTGGCTGATTTTTAAGAGTCCCATAAAGTTCAATGAGTGCTTGCATAACATTGCCTAAATTGAATTATCTTTATCTTTGCATCAGTGAATAAAGCACAGATTAGCTCTGGGCTAAAGGTTGCCTAAGAATGAATCAAGTGGCCCAGTGTCTGATGCTACATGTCCTAGCTCTAGGAGTTAACGCTTGTCCTCAGTAGGACTTGTATGTTGTGAAGCACTGACCACATTTTCCAAGGGTTGCAAAGACAAACGCATTGACATAGACACCAAACATCTAATTTCGACCTTCTCTTCCCGATGTTCAATATCAAGTTTGCATTTCTGCTCTGGTGATTTTGAGCAGCTTTCCAGGCTCTGAACTAAATGACCATCTATGCATATGCTAGTGCTGTTAATGCAGAATGGAAGCCCTCAGTGCATGGCCAGTGGCTGGGTAAGCATCCCCAGGACTGCATCTAGCCAGAATGCATCACCGCACTGCATCATTGGTGGCTAAAGGGCATGTCAGTTAGTGCTCTCATAGTGGATGCTCGGTTGTTTACATTTTCCTCCTCCAAGAAAGTCTCCTCCTGGTAATGCCTTGTCTGGTAGCAAAGGTGTTCTCACTGACATGATGTGAGAGAAAAAGCTCTTGGTTGACGCAAGGAAATCTTGTTAGTGATGGCCTTGGAGAGAAGTGCAGATGGCAAAGCAGGAGGCGGGTCAATCAGATAATGTTGCAAGAACAGTTCAATTAGCAGGTAATACTGGTTCTGAGTAATCAAGATAATAAATCTTAGGCTGCATCTTATGTTCTAGGGTTCTCCTTAATTTTTTTTTTCTGTTACATTTTTGGCATGGGGGAGACAAATTGAAATAATTATGTAGATTAGAAGCAAAACGTCACCTAAAAAACAGATTCTTGGGGGCTGGCATTAACATTTCACTGCTAATACTCTTTTCATAAATCTTGGCATTCCTGTTAAATTATTCATACGGTGTTCTATGAGAACATATGACAATTTTTTGAAATGTATTCTTCACAGCATCTTGCAATCAGCCAGAATGCCACTCCATGGGTTATTTTTCTGAATCTTGCCATCTGAATGTTCTGAATAAATTTCACTTTATTCAATAAGTTTCACTGTTGTTTCCAAGCATTTCTTTTATGATTTCTACAGCGTCACTTCTATTGTATTACCCTTCCATTTTATTTCTTTCCCATCGTCTTGATTTCCCTTTATATCTGCCATGTGCTTCACTTTACCACTTTTACAATCTATCATTTCAGCTTTGAAAAAAGAGATTTCCTATTATCTGATCTTCTCTAGATGTACTTAACTTTGTGACACTCGTATTTCTCTGAGTGACCTTTGTGATATAATTCTTTGGTGCTACATCTTGAAAGTGCCTTCTGACAGATTTAGCGGGTGCCCTTTTAATTCCCAGAGTGGAACCTCCTTGCCTGCCTAGAATATACTTTCTGCCAGTCCCATATTGTCTTCACTTCTTCAGTCCGAGACAGTTCAATAATAACTCTTGCATGTGCCACTCCCTTGCTTCCTCTCACATTTTTCTTTTTGGAATTGTCAGTTGACTTTTTCATAGTTATTTGCCTAAAGAAATCTAAAGTCAGTGTAATGGAAACATATAGACATTCTCATGGAGCCCCTCTCTGGGGTGGGTGGATTGATGGATGCCTTGCAAACCACCATTTTCAAACCTGTGGTTTCAGGGCCACATCCAGGTACCTAATGTTCATTCTCCTCCGTGTATATGTGGTTCCTCTCTCTCACTCCCAAAGTCCTGCCTGGAACTAGTATGAAGGGTCTTCAGTTGATTGTGGACCATCCTGTTATTCTGCTAAGGTTGTCTCAAGTTGGAATCTATTCTTCAAGGTGATGACAACCCTGCCCTGCCATACTGGGTGATCTAAGGGTGAACCGCCTCCATCCTCGGTTAGTGGAGTAAAAACCTCTGTATAGCAAAACCAAGTCTGAGAGAATGACGGGATCCCATCAAGAGCTGCCTCCACACCCCTGCTTCCTGTAACTAATATTGTCTCCTTCTAATAATTTCATACTCTAGGCTGTGATGTTCACATTTTCAATAAATTAGAATAAATTGTTTGCTTAATAAATAAGAGATCATGAAGTCCCTAGTATTATTGTTAAGGAAGTCACATTCAAATGAGCTCCTTGGCTTTAACAAAAGGGATTCTGTTTTGAACTTCATTCCACAGGATACTTGGTTTCTCTTTCAAGTAGTTATATAACACTGGCATGTCTGGCAACTTTTAACGGGAAGAAGTAATGAAATGGGTGAGGCAGGCATGTCTGCTGGTGCATATTGGGAGGATTGTGGAGAGCTTACAGAGATCTTCCTCCACAACCAGAAAGAACTCCTGAGCAGGATCCTAATGCTAGCCTGGAGGGTGAAAGAATTAGGTGTTTGATTATGTTAATCCTATTGAGATGATATGAAGAGTTTGTTATTCGAATGGAATAAATGAATAAATTTCTTCCAGCTCTGAAAATGGGTATAAACAAAGTGACTTTTCTGTGTTGACCTTGGGGAGGATGCAAGCAGCTCTTCTGGCAGCCTGGATTCAGAGTTCGCTGAGCTTCCATGCTTGTCCCACTCACCACCGTGGCTGCACCTGGAACCTCAACTAGTATAGTCCTAGCTGCCGGATAACTCAACTTCTCCACCATGTCAATTTTCATGTCCCGCACACCTGGCCCCATCATCACCATGGCCACTGGAAATTGCTTTAAGCTTTCAAGAAGCTCAAACATTGATTCCTGACCATGTTGTTGTCTCTCCTATAACTCCATTTCAATTAGCATACTTTTCCTACTCTCTTCGTCTCTATTTATATTCATTTTATACCTAGTCCCTCTAGTGTTCCCAATATCTGGTCACAGAGCCAATGAAATGACCTTTCAACTTCTCACTGATGCGGGGTCAGCCATTATCACAATGCCTCCCATCAGAGCCTGGAATTCTCTCCTCATCCTTCTTCAAACATTGCCTTTCTGATCCTCAAGGCTCTTGCTTGCTTCCTCTCTCACACCTCCACTTGCGGACTTCATGGCAGTGTTTTAAATTAGGCTCACTAGAGATTCATAAATGTGGTTCATGTACACTGAGTCTTTGTAGAGGAGGCAATTCCTGATCTTTATTATTAAAGATGAGTGGAGAATATCCAGGTGAAAGTGAAGAACGTAGAGGGGGACACAGACGAGAGGACATCCAGACCGATGGAACGGCAGCTCATGAGAACATCCCATCAGCAACCCAGGTATGAAGACCATGTAAACAGTTAGTTGGCACAACATGGTGCAGAAGCCAGCAATGAGAGTGCTGTGGATGACTCCAAGAGTGTTTATTGGGTTTGCCAGGCCAGGTGATGATTCAATGTACAGAGAGAAACAGAACAACAAGGATAAAATGTGGGTGGAAAGATGATGAGTTTAATCTGACAGAGTAAAGCTGAGAAAAACACGGGTTGTGCTTGTCGGATTCTCCAGAGGTATGTTGACATAGATCTATCAGGATCTTATGAGAGAAAAAGGCACTGAAAAAATAGATCTGGGACTGCTGAAGCATGCATTTATGTAGACTTTAGTTTCAAGTTGCACAAGCCATTTTTTTTTTTAAACTATGTGAGAATGGAAACTTGACCACAGGGCAGGAGGGACAGGAAACTAATGGGTCCCGTGGAAGACACTAGCGCTAAAACTAGAGACTCCTCAGGCACCCAGACACTCTCATTCTGCTTCTCTGTCCACTGGGCAGGGTGTGGTCACCCATAAGCCCTGCATCCAGTTCTAGCCCAACAGGCTGTAGGAGGGGAATGGAGTCATAGAGTATGAGTAACCTGCCCCGGGCCATCCTTATTAGTGAGAAAGTGTTTCTCAGAGAAAGGACAGGGGCTCCTGGGTTGGGCCGACCTCCACAAAGGCATTAATCACCACACAATGGAGAGGAACCCACTGACCTTGAAAAGGGATCCAAGAATGAAGCTGGGCCCAAAGGCAACACACTGAGAAGCTCCATGACTTCTTCCTCTGTAAAAGTCTTCCCTCTGAGAAAAATGGGGTTCTCGTTTGTCCACCCACTAAATTGGGCCTCATTCTTTAGCCATCAACTTAAAATCTTCCTTCAGGAAGAGTCTCTTTGTTCCTCTTAGCCAAAGTGATCCTGGATTTTTCTGTATCCTGAGAACAATTTTCTCAGTGTGTGCATTATATCATTCCTTTGTGTCAATGCACCTTCTCTACATGCTCCATTTCTTATGTGAAAGGTTTTATTCATCTTTTTACCTTATCTTTCTTCTCAGCCAATAGACCAGCACACAGGCTCCTGCACTAGAGTGTAAGCCTCTTGACAAGAGTACTTTTTGGCATATTGTTTAGCCCTAGCCGTTATAAAAGCACAGGCCAGAATGGGCAGTCGATAAATATTTCCTGGAAGAGTGAGTGAGACTGCATTCCCTCCTGTGTTACCAACACCTCTGGAGGGCTCTGAATTTATGCTAAGTCAATTATAGAATGGTAGTTGTAGAAAGAAGAAAAATCTATTGTTTCTTGAAGATGATTTTAAATTTCCCTGAAAACTAGGGTTCTTTTACTTTATTTTTCTCCCTGGGTGCTAGATGGTGGCATATATAATTAATTCTTCCTTGAAATGTCAGCTCGTAAGAGTAGATCTAGGACATAGCATACCAACTAAAATATGAAGTTGCTTTTTAAGTAAAACACACACACACATACAAATATGCAGAAAGAGAGAGAGATTGGTCTGCTAAATATGTATTGAGTGCCTCTCATTTCCAGGAACCTACTATTGCTGTGTCCATAATTTAAACCAATCTACACCTACTGTGGGAGACACCTTTGTTGCCATAATATACACCTGAGGCAGGAATGGAGCAGCACAGGCTGCCTCATTCTGGAGGGTTAAGAGAAGCCCCAGAGGGGAGTGATAAGAAAGCAGTGGGACAATCTGCCCAGTGGACCAAGAAACAGGATTCTAGTCAGAGAAAAAAGCACATACAAAGGCATGCAGATGTGAACCTGTTTGGGTAGCACATAAGAACAAGTCTGTCCTCAGAAACACGTAATGTAAAAGCATCAGCCCCTGACCCCGAGTTCAGGCTCCTGGGTCTTTTGGAGCGTCTTCTTATCTACACTGTGATTTGATGCCTCTCGGAAGGTCTCTTGACATCAAATATAAAGAAATAAAAACTTTTGTTTTCCACAATTACCAGGAATAGGAAATACGATCTCAAAAAACTCAGAAAAGTAATACTTAGATGTATATTTACATCAACTCTTTTTATCTCCCAGTAGAGTTTACCATGAACTGTGTTCCACAAATCAGGTAGACAGCAGTAAACAGGACAGACAGGGTTCCTGCCCTCATAAAAATCACAGGCTCACACAGAAAAGCAGCCCAGACACAGCGTCATCAGGGAAGAGGAATGCAGAGCCATGTGAACTACTTTTAATTGCTGCCATAACAGTTTATTATGAATTTAGCAGTGTAATACAATACAAATACACTATCTCATGGTTTTGTACATCAGAGGGACTCTGACACAGGTTTCACTGGGCCCAAATCAAACTGTCAGTATGGCCAGGTTCCTTTTCTGAAGCTCTAGAGGAGAATCTGTTTTCTCACCTTGTCCAGCTTCCAAAGGCTGCTCATGTTCCTTGGCTTGTGGCTCCCCCACACCTTCAAGCCAGCAACAGCAAGGTGAGGACACATGCCATCTCCTCTTCTCCTACCTCTTCCTCTGCTTTCAGACCCTTGTGATTGCGCTGGGCCCACCTGGATAATCCAAGACAATCTCCATATTTTAAACTCAGCTGGCCAGCAACATGAATTCCATCTACAACACAATTCCTGTTTTTAATATAGCGTAAAATATTCACAGATTTCGGACGCTGGGATGCGGATGTTGTTGGGAGCCATTATTCTTCCTTTCGCCAAAGTGATGCAGAAAAGAAGGTCTGGCAGTCCGGCGTCTAAGAGACATAGAAAAGGTGATTCTGCCAAAGGAATCTCACACAAAGTGGTGGAGGAGAGGGAAGGAAGGAATTTCCTGACAGAGTCTCCACTGTCTGGCCTTATCTACAAGATCTTAAGAGGAGGTGGAGAGCACGATTTCCAAAAACAGGGAAAGTGGTAGAATGGGACTCAGTGGGAACAATCATGTGTTGAGGTACAACAGGATGACTTACTCAGGATACAGAACTAATTTAAGGGTTTGGCACCTTACTTGGGGGGTAATGAGAAGTTATTGGTGAATATTAAATAGATAGGAATACAATGAAAATGGTGTTTTTGAGATGATTGCTCAGAATTAACATGAAAACAGAGGGGGTGCATTGGGGTGTAGAGAATAACAGGGAACAGAGAGAACAAAATCTGGTGATAAAGGCAAGAGGCAGATGTTTTATCGATGGCACAATACAAGTAAGCTATGCAGAGAGTTAGACTGACTTGCCTCTGATAATGTGGTGTCACCAAGTGCATCATTCACGTTAATGTTAAAATGAGGAAATGAGGAAATGAGTCCATTTTGACCAGATAGATCTGGATTTGGTTTGGGGACAGATAGCATCTCAAGAGCATACCATCTTTTCTCCTCCCTGCATGTTCCACTTCTGTGGAAAGGTTGTCACTTCCTTGAAAACTACTTTCAAAATCTGTGGGCTATTTTTTTCTTTCTAAGATTTATTTATGAGCGAGCAAAGAGAGAGAGAAAGAGAGAGAATGCAGTAAGGAGGGGCAGCAGGAAAGGGAGAGAGAGAGAATCTCCAGCAGACTCCCCACTGAGTGCTGAGCCCCATTTGGGGCTTGATCCTATGACCCGGAGGTTGTGACGTGAGTCAAAATCAAGAGTCATGCTTAACTGACTGAGCCACCCAGGTGCCCCCAAGATCTGTAATTTATGAACATGGTCACATTCGACCCGTGATGGCCTGTGAGCATGTGTTGGCTTATTCGTTGGACTCTGTTTCACCAGTGCATGGACCACAGAATGGGTTAGTGTGTATCATTTGATAGCCAAAACATACTCTGGTTCTAAGGGATTTATTATATCACATATCTTTGAGATGAGGAGAGACCATAACTGAAAGGCAGCTTTCTCTATAGAAAAATAATGAAAGAACTCCAAGTTTTTACAAACGTGAAGAAAAGAGCAGTATGAATACAAATCTATGCTAAAAATCCTGAAGTACAACAAATATGGGAAATTATGGGGCTTTGAAAGACATAAAGATAAACAAATAAAGAAAATGTCCTTGACAAAGCGGTTAGCAGATTTATATAGACTTTAGCATATTTACAGAATCTTACATGGGTCACTGAAACTGCATTATGCAAGTAGACTTAAGCAGACTCTGGGATAGGATCCTGAATGCAGAGATGTAATAGCCATTAAGAAGCACCGCATATGTTTCAGGCTACAGCTGAGTCAGAGCTTCCGGGGTTTAAGAAGCTTGGGTGTAATAATAGTCAGTGTCCCAGAGGGATGGAAGTCTAGGTGTTCCACATTCCAAACCGGACCTCAAGACATGTCTCATATTTTCAAATATGTATGTTCTCCTTTCAAATCTACTTACACTCAGGGGTTGAGATGTGATGATAGGCCTGTGTGTCTGGGGAAAGGTGAGTGATGCTCAGGAAAAGCGAAAAGCCCTGCCACAAATGAAATTTAAGATTGAAGAAGACAGAACTTTAGAATTTTATAGTTTAAATCTGACATTTAGGTCTATGATTCATTAGGAATTATTTTGTGTCTATGCTGCAAACTATTCATGATGGTTTTGCTAGTGGTTTTGTATATATATATATACATATATATAGATATATAGATATAGATATAGATATATTTATACTTTTGTACATGGATACCCACTCATTCCAGCACCATTTGTTGAAAAGGAAGAAATGATGCCTCTTCCTTGGTTTGCCTTTGTACCTTTGTCAGAGCTCAATCCACATTAGGTGTGAACCTACTTCTGTTCCATTGATCTGCTTTTTAGGTCGATACCTTACCGTCTTGATGATTACAGCTTTATAATAAATTAACAGAAAGTGATATCAATCCTTCAAGTTTGTTCAATCTCCAAATTGTTTGGGGGCATATTTTGAGGCAAGAGAACTATTCTAGTAGAATCTATACTAACCTGACCTCTCTCATGCATGATATTCATATATTTTGTCTATACAATTTATACGAATCTTCTCAAGACCAGCCTTTGATTTCAATGATTTTCTTCTTTATTGTTCTGGTGTTCATTCCATTTTCATCTTCTGTTCACTATCATTTACTTTTCTGTTACATAATTGTTTTTCCCTTCTTTTCCTTTTTTTATTTTTTTTATTGGAAAAGCTGAAGCCATTGATATGAGATTTTTATTCTTTTCTAGTATGGAAATTTGTTGCTCTAAGTCTTACTCTTTTTTCTACTGTGCATTGCCTAAGCTACCTCCCACAAATTAGGATATATTTCATTTTCTTTCTTGTTTAAGCAAAAATTCTTTCTATTATCTTAATTTGTGATGTATTTTTTGATACATGGGTATTTTAGAAGCAAGTTATCTCAATTTCCAAATATTTGTGATTTTCTAGAGATCTTTGTGTTATTAATTTCTAATTGAACCCATTGTGTATGAATCAAATTATTTTATATTTATTGAGACATGTTATATGAACCAAAATATATTCTGTTTTGCTAAATATTTTCTATTCATTGGAAAATAATTTGTATTCTCCATTTGCTGAGTAGGGTGCTCTAGATATGTCACTCAAGTAAAATTAAGTGGTAGTATTGTTTAAATATTTTGTGTCCATATTGATTTTCTCTCCACTTGGCTTATCAATTATTAAGAGAAGGGTATTAAAATCTTTAAATGTAATTATTGATTTTCCTATTTCTCCTTATAGTTCTATCATTTTTTGCTTCATATATTTTGAAGCTCTGTTATTAGGATGATAAAACTTAAAGATTGTTAGTTCTTCTGAATAAATAGACTCCTTTGTGATTATGGAATGGCTTTCTTTATACATGGTAATATGATTTTTTCTGATACTTTGTTTTCTTTGGAAAGTGTCAGCATGACATACATTTTCCATCTTTTTTTTAAACTAATTTGTGTCTTGACATCTAAGTTTGCTTATTACAGACAGAGTATAGTTTGGTATTTCCCTCTCAATGTTTTTAAATTTCATCATCTCTGCCTCTTAATTTGGGTGTTTGAATCATTTATACTTAAAGTAATTTTTGATATTATCAGGCTTAAGTATACAATCACGCTATTTGCTTTCTAACTGCCCCCTCTATTCTTTATTCCTTTTACCATTTTTTTTGCTTCATTTGAAATAATTATTTCTCATTTTTCACTTTATTCTCTTTTTTTGGCTTACTAGCTATAATTTGTTTTGCTAAGTTAGTGGTTGTGTTAGGATCAGTAGCATACATTTTTATTCTTATGTTATTTTTTATTTTTCTTTAAGGATTTTTTTTATTATTTATCTGAGAGAGGTAGCACAAGTTGGGCGGAGGGGGAGAGGGAGAGAGAGAAGCAGACTCCTTGCTGAGCATGGAGCACCCCATCTGGGGCTCTATCCCAGGACCCTGAGATCATGACCTGAGCCACAGATAGATGCTTAACTGACTAAGCCACCCAGGTGCCCCTAGTTATGTTATTGTTTAAACTGAAGTATAGTTGACATGCAGTAGCACATATTTGGGAGTTACCACAGTCCCATTTTAAGTGAGATTGTACCATTTCATCCACAGAATAAGAATCTCATAATCATAAACTTTCAATTCTTATCATCTCTCAAATGTTGTGCTATTATTGCCTTACATTTGAAGTTTGCTTATAAACACTGTGACACAGTGTTGTTATCTTTATACAAATCACAAATTGATTTTGAAAGAATAGAGAAAGAAAGAAAGAAGAAAGAGAAAGAAAGAAAGAAAGGAAAGAAAGAAAGAAAGAAAGAAAGAAGAAAGAAAGAAAGAAAGAAAGAAAAGAAAGAAAGAAAGAAAGAAAAGAAAGAAAGAAGGAAGAAAATCTACCCATGTGCTTTTTATTTCCAGTGCTTTTGATTCTATTGTGTATAATCCCATTTTAGGGGGTATCATTTTCCTTCTGTCTCAAAGACTTCTGTTAACATTGTTCTTAGTGCAGATCTACTGGTGATAAATTATTTCAATTTTTGAATGTATCAAAAGCCTTTATTTCACTAGTGATTTTGAAAGATATTTTCTTTGGATATTCTAGGTTGACAGTTCATTTTTTCTTTCAGTAGTTTAAAGATTTGCAATTGTTTCTTTTCTTTTTTGTTTCTTTGAATTTTGTTTTCAAGAAGGAATGTGTAATCATTCTTATCTCTGTTCCTCTGTACATAATGTGTCTTTTTTCTTAGCTTATAAGATTTATTTTTTGAGTAATATGATTATGATGTGACATGGCATGGGTTTTTTTCTTTTTTCATGTTTCTTATCCTTGAAATTTGTTGATTTTCTTGAACCTACTACTTGGTAATGTTAATGGAACTTGAAAACATTCTGCCATTATTTCTTCAAGATTTTCATTTTTCCTCCTTTAGTCTCAGAGCATCTAAGTGCATATATATTGATTCATGTCCAGTTGCCCCACAGACCACTGATATTTTATTAATTTCATTAAATTATTTTTTCTATCTGTTTTTCATGTAATGTCACTTCTTTTGCTATGTCTTCAAGATTGCAAATGTTTTCTTCTGCAATGTCTAAACCGAAATTAAGCCCTTTCAAAGAAATTTTAATTTTATAAATAGAATTTTTAGCTCTCAAAGTTCAATTTGTATCTTCTTCGTCTTTTCTATGTCTCTACCTAACTTTTGAACATACAGAGTACAATTTAAGAACTTTTTAAGTGTCCTTATCTGCTAATTCTGACATCTGTGTAATTTTTGGTTGAAGGGCTTTTCTCTTCCACATGGGTCATGTTTTTCTGCTTCTTTGTATGTCTGATAGTGTTTAATTGGATCATGGACATGGTGAGTTTTACATTTCTGATTGTTGGACATTTTTGTATTATTATAAATATAGTGACATTTTGTTCTTGGGCATAGTTATACTATTTGAAAGCAGTTTGATCCTCTCAGGTCCTGCTTTTAGTTTGTTAGGTGTAATGGGAGTACTATTCAGTCTGTGGCTAGTTATTCCTCCCTAGTCAGATAAGACCCTCCTGAACATACAACCCAATGCTCATGGATCGTGATTTCTGGTCTGTTTGGTCAGAATAGGCACCCCTCCGTGACCTGGATGAGTGCCCAGGACTGTTGCCTTTCATCCTTTCTGATGGTTCTTTCTCAGCTTTGGGAGTTTCTTCACATGTAATTTTGATCAGAGTTGAGCTAAATTCTTTGAAGAATCTTATGAAACTCCCCAGAAGATCATCTCTATTCAGCTCAGTCTTCTTTGGTGCCCGGTTCTGTAATAATCTAGCCACCATTATCTCCCTAGATGCTCAGTTGCATCTGCTGAGCAAGAGAAGTCCACTAGGACCCACCAGGATTGCCTCCCTGTATTCTTGTTTTGAGCCTCTCTCAAGGCTATAAGCTTTAGGATGACTATAAGCCATCACAGGGCTGTCCAGGTTTATTTCCTGGATCTTAAATATTCAGTGCCTGGTATCCAGTATCTTGAAAACCACATACCATAGTGTTTGTCTGTTTAAGTTGTTTCAAATAAAGCTAATCTGGCCCCTGTGACTCTGGCTTGGTTTGAGGTGGAATTCCTTACAACACATGTATTTTAATGACCAGAATCCTGGCATTCTATTTGGCTCTTTGAGCTCAATTAAAAAATTATTAAAAATAACAAATAATTTATTTTGTTTCCTATAATGTAATCTATCCTAAGAATAAGGAATGTAAAATTCCTAAAAGTAATTGAAAATTTCAAAATTCATCCTTCAGTGACCAATAGACTTGAGATCTTGTATTGCATGTCTATTACATCAAAACTATTACTATACTTGTTCTATTTTTTAAGTTTTATTTTTTAAAATAATCTCTGCACCCAATGCTGAGCTCCCAAATCCCAACTCCAAGATCAAGAATTACATATTCTACCAACTGAGCCAGTCAGGCACCCTTATACTTATTCTAATATAGTGAAGCCACACCCTTGTTTTTCATTACTATTTTATCACCTGTCATGTTCATAGATAAAATTTCATTTGGTACCTCTTCACTGATATTTCCTTCTAACAGTTTTCTTAGCCAGACCTTTAAAAAAAAAAAAATTCCTGCTAAGTCCTACATTTTCCTCTGTTTCCCGACATAGACATACATTGTAAATATATGTGAAATACGTATTTTCCTAGCTACTGGTTTTTATATTGACCGATAAGTTGATTTAAAATAAGGAACTACTCTAGAGAATCAAATTATATGCAAACCAAGCACTTCCTGCCCATAATATTTAGTGTTTAGGTCGTTTGGTTTGTGATCCATTTAATTAACATCTTTAATTAAAAAAAATAAATTAAAGGTAAATGGAGAGCCATAGTTGCTAAATTCCCAGCGAGGATTTTCTTTCAGCACCTAAGTCATTGGAATTCTGTTCTGCTTCATTGCACTGCCGGCTGTTGTGGAAATTTTAATGGCGCTGACTTATGCAAAGGGTGTGCTCTACAAGTAAAACAAATAAAAATGGGGAAATGTACACTTTGTACCTTTGAAAGGTTGCATGCAGCGGCCCCTGGGACTTGGGTTACAAAAACATCAGAAATGAGCTGGGCAGTGGGAACGTGGTGGGACCAGCTTGGGAGGAGAGACAGTTGACTAAGCACTGAATGATTTAGTGCGTCATCCATTATTCCCTGCCTGTCATTTAAACAGGCTATCTATATGCATGGTAGGACCAAGAGCGCGGAGAGGAGGTGGACACATGATTGATGGATGAGGGCAAACACCTGTGGGTTAACCAGCTCAGAAATTAGCCACAAGTAGCATATTAGTGCAGCTAATCAGGCACGGTTCAGTATTTCGGTTTCTTGATTTGCCCATAAATAAGCTTCTATGTGGCTGCCCCGAGGCCTTCTGGTGATTAACTGCCTTGACCTACAGTAAAATACACAGATTGAGCAGCACAAGGGGGTTTGCAGGTGTACACTGTAATCATATGACTCTAAACTTGTACCTTTGTGGGCAGAAGGTCTGTGAGTTTTGAGAATCATGTTAAGAAGGCTTATCAGGGTACTTAACAATCAATTTACTTTTCATTCGCCTACTCCTGTTATTATGTTGACAACTTGTAGATTCGACTGCCCTGTGACCAGTCACTGGCCGTAAAATATTTTCTCCCCTAGTTTCTATTGCAGAGCCAGGAGGGGGATGCATATGTGTTAATGTTGCCATTTTTAGTAAGATTCCAATCCTCTGCATTACAGTTTTTTGTATTCCTTTTTTTTTATATACACATAGAGAACCTCTATCACTAGCTGGTATATGTTAGTTATAACTGGAAAGGTCCCTGAAATCGTCTTCCATTAGTAATGACTAGGCTGGATGGTTATATGTTTGAAATGAAAGGCAACGCAAGCCAATAGCAGTGGAGCTAAGAGAAACTCACTTCAGCCAGTCTGTTAAAAATGCGTTATACATTATTGACTAGGTATTGCCTCTTTCTTTGATCTTAGAAAAGAGACAAGAGGATTAATAAAAGCCAAGCAGTCAGGACTCCGGGGCAAACGGTCTCTGCACTTGAGTGCAGGGGTAGAAGTTAATTGTAAGGACAAGATAATTGATCTAGATGACTTAGGTATGTCCAATCTCACAGGTAAACATAGGCACTCTAAAGCAAGTAGGAAAGTGAACATTCCCCCTCTTATTTAGAAGTGTTTTCTGAATCTCCTAATCTAATTTGTGCAGGTTGTACAGCTCCTGAAATTCTGCTAGCTCATGTAAAGACTCTGGTTATGTTGGGAGGGTCAGTACAATGATATGTTCCAAGGTCTTTGCCTGGTTGACCTCAGATCATCCTAAACTTGGGAAGAAAAAAAATAGCATGACCAAGCTGCTTGTATTATTTTTAGTTGCAGTGAGGAGGACAGTAATGGGTAGTTACAGAGTGCTTAGGAGTGTTGCAATGTAGACGGGCGACAGTAAGGACTCAGAGCCCTGTGGTGAACAACAGCCCTGCTGTTTGCAGGATGGGCAGGCAGGTGGTACCCTGAGTGCCCAAGGGGAGAGAAGGAAGACATCCTGTAGGATTTCAAGCCCCATAGTGGTGCTGCTTCTAGAAAAGACAGTAAGAAGAGGTGACTGAGAGACAGCAAACTATTTTAAGTGTGTTTCCTTTTGAAAGTTAATGAATTCAAGAGAAACCCAGCTGAGATCTGACTGCTCCACCTCTTCTGCCCTGAGAGTTACATTTTAAACCAAACAGGGCCCTGTGGACGCTATTCCTCAAGGCAAGCCCAGCGTCACATGAATTGCAAATGGGACCTGCTAAAAGCTTTCCCAGGCTTTTGCTTCCTGTTGGGAACCCCTTCAATGATTCCATCCAAAAAAAAAAAAAAAAAAGATTCCATCCACTTATATGTGGAAGAACATAGCAGTTGCTAGGCTAAGCCCCCGCCACAGGATGTTTTCATGGTATTAGCGATGTGTGAAGGCCACAGGCTTGGCACTACTGGTTTTCTGTCGTATTTTTCATGAAGAAAACAGGGACAGGCAGCCTCTCTCTGCCCCCATCCTTACCCAAAAGATGCTATTGCTTCTGTAGGCAGAGAACTTCTTAGAGTCCAGTCCTCTGCCTTCTCGAAGTGCCATGTGTATTCCTCTCAGCTGAGAGGTCCAAATACCAATGCTCCATGACAGAGGTAGTCAGGGAGGTGACAAATAGATGTTCATCTCCTTGAACTTATCACTGGCATCCCTCATGAATGGCGTAATTTTCTAGATTCCATTATTATGGAAGAACCAATAGTCCCTTCCAATAGCCATGTGGCTGTTTCTATCTTGGCACCTCTAAACATTGGAAAGGGGGTCATATCAGTAATTCTTGCCTATGGACCTTGTGTAGAAATGATGGATCATTTCCAGGTCAATGTGATTGAGAGTATGCATGGCTTATTTACACTTCACCCCCTGTATCCCCCACCTCAATCTTCCAGGTTGGAAGCAAACAATTCCAACATATGAGATTTCCATTGTGATAGCCTGAGACCATGAGTCCCCATTTGAAAGCAACCTGCTTATCTCATCAGCAGGTGCACAGTGGAGGCATTTCAGTTAGCGACATAGTTTTGTTCTGTAAATCCAGCCTTACCTATCCTTGTTAATGTAATCATTTCTGATTGTGTAATACCAGCCAATGCCCCTATTTGAAAAATGTATAGAATAATACCACTGGACTTAATTGAATGAACGCATGGAAAGCACTATAAAAATACATGGTGATGTCTAGTAAGTATTAGCCGTTATAATTGTTACCAATAGAATTTGGCTTCTCCACAAGTTTACTAAGAACAGAGTAGACAAGAAAGCATTCTTCATTTCTCTAGTGAACAAAATAAGTGTTCTTCTCAACATGACTTTTTAAAAAAAAATTTTAAAAAACATGACTTTTTCAATATCATTTTTTGAAGTGAAAAATATCAGGATGACTCCCATTCAGTCTTTCTGTTCTGTTCTCATAATTATTATTCTCTTATGATCAACTAACATAAACCTATTTCAGTTGTGCAGTATTTTATATTCTCTGATTTGTGAGAACATTCTTTTCCCCTCAAAGTCATTAAAAAAAAAATCTACTCTGCCAGGAATAGCAAGTCTGAAATTTATTTGAGAGAGAAGGAACAAAAAGCCTCAGGTCTGTTGTCAACTCCATGTATCCTGGGAAGTCAACTTTAGCTCACAGTAGTTTCAATTAATTCCTAATTACTTTTGTGTCATCTTTATATATGAGGAGACACATTCAAAGTGGAGAATAATAGTTTGTAGTACTGTTTCTTTCAGAGTTGAATGAAGGCCGTGTTTATTATGAGCACTAAGTAATGAGCATGATCATTAGTAATTCTTTACATCTGTGTTTACCTCTGAGGAGTTTTGAGCTAATGAGTTCCACACATATATAAATAACAGGAAAATCAAGGAAAAGATCTCATTTTTTCCATAGACATTACATATTTAATGTATTCGGCAAGACATTATGATATAGCGTAATTGAGAAAATCCTCTTGGGTAAGTATTTACCATTTTCTGACTTTGCAAGTGGTCTATAGGACATTCTAGCATATTAGTAATATTATAAAGAATTGGCAATACTTTCAGTTTAGGCAGCCACCAGCTCTAAAGAAAGAAAGGCTCTTCAAACTTTTCCTTTTTTAAAGACTTTAAGTAATCTCTATACCCAATGTGGGGCTCAAACTTACAACCCCAAGATAAAGACTCACATGCTCTACCTATTGAGCTAGCCAGACACCTCCAAATGTTCAATGATAAGATGAAGAAGGTCTGAGGATTTCATGTGAAACTTACATGGCAGAGGGGGCACTGGGGTGGCTCAGTCGGTTAAGCATCTGACTTGGGCTCAGGTCATGATCTCAGGATCCTGGGGTCAAGCCCCATATTGGGCTCCATGATCAGTGGGAAGTCTGCTTGTCCCTCTTCCCCTTCCTCTGCTCATCTGTTTGGTCTCACAAGTAAATTAAAAAAAGAGAGAGAGAGAGAGAGAGACTGAGCTACTTGTTCATTTTTCTAAAAAAAATAAATAACATAAATAACATAAATAAATAAAATATGTGGTTACTATAGTTGACACCTCTATATAGTACAATTAAAATCTAAGAAAGTAGAGCTTAAGGATTCTTTCTCACACACAAAGGGAAATATGCATAGGGATGGATGCATGAATTAGCTCGATGGGGAAACCCTTTCATAATATATATGGATAGCAAATCATCACACTGTATACTTTAGATATCTTTCAATTTTATTTGTCACTGATATGTCAATAAAAAAAAGACTATCTGCCTTGTGTAAGGCCATGGGGTATCAACTAGAAGATGTAGGTCTAGCAAGCAATTTGTAAGCATGCAGGTCCAGAGCAGCGACCAGCACATTTACTCTCTAAGTCCCAATGGCTTGTCTGGTGACAATATCAGCCTTGCAAGATTTCAGTGAGGACTGACTAAGTCAGGGTCTACCAGGCATCCAGCACAGCACTTGAGATGTGTAAGTGTTGCCTTTCACTCCCTCCTTCTCACTAAAATGCACCGATCTAATTGATCCATCTGCTCATCACAGATGGTAACTGGTGTCTGTGCTGGGTGAGGGGAGGCTCTTGGTTCGAGAACCTTTCTAATTTTACTCTAGAATTTGACTTGAGCTATTACAAATCATTTTATAATGTAATTTGTTTCTTGAAAGTGAAATCTGTCGTTGCCTCTTTGTGGTAGGTATCTCCAGCTCCTTGTTGTCATCCTCTTGAGGAATCTCCTCCCCCTAAATGTATGAATATCTTCATGGTTCACTTCTTATGAATTTATACAACAGAAGTGATGGATGTCACTTCTGAGATCAGACACAAAAAGAGCTATCCCTTCCATCTTGGGTCCTCTTTGGAATTCTGTCTTGTACCACCTACTACGGTGCTCTGAGGACTTAGGCCCATTTTGGAGGGGCTGGGAAGTAGACTATCCAGTCCTAAGAGAGCCCTGGCTGCAGCCTGAATAGCAGCTTGCCTATGGCCTCACTTGGGACCCCAAACAAAGGACCCCCACAAGCTATACCCAGCTTCCAGACACATAGAAACTGTTAGATAATAAATTTTTGATGTTTGGGAGACAACACATATTGGGTAATAGGTACACAGCCCTAAATAGCTAATAAACACCTTTACAGAAAACTAGAGACCTATGGATTGGATGACCATCTTTCTCTAGGTTGTTCTCAATTATTTTTTTTTCATTTTAGAATTAACGCTTGATTTCAGTACATATGGTGCTGAATGACAAGACCAAAAATGTCCATTTTCAAGAAATGAAACCTTAGAATACTGATACAAAAGAAACAGCTTAAGTCATGATCTTAGCTTGATAAAACTGATATCAGCTATTATGGTTTATAAAATATCACTAAGTTAATATCATTAGGATATTTTTAAGCATCATGATTGTGATTAATCATACAACCATTCTGCCATTTATTTTATAGGTATCTGTGGAACATCCACTAACTGTAAGACACCCCATCCATGGAGATAATGAGGACCCAGAACCTACTCTCACGGAGATCAGAGCTCTTTTTACTTTTCCATGTTAAAGCTGTTCCAGCAGAACAGAAAAATCTTCCAATAAGTCTGATGGAAAATACAAGGGGAGGATTAGTGCCTCAAATTATGAAACTATCTAGATTAACCAATAGCAAACAACTTTCAACGAATCCTTTCTTTTAGCCAAAGGGAGGTTTATATCTCAGGTACAACAGACAACTCAAAATGGCTACATGAAATCAAGAACTGTTTGGAAAGAGAAAAGAAAAAAGAGAAAAAGGAATTTATTGTAAGAACCCTGAACTGATGTCTGATGATTCTGGGAACAGCCCTTGAGATGTCAAAGATGATAATACAGTAACAGCATTTGGGAAGTATTTCTAGTCTTACACTTAGCCTTTTGGCAGGAATTTATTAAGACAGAATAAGCCTGTGACTTTTCAATTCCGAGTACAATTTGTTTCTCTAATACATCCGCAGGAGTAATGTGTGATGGAATATTTCCTTCTGCAGCCCCTCCACTGTGGGTGATGATATGCTATAATAGGTTCTCACAGGCCATATCTCAGTAATATAAAACACAACACATGTACATCTGTGGCCCAGTGTCAGTGCCTTAAATGTACATCAGAAATGCATTAAATCTCCTGATTGCTATTCTGTTTGTACAGCTTGTTGGTTCAGATTTTCCCCTGTAATGTACTCTGTTGATTACCTTGAATTATCAGTATATCCTTGGTAGAACAAGCACACCTTATTCAGGAAAACAGGCATACAGACGTGGCTTGAGCCCTTTTGGTGTGAAGAAAAACAACAGAAATATTTCTTGGAAGGTAACACAGGTAACTACATGCTTACTTACAATCACATCACACAAGCATTTTTTCTTCCAGGTAATCTGGTCAGCACAGTCCTCCTAGAATGCTCTCAGGATTCTCTGCATTTGATGGTGTGCAGGTGATGCGCATGTATGCAAATCTCCCTCCTTGCAAGGAGAGGAAGAAGGGACAAGGCTTCTAGGCTGGTCTCTGCTCCAAGCAAGAGGGACGCCCTTTGCCCTTTGTTTCTTCTTGCTTGACTTGAAGGATGTGCAAATAATGTCAATATACATAAAGTCAAAAATAAAAGTTGGAAATGCTTTTTAGGGTCTAGCTGGCTCATATCAGCAACAGCTACATTTCTGAAACAGACAATTCAAATAATTGTGAATAATGTTGAATATCTTTGCTGATATCAGAAAATGTGTGTTGAAGTTGACTCTGTCAATGCATGTTAAAGAAAACCATCTCCTGAATTGGTGAGATATTTTAGTATTACTGTCACAGATTGTGTGTGTGTGTGTGTGTCTCTGTGTGTGTATACAAGAAGCCATCACACCACATCCTTTAGGTTGGTTTTTGAATAGTGAAAATGTAACTGCTAATCTGTTCCTTTTCTCTTTTGACAAATGGCATGATTTGTAAAGTTTAGAAACATACTCAGTGGTCAAACAACAAAAAAATAAGGTAGTATTCACAAACCAAGAAGGTAATCTAAAATATTACCATCTTTTGTTACTTATAGGAACAAAAAGAAAGAAAGAAAGAAAGAAAGAAAGAAAGAAAGAAAGAAAGAAAGAAAGAAAAGAAAAGGATATTAATCCTCATCCACTTATGCCTTAAGTGCAATTTGTGATTTTCAAATGCTACTGACATTATTATTACCATCCCAACACTAAAAATTTTAGAGAATTAATGATTCGCAAAAAGAACTATTATTCATTTAATGGCCCCAGTGATGCGGCTCTGTGCTGGACACTGGGGAGAGAAGTAGGAGCAAGGCATAGTCTTTGTGCTCTGAAACTAGACAGCTATTGGGGAAACAGCAAATAAGCAAACCCCCCAAAGCAATAGTGTGTTACGAGAGAAACATGGAGACCCAAGCTCACAGGAGGGTCAAAGTGAGTCTTTACCAGGATGAAGTGGTGATGGGTAAGAGTTGCACAGGATGTGGATGTGGCCATGGGTGGGGGCCGGAGAGGGTGCAAGAAGAGGTGTCCTTGGGGATCATGCCTTTATCTGTAAATACAGGGTGAGGAAACAAAGATCCAGGGTCTTTTCAAACTTACTGTCTCACACACACACATGCATACTCGTACACGCACATACACACGATAACTCTGGTTCCTGATTCATGATTGCACTTATACTGATTTTACTGATATACACACCTGATTTTTCCCACTATTTCCAATTTAGTAAAGAAGATCTTATATTTAAAATTTCTATCCAATCCAAATATAACACTATGGATTAACATTTAGAATTACTCTATGCCTTTCTGTCAGCGAAGAGCCGAATAACAGCACCATCGATTATCTTTTCTTTCCTTTAATTATATAAATTTTTTAATAGTTTGGTTCCATAAAAGTTTTTCCCATTTAAAGAAGAATCTATTTCATTTTCCTTTCCTTTTCTTTCTTTCTCTTTCTTTTTCTATCTTTTTTTTCCTTCTTTCTTTTCTTTGAGAGAGAAAGAGCAAGGAGAGGCAGAGGGAGAAGGAGAGAGAAAATCTCAAGCAGGCTCCATGCACCACATGGAGCCCGACATGGGGCTCAATCTCACAACCCCGAGATCATGACCTAAGCTAAAATCAAGAATTGCATGCTGCCCAGGTGCCCCAGAAGAATATGTTTCTAGTTATAATGAATGACGAGTATAGAACTCCTGGTCAAGTATTAAATCACATTTATATAATCTATTTCAAGAACTTGTTAATACCAGGAGATTTTAGCTTACATTATTAAGAAAAGAGTAAGAACCTACAGATTCCATTGGGGATATTATTTTTGTATTAAATAAATATTCATTAGTATGTAGCAATTATTAAAATACAATATTCAAATTAAATAATTTCTTATCAAATCGGAAGGAATGTTTTCCCCAATTATAAATAAGAAGTGGAACTGACTGCCCGTAGTATATACACTAAAGTACAGTCACTTGGTTCTGGGGGCACATAGGAATTAATAGGTGTCTTCTCCTACAGCCAAATTGAAGCTCTTGAAATTTGTGATAGTACTCTGAGAAGTAAGGGATCTTCTTAACTGACTTCCTCACTCTGGGTTGCTTGGCCCAGAGACAAGACTTGGCTCAGCTTTCCTGTTTGGCTAGCTCAAATATTGAAACAGCAACATTCCAAGCATAGACTCTCAAATACTACTTGTTAGTAAAATTTTTACTATTGCCTGTAGGTGATTACCTATAGGTAGGATATATTTTTAAAAGATTTTATTTATTTATTCACGAGACACACACACACACACACAGAGAGAGAGAGAGAGAGAGAGAGAGAGAGAGAGAGAGAGAGGCAGAGACACAGGCAGAGGGAAAAGCAGGCTCCATGCAGGGAGCCTGATGTGGAACTCGATTCTGGGACTCCCGGATCACACCCTGGGCCAAAGGCAGGCGCTAAACCACTGAGCCACCAGGGATCCCCAGGAAATATTTTTAAATTATGAAATATTACTTGTACTTAGGAAAACATTTCATAATAAGAAGAAAAATCTAGAATACCCTGTCATATGAACTTAGTTAAGGAAACTTTTGTGTTAAGTTTTCTGGAAGAATTTTAGATTAATCTAGAGCCTTGTTTATTTACCTTCAATACACTGAAAACTCCATTTGCTCTGTACTTAACCACTTGACCTCATGGACATGGAGTCCACATAATAAAATTATCACTTTCTATTAAACTAAACACCTGTTCGGGCTAATCAATCCAAGGGTGTTTCCTCACATGACTGTCCTGACATTGGTTGGGAATAGTATTAAAAACTCAGATGTACATATCAATACATAATTACAAGTGTGATTATAGGTAAGTAAACTGAGCTATCACGTGTGCATATGTTTATAAGTGTGAGGGAGAGAGAGAGAGAGAAAAACTGAATTGTATCCACCGAACTCAAATGATCTAATCTTACTAAAGTCTCTCCCTAATACTTCTTTCTCCATCGAACTCTTTCCATGCTAATCTATTTTTTAACATAAATCATTATCTGTCGAATAATGAAATCATTATCTGTTGAATAATGTTCTAACCTGGTCATAGCCTGAGATTAAGCAATCTCAAGTATCTGCCATGAACATCAGGATTACGCTAACTAGGTAGGCAAAAGAAAGCAATGAGAGATTATCTTTCCACCACTTTCTGCAAGAGCTGGTGAGGTATGAGGTGGAGAATCAGAGGGTGAGAAGTGTTGGATCTTTGCATGGAACCTTTTAGGGCTGGTAGCTGGGGAAAATGATCTGGACAACATTCAGAATCTTAAAGTACAGGAGGGAGCCACTTGTACCTAACACTTCCATGCATTTGTTGATATGACTTTGTTGTAACACTGCTCTTGGAAGGTAAAGGTCCTTCTTTGTTTCATTTTCTGTAACTACAGACCAAACTTGCTGTGAAAGGCTGCATCCATACTGAGCATCACATTTATATCCAATGCCTGTTTTCTTGAAAGTAGCAAAAACATTGTCCAAAGCAAAAGAGCATTAATTTTAGAGACAAAGGAAATTGCTTAATTCATTGGTCCGATCTCCCTGGTCCATGTAATTCAAGGTCCCTGGGAACAGGGCCTGGGGCAGTAGGTTAGTAGCTACTGAAGTGTTCACACAGACATTGATTCTGTCTAAAAGCTGCTTTGCTCAGTTTTAACCATTAACTGTTCAACTGTCTTTCACAGGGTGGCCAGGCAGGGCAAACTTTTCGTCCGTGTTTGCTAAAATGAACTGAACCTAAAGCTGTTAGGGACATAATATTTGGTCAAAATTCTAATTGAGGGTATGTTTAGGATTTGTTTACAATCATCTGGTTTTTTTATATATTTCTTATTTTTGAAATGTGTTGGGACATTATTATAAACTCACCAAAATATTATTTATTGATAAAGGTTTGATGAGTTTAAAATTAGAATTACTTATATGATAGGATTTTAATCAGATCTTTAAACTCTAAATAGTGATCTTCTCGGGAGTTCTAATGTTAATATAAAATAAATAAGAATAAGAAGAAGGAGCAGGGAAAGGAAGAAATAAAACAGCATAAACTAGGAGTAATTGCAAGGTCTTTTGGGACTCAAAATCTGAATCGTTAGATTTTCTGCTCTCAGATACACTACCCTGGACAAGACAATCAATGGTTTATAGCTGCAGATTCATCATCTTTAAAAATGAAGAAAATTATAGTTTCTCGGCTGCCCTCACAAGCTACTAGGTTGTATCAAGTGGTTGCAAAAGCTTGAAAGACTCTTTAGGTAAGACATCTAATCTGGTTAATCTCCACATAATGAAGATTATAAAAATAATGACTTGATGGACATAGTGAGTAAGAAACCAACAAAATCAGGACAGCAATGTGAAGGATGCAAGAAAAGAAATAAAGACATAGTGGAGTCCTTGCCCTACTGTTTATTTCTGAAGTAATAATGCAAGCAACATGGAAAAGTGCAAAGGGCAGCTTTCTCCAAAAGCTGTTCATGGGTTGGTCTGTTGCAGTTGCTGAAGTGCCCCAGTAGACACACAAAAAGGGTCCATGTCATAGGAAATTTCATATGTGTGGTATCTTAATGTTACAGTTAGCAAGCCGTAGACCTTGGCACTGCTACCGATATCAAACGTAGAGACACTTGAAAGAGGTCGACTACATATGGAGTCGTATTTCAATAGTTTCTATCAGACATGTCATTTCTTCCTTTTGGTGACTTCTAATCATCTCTTATAAAATTCTTTTTCAAGATGTGGACATTTTGAGAAAAGTATCATTACCAACCACAGTATCTCCATGTCTTAAAGTCTTTGCAATTTGTAAATACCATTTTGTGTGTGTGTGTGTGTGTGTGTGTGTGTGTGTGTGTGTGTGTGTAGGGGCAAGCCTATCTGCTTGGCATGTGTATTTAGGCAAGCATCCCTCTCAAATGCTTCTTCACACGTGTCTGTATTGCCGTCGGGTGGCTCTGTTCCTTCCACTTTCAAGGAAACTCATAAGATAATGCCAAACCTTCATTTCCAAGCATCGCTAGCCTGTGGGTATACAATTGTGAGTTCTTGCATGATGCTTTTTAAATATGTAACTATAATAGTGGACCAGCCTGAGACACTGCAAGCCTGGAGGCCCAGACTATCTCCTTCAAATGTACTCATTCTGAAAACAGTCTTGTTCTTATTTGTCCCTTGCTTCTGTCAGTTGGGACTTTAACCATGCTGACCATGTGTGTTGGTCAGCTCTGGACTCAACACATCCTTCTCTTGAAAACTCCTGGAGGAATATTTGATTTGGGTCTATGATCCAAGTGTGACTCCTCTGTGTAATTTAAGGAAGGAAATTAATGGCTAAGAATAAGCAAGAGGCTTTCAGCTTGTTCATTTTGACTCTCGAAGGCCATCAGATGCTCGGGAACTTCTATACTCCCACAGGAACAAAGACATTGTAGCTGTCAAGTTAAGGACTGGAGAGGAATTTCTGTACTTTGCAGCCTTACTAAGGCATTCAGGCTTCTAACACACAGCCTTAGGAGGGTTGGGGCAATGGTCAGAAATCTGTGAGAGCTAGGGACATGTTCCATCTTGTGTTTACTAAGCATGTGCTTGGTGCTGGGTGCTAACACTTTCAGCAGATTATTTCACTTAACTCATAGAAATAAGTAACTTCATAGAATAATTCTGGAGAAAGGACTGGGCTGCCCTCCCACCATCGCAACTTTGTTCATGAGAAGTGAATAAGCTAAAGATGGGGTCATGTATGGCTATATAATGCACAACACCTACAGGGGGGGAACAGGAGCAGTTTAGGGAAATGAGGGCTGGGAGTAGAAGGGTAATGGTAATTTTCCAATTAGGCTCTTGCAATGGGACCTGCATATCTATGTACAGACCTGGAATACATTGGTGCTTTCCTTTGGAACATACCTTTGTCTTCATCCATGTCTGTGTCTAGATAGCTTTCAACACCTACATCTTCATGTATATCTCATCTCTCTATGTCAATAGCCATCGTGATACAGATGCGGATATTGGCATTTGTCTGTCTCTCATCTATGCTGACAACAGCATCAGCATCTAACACTGACATCTACACCTACTCTTGTATCTAGTCTAAGCCTGTGTCTATCTGTACTGATGTCAATGTAACACGCATGAAGCTTCTGTGTCTATTTCTGTACCTAATCAACGACTTTCTCTCCCTGCATAGATATAGCTATTAATATCTATGAACATGTGCATCCATATCTAATGTAAGTCCATAGGCTGTATCTCCACATCAATGCTGGCAGCAACATCAACTCTCATTTTACACATCTCTAATACACATTTCCACCAACGTTGATATCATGACCTGCATCTACATATATGCGTAATCTCCGTCTTTGTCTATATCTATAGTTACATATACAAATACATATGTCAATATGTATTGACACATTGACAGGCTAGATTGCCTTCTGTCAATGTGTTCTTGTCCATATACAAATATATAACTATAGATATTGGAATCAACATCAACATCTATATCCAACCCAACTCTGTGTCTTTATCAATGTGTGTCTCTATAGAGATATTGGCATCAGTGTTGGCAACTATATCACTAGCTACATCTCTATCCATCTCTATTTTCTTTCTTTTTTTTAATTTTTATTTATTTTATGATAGTCACACAGAGAGAGAGAGAGAGAAAGAGGCAGAGACATAGGCAGAGGGAGAAGCAGGCTCCATGCACTGGGAGCCCGACGTGGGATTAGATCCGGGGTCTCCAGAATCGCACCCTGGGCCAAAGGCAGGCGCCAAACCGCTGCACCACCCAGGGATCCCCCATCTCTATTTTCTTGTGTCTAATCTGTGTCCGTGACTATGTTAATGCCTGTGTCAATGTCATCATGGACATGACATCCACATCAATTTCTGTATTTCATCTATTCCTGTGTCTATGGCTATTTTTACATCTGCATCTCTTTACAACATTCTATGTCTACATCTGCATCTCATCTTCCTTTATCCCTATCTATGTATTTATATAACATAAGTGTCAGCATCAACAATGACATGGACAACCACATTGACAATCATATCTAACCTATGTCTATATTTACACTGATCTTGACATTTTCACATATGTTTTTACATCTACAAATACATGGAAATCCACACCTACATCTACATATATATCTCCGTGTGTTGTATGTCTGTAGCTGATCTCTATCTCCATCTCTAATCTATGCCTTTGTAACTGTTTCTACATCTCTATGACACAGACCTCTGCGAAGTAGAGGCACAGAGACACACAGTATATCTGTGTCTACTTCTGTATCTAACCTGTGTATCTATATATATACATGTGTACATCCAACTCTTGGCTGCATCAATTTCATTTGTTTCTGTATTATTTATCTCTATATGTCTACATATCCATGTGCATATGTGTATGCATATGCATATCTTTATAGTGTCATTGAGATCCATAATCTCTATCAACATAGCGAGTTTTGTGGGAACTTTACATGTTTCCTTCCATCCTTAATGAGCACATAGTCGGGGGAGTGTAACTCCTCCCTCCTTTCCTCACAAATCTACTTTTCCTGATTCTGAGCTAGGGAAAGATTACAAGGAGCTTGTGGTCAGACTTTACCACAAGAATGTGATAAAATTTGGTCACAGAGTTATTGAAATATAGTCAAACACCCACACTGCATTCGCCTTCAGCCTTTCTATATACAGCAACACAGAGTTAATGGCTATTACAGAGATTGTTACTCACTCCATAGTTACAAAATAAACATTTGGTGGACATCGTTAAATGATAGAAGTCTGATTTTTGTGTAGCAAGCAAATCCCTCCCCCAGGACAGACCAACTTGGTATGTGTCCTGGGCCAGGCTTGTCTGGCTTCTATAAACATACTCTTGCCTCTTGCCCTTGCATGTTCGTGGGGCCACTGCTCTGTGCTAAGGTCAAGGAGGTTCTGATGCACGTTTGTTAGAGAGGGGAAGAAGAGATAAAGAAGTCCTCCCCTCAATACCAATGCTAATACAAAGATTGCATATTTTTCTCAATTTATCTGTAATTTTTAAAAATGTTAATCTTTAATGTACAGATGTCATTTTTAACTACACAGAATGTTACATGGTATGGTTCTTATTGAATTGCTTTAGACATTCTCTTGAAATCCAATGGGAATGTGTTTTTATACCCAATCTCTCAAAAAACATTTGCATAAAGAAGCACCATAACTTTTGTCAGGGAGACAAAATTTTCAAGCTTTAGAGAAGCAAGAGCTACATTCTAGAATGAAGGCTGTTTTGTGGGGCCTGTTCTCCATCTCATTCTTGTCTTTCTTGGTGTTCTAACCTTCTAATTCTATGCTTTGAATACTTAACTTCGACAACCATTTCTGAGATGCACCCAGATGCTGGGATCTGTATGATCAAGTGAACAGCCACACTTTCCTCTAGGGGCCGGTAAAGGGAGAGTTAGTCCGTCTGACAACAAGCATCTGGGTTCTTGAACTCCCTTCATGTGTCTATCCTGGGTTTGCCTTTGGCTCAGAGTTTGCCTGTGCCTGGTCCCTGACTTGTGCTCCAGGTGGACTCTGGCTCAATATTCCAGTCTCTGGGAGAGATGTGGTTAAGTCTCAGGAGAGCCTGACTTGCAGTTGACAGAGGCTCCCCTTTGACCGTAGTCTCCTTGCACATGGTATGGAAAATAGGGCTACATTGCAGACATCTCTCCAGTATATCCCAAGCCTTCCACTTTCCTAAAAAGTGGCAATCTCATTGTATGCACAGTATCCAGAATGAGTCTGGAAATCTGGAGTGGGGTAGGAGTCCTAGAAACATGCTACTTCCACTTCTGGGCTCCTCACTGTCCCATTCCCCTGGGATTTCACATATCTCTTGGAAATCCAAAGCTTGTACAGCAAGTGGGATACTCAGTACTGCTCTTCCAAGTAGCTCCTTCTCTTAATTTTTTTCTTTTTAAAATTTCCCCCCATTCTAATGTCATCTAGCCTTGATCCATCTTTGCCGGTTTAAGACATAGTCACATGGCTGCTGTGTATCTTCCTGTTGTTGCTCCCATCTCCTCTCTGCACCATGCTAGCTTGCCCTGGGCTTTAACACTCTGAGCAATTTGGCTTCATCAAGGAGTTCTCTTACTCTGTAGATTCTTGTGAATCCAGCCTGGGGCAAGAGAACCAACAGAGATTCAGAGGGACATCAGATAGCAAGATTGGAGTATCCTTCCTTGTGGTGTTTCTGGAGTTAGATCTATCCCTGAAGTGCAGGGCACGTCTAGATAGTTGGCCCATTACACATCATCCGGTGTCTGGTTTCTGGTAACTGACCTCCTGGTGGTTCTTCAGGTCTTGTAGTTGGGGACTAAGCTCAGCTGTTGCCAGATTTAAGAATTGTGTCATCTCTGTGATTCTGGGACATCATCCCACTCCATCATAAATACCCTTAATTAAAGTCTTCCCAAATCATGTCATTCTGAGTGCAACTTCAGGTTCCTACGGGGGCTCTGAGTAATACACTGGCCCTTGAGGTTGGCCCTCATTAATTATCAGAATCTTCGATTTTGTGCTTGATCTCAGCTAGTCATCAATCTCAACTAAACTTTGAATAAATGACATAATTAATTTAACCTGAAGTTCATTCACTTCATTTGTTCATTTATTCTCTCAATAGTGTTGACCGAGCTCCAGTCACTTTTCCAACAATGAACCAAACAGACCCTGATTCTACTTTTTGGGGCTCATGTTTTTGTGGAACAAACACACAAAGACAAATCAAAACATACATACTATCAGATAGTGAGAAGTTCTTTGACAAATATACAACAGTGTAAGGAGGACAGGGGAGTACAAATTTGGGGCAGTTACAGGGAACACCTCTCTAATGAGTTGGGAGCTGAAGAGAATGAGTGCTGATTCTTGCTTAGACTTGAAGAAACAAAAGTCCAGGGAGAGGACACAACAAAGGCATAGACCCAGAGATGGGGGCCAACTCAGCTGTCTCTACATACATAGGGAGTCAGTGAGAGGGGACGGAAAGTAGTGGGGATAGTAGGTCAGTGTTGGGTCATGTTAAGGAAACACTGTAGACCATCTCAATGGCTTGGCTTTTCCTTCAAGTGGTTTAGGTAGCTAGGAGGTTTACATAGGGCAGCAGAATCATATAATTTTCCTTTTGCAAAGATCCCTCTGGCTGCTGTGTGGTAAATAGATTATAGAGGAATGGAGAAGATGGAAAGAGAGAAACCACTTGGGTCCTATTGTAATAATATTTCCAGTGTAGTTGTGCCATTGCTGGGTAGATGCTCCCCAAATCCCTTCCTGAGCACACAAAACCAGCTCATCTCCCAACTACTTTACATCTGCTGAAGGGGAGGAGGGCATATGGCTGGGTCTCACACTAGTGTGAGTGTAAGCATCATGTCAATTCTGAATTCTGGTCTGAGGTTGTTAGGAGAGAAGTCCCTCTCCATTTCTTCTTTCTCTCATCTCCTGCATGTTGTTTTGATGTTGATGCCTAGGCAAATACTGGGACATACATCACAAATGCTGTAGGCTGTGTCAGATCAGATCCTGACAAGACAGTGTGGAGGAACACATTGTTCACTCCCACCTCCACCCACATCAACCCTCATGAACTGTGACATGAAAAATAACTTCCTTTATGAGCAGCTAATAATATGTGAGATTTGTTTGTTACAGATTCTAGCATTACTTACCCTGACTAATACTGAAATTGGTACCTTGAAATAGAATGCTAATGGAACCTAAAACTCATGGCTTTGGCTTAGCAGTTGGGCACTGGACACTGAGTAAAGCTGAAAGATGTTGGTCCATGTCACACAGAAGCAAATCATGAGCTAAATCAGAGTCAGCAACTCTGGGGGGATGCTTGAAATCAAAGCACTAGTGTGACCTTGATCAGCTTGCAAGGATAAATGGAAGAAAATAGGGTAAAAAAATATGGGGCCTTAATGGGTTGGAAAAAACAGGTATTTAAGGTTCTTAAACAACTGGAAAATGGTTGAAAAAGCCCATAAATGACCAAGACCTCCATCTAGGCTCAGCTATAAATTGAAGACCACATTTAGTGTGACTTTCTGCTCAAACCACATAGTTTTAAGGTATGACCATCAGATTGGGAAGGAGGCAGGGGTGTGAGGAAGCCAAGAAATAAAACTAATTTGGGAACATTGTCTAGGAAAGAACAATGGGTTGGATTATAGGCTCCCCAGTCTCTATTGCTTTCCTTTTTCCCCAATTGCACCCATCTGTTGCTCCTTCTCCCCACAAAACAAACAAAACAAAACAAAACAAGACAAAGCACAGTGGTACTTCTCAATGGACACAATAAAGGGGGTTTTCAACTCTTTACCATTTTCTTTATTAACCTCCAAAGAGAATTCTTCAGAATTATAGGTTTAAAAAATGTGCCATAAGAACTTCCAGATTATCACCAGAGTGATTTTGGTATAATCAGTTAAAGATCTATTTTTGTCATAATTGGGCTAGAAGTACAAAAGCAGCCTGTAACATTTCCTATCTCCTGTAACATTTCATGCTTGACCTTTACAGTCTTAAATTACTTATTTAGAAAAATGAGGATTGGGATGTCTGTGACATAATCTTGTGTTGGTGATGGAGCCCCTGAAGACACTCAAATGATACCAGTTTACTCTTCCCTTATTTCTTTTCTTTATAAACAGAAAGTGTTATTGAAGCATACTTGACGTGCAGTATGCAAGGTGATGAATTTGGACATATAGGTACTGTTGTGAAATGTCATCACAATCAAGAACATGAGTATTTCCATCACCACCACCAACAAAAAAAATCCTGCATACCTCTCTCTCATCTCTCCCTCTGCTCCTCCTTGCTCCATACCCACCTCCAACCCCAGAAAACCAGGGATCTCCTTCTGTTCCTTCAGATTAGTTTGTACTTCTTAGAGTTTAATATGGATGCAATCATACAGCATTTACACTTATTTCTCTAGCTTCTTTCCCTCAGCACTTTTTGTGTGCTTGTTTTGAGATCCATTCATGCTGTAACATGTACCCATAATGCATCATGGTAGTAGTGCCAAGTTATATTCCATTATACGGGTAAACCAGAGTTCATACATTCACCTGTTGCTATATATACATTGAGATGCTTCCACTTTGGGGTTATTAAATGAAATCTGCTATGAGCATTCATGTAGAAGTCACTGTGTGGATGTATGATTTTTTTAGTCCTTGGTAAATACCTAGAATTGGGAGTACATGTCCTTATGTGAATTGTATGGTTAACTTTTTAGCAAACTACCAAACTTCTTTCCAAAGTCAGTGTACATATTACATTCCTACTAGCAGCACACAAACATTCCAGTTCTTCTGTATACCCCCCCCCCGAAACTCAATACGGTTAGTGATTTTAACTTTAGCCACTCTAATGTGTTTGTAATGGTATGTCACTGTGGTTTTAATTCGCGTTACCATAATGATTAATGAAGCTGAGCATTTTTCATGTACTTACTTTCAATATATCTTTCTTTGATGAAATGTCTGAATCATTTACCCATTTTCAATTGGGTTAATTTTTTTCTTCATTTTTGAAATTTAAGACTTCTTTACAGATTGTGGATACTAATATACAAATTCTTAATCATATTTGTGATTTACAGTGTCTCTAAGTATGCACTTTGTCTTTTATTCTCTTAATAGTATTTTCCTAAGTGCCAACATTTTTAATTTTTCTGAAATCCAATTACTGATATGTTCTTTTATAAATCATGTTTTTGGTGTTGAAAATGGGAAATTTTCAGTTTTTTGTCCTGTGTTTACTTCTGAAGGTTTAAGGGTTTCAGATTTTGCATGTAGGTCTATGATCCATTTTGAGTTACTTTTTGTATGTGATTTATGATGTAAATTGCACTATGTTTGTGTGTGTCTGTGTGTGTGTATGTGTGTGCATATTGGTACAAACTATTCCAGCATTTGTTAAAAAGACTGTACTTTCAAAAAAAAAAAAAGACTGTACTTTCTCCATTGAATTACTATTGCCCTTCTACTGAATATTAATTAATCATGTAGATTTGGGGTCCATTTATGGATTTTCTTTTATTTTCCATTGATCTCTTTGTTTATTCGAAGCCAATATTACATTTTAGTTAATATGTATTTATGATGCATTTTGAATTAGGTAGTCTCATGCTTTAATGTTTTTTCTCACTCTTGCTGTCACTAAGCCTTTGGTATTTCCATGTGGATTTCAGAATCAGTTTGACAATTTCTACCAAAAAAAATGCAGATTTTATTAAGTGTAAGATTGATTTGGGAAAATTTACATCTCTCTATTGTTTAGTCCTCCTTAATTACTCTCAGATGTTTTCTATAATTTTTAGTCTATAGGTCTTTCAGATATATCTGCATCTCATACATATTGTTGATACTGTACATGGTATTGCTCATTTGAATTTGTGATTGTTCACTGCTAGTATGAAAAAATGAAACTAATTTTGTAGACAGATTCTGCATCTCTTCTAAACTCACTAATTAGTCTTAGTAGTTTTTTGTTAACTTTCATAAGGTTATTTACATAACTGAGTATGTTGTCTATAAATAAACGTCATTTTACTTCATTACAAACTTAATGTTTGTATTTCTTTATTCTTGTTTTATTGCACTGGCTACAGCCTCCACTATAGTATTGAGTGAATGTCATGATGACAGACCTGTCATTATTTTGGATTTATTTTTATATGATTCCACATTATCTCTTTTGTAGTTTAATGACTATAACTCACTGGCTTTCTACCTTGGTGGTTGCATTAACTGAAGACCATTTACCATCAAATGATAATAGCACTTCTCCATGGGAATAAGAATCTTAGACTAGCATAGTTCATTTTCCACCTCCCTGCCTTTTGTGCTATTGGTAACATGTTTGCCTTTACATATTGTAGACATCAACTTGCATTGTTAGCACTTTTGTTTACTCATGTAGTTACTATTTCCATGGATCTTCACCCCTGTAGTTTTAGTCCCAAATCTATATGGTTCCATTCTCTTTTGCCTGAAGAGCATTGTTTGCCATTATCTTTTCCCATGCAGGTATGTAGGTAACAAGTTTGTTAAGGCTTATATATTGGAAAACATTTTTTCAGGCCTGTTTTCTTCTGGTAAAATCTTCCAGGTTTATAAATTTTTGGCTCATTTTGTCTTTATTCTTTTTCTATCAGTAATATAAAAATGTTGCTCTCTTGTCTTCCTATTTGCACTACTGTCATGAGAATGAGAGAATGAGAAAACAATTGTCATCCTTATTTGCATTTCTTTCTGCATAACCTGCCTTTTCTCTGATTGGCCTTAAGATTTCTTGTTATCAATGGTTTTGAGCAATTTGAATATGATATGCCTTGGGTGTAATTTTCTTCCTATTTCTTGTGCTTGGGATTTGTTGAACTGTTGAACCCTTACATTTACTATTTTCATCAAATGTTAAAACTTTCAGCATTATTATTTCATATTATTTCACATAAATTTTCTTCACTCACACAAATATGGAAGAGGCTACTTGAAGTCTTGTGATCGACTATTATTGCTTGTCTTAAATTCTTTCATTTTGCCTTTAAGTTTTGATAGGTTAGCCACATCTTCAGGTCTACTAAATTTTTATTCTGCAAAATCTAATCTGCCATTAATCCAATCTAGTATATATTTTATCTCACACATTTTAGCTTTTAGATCTTTCCTATCTCTATTTAACTTTTGAATGCACAGGATGCAGTTATAATGTTTAATGTTTTAATGGCCTCATCTGAAAATTGTAAATCATCTGCTGTGTCAGTTTTATGTGAATTTTTAATTTATTGGTTTTTCTCTTCATGATGGTTCATATTTTCCTGCTTGATTGCATGCCTTGTAATCTTTGACTGGATGCCAGACATTGTTGGATGCTATTTTTTTGTATTTTTATAAATATTGTTGAGATTTATTCTCAGGTACTTTATTTGGCAAGAATTTGATCCTTTGGCATCTTGCTTTTAAGATTTGTTGGTGGAACTGGGGCAGTGCTCAGTTGAAAACAAATTATTCCCCTCTACCGATGCATAATCATTTTGTGTACTCAGCCCAATGCCCCAGGAAATATGACAGTTTTTATTTGGTTGATGGCAACAGCACTCTCCTTGGCCATGTATGAACAAGGGTACTGGTCTATAATCCTTTCTAGTGGCCCTTTCTCTGGCCATGGGTAATTCCCTCACAAACATGAGCAGATAAGTATTCAACAGAGTGCTCAAGAGTAACCTCTTAAGATCTCCAGTGTTCTCTTTCTGGGCATCTCTTTCCTGTATACTACTCCAACCAACAAAGTCACAGGTTTGGTCTTATACTTTTGGCTTTGTTTCCACTCTCAGGGAATTTACCAAGCTTTGACTAGGTTCTTCCTCTCTGTGACTTAGCCTCAAAATTTTCTCAAGGCTTTTTAGAGAAAGTACAGGGTTCTTTTTATTTCTCACCACTCAGAAATTACTATTCTTCATTGTCTGATGATTTGTGTCTTAAAGACCATTACTTCTTAAGTTTTGCCCTTTTTTTTTAACTTTATGGAGGAAGATAAACACATGCTCTACTCAACTTGGTCAGAAGTAGAAGTCACTTTTGTTACTTTATTCCTTTTTAAATAGCTTTACTATGGTGTATTTGCACATTATAAAATTCACCAACTGAAAGTGTACTAATCAATGACTTTTAGTAACTATACCAGGTGGTGCTATCATCATCAATCAGTTTTGAACACACTATCCCCCTGTGAGACCCCACATGCCTGCCTGTTTACAGTGAATCTACATGTCCCCTGTAGCCCCAGGCAGCTGCAAATTTATATCCTGTCCTTATAAATTTGCCTTTTCTGAACATTTCATTTGGCCGAGTTATCCGGTATCTGTCTGACATTTTTCATTTAAAATAATGTTTTTCAGGTTCAGTCATGGCATAACATGTGTTAGTAGCTGATTCCTTTTTAATGCTGAATAATATTCCATTGTTGGATATACCACACTTTGTCTATGTATTCACCAATTGATGGGCATTAAACCACTTACAGGTTTTGGCTATTATAAATAGTGCCACTATGAACATTCACATGTAAGTGTTTTTGTAGAAATATGGCTTTATTTCTCTAAGGTAGATACCTAGGAATGCTATTGCTGGCAAGTAGGGTAATATTATATATACTTTTTTTTTTTTGAGGAACTGCTGAAGTGTTTTGCAAAGTGGCTGCACTACCTTATATTTGCACCAGAGATGTATGCAGGTTTCCCTTTCTCCCCATTGTCCTCAATGTTTATTATTATCTGTCTTACTTATCATAGCCATTCTAGTAAAAGTGAAATGTTACCTTACTGTGGTAAAATACTTTCTTTGTTGAAATATTTGTTCATATCTGTTGCCTATTATTTGATTGAAATTATTATTATTGACTTGTAAGAATTTTATGTAAACTTTGAATACTAGTTCTTTAATGAATGATAGTTTTGAAAATGTTTACTCCAAGTCTGATGCTTGTCTTTTCATTTTCTTAGTGGTATCTTTTGTAAAAAAAAAAAAATGTTCTGAAATTTGATGTAGCCCAATTTATTTTTCTTTCATGGACCATGTTATTGTTATCATATCTATGGGACATTTTTTCTAACTGCAAATCTTGATTTTTTTCCTTTGTTTTCTTCTAAGGTTTATTTTATGTCTTTCATTTAGTCTATGATCCTTTTTGATTTAATCTGTTTGCATTACATAAGGTGAGGGCTTAGGTTTACCTTTTTGCATCTAGATAGCCAATTTCTCCAGGACCATTTGTTAACAAGACTTTGTCATCAAGGAATGGCCTTGGCACTTCTGTATCTGTAATTGACTGTAAATTGACTGTATTGATGGTAATTGACTGCAAATATAAGGATTTATTTCTGGACTCTCAATTCTATGTCCTTGATCTACATGTCTATTGTTATACCAGTACCACAATGTTACACCAGTACTACTGGAGCTTTATAGTAAATTTTGAAATCAGTAAACACAAGCATTGAAATTAAGATTTTTTTTTCCAAATATTTTGGCTCTTCCAGATGAACTTGAATTTCCATATACATTTTAATATATGCTCATCAATTTCTTTAAAATTCCTGCCAGGAATTGGACAGAGAAAATATTTGTTCTATAGATTCCAAAGAACAATTTGAGGAGAATTGCCATCTTGGGGACATTGACTCTTCCAATCCACAGACATGGAATTCGTTTTCATTTCATTTAGATCCACTTTAATTTTCCTCAGCAAAATATTGTAATTTTCAGGCACAAGAGTTGCATTTTAAAATAGTTTCCTAAGTGTTATATTATTAAATAGTATTTAAATAGAAATATGTTCCTCAGGGATTTTTTTCAGACTTTTCATTGCTTGCATATAAAAACATATTTTTAGAATATTGATCTTATATCTTGTAATCTTACTAGATTCTTAGTTCTAAATTTTTTATGAGTTTTTAAGGTTTCAACATTTGAGATTATGTTGTCTGCAAATAAAGACTTTTTCACTCCTCCCTTCCCAATTATGATATATCATTTATTATTATTTTTGCCTGATATCATTTTGCATTATTCCTTTTTTTTATTAAATCTAACTTACTTTTCTTCAAATGTTGATTTATTCCCTCATCGTACAGGGAAAATATCTTTTTCTCTCCTGTTTTTCAAACATATTTCCACATTCCTAGAATCTCACATATGCCTGTATGCATTAAAATATAAATGTTAATTAAGAGTTAGGATATACATGCAGTTATCAGGAACCAATGTGATTGGATAACATACCACCGTCAAGTGGGTATGTTAACTATCTCCTTCCTTCATGTCTTAAGTCTGAAATAAAAATGCGCTTTGTTCTTTGTTGACTCAAATTGTCCTCCTTCCCCAATTTCTCTACCCTTCCTTCTCTCCCTCTCTCTCTTTCCTTTTTAGCTTCTTGGTGGAGAAGTGCGATGCACTGTGACAGGAGCACCCACTTTCACGTTGTGTGAGGCGTTGACTGATTTGCATTACTGGGACTACAAAGACATGATCCGTGTGTTGCTGTCTCACGGCACTGAACCTCAGCCAGAGATAACAGTGTGAGCCTCTGTTGGTACTTTATTCAATAGGGTCTGTTTATAACTTCAGCGGAGGCTGTGTTTTCATTTTAAAATGGCTGGAATCTAATTTATTTGGAAGAATTAGGATACACTTTCCCCTTAGAACTGTCAGGCCACACAAGGAATAAAATGGAGCTTGACAGCAGTTTCTAGGGTACCAGGATGAGGCATAAAAGCCGCCCTGGAAATCGACTGTGCTGGCATTCATTTTCAAAGAGTGTTTCAGAAGTTTATCAATTTGTTTCTAGTTAGGTAGTACACAGATGTCAGTTTTCGCCTTTGAACAGTCTTCAGGGCTAGAATGCGGCTTTATTATGAATAATATGAATATGAGAAAAATAAATCTCATCGCTGAAATGGGACTTCGGAGCCCACATTGAGAGGAAGGTGGGGCAACTAGTTTTGAAAGGACCTTCAGAACCCTGAAAGGTTGGCCATTAGAGCGACACAGGAGCGTCGGAGAGCCATTAACTGAAGAGTGGTTTCTGTCATTCCAGTTCCTTTTCGGTTTACAGCTGAAAAAAAATAAATTCTTACCTGAGGTAATGTGTTATAAAAAGGAACACACACACACACACACACACACACACACACACACGCTTAAGAATGTGGAATAATCAGTACATTCCAAAAGATTTCCCTAAAGGATGAGAAGACAAGAAATGTGATGAGACAGACTTGGGAAAGTGCTTAGGTGTCGCTGAAACGGAGACTTGGGGGTTGTTTTTTGTTTTGCCTTATTTTATTTGCTTGTTTTCCAATTTAGGAGAGGTAGGGATGTCGCAGGCTTCAGCAGAGCTGTTGTTAGTTACTGTGCATGTTGCATTATGCATTTTTGTCTCACTCACAAATCTGGGACAAGTCTGAAATGGTAGAAATATGGTCAAAATGAAAAAGGAAACACCACTCCGTGAGGAAGCAAAGGAGGGCAGAGTCAGGAGGGAGTGACACAAACAACCATCACAAGAGGAAAACTCTCTGTGTAGGAAAGATGTTGACAGCAATGTCCCTTACCTTCCTCGCAAACTATATGTTTGTTTCTGTTTAATGCTTTGTCTAAAGGTTGGTTTCCATTTTCAGATCCAACGTACCACATCTGAGGGATCAATCATATATCGTCACTCCACCCAGGAGACTTAGTGTTTAGCCTCCCGTATAAAACAGGTGGGTGCTCGTGGCTCTGAACCTCCATCCACGTGGGCAGACATAGTTGCTTGCATGTGAACAACTACTTTGATGCAGATGTTGAAAGAGTAGGATTTGGTGGAATGTATTTAAGATATAATATGTTGAGTTCGCCTTCCTGCCTGGAATAAAGTCTACAGGTTCTCCCAAGGCAGACTCCTGTTCCCTGAGGAATTCCTGAGCACGACAAGTATATGTAGCCACACAAAGAGTGTGATGCAGGTACGTTAGCCATACCAAAGGGATAGACTTAGATATAGTGGGAGAAGCAGACCATTGTCCATGAATGAGGGTCCTCACAGGAGAACTATCTAATAATAAAAAGAAGTCAAAATTGTTAAGCACGTTAGGGGTAGGAGCATCAGATCCCATAAGGAAATTGGTTTTGCCCCTGCAGGAAGATCATGCTGGAGCTTCTATAAAACCCTGCCCTGATACACTAGATTAGCTTAGGGGCAAAAGAGCAGAGCTCAGCAATGAGAAGCTGAGGTACTTGGTAGTTTGCTACCCAATACAGGGCCCCTGTGTTTTCCATCTTTGTATTTCAAACTACAGGAACCAGCTTCAGTAGCTTCCAGAATAATAGCAGTGATGTGCCAGTGCCTCTTCAGTAAGCTCTCTTTTGGTGTGTGAAAAAGGACTGGCTCCTTGTGTTTAATTTCATCAGCTATATTGAAGTACACATTTGTTCCCATTTTAAATGTTTAGTTCATTGACTTTTAAAAATTGTGTCAACAAACAAAGTAGTGGAATTCCTACCCACCCCCCAAGGTTCTCTTGCCCCCCTTTGGAATCAATCCCAGGACCGGCTCCTGGGCCTAGGCCATCAGTGACAAGCTTTCTGTCATTGAAGATTCATTTTCCCTGCTTTGCAATTTTATGTAAATGGAAGCCAGCAGTATGCATTGTGTCTTGAATATTTTCCCCAAGAGAAATTTTTGAAAATCATCCATGATGTTGCATTTATCGGTAGTACTTTTTGTTTTTATTGGTGAGGGGAGTCCTTTCATATTAATGTACCCAATTGTGTTTATTGATTTATCTCTGGATGGACCTATGGGTTGTTTATATCTGGGACTGTTACATGCCTTACTGGTAATGCACATATCACTGATGGTTAATGATGGGTAGTATCTTTTCAAGGGGATGTTTATCATGTGTGTGTCTTCATTAGATAGGTGTCTGTCCAAATATCTTAAAAATATCCAGGAAAACAGGGGCCCAGGGATCCCCGATGTCTGGTACCTAAAGCATGGATTCCAGGGTTTGGTTTTCTGCTCTTCTTTTTTTTTTTTTTATCATGCTTCAGCAAATGTCTTCCACATTCTTTTTTATCTAGCATAAAAATAAAACAGACCTTTGTTTGAAAGAAGGCTGATTTCTTCAAGACCTGTGTGAGACGAGTTAGTTGTAGGCCTTCTGTACTTCCCCCAAGTGACATATGCAGGGGCACGACTGGCTTCTGAAAGGTCGAGGAGAGATAATATCAGACCATTCGTGGTTTTCTATGGCCATTCGGAAGAAGCATGAAACAGAGAATGTTGTGACTGACCTCACTACCCAGGGCTTGATAGAAACAAATTGAAATATTGGCATCGATAAACCAACGCTACTTTAAATGAATATCCTCAATAAACTCTTCAGGCTTCTTTGATTTATAAAAATCAATAAGCTCAGCATTAAGTAAACCTATGTCTGTGACCATGTGCATGGACAACCTTGCTTTGTAATAGTTGAATGCTGCACACTGCATCCACTGGATATTTGAGGGAATCAATATCCTTTGAATGGAAAAAAGATAGTGTAAGGAAATAACATTCCAGCAAACAAAAACATGGTAAATTTTATTTTTGGTTTTGTTTTTATAGGTTGACCATGGGAAGTTGGTGTGAGGCTTGTGAGGGACAGAAGTGAAAATTCATATGAATTGTACTCACCTGTACCACTGACCTAAATTCCCTTTATTGGAGCAGGCTGGCAGGGAATCCTCAATGAACAACTGTTTTTGAAAAGAGAATAGACATTTTAGCAATATTTGTTCTTCCAGTCCATGATCATGGAATGTTTTTCCATTTCTTTGTGTCTTCCTCAATTTCTTTCATAAGTGTTCTATGGTTCTCAGAGTATGGATCCTTTACCTCTTTGTTTAGGTTTATTCCTAGGTGAGGGTGGCTGGAGGGGAGATCGTTGGGGGGATGGGGTCACTGGGTGACGGGCATGAAGGAAGGCGTAATGAGTACTGGGTGTTGTATGCAGCTGTTGAATCACTAAACTTTACCTCTGAAGATAGTAACATACTATATGTTAATTAATTGAATGGAATTAAAAAATATACCTATCATTTTATATATAGTAAATATCTATATTGTTAGATATATATGTATATTTAAAGATTTCAATAGAAAGGTGTTACATGAATCAAACTACATGTACATGTTGGAGTGTGTGAGTTAGGGCCGTCAGAGCCTGGACCTGAGCCCTACAGGTAGACCCACCAGCTTGATGTGCATAGACCCTGCCACCGTAATGACACTCAGATAGCTCATCCTACGTCTCGGCCACCTAGCTTCTGCTGAGCCTAGAGTTTGTAATTTTTATTCTATCTTACATTTTCTTCAAATTTTAGTAACTACAAATTGTCCTATAGGTTCAGTTGTGATCCCATGAGAAGCGTGCGATGTCACCCCTATGGTCACATAAGCGCATGTTAATTCAGCTCGTGGAGATCCTGGTCTTTCTTCTAGCAGCTGAGGGTATCACAGATCTGTGGCAACGTCCTGCCTCCCTGCCCCTGGCCTGGATCCACACCTTTGCTTTCAGTTTCAGTCTCGCGCCCTAAAACCAGGAGCTGCTGATCTTACCTCAGCAGTGCCAAGCAATGCCATGCTTTCTTCCCCAACCTTCATTGCCCCATCATGTCACACACCTTTGCTGTTCCCTTGCCCAGTGGAAATAACCTTTAACCTGATGTCCTGTTTCCTATCTCCCCTTCCTACACCAACTGGAGCAAACACATCTCATTCCTCATTCCACCACCAAAGTGCTATAGTTAGAATAAAACCTCGATGAGGTCACACACAGGTCTGCATTCTCCTGGCTTTTCCTACTGTCACTAGTAACAAGTCCAGATCCTCCTTAACATGTCCTAAGTCCCATGTGTCCGTGGCCTCACATGCATCCTGTCCCTCCGGCCTTGGGCCTCACGTGCAGCTTTGCTCACTTACACATTCCTAATGCACCTGCAGTGGCTCCTTTAAGGAAGGACCCCACTACTCTCTCTGAATTCCCTGAGCCTAGCACAGAGCCTGACACAGAAAGGCCTGATGAGTGTTTTCAAATTGCTTTGCTATTTCACTAAAATTGATCCCATGAAAATAGAAAACAGGGCACTATATCCTCAGTGAACAGTAAAATAACCCAGCAGTCCCGCGTTACTCGTGCCCACTCCCTGAATGAAACTCGTTATTTAAGGCTATGGGAAGGACAGAAAAGGTGTCGGCATGAAAATAAAGCTGTGGGCGGTGATATGCCTGCAGGGGGGTCTTTAGATGCACTTTTATATCACTCAAATTTTTTCTTTTTCTCTTTTGTCGGCAAGGAACCAGAGCTAGAGTTAAAAGGTCAAAACATAAAGACAAACTCCTTTGACTTGACAACATATGAATTATTCACACTGTGTATGAGGCGAGCCGAGATGTCCAGAGGTACAGTTTTCACAACCGTGATGAGGAGAAACGGCTCCAGCCTGGGATGTGATCGGAGCTCCAGAGCAGCCGATAGGTGGACACCACATCACTTACAGAACGTGCCCGTTGAATTCAATTAATGTCACGCGATGCATTTTTATTTTCCAGGCCCAGCCACCCACCCAGACCTCCCCTCTCTCCTTCTGACACACACACATCCCATAACCTCTATCACTGACGCAGAGATAGTTCTGTGTCCACGATTCCACCCAGAACGTCATCCAATTGCTGGGCCTTTCCCCTTCAGCACCTCTTAGCTCTGACAGTTTCTTGGGCTTTCCTTGGTTTTGATGAATTTCGAGGAGTATCCTCCTGTCAGGTATTTTGTGGCATGTCCCTTAGTTGGGACCAGTCTGATGTTTTGCTCTCAGCTGGCCAGGGGTGTTGAGTTTCAGAAGAAAGGCCGCAGAGGCCAAGAACTGTTCTTACCACGGCGTACCAAAGGCACACACTACCAACACACTTGTTGCTACTGATGTTAATTTGATTGTCTCGCTTGGGTAATGTTTTCAGGTCTCTCCATGGCAAAACTTCTCTTTTCCCTCTTCTGTGCATCGTGCTCCTTGAATGGGAAGAGTACAATACAAAACCCAGACCTAAGTAATGTGGGAATAGGCCCCACCTCCTTGGGGGCAAAGTGGCCACATAAAGTCTTCTGCATGACATTCATCTAATCCCCCACGTGTGTTTACTTATTCATTCACTTTATTACATCAGCATCAACTTATATGGAATGTTTGTGTCCCACAAATTCATACGTTGAGACCCTACTCTCCAGGTGATAGTGTTAGGCGGTGGGTCTTTGGAGGTGCTTAGAGTGAGATGGGGTCATGAGGGTGGGGCCCCAGGGATCTGCACCCTCCGGAGTCAGGAGCCCTTTGCCTCCCCTCCCACTTTCTGCCCTGTGAGGCTAGAGAAGAGGGCCGTCTGGCCCCTGAACCAGGGGTCTCACCAGGACCCCCATGCTGTGAACCCCCCATGCCACCACCCTGATCTCAGGCTGCCAGCCTCCAGAACCAGGGGAACATGGCTATCATTCGGGACACCCAGGCTATAGGGTCTGCCCGGGGAGCTCTGGCTGAGATGCAACCCCTGAGTTTTTCTTTCACCTTTGAGGTTCGAGCCCAATTACCTTATTTATTTTGTCACTAAAATTGTTTCAGCATTGGCCAATGGGCACCGTTCACATGGGTCCTGTGTCCTTTTGACACACACCCATCATCATGGGGTTGGTCTCTGTCTGCTTGTTAGCTCTGAGCACTGCCTCACCTTCTGATGCTCCAGTCTGTGTGTGTGAGTGTGTGTGTGCTAACACGTGTACATTCACACATCTGAGGTTTCTACATGGAGCCGTCTGTAGCTACGGTAGGCCCAGTGAGAGCTCCTGCCCACGGCCCGCTCTCCCGGCTCTGACGTGGGTGCTTGGATCCCCTCCCTGCCCTGCCGTACCCCCTACTCAGTGGTGAGAAGCCAGCCTGCCACTGCCTGCCATCGCTACTTATTTCTTCCATCCTGGTGCATGTCTATGGCACTGTCAGAGCTGCTAGCTCCCCTGGTGACCTGTGACCACGTCCCGGAAGTGAAGTGTGTTGGGCTCACTCTGCCTGTGCTTTCACACCCGTCTCCCATTGCCAGCCACACTGGCCACAGCTTTCCATGCAGCCCTCTGGAGAGAGGGTGCCCTACACTGTGCTGAACCCAGCCTGCTTTGTCACGCCCATGCTGGGCACCCATCATACCTTAAATGATGGTTTCTTTAATTTTTATGCACAACAATTCACTTTTTTATTCTTTCTTTTTTATTTATTTATTTATTTACTTATTTATTTTTTTGCGGTCAAATTCTATGGGGTTTGACAAATGCATTGGATCTTCACCATGAGAACTGGTGCCACCAGGACTTTCTCATATACTTACATCCTGGGTCTTAGCACTTCACCAGAATTACCACATAAGTGTCCTACCAGCTGACGAGACAACTGTTGTCACCCCAGGTAAAGCAGGTACAGCTGAGATGGTCTTGGATCTGCTCACCTGCAGAGCTCATGGTGGGGCTGGATCTGCAAACTCCTCCATCCCTGTGCATACTCGTGCTGGTCAACTCTCTATGCTTATAAACTCTTTGCGTGTCTGAGCTAAACCTGGAATTCTCACCTTGATTTCTGGAGGACAATCATGTACCTGTAGGATTTGTGTTTGACAAGACTTTTCTCCCTGTTTTTGCACGTGTGATCTGCCATCCCACTGCCTGCTGGTCCCTGTGGCTTTGGAGAAGTTGACTCTTAATGGTCCCCTTGGTCTCATGTGTGGGAGTCTTTCTTCTCATGCAGAGTTCAAGATTTTCTCTTGGTCTTCAGTTTTCAGCAGTGTGACTGGCTGTGTCTGGATCTGGATCTTCCCTGCTGCTTGTTGAGCTTTGTTCCCCCTGCTTTTCCAGGTCAGATGCCTGCTGTCAGCCTGGCTCACTCCTGCTGCGAGTCCCTCCGTCTGCATGGTGCTGCCGGTCAGTGCCACCCAAATTCCTGAGGCTATCCGTGTCCCTTCATGCTTTTTATTTTTGTTCTTCAAGTTAGATCATGTTTATGGATACACCATGAATTTCATGGGAATTTCTTTGGGGACATCTTAGATGTATTGTACTCTTCAACTCCACAATGTGCGTGTCATTATTTTTTACAATGTGTGCTCTCTTATTGACATTTTCTATTTGATGAGTCAGTGCCATAATTTTTTTAATTCCTTAAACATGGCTTTAAAAATTTTTTTAAACATATTTATAATGTGGTTTCAAGCCTGTTTCTAAGTCCAACATCTGGATATTCTCAGAGAGGCATTCTGTTGGCTATAATGCTTTGCCTCTTCCTTTGCTTGTCTGGTAATATTTGTTAATTGCATAATTTGGGTAATAGTGCCGTGACCTTGGATGTTTGCCACACCCCGGGATCCTCTATTATCCTCCCTTGGAATCATTGTTGTTTCTGGCTTTATAAATTTCATTAATTAATTACCTGGATTTATTAGTGAAGCCTGTCTCTCCAGCAGTGTGAAGCCACTGATGTCTACTGATATTTATAGTTTAATTCTTCTTCTTCTTCTTCTTCTTCTTCTTCTTCTTCTTCTTCTTCTTCTTCTTCTTCTTTTTAATATTTTATTTATCTATTCATGATAGACACGCAGAGAGAAGCAGAGACACAGGCAGAGGGAAAAACGGTCTCCCTGTGGGGAGTCCGATCTGGGACTTGATCCCAGGATCCAGGGATCACATCCTGAGCCGAAAGCGGATGCTCAACTACTCAGCCACCCAGGTGCCTCCTTGTTCTTATTTTTAATTTTGGTTTTAATTTAATTCAGGGGTTATATTATATCAGCATAGCTTATTGTTCAGCCAATTAGTTTGTCAGAGTATTTGTTCAAATACCTCGAATCAACCAGACCTACAGGATTTACTTCTAGATCTGTGTGTGTGTGTGTGTGTGTGTGTGTGTGCATGTGCCTGCAAGGGCACCTCCAGGTCGGTTGTTTGAAAGTCTCCCCTGGCTTTTACTTGACCAAGGACCCTTCCAGGCCACAGAGTTATGTGGGAACTTAGAGACTTCATATCCTTATAAAGCCTCCCCGCCCACCCCACCATGGCTGTCCCATTACTATATTTTCCTACTGCATTCCTGGCTTGTCTGCTGGTGTGTTCCTTCTCCCACTCAGGATCACAAGCTCAGATCTTTGTTTCCTCACTCACCTGATTCAGATAGCTACTGCTTCCAGCAACTACTGAGCACCTGGGTTTTTCTGTGTTTTATTGCAGACCAAGTCACTTCCCTCTAGCAGCAAAGCTGTTGTATCCACAGCCTGCATTACTCTTAAAAAGCAATTGATGGATTGAGCATGGTTTGGGAGCATCTCTGGACAAAAATGCCAGAGTTCCACAATTCTTATTCCAAATTGGATATTCTTTCTTAAATAAATGCTTATTAATTTTTAATATATTTTATCAATATCTAGAGTTCTAAAATGATGGATTTTGGCAATTTTGTCCAATATGATTATTGACTGGGGTGGAAGATTTGCTGAGCATCTCGCCGCACCATTCTGGATGACCTGATTCCATTAACAATTAAAGTTTATTAAAATTACCTCTTCTTCCCAATTCACTGCATTAAGGAGGCTCTGGGAAATAGGTTTTAGTGTGCACCAATAATTTTCAAAGATTAAAGGAAACTTACTTATTGGCTTATTCTAATTGCATCTGTGGCTAAAACAAAAACTTATATCCTTCCTCTCAAAGTTTGAAATTTATACATTTGAAAGCTTTCCTAAGTGTTGCTTAAAGTTTCCCCCACACTTCCCCCCCATTGCCATATTTTAAAAAGACCAATTGAAATATAATAGAGGTGCTGAGAAGATTTACTATAATCTTTTCTTGCCCAGTTTTGCAGTCCAAGTAAAGCTACTTTAAAGTCTTTTTACATTCCTGAATGGAGATGAACTGATTAAGGAAATCCGTGGAAAGAACCACACTGATGGCTTATGTGAATGTTGGAAGACTGCATGTGTAGAATCTACAGAGAAGCTCACCCCACCAATTCCATTTGAGACAAGTGTCTGATGCCTGGAAGGATGATTTCTATTGAAAGGTCCATCATAAGCTATGGACACACCAGGGATCAGGGCATATTTTTAAATTTTTTGAAAACGAATCCTCTGTGTTTCTTTTCAAGATAATAAATACAGATTTTAAATTATTTAGATATGCTTTTGAAATGAAATTCTGAAGGAGATACTTACACTAAAAGGTATATTTCTGTTAATTCAATTGAAGCATTTGATAAAGTATATATTCACTATATAGAAAAGAAGTCCTATCATGCAATATGCTTGCAAGAAAAAAATAATAATTTCCTTATGAGCCTTATTTGGAATGTCAAAACTTCAGGCATTATCTCTTTACATGTAACTTCATGGCGGAGTTCATCTGTTCGAAGGAATAGGGAAGCATCAATAAATTCCCAGGATAGAACAGAGAATATTTTCTTATATCCAGGCCCAAGTACTCAGCTGAAATAAATGTTTGTGGCATTGCCTTTCTTTGTCTCTATCATCAGTCCAGGCTTTAAAAATAGGTATTAATTAAGCATTGCTGATAAGATACTTTAGAACCTCAACTAAAAATAATTCTATCTCTATTCACAACTACATCTTCCAAAAGAACAGAATGTTCAAATTCACTACCAGGTAATCACTAGATAAAATAAAATTATAATTTCCCTCTCAAAATTTCTGTAAGAGCCAGTCCTTTAAAAATTGTTTTCACCCAAAAATCTTGCTAACAATTATTTTATCAAACTCAGTTTATGAATGATGGGTATTCCAAGGTCATTTTACTGGAATCACTCACGGGATAGGGGCTAAACTCTCAACACTGAAATTTAACTGATATTTTTATTGTTTTCCCCTTCTTGGTCATTTTTTGCCTCTTGAAAAGAAGAGGGGTGTATTTTATTTTGCTTTATAAAATATAGTAAATGTAAACCACATGATTGTCGAAGAGGAAAAGCATATAAATAATCAAATTGGGCTTTTGCATTCAGACTAAGTTTTGCATTTAGACATTTGCATTCTTCTAAGTTTTGTCCTTATTTCTAAGTATGATTTTATTCACACACATGTCAATTTCAGGAAACAGAATTCATCTGACAAACTTGTCAGAATCATTTTCTCCATTAGGCAAGGTAAGCCTGTGGCATTTCAGAGAGTGTAGGGTAAATTAAGCATTTGTGATTAATTTGTTTAAAGCCCACTTAATGCCTATGTTTTAATACTGTTAGATGTGTTCACCATGTTCAGTGTTTGAGGTGGAGTAATATGTGAAACGTGAAACCTGCCCACAAGGACATCAAAATGTGGCAAGTAAAACCAAAAACAAACACAACACAAAGCAAAAACCCAAAAAGCAAAGCAGTTTTGTGGTATGTGCCACTGCTCTGTAAGTACACTGATAAAGGCAAGCTCAGGATACAGAGGGAAGGAGTGTCGCAGTATCCCAAGGGTAGAGGGATCCTGGAGGTACATAAAGGCAGTTACGAAGGGGCAAATGGTGCAGGCAGAAAAAAAAATGTGTGTGTACAAATACACAAAATTACTTCAACCTTTTGGGAAAGTTCAAGTGGTTTCTCTTAGCTGGAGATGGGGGTTGAGGGAAGACGAGTTCAGAAAGGCAGATAGATGATGGACACAGATGTGCTTTTAATACATTCAAGGTGTCTGGCCATCACCCTCAAGATAATGTGATGTTGCTGAAGGTCTCTTTAGTGGGAGGGTAACATGATGGTAACATGGGGGTTGAAACAATAACTCAGGCAAGGAAACTGGAGACTGGGTAGGGCAGTATTGAGTAGACATTGAAAAACAGGGTCCGACCAGCTAAAGCAGTGCAGATGGGAGTCCAGATGGGAAATGGAACTGCGAGTGCTTTTGAATTAGAACTCCTGGGTTGCTAATCATGTTAGGAGATTAAGAAAGACCTACTGCTCAAGGATGATGCTCACACCTCCCTCCCGGAGACTGGCTACAAAATCACAGAGATGGTGAACACGGTGGCAGGAATGTGATCGGTGAAGTGTGGTAGCAAGGTAAAGTAAGCTGATGGCACATTCAGTCACAGGAATACTCAGTTTGAGGAGTTTCTCGCATGTATTTAGAGGAGGGCCAGAGCTCATGATGATATTTCAGTCTAGGTTAAAATTATGATTCAACAGAGAATACAGGTCATAGTTAAAGCCATCTGAATACAGCGAAGAAAGAAAAGTATTTAACCAAGAACAGCAGAAAAAAATAGTATTTGTCATAATTGGTCTCTAAAAATGGTTCCAGTGACGTCTACCTCCTGGTATTCATGGCCATGTGCATTGCCCTCCTCATGTGTCCTTTCTTCTAATCACTAGAAGATGGTGAGGCTGAGGGGATGTCCCATCATAATCAAATAACAAAATACTGTTCCTGTCTTCTTGCGAGCAGACTAGCCTTATTATTTTCTTGGCTTGCATACTTTGATGAAGTAAGTTACCGTGTTGGGAGTCCAAGGTGACAAAAAAAACTAAGCCCTCAGTCCAACAGCCATCAAATAATTGAGTTCTAGAGACAGCTATTCCAGCTTGGAAACAGAACCCCCTCCACTTGAGTGCTCAGATGAGACCTCAGTTTCAGCCAACATCTGACTCCAGCCTTGTGGGGAACTGAGAGAGAAGGGCATGGTGAAGTCATGCCAGGATGCCTGACCCACAACATGTAAGATAATACATGTGTCCTACTTCACACTGCAATTTATTATGCATCATTCAATTACTATGACCATATTAGACAAAAAATATATGCAATACATTTTTTAAAAGATTTTATTTATTTATTCATGAGAGACACAGAGAGAGAGAGGGGCAGAGACAAAAGCAGAGGGAGAAGCAGGCTTCATGCAAGGAGCCGGATATGGGACTCGATCACAGAACTCCGGGATCACACCCTGGGCCAAAGGGAGGTGCTACACTGCTGTGCCCCCGGGGCATCCAAGTACAATACACTTTTAAAGATCCAAAAAAGTGGGAGGGGAAATACGACAACATACTCTTTGTGACATGATAGAAGAAGGAAGTTGAACGACTACAGAATGGATACAATGCTAGAAAAGAGTCCACTGAGTGGGAACTGAAAATTCGCCAAGCTTCAATTTAATAAGGGGGATGTTTTTACCTCCTTTCAAGGGGGTGACCTTCTTAGTTAAAGGAAGAACAAGATGATGGTGAAACAAGGAAGGATCAAAACACCAGGATGTAAAAACAGCAAAGGGGAGAAATGCATGAGAGCTACTACTACGGATGAATTAGGATTGAGAGAGGGGGGCTTCTGGGTGGCGCAGTCAGTGAAGCATCTGCCTTCAGCTCAGTTCATGATCCTGGACTTACAGGATCGAGTCCCGCATCGGGCTCCCTGGTCAACAGGAGTCGGCTTCATCCTCTGCTTCTCACCCTGCTTATGCAATCTCTCTCTCTCACACACACACACACACACTGCCTCTCTCTCTCTCTCTCCTCTCTCTCTCTCTCTCTGTGTCTCTCAAATAAATAAAATATTTAAAAAAGGATTGCGAGAGGGAATTATTTGGGAAATGTCAGGTTGGGAATGATGTGAGTGTATTAATCAAGAGGATTACTACAGAATGTTAGTGTGAAAGCATTGCTAATGTGAGAGCAAGCATTGCCAGTGTGTTTGAAAAGAGTAATTTAAAAGAATTCACGATTGTTGGAGGAGACCCAAGTGGCAGAATGGAAGGGAAGTCATGTAGGGCTCTCTGGTGAATGAATCATGGGGAGTCCTAAAGAAATGGCACATGTGTCCTGAGCATGTCCATGAGCCCATGGGAAGCACCCTGTGCCTTGGTGGTATCTCTTGTCCTCCGGCCTGATTCCTACAGCCCTGCACAGGGGGGCTGGGAGGGGCCTGACACTCAGTGAAGGAACAGGTTGGTACCCCTCTATGTGGACATGCTCTTCTATATTCCTTTTTTTTTTTAAGTTTCATAGAGTTTAGTGATTCATCATTTGCATATAACACCCAGTGCTCATCCCACCACATGCCTTCATGCCCATCACCCAGCCACTCTGCCCCCAGGCCCTCCCCTCCAGCAACCCTGTTGGTTTCCCACAGTTAAAAGTCTCTTATGGTTTATCTCCCTCTCTGATTCCATCTTACTTTATATTCTGCTTTCTTAACCCCTTGATTCTTTTTGGTTGTTTTTAGAAATGGTTGTTCAGTATGTCCCACATTAATATATTCATCGTATTTGGCTGCCCTCATGTCTTTAGGTCGGATTGTCCAACCACGACTGCTAGGGGAAAAAACTGCTTTTCATGAAATGTATGCAATTTAAAAATTGCTACCATTACATTTTAGAATTTAAAAAAAATGCATCTTTTTCTACTCTGTGTTTGTGATAAAACTGGCTTTGTAGTTTCCAGTATTTTCCCAGAGATACTTATAAAATAACAAAAAAATCCTGAGATAATGATAATGCACTGAATTGATTCTGCTTTGCCTGCGACACTCTTCAGATATATTTATTTACATAGCTAACCACCTCTCTTTCTTAAAATCTGAGATAAATATCATGAGGGGATCACGGGTATGTGTGACCCACAGGGCCTGCAGTTCTCTGACATCAAGTTGATTTTTCTAAACCCACAGCGTGATATTCTAGCACTTAATTTCACAATGCAGCTTAAATCACAGAAGCCATAATATGTCAAATGATCCCACACTCGCACGGGGAAAACAGTAAGTAATGAAAAAGCTATGATTGCTTTTCTGTCCCTCCAAATGACAGTTATCACCTCAATGACCTGCTCCAGGCGGACCGGTCTAAACCTGACACACTAAGGGATAACGTCATCTAACAGGGTAGTTACAAAAATCAATACAAAACCCATTTCAGAGATACTCTGTGTAAGAATCCTGGTGTAATGTTCATTTATTGAATAGGCCTGGGGAAAAAAACACAACAACTTTTTCTGATATATATGCCTTACCTCTCAAGCAAAGGAATTCTGTAGGTAAGCAATAATTGTATTTTTCAATCTATTACTTAGACTTGCCATGGCTCAGGCTGGAATCTAATATATGGATGACGGCTATAACTCAATTATGGGGCCTCCACAGAGTCCTAGGGTATTCAGAGAGTAAAGGAACAGAACAGGACAGCTCTCTGTGCTTCTCTGGATGAATGAGTGTGTGTGTATGTGTGTGTGTGTGCGCGCGCGCACGTGTGAGCCCTTTTCTTTATAAGCTTGTCCTTTTGCCTTTTTGACTACTAAGAGATTAGAACATTTAAATAGTTATATTTCGCCAGAATATGTAATCTGCTTGGATTCCTTGTCCTTGCCTGCTTATCCCATGCTAGATCCACAGTGAGAAAGGAATGTGTTTCTTTTGAATAAACAGATGCGCAATCACTGCAAGAGGCAATGGCTGGTTGGGACTGTCCTCTTAAATGTTGGAGGCTGATAGCCAGCTGGCACGATGGCACTCTCCCACATGCATGTCTGATGCCAACAACCAAGACAGAACACTGGGACTGGTAAATCTTGGGCTCAGCCAGAGTGGCAGTTATTATTAAAAATAAATAAATAAGCTATAAAGAAGGCATGTAGTGAGGTTGCCCTACGCAACAATTTGCAAGGAAATATTTCGACAGCTGGTAAAAAGATTTTAGCTCAAATTAGTGCTACTCCTGGGAAATGCTAATGAAACCTGTTAAATCAACCTACACACCAGAAGTCCAATCATCTTAACCTTCACACTTGATGACCATCACACTGTTTCATTACCTGGACATTCTGATTCTAAATGAAGAGCCATCATGACATTCTTCAAATCACAGAATATTAACACCAGCATTGCATGGGCAGAGTAATTTATTTTCAGATTGTTAATGCTGATTTCATAGGGCTAATATTCATTGACAATACTGCTTATTAAACTTAATAATCTACTGTATTTTACTATTCTCTACCCCTCCATAATTTTCCAAATAAGTATTGATGAAATGACCTAGTAAGTCTTATTACTACTACACCTCATACTTGCCTGTTGAACAAGTTCTAAAATTTGGAAGATATTTTGGCTGCTATCCAAACACTTACATGCTTACATGGACCAAAGGTCACATTCAAACATCTTACATTACTCTAATCAATCTTATTCAGGATATGTGTGTGAAGTCTGCACACTATCAATACACAGCTTCAAATATTTGTTTGCATCGAATATCTTAAGGTAAGAGCATAATCTTACTCTGTATAAAAGCCAATTTTGTATTGTTACCTCATTTGAAATAATAAGACAATTCTATTTTAAGTTTCAAAGTGCTTTCTTCATTGCCAGAATGTTGATTACCTTCGATATCATTATTCTTCTATCGTCCATACTTGGGAGTGCAAGTACACAGATTCTGTCCCCAGATCACTCAAGTTCAAATCGTGACTTCAACAGGCACTGCGTGCTTTGGGCAAATCACCTAGCTCTCTGCACTTTAGTTTTCTCTTTGGTACAGTGGGAATAGAAACAGCATGAAACCCACAGAGTTGGTATGCCTTGAATGTGTCAGCCTACAGAAGGTGTTAAGATCAGTATCTCTAATGGTTTTCTGTTTCAGGCCTGTCACTTAGGTCTTTACTTCATTTTAAGTTGATTTTTGTATATGGTGTCAGATAAGGGTCCAGTCGCATTCCTATGCATGTGGATATCCGGTTTTGCCAACACCAGTTACTGAATAGACTATCCTTTCCCCACTGTATGTTCTTGGCACCCTTGTCAAGAATCAGCTGACGCTCGGGAGCGGCTCCAGGGAGGGGGCTGCAGGGCGGGAGCGCGAATCCCACAGGGCGCCGGGACACAGCCCAGGATCCGGCCTCCCCCTGGGACAGGCAGAGGCCGGGAGGGCCCAGGACAGCAAGGACGCTCCTGCCCCGAGCTGAGCAGATCAGCGGCCCCGCCCCGGAGCCTCCAGGCCCTGCGGACGGGGAGAGCCGAGAGCCCCCGAGCCCCGTAGTTCCTGCGGAGGCTGAATCCAGGCTTCCAGAGCTGCCATAGCAACTGCGGCTGTTCCTCCTGGGGCCCCACGGGGTAAACAACCCCCGCTGAGCCCTGCAGCAGGCAGGGGCAGAGCAGCTCCCCCAAGTGCTAACACCTGAGAATCAGCGCAACAGGCCCCTCCCCCAGAAGACCAGCTGGACGGACCAGTGATACTCCCCCGTGTTCCAATACAACTTGTTTTTGGCCACTCTGCACTGAGCAAAATGACTAGAAGGAAAACCTCACCTCAAAAGAAAGAATCAGAAACAGCCCTCTCTCCCACAGAGTTACAAAATCTGGATTACACTTCAATGTCAGAAAGCCAATTCAGAGGCACCATTATACAGCTACTGGTGGCTCTAGAAAAAAGCATTAAGGCCTCACGAGACTTCATGACTGCAGAATTTAGATCCAATCAGGCAGAAATTAAAAATCAATTGAATGAGATGCAATCCAAACTAGAAGTCCTAACGACGAGGGTTAACGAGGTGGAAGAACGAGTGAGTGACATAGAAGACAAGTTGATGGCAAAGAGGGAAACTGAGGAAAAAAGAGACAGACAATTAAGGGACCATGAAGACAGATTAAGGCAAATAAATGACAGTCTGAGGAAGAAAAACCTACGTTTAATTGGAGTTCCCGAGGGCGCCGAAAGGGACAGAGGGCCAGAATATGTATTTGAACAAATCCTAGCTGAAAACTTTCCCAATCTGGGAAGGGAAACAGGCATTCAGATCCAGGAAAGAGAGAGATCCCCCCCTAAAATCAATAAAAACCGTTCAACACCTTGACATCTAATAGTGAAGCTTGCAAATTCCAAAGATAAAGAGAAGATCCTTAAAGCAGCAAGAGACAAGAAGTCCCTGACTTTCATGGGGAGGAATATTAGGGTAACAGCAGACCTCTCCACAGAGACCTGGCAGGCCAGAAAGGGCTGGCAGGATATATTCAGGGTCCTAAATGAGAAGAACATGCAACCAAGAATACTTTATCCAGCAAGGCTCTCATTCAAAATGGAAGGAGAGATAAAGAGCTTCCAAGACAGGCAGGAACTGAAAGAATATGTGACCTCCAAACCAGCTCTGCAAGAAATTTTAAGGGGGACTCTTAAAACTCCCCTTTAAGAAGAAGTTCAAGTAACTCTGAACGTGAATGGGCTTAATGACCCCATCAAAAGGCGCAGAGTTTCAGACTGGATAAAAAAACAGGACCCATCTATTTGCTGTCTACAAGAGACTCATTTTAGACAGAAGGACACCTACAACCTGAAAATAAAAGGTTGGAGAACCATTTACCATTCAAATGGTTCTCAAAATATACCCTAAAAACTACAGAACACTTCTGAAAGAAATTGAGGAAGACACAAAGAGATGGAAAAATATTCCATGCTCATGGATTGGCAGAATTAATATTGTGAAAATGTCAATGTTACCCAGGGCAATTTACACGTTTAATGCAATCCCTATCAAAATACCATGGACTTTCTTCAGAGACTTAGAACAAATTATTTTAAGATTTGTGTGGAATCAGAAAAGACCCCAAACAGCCAGGGGAATTTTAAAAAAAGAAAACCATATCTGGGGGCATCACAATGCCAGATTTCAGGTTGTACTACAAAGCTGTGTTCATCAAGACAGTGTGGTACTGGCACAAAAACAGACACATAGATCAATGGAACAGAACAGAGAACCCAGAAGTGGACCCTGAACTTTATGCTCAACTAATATACAATAAAGGAGGAAAGATGATCCACTAGAAGAAAGACAGTCTCTCCAATAAATGGTGCTGGGAAAATTGGGCATCCACATGCAGAAGAATGAAACTGGACCACTCTCTTGCACCATACACAAAGATAAACTCAAAATGGATGAAAGATCTAAATGTGAGACAAGATTCCATCAAAATTCCAGAGAAGAACTCAGGCAACACCCTTTTTGAACTTGGCCACAGTAACCGGAGAAGGACAAACAGTGTATGTTCTCATTCATTTGGGGAATATGAATAATAGCGAAAGGGAATATAAGGGAAGGGAGAAGAAATGTGTGAGAAATATCAGAAAGGGAGACAGAACATAAAGACTTCTAACTCTGGGAAATGAACTAGGGGTGGTGGAGGGGGAGGAGGGTGGGGGGTGGGGGTGAATGGGTGACGGGCACTGAGGGGTACACTTGACGGGATGAGCACTGGGTGTTATTCTGTATGTTGGTAAATTGAACACCAATAAAAATTAATTAAAAAAAAAAAAGAATCAGCTGACTCAAAATGTATGGTTTCTGGAATCTCTTCTGTTCCATTTTTCTGTCTGTATCTGCTTTTATGTTAGTATCATGGAAAATACCTTGTGAAATCAGGAAGCGTGATGCCTTCAGCCTTGTTCACTCAAGGTTGCTTAGCTGTTTGGGGCTTTTTGTGGTTTCATATGAATTTTAGGATTGTTTTTGCTATTTCTCTGAAAAATGTTCTTGGAATTTTGAGAGGGATTTCACTCTATCTATAGATCATTTGTGGTGGTATGGACATTTTAACAATATTAATTCTTCTGTCCCATGAGCACAGCATGTGTTTCGATTTATCTGTGTCTTTTAAAAATTCTCTTAATGTTTTGTAATTTTCAGCGTACAAGTCTTTGACCTCTTTGGTTGAGTTTACTCCTAGTTGTTTTATTCTTTTTGTTGCTATTGTGAACAAAATTAGGAAAAATGTTATTGACATGGGTTTGAGAAATGATATTTTGGATGTGACACCAAGATCACAGTCAATAAAGCAAAAATAGTCAAGTGGGATTGCAGAAAATTGAAAAGCTCCTGTATAGCCATACAAGTAATCAACGGAGTGGAAAGGCAACTTATAGAATGAAGGGGATATTTGCTATCTATCTATCTATCTATCATCTATCTATCTATCTATCTATCTATCTATCTATCTATCTATCTTTATATCTCCAAAATATATAAGGAACTCAACAATTCAAGAGCAAAAGCATCAAAAAAATTAATCTGATTAAAAAATGGGCTAAGGACCCAAATAGATATTTCTCAAAGAAAGACTTACAAATGGCCAACAGGTATGAGATGTCTAACAGCACTAATCATCAGAGAAATACAAATCAAAACAACAATGCAATATCACCTCATATCTGTTATAATGGTTATTACCAAAAGGACCAAAGACAACAGGTGTTGGCAAGGATTTGGAGAAAAGACCTTGTGTGCAACTGGTGGGAATGCAAATTGTTGCAGCCAACTAGGGAAAATGGTATGCAGATTCCTCAAAAGTTTAAAACTAGATCCATCACATGATACAGCAATGCCACTTCTGAGTCTATGTCCAAAGAAAATGAAATAAGTATCTTAAAGAGATACCTGCACTTCCATGCTCATTGCAGCATTATTTACAACAGCCAACATGTGGAAACCTCAATGTCCATGGATGGATGAATAAATAAAGAAAATGTGGTAAATATATTTATAATGGAATATTATTCAGCCTTTAAAAAAGAAGGGAAGTCTGCTGTTTGCAAAAACATAAATAAACCTAGAGGATATTATGCTAAGTGAAATAATTCAGACACAGGAAGACAACTACTGTGTGATGTCACTTATATATAGAATCTAAATAGTTGAACTCATGGAATCAGAGAATAGAAAGGTGGTTACCAGGGATGGAGATGGGGGAAAATGGGGAGATGTTAGTCACAGGGTATAAAGTTTCAGCTGTAAGATAAAAACATTCTGGGGATCTAATGTAGAGTGTGGTGACTCTAATTAACAATAATACATTGTATATTTGAAATTGCTGAGAGTGGTTCCTACCACATACACACACCTAAAATGTAACTCTGCAAGATAACAGATATGTTAATTAGCAGGATTGTGGTGATCATTTCTCACTGTATACCAAAACATCTTGTTGTACACCTTCACTATACATATACACACATAATTTTATTTGAATTATATCTCAATAAAGCAATAAATAAAATTTTAAAAAATCTTTACCTCGAACAGCATAAGGCATTGCTCTCTCAGAGGAAGCATTACCTACTTTTATCTTAATGTTCCACTTATCTGAACTTCATACTGTGGACCTCTCTCTTGGTATCTGTGAGGAATTGAGGGAATGAGATGAGCAGGACTTAGGGTGGGCAACAGGAAGGGGAGGTGGTTGTCTTGCCCAAGGACTGCACTGATACTTTCCACAGGCACCTCAGTCACTGCTGTAGCCCGTGGCCCAATTATGTATATCCTCGATTTTGCTTCCTTTTGGCCTCCAGAAGAGGGGTAATAAAGCCCTTAATAACTGAATATTGAGCAACTGTACCTGTACAGCTGGAGCTTTGCACTGCTCATACCATTTTATTGACAATTGCTCCTATACCCAATGAGTAAAGAACTTTTTGTAGTGTGATGAAGCATATCAGAGAACAGGTAGGTCAAGATGGCTGAAAAGTAGAAAGTGCCCTAACCTTACATTCAGAATCTTCTAATTGCTTATGTATTTTGCCTTTAAAGCTACATGAAATCTGTTCTGGGGTCATTTGGTTTTACAATGCAGAATTATCTTTGGAAATGAAAGGCTACAGAAGCAATCCAGGTTGCATTTCAAAGTTCGCCACATCAGATGGGATGAACAATCAAACCAAATGAACATTTTATGACACGTTACAAACCTTTCTGCATTAGAAGCATGTGGATAATGTATGACAATGTTGCCAATTTGTTTGAAAACCCAGGTGACATTGTCTCTGGAGTATAGTCATAATTGTAAAAAAAAAAAGACATGTACTAGTTTACTACTACAATTAATTTACATGGTTGTTATTATTATCATGTTTTAATAGGAAAAAAAGGAAAATCTAAATCTACTGGCAAGTAATTAAAAAAAAGCAAATCCTTTCTAAGGCAATATACTCACATCAAAGAATTTAAGTAAGTAATGGACTTAATTTATATATTAACAGTTATGACAGCCAAAGTTCATAATTAAGTCATTAACAATAAGATCAGATTATTAGAAACCAGGCATACCTTACCACAATGTTTGGTTCTTCAAGAATACAGTAGAGAAAAATGAAAATCCTATTCCAAATAATGGTTTGTGCTATTACTTACCTAACAATTCAAGCATGACATGCTTTGGTTTGAGACTATTTAAAGAGATAAATACTTATACCGTAAATACAGTAAAAGATGTTTATAGAGAACTGCAACATAGTGTGGCATTTAAAATAAATCGATCCTACTGGTATGTTTAGGGGTTGGGCCCCAACAGCCATGTAACCTGCATGACATTCAGGCACCTAGTGTCCAGGGATTTCTGTGAAGCTGGATCTGCTCCCTCCTTCATACCTGGAGTGAATTTTGCTTTTCTTAGGGGAATCATGATTGTTTTATGCACCATGAGTTACTGGCTTTGAAACAAGGGAGGTTAGGTATACTTCTAAGGCTCTGGCTCTGTTAGCTAAGATACTCTTTACAGTTACTTGTCTGTGGAGCATAAGAATCTAAGTTACTGGGCAGCCCGGGTGGCTCAGCAGTTTAGTGCAGCCTTCGGCTCACGGCGTGACCCTGGAGACCCCAGATAGAGTCCCACATCGGGCTCCCTGCGAGGAGCCTGCTTCTCCCTTTGCCTGCGTCTCTGCCTCTCTCTCTCTGTACACACTCTCATGAATAAATAAATAAAATCTTCAAAAAAAGAATCTAAGTTACTTGGCCAATACTTGAGCTTTGGAGAATTCTTAGCAGGACACTCTCAAGAGCTCCACCTGTAAGACTCCTTTGCTAGGTAGGACTGTAATTATAACAGCCCTCTCCCATCACCGACGGACCCCTGGAAATTGCGTGAAAACAAGGAAAATACACTTTATCTTGCCTTTCTACTTACTGAGATACTTATGGGAACAAAATACTTGAACAAGAATGTTATCAGGCTTAGGGCACACACACACACATGCACGTACACACACACACACACACACACACAAACTGTCATTTTAAAGATTTACCCTTTCTATAGCTAAGAATGGTCAACAAGAGGAAGATTTTTCTTCCTTAATATGAAGCTGCAATATACTCTTTGTAATGATTGACTTTGGTCTTTGGACCATGTAAGCGTGTGCACAAGCTCCCTATGCAACGATCTTTATTGTTGAACTTAAATGATCAAGAAAGGGACAAAACATTTGCCGATCATTCTGTTTCTTGATTTGATTAGTGTGTCATACTTAGAAGTTCAAACCCCCATTGGAATCCTCTCCTTACAGCTCACTCTGGTTTTATTCCCCATTGATTAGAGCAGGTGTTAGGAAAAACAGTGCCACATTCTTCCTTATCTCAGTAAATGTTAACCACCACCCACTCGACGGCTCAAGCAGGTAGCCTGCAAATCATCCCCCATTCTGTTCTCCTCCTCTCGTCCATGATCACGTCCTGTTAGCCGCTGACACACTATATTATTGAATACATGCTTCTCCAATGAAACAATTAGTTCCTAGGGATCTTCAATAGTGGAGCTAAACAAAAGATTAAAGTCAAAGACTAAGCCCCTTCCCTCAAGGAAGATGAAAACTCATGCTGTGCGAGTTTGAAGAAGGAGGTTAAAGTCAAGAAAAGTCAAGACTGGGAACCAGATGACTTGTCACGCTCGAGGCATAAAAACAGCCATGTCTGTAGACAGTTTTATATTCCAGAACTCCTCTAAACAGACCGTAGTAATTCCTGCCAGTTACACTCAGGACTTTAGCAAGTTCTCATCACCCACAATCCCTTGAAGGTGGTGCTATGAGGATTTAATAGAAACCTAGAAAAAACGTGTCCTTCCAAATTTCTTCTTCTCCATGTCAGGAGGGGCAGGGGCAGGACACCAAGGTTACCGACAGTGCCCTGTGAGGACGGGCAGCTGCAAGTGTCAGGGACTGCACATGGTGTGCAGAGTGCATGGTTCAGGAGCAGAGCTGAGACTGCCCCCTGCCAACACACACGTATGCAACCACAGATGCACACACACACCTATGCACAGTTGCTTCAAGAGTCAGGGAATGCATGCTCTGTGCAGCATGGCCAGGAGGATTTGATATGACCAATGCTTTAGGAGGAATCCATCAACACTTGTATTTGATGATAAACTGTAGCACGTGATGAGTGGCTGAAGGACACACACACACACACACACACACATACTTTTTGTGACAAAAATGTGGCTACTTCTCCTTGCTGCCCTTGAATTTGCAATGATCACGACCCTTCCTTCCAGTCAAAGAAGGGCCTAGAAAGGAAGATACTTCTGACCCAAGAACAAATTCACCAAGAAACCCTCTGGAACAATGTTGTTGACAAATGATTACTCTTGTAAATTTCTGTAATTTTAATCTTGATATCACTTGGATTTTTCTATTTCTGGACCCTGGAGATAGTTTATACATATTCAAGATGGCTGGTGGGTTTGGGTCTCACCATCTGAGCTTGGGGTCTGAGCCACCAGAGTGACAGGTAGTAGGCATCAGGGAGGGCTGGAACCCTTGAATCACCAAGGGTGCTTGGGCGGTAAAAACCCACTTGAGTCAGCAGTATACACCCTCCACAGTGAGGCTGTGTACATCCCAGCCAAACCAGCCACCTATGCCCACCACGGTCCTCCATTGCAAAATTAGGGCATACTTCAGTAATCATGTTGAAAGCATTTTGATTTTCTGTGTTATTTATTTCCTTTAGAGTAAGTCTCAGATTGTCACTTAGTATTATTTCATTGTGACTTATAGGGAGTCAAAGTAACAAAATGAAAAGTCTCCAGAATACTATTTGTTAGGGATTTTATTTATTTGTGAAGTTTTAATCAATGATTCTATTTGTTACTCTGAAAAGAAAAAAAAAACCGTCTGTGGTCTCTAAAACCAAAGATTACAGGAGGAACAACATACTTCATTCTTGCAGGTTTACTGTTTCCTTTTACCTGTTTTCAGAAACTATTATAAAGTATAAGAAGTCGATTTCCATTCCTGAGGAACCATCCATATTAGAAAATACCTGTATATATTTTAAATTTTTTGTTTTGGGATTGATATCACGTGTGTTGTGTGTCCACATGTGCAGTAGTTTCACAATTAGCAAATTAGGAGCAGGCTTATTATCCATGTCAGAATCACAGAATGATAGTAGACCCTTCCATACATCACGAAGTTTGGGGCCACATGATTCTACCTCTATCTCGATCCCTGAAGCAAGGATTCTACACTAACATATGCCAAAGGAGAGACCTACAGTGGAAACACAATTCTTTATATTTTCTAAATAGGAAGAGACATGCAAAAATATGAATAAAACATGATGAAAATATAACTCACTTTGATTCATGAACAGTATTGTGGTAATAGTCCAGAAAATACAGACACACATGCACGCACCTGCACACACACTGAGGATGGAGACCAAGACAGGGCCAAACATGTCATTTGTTAGTATACGAGTTTGTTAAGACAATGAGATCTCCATGTTCCACCCAGATCCCACTGGGAGTCTTCAGTCCACAGAACAATCCTAATTGAATTTTCCCTGCCTAAATGGAGTTGCCCTGATGTGAACTTGCTTTGAACATGATGACAGGATGGGACGTCTCAGAGCATCCATTCCCTGAGACCTGGGGCCCTCCTTCTATTACCTCCATTATCTAAACAAATAACCTTGGACAAATCAATTTACATTAATCCAACCTTGTGGTATACAACTCCCTACTCTCCTTCACAATGTCTCAATCAAGATTCAAATGAATTTGCTTCAATATTTAACTACGAAAGAACTTAATCTCCTTACTTAAAACTCAAGTCCATTGAACATTATCTTCTTTCCAAATTAAAAAAAAAAGAGTTAGAAACATAAATGGAAATGGATAGAGATATTATGGAATTATAGCTTCTTTATATTATGAACAATAGAATTGAGAACGCCTTCAAGAGTTGAAAAAAAAATAAATAAACCAAAGGAGTAAGATTAGAGTCTACCTTTGTCAAAGACATTCTTTCTCTTGCAAATGAAAGTAGCCCTTTGGCTGACAGGAAGCTTTGCTGCATTTCCTGATGCAAAGCCTATAGGACTGAGCATTTGCACAGTTTGCTAGTCTTTGTACATGTGGTAGATTAGATTGTTGTTCAGAAAGAGTCACACTTTCTACCCCTTCTAACTCTCACCTTCCATTCATAGTGGGCTTTGCCATGTGCATTGTGTTGATTTAACACAAAGGATTGATATGCTGGATGGAGGATGCTTCCCTTCTTCATGATTTGGTGCCCAGCCAGGGGACTTGCTTGGGTCAATGGATTGTTACCAAAGGTCATGCAAGACAATGCCACTATCATAAGAAAAGCACCTCTGGATATTTACTACCCTCTCATCCTGTGCCCAGGATGGACACACTCAGAGCAGATTTCAGCCAAACCTGTGGGGACACAACACATCCTACTGGCCCACAGAAGATCCAGTGAGCTGAGTCCAGTCTGGGTCAGTGACTCCCAAACTCAGGAACCACAATTAGTACTGTTCAAGCCAATGAGTTTAGGAGAGGGAAGGGTGGTTACAGAGAAACAGCTCATTGAAATACTACCACGGACCAATGATCAGCCCCATTAGCTTGATGGTGCTGGGTTTCAGCTGTCCATCTCGCGTTCCACACCCTCCTTAGCTTAACCCCATACTCATGGGTGGGATGAATGTGAGGGAGGTGGTGGTGGGGACCAAATAGGAATTCTGAATGACAATTCTGGAGCAAACAATGTAACTTCCAGAAAAAAAAAAAAAAAGATGGGGAGGAAATATTTCAACTTATTTAGAATGCCAAAGTTTAAATTAATTTATTTTTTGTTAGATGTTGGCTAGAGTAACAAAGCTCCTATAGTCTATAGGAGTCTCCTATAGTCTATAGCATTCCCACCAGTGAACTGAACTCCTGGGACCTGCTTGGCATATTCACACTTCATGGTTTTAAATCAGGGACAAGGGATCCCTGGGTGGCGCAGCGGTTTGGCGCCTGCCTTTGGCCCAGGGCGCGATCCTGGAGACCCGGGATCGAATCCCACATCGGGCTCCCGGTGCATGGAGCCTGCTTCTCCCTCTGCCTGTGTCTCTGCCTCTCTCTCTCTCTCTGTGACTATCATAAATAAAAAAAAAAAAAAAAAAAATAAATCAGGGACAAACATTTCTTGGAAGTGGGTGCTCAGGTCTCGATTTACTAATTTCTTCATTAAAGAAGTTCTCTTATCCTCATTTTATGCCATGTTACACATACAAACATCCATACAAAAGGCAATGAGTGTGATCTTAGGCAGACACAAAGGTAAGCAAGCCACCGGTCTTGTTTTCAAAGACTTTTTGTAGTCCAATAAAATTGGTCTGGATAGAGAAACAATTAGTTATAATTTGAATGAAAAAAAATATACCACAATAATAAGGTAGCAATGATAATAAGATCATTGCTATAAGGCTTAGTATACATCAGAAAACATCTTCAATATTTTATATATCCTTCCTCATTTAATTACTATAAAATCTGTCTAAATTAGACATTGTTTTATGCAATTTACCAAGTGAGACTATAAAAGCACATGGAGTTTAGGCAAGTGGCACATCTTACCGCTGGAAAGGGGTAAGATGCAGATGTGAATTTTAGCCATGGTCTGTCTGACCTCAAAATGCCTGCTTTAAACATCATGGGGGTGTACCACCAAGACTCTCTCAGAAGACACGATGGAGCTGAGAAGGAAGCAAGATCATATCCAGAGGGGAGAGTGCAACCAAACTTTATAGCCAATGACTCACGGAGCTTATCCGAGGAGCATGGCCTAAAATCTGACAAAAAGGGATTGAAAGAGGAAGAGATGAATTATGCTAGTTCATTAGAGATAGTTGGCTCAAAATAACTGAAGGAAGAAATCAAGTAGTGGGACTGGGCTTGGGCAAGAAGACAATTTTGATTAGAAATTTTAATTAGAAAGATGGCAGGTGTCAAAAGGCAGTTTGGGTTTTTATTTTTCACACCTTTCCCTCGGGCTAGCCTGACAGTGCTACTTAGCAGTATGTGCCACAGACCAGGGGTCTCCGCCCTCTGTAAGGAGTACTTTCCAAGTTCTATATTTTAAATTTAATATTTTATGGCTTAATATTAATATTAATAAGTAATATTAATATTAATAAAATTAAATATTTTGCATTTTAAATTTCCTTCACAAATGTTGAGGTTTCTGTGTATATGTGGGTGTACTCCACGATCTACTAATAAAAAAAATCAGTTTCAACTTATACTTTGTTCAGTAGTATGTTAAGCATAGTAACACTAAGAAAGAAATGCACTGGGAAAGTGGAATTTCATTTTCCAGATTTATGGGTAAGTGGTGTATATATTCAATTATTTGCTCCCTCGATAATGATTTTGGACGTTTTGCACATTTTGTTATCATTTGTTATCCATTATGCCTGCAATAGAATGTGATTCCCCATGAATACAATTTACACTGGTAACTCTCAAGAGTTTGGAAAGTCCTCTGCCATTTCATTACGTTTTGATTCCGATGATCAGAATGCTGGAGAAGAGTGACAAAGCCCATGCCTGGGTTCTGCAACAGGAAGAGAAGAAGAGCCTGCCTTTGCACCTACACCCATTATTTATAACCCCCTAAGTTCTTTTTTTTTTAAATTTTTTTTAAATTTATTTATTTATGATAGTCACAGAGAGAGAGAGAGAGGCAGAGACACAGGCAGAGGGAGAAGCAGGCTCCATGCACCGGGAGCCCGATATGGGATTCGATCCCGTATCTCCAGGATCGCGCCCTGGGCCAAAGGCAGACGCCAAACCGCTGCGCCACTCAGGGATCCCACCCCCTAAGTTCTTATCTTTATAATGAATTTCCAAAACTCTGTAAAACAAGAATTTGGCTACTGCCTGAAATGCTATTGAGGCCAAGGGGTGTGGCTCAGGAGGATGGGTGGGGGGTGGCCCCTGGGATGCTGCCTTGAGTGGGACCTGACGGGCAGCCCAGGGACACTGGAATGATCACATGTGCTGGGGCTGGGCTCAAGCTGGATCCCACCGAGCAGTCATGGGTGGAGATGTTATGACTGGAGGCACATCAGCCGGCCTGGAGACAGACTAAGCATTTCCTTCCCTGCTCAGAGGCCAGGCAGGACTTTGGACAATGCATACAAGGAGGGATATGTGCAAAGACTTTCTCTAGTTGGTTGAATGAAAAGAGAAAGAGAACAGACTGGCAGAGCTGTGGCCATCAGGCTGGGATTGATCTAGATGCAGCCTAGGACTCAGGGTCAGGCTGGAGCCAGGTTGGGATGTGCCCCAGAAGCTGATGTGGGGGCTGTCTCTCTCCTGGACAGACAGGTGCTTGGCAGTGGACAAATGGCCAGTGGAAAGCCCAGGGCAGATGCCCGTGTCACTCAGAAAAGGAACTGCAGGGCACACTGGCAAATTTTTTAACATTAATGTTACAAACAAAATAATAAGCATCGGTTTTTGACTCTTTCTATTTTTAGCTGGATGTGGTGAACAAATTCTGGTAACAGTGCTATCAAATCCACAGCGCAAGCCAGCCTCACCACCTCTATTTCAAATGGTAATTTAATGATATCAGTAACCAGAGGATTAATTTATTTGGGGAAATCACACAAGACCAACACCCTATCTTTGAGGGGGAGGAACTTTTCTCATCGCTTCAAAATAAAGATAAATTCACTTGATTGAACTCTCCTGCATATTAATACATAGGATGAGAGTAGCCGAGCACACATGCCTCTTTCTTTGGAGACACTCACAACACTTCACAGGAATTTGAGCTTCCTTTATCCTCTCAATAAACCTTCTAAGTAGGCAAATTAGATTACTTCTGAGGAGCGGCAGGAATTTCGCATGTGTGATCACTTTATCCTCTCAGGATCTCTGGCCAAGCAGAAGCGGGATGCAGATACCGCAGGGAGGCTCTGTTTTCCCTCTTTGCCAGCGATGGGATTTGAGGAAAGGAGATGCTTGTGAATTCCTGCACTTTGCACATTAATCACAGGGACATCGGAATTAGAAAAGACATTTCTGACTGCAAGTGCAGGCAAAGAGAGGGTCATTAATATCTTTTCAGTTTAAGTTAATTTGTAAAAAAAGCACTGTGAAATACTCAGAGGCGAGCTCCGTATTAGATAGTGTTTTAACTAGGAGTGTAAGGAACAAAATCTGCTTTATTCTCCAACAATATTTGACGTGAGCTTGAATTTTCGCGTTGCAGTTACAGGTTTCAGATTAATTGTGCCTCATTGTAATAGAGCCATAGAAACCAATCCACCACAAGTAATTTCCAGAAAGTTTTCCCCAGCTGTCATAATTAGAGAAAATGTAGAAATTAGAAAATATCTATGATTTTAATCCAAGAACAATCCTGTTCTCCCCCATTTTCTTCTTTGCTTGTGAGATTACAGAAATCAACATTTTATGGGAGTTAGCCGACATACATATTTCTAGACTTACTTACCAAGAAAAAGATTTTTGTCAAGTAGACAAGCAAATGATTTCTATCTAATGGAACCAATAAACTCCATAGATAATGGCTTCTGGTCCTGTTGCACAGTAGCTATGTTTGCAACAATCTAATGATAACATTGGCTATAGACAATCAGCTTCTTAAATGTTCAATGGAATGTTTTTTATTTATCTATTTATTTTAAGATTTTATTTATTTATTCATGAGACACATAGAGAGAGAGGCAGAGACACAGGCAGAGGGAGAAGCAGGCTCCCTGCGGGGAGCCTGATGTGGGACTCCATCCCAGGACCCCGGGATCATGACCTGAGCCTAAGGTGGATGCTCAACCATTGAGCCACCCAGGAGTCCCAGTGGAATGGTTTTAACATGTTACTGGAAACCTTATCACTTGGTTAAATACTACTTTTGATATGTGATCATCTCACATTCCCATTAGAGTCTTAATTTTACCTTTTGCAAAGTGATGTTTTAACAAATAAAATAGTTAAATAAAAAAAAATAGACATATTTATTTTCCAACCTAAAAAGAAAGCTTTGTTTTCCTTTCGTAAGTATGTGCCTGGGGGAATGCACTTGGGACCCAGGCCACCACAGAGCCCCTCCTGCGATCCGGTGTGACTGTCAGGGCAGTGAGGGTGGTGGTGCAGGACATCCTATGAGTGCTGTAACCAGTGCCATAGATGAGGCGGCTGCAGACAACAGCGCCCTAGCCACACTGTGTTAGAGACCAGAGGTCCGAAATCCAGGTGTTGAGGGTGGGTTCCTTCTGGGAGCTCTGAGGGAGATACTACCCCTTGCCCCTCCTAGCTCCTGGACTTGCTCACAGTCCTTGGCATTCTGTGGCTCAGGGCTGCGTCCCCTCCACACAGAGTTCCTCCTGTGTGCCTGTTGTCTTCACGTGTGTCCTTGTTAGAAGGACACAGGTCTTCAGATGTAGAGCTCACCCTAATCCTTCCGGTCCTCATCTTCACTGGATTGCATCTGTGATGAGCATATTTCCAAATAAGATCCCATTCACAGGGACCAGCATATTGAACTTTATCACATTTCTTCCTGGGGCACCCTACTACCCACAACCAAAGGGAACACCCTGCCCCTTTGGAAGGAAAGCCAGCTGCTGGCTCCGAGGAGTAAAGGGAGCAAGCAGCACCTGTAACTGAGCTTCATGCCTCTACAGCAGCCCTCAGGGACCCAGCAGCCTCTGTCACAGACAAGCAGGGGAGACGCTAAAGCAGACTCAGAGCTCTGGCCTGTGGGAGGGGAGCTAGAAGGACAGTTGTCTCCAACGCAGTTTGTCCCCACTCATCTGCCTGTGAAGTTTTGGGAAGTAACCTCGCCTGTGATAAAATATTGCCCTGGGAAATGAAAGTGAAAGATACTGTCCCTTGGGTGTCGCTCTTATTCTGCCTTGGTTTGAGTAAATGACCAGGCATTATTTTCAAATAAGTATTACAAAACATAGCAGATTATTCATTATCTTTTAAGATCAATAATTTTCTCTGGATACCAGCAAATTGTGCATTTTGAAACTGATGGTTAGCCTGCATTATGCAAAGTTTATCTGTTATGTTTACCCCAAAATGGGGTTACATTGGGTCTGCCCTAGACAGCACTTAAGAATAACAGAGAACAGGGATTACTGCACTTTCCTGAATGGTGACCGATCCCGTCTCTTGTCCCACAGCAGAAGCTGGAGGGCTGTTCACCGCCATGGTGTGTTCTTGTCTTTGCACGTGTCCTGCGGCAGGAGCTGGACGGATGCTCACAGCCAAGGTGGTCTTTTCCCCACATCTCTTGAACTCCTGTCATTATCCTCACTGGGTGACATTCTGACAATGGGGACCTCAGCCATTCATGCCAATGTCTTAGTTTTCCTCTCTGCCCTGGTTTTAACTGTTTTGTATTGTTACTTTTTATTGATTTAACTGCAAAACTGAAAACATAAATATGTCTCACTCGTATTACAATAATTTTGCATGCGAACAGATATTTTGCTGTGTAGTTCTTGTTTAAGCCGCCAGCCATTGGCACAGTAACCTATTTCCATGTATCTGCTCTCTCCCCGGCAGTGATAGTTCCATATCATAGCTGTTTTCACAACTTTTTTTGCGTGAAATAGTTACTAAAGGTGTTATATTTCCACAACCCCCTTTCTGCCCATCCAAATGGAACAGACTTTTTTCTTCCTTTTTTCTTTTTTAATTTTCTCACAGTGTTTGAGTTCTGTTCGTTGGCAAGCAGCTCAACAGTGAGAACTCAGCAATCAGAAAATCAGACAGGGTATAATTTTTAATGACAAATAATGTTAAACATGTTCCCGATTTTCCTTCCAGGTTTTTGCTGAATACATAACCTTTACGTGAACTCGCCTCATTAATCTTACAGGAAAAATGTAGCTACTTCATATGTGCGATTGAGGAAAAAATTATTAGAGTCCGTGAGCATGCTAGGGCACTCACCTCTCAAAGAAGGGAAGAGTGCAGGGGGTCCAGATCAAACAACCATGTTATTCTGTAAATATGTTCTGAGAAGTTTGCCCGATTTCTCTGGGCTGTGAAATGGGACTGTCAGCAAGTAACTCAGCCCCGGTGTGACTGTAAGTGGTGCCTAAGAGGAGACAGAAGAACCTAACTTTGCTTGTAAATAAATGTGTGATCCTTGTTTCAATATGGACTTCCATCTTTAGACTGTAAAGCAGAAAGATACTAGTTTAAATATAGTTATTTAAAAATTATGTTTTGGAATCTGCAAACATTTATTTATTCCTTGAGAACTTTTTTGGGGAAAGGTACTATCAATGTTTTCCTGTGTTAGTTAGCATCACACAGTGATGCTTGGGAATGGTTCAAAGTCAAGCTCAACTGTATTCCGTGGCAGGCACAAGGCTCTCTCACCTCCATCAGGTCCCCCAGTCAATGCAAATGCTCTCTTTAACTGACGTGAATCTCAATACAAAATTACCAAGAAAAGATTTTGTTCTCCTAACTTCTGAGATTGGCAAGCACATTTGGTACATTTCTGACCACATTCTAGTCATACCAGTAATGAGAGCAGCTAAGAATTTAAAACCCAAAGCTTTGAACCTCAACAGACATGATACAAGAGGTGAGTGGGAAAGAAGGGTATGTCATCTTCCCATTTGAAAGAAGCAGATCCTGCTCATGATCTTATCTGACAAGACTCTGCAGCTGTTAAGTAAATTTGAAGAACCTCTACTTGGGGCTTCTTGTATTAATCAAGAAAAATATGTTCAAATTGGGTAAAAATACGATTGCCGCCAAAATTGACAAGAACATCTGGGGAAAGTTTTAGCTCTCTCCTGAAGGCACATGGCTTCAATATTAGCAGGCAGATGGAGCCTAGAAGAATCAAAGGGATGTAGAAAAATTAAAGGCAGTCACACTGGACGCCTTTTCTTGAACATATTTAGACTGAACACAAAATCTGTGAGAGAAAAACCACATCTTGTTTATTTTGCATCTGCAGTGCCCAGCCTCCCGGCCCCCTCCGTGACTGAGTGGTGGGACTCATCCACCAGGGGCTCACAGGTGCCTACATTTTCCAAAGACTGCAAATGAGAGAGCCACAGCCTTCGCTCTTTCCTTCAACAAATACTCACTCAAGATCTGTGTCTGGGGATCCCTGGGTGGCGCAGTGGTTTGGTGCCTTTGGCCCAGGGCGCGATCCTGGAGACCCGGGATCGAATCCCACGTCGGGCTCCCGGTGCATGGAGCCTGCTTCTCCCTCTGCCTGTGTCTCTGCCTCTCTCTCTCTCTCTCTCTCTCTCTCTCTCTCTGTGTGTGTGTGTGTGTGACTATCATAAATAAATAAAAAATAAAAAAATAAAATAAAATTACAAGATCTGTGTCTGGCCATTCCTCCCGCCTTTAGAGATCAAGCTGTGGAGAAAACATGCCACAAAACAAAACGAAACCCAGAAACCCCTGTCTTCACGGAGCTCACCTTCTAGAACAGCGGGACATAGAACGAGCGTAAGAAATCAGTAAAATATATCCCGAATCTTAGTGCTGAGTTAAAGGAAAATTTCAGCAGGGGTGAGGCTTGGGAGATCTGAAAAGAGACTGTGATATTAAAGAGGCTGAAAAGGAGAAGTGAAGGTGACAAGGTGCCATTGAAGCAGAAGCCCAGGCTGGGTTATACTGGAGGGTTCCGTGGTGCCACGAGGCAGCGTGTCTGTGCAGAGCCAGTGCGTGGGGTGGTACAGCGGTGAGGACAGAGGTGCAGCCGTGAGGCCGGGTGGTGCAGTGGTGAGGCCCAGAGGTGCAGCGGTGAGGTGGGGTGGTGCAGAGGGGAGGCCGGGAGGGGCGGCAGGGACTGTGCACAGGGCCGCGCCTAAACCTGAACCCTGTGTCTGCCCCACCCAAAACACGCCCCGCCCCCAAGTCCCCCCTCCCCCCCGCCCCAGCTGCCCAAGTCCAAAGTCGGGCTCACCTTGCCATTTCTCAGGCCTCCCACCTGCACGCCTCAGAGATCCTGTCGGAGCGCACCCGGAACACCCCGTGGCCGGCGCCCCCTCCCTGGCCCAGGCCCGCACCCCTCCAGCGCATCCGGCCGCTGCCCCTGAGGGCCGGCCCTCCTCCACGGCCACCTTCCACCTGCCCCGGGAGCCCCCTCAGGGGAGCTCAGGTAGGGCACGGCCCCCGAGTCCCTTGGGGGAAAGTCAAAGTCCCACTTGGGGCTCGTCGGCCACCTCATCAAGGTGCCAGCGAGACTCGCAGGCCACACTCAGATTAGAATATTTGAGGAGGGTTTAATCAAAGCCTCTTTACAAAAGGTGTGAGCAGGTGGGGACAGTGCAGGAGGCGGGGCGATGTGCTGTTCCGGGTGCAGATTCTGGGTGCACCCCGGGGAGGAAGGCAGGTGGAGAGGAGCTGGAGAGGGAGACTCCAGACACCATGACCTTGAGAAGGGGAGGCCCTTCAGGGCATGAGCTGAAAGACAGGAGCCCAGAAAGAAGCCAGAGGGCAGAGGAGGAGTGCTGATGTGGCCTGTGGGGCCCCAAGCAGGAGATCTGGGTGAGCAACAAAGGATACGTCCCAAATTTTGTTTCTGAGGTCAACCCCTCCACCCTCCTTATGCACCAGCTGCACTGGGTTTCTTGATTGGCTGGGCACCTGCCTCCCGGCCTTTGCACCGGCTCACTCCCATGTCTGATCAGGCTTCCTCCTGGTGTCTTCAGGGCCTCACAGTTGACCAGGTATGAGCTTCTCAATGAGGAGCACTTGGCCACTCTTGTGCAAGGTGCGAATTACCCTCCTTTCTCTCATTCCCAATTGTCCTTCATATGTCCTAATTTTGCTTTTTTCCCCAGCTCTCACCAACCCCTGAAATATCACCCTAAAATGTACTTACCAATTATGTTGATTGCTTATCATCAGCCTCCTTACACTAGGACATTATTCCAGGGATGGGTCTGAGTGCCTGGAGCGGAACCCGCTTCGGAGCAGTGAGCCCTCCATCAGGATATGCTGAGTGAATATGTGATGGTGACAGGGACTTAGGCTCCTCAGTGCACAGTAAAGCTGCCACGACACATTCTCCACTGGCTCCGTGGTGGTTAAGTCTTAGATGGAATCAGAAGACAAATATCTCAGATTGCACTATATCTGGAAGGTAGCCATGTCCCATGTATCTAAATGTGTGGATAACTTCGTTAATAGATGGTGAGCTTCAGTGGAATAAAGATCCCAAGAGTTACATCGAATTTATGAGGATGAAAATAATTTAAGGAGATTTTAACAGGACAAGATGTGAATGTGTTACCTTTCATGACAAAGGGAACACTTTGCAGATGGGATTAAGTAAAAGACACTGAGCTGAGCCTGTTATCCTGAATGGTTTTTGTAAACGCAACACAGTAACTTGTTACCACATTGATTAAATATGTATCTAATACATAATATATATTAGACAATGTATACTGATTACCATGTAATCACATGGGTTCTTGTAAGAAGCCAGTAGGAGGGTCAGAGTCAGGGAAGGCCAGGAGGCTGGGCTGGGTTGGTGCGGCAAGGCAAGGAGTGCAGGCACCTAGGTAGTCAGAAAAGGCAAGGGAACTGATCCTCCCCTGCATCCTGCAGATGGGGTGCAGCCCTGCAGGCACCTGGACTTAATGCCGGGGAGACACCTTTTGGAATTCTGACCTCCACTATTGTAGGGTCAGGTGTGTGCTGTTTTTAGCCACTAAATCCGCAGTGACACATGACAGTAACAAGGAGGCAAGCAGAGGTATTATAGCCTGGGCAGTACCTGTGATTTTAGAGCACTCACGGCCTCCGTCACGGGGCTCAGGCATCCAATTCCGCCAATTTGGCCAAATGTAGCCATTGTTTGGACACATGAAAGACTTGGTAACAATCATATTTAATCTTTGGAACTTTTATGGAGATTACAGTGGGCAAATTGTTTAAAAATTTAAATATCTTTGTAACTCTGACTCTGAAGGAAGATTAAAATACTTTTACAATTTAACAATTTAAGAATAATATGATTTTGTATGATTTTACCTTGCTCTTTCTGAAGAGAAAGTAGCTCAGAGACACAACCAATTATTTTTGCTCAATTAATCTCTGCCATGTACTCTGTGTGTGCCATATATATATCATCATATTGAACTATTACTCATTAGTTACTACTGCTATATGGTCATAGTATTTAATTAATTAATTAATTAATTAATTAAAATCAACAGTTTTTAGAAATAAAGTCACTAAAAATGCCTGTGATCTTTTTAAGGACCCAGGCACACATGTGAAATAATTGCCTATATTATGTTAAATCCCAAATAATCATTTTATGATTATATACATATTTTTATATCTTTCAATTTCACAGTGGGACAGAACTACCTACCAGAGTTAAGTTCTTGAGTGAAAGTGCCCATTCTGCATTAACTTGACTTACAAAATGATTTGGCTACTTGGGCTTGGATTTTGGCTGAGCAGAGTAGATGGCTCTGTCTTGGAGGGGGTTGTTCTGCAGCCCTTCTAGCTCATCTAGGGCCAACATCCTGAAACCTGTGTCAGAATCCGATTCCAGCAGACTTGCCTGCTTCCCATCAGAAATGTCTCCTCGCCTGGTCAAATAACTTGTATCAAAATAAACTCACAATTCCATTTCGTTTGTATGTCTTTTATGGTGTTGTTCATTTTCTTCACTGTGCGTCAGAAAGACTGGCCAGGTTCCCGTCAAACGTGCCTCCATGAGAACCCATCAGCTACAAGCTGGGTTCTGTACATGTGGTCACATGAGGACTTAGCTTCAGGGGGCGTGTCCACCCAGAAAATGACCAAGAAACTACTAAATATGTCATTGAATTCAAAGTGAATATGAGTCATGCATTTAAGATTGATAATTTCTGTTAGTGAATAAAATATTCCAGTTAATAATCTAGACGTTTGAAAAATAAAGTCACTGTGAAGTATAGTAGAGTGTAAAGTACATTCTTTTAGAAGATGAAAACACACCATGTGTGCAAACTCCTTTCCCTAGAGTTCAACAGTTAGGGGCTGTAGTAGAAATCTGGCTCCATGACACCTGTGCTCGTGCACACCTGTAAAGTTGGCACACCTGGTGGAGACTGCACTTCCAGCGACGTGTTACTCCCCACCTTTCACTTCTAAATGTGATTAAGAGTCTTTTAGTGCCCCTCTCTCTGTCTCTCTGTCTCTCTGTCTCTCTCTCTCTCCCATCTCTTCCCTCACTGGCCACGACTTGATCTTCCCAAATACTCACTGCCATGAGGACCTCATCCTGCCTCATAGCTCAAAATCCACCTGTATGCAGACAACTCCCAGATTCATATGTCTGAACTCCAAACTCTTATATCAAAACACCTTCATGTTTACACTCAAATGTCTGCTTGGCATCTCAAACTTAACAATTAAGGCCCTTAGTATTACGCTGATCCTCAAGAAGGAGATTCAGGCCTGGTCTACCCCAGAGTGAGGGAAATGAGGCTCTCTCAGTGAGACAATCAGTGAATTTGCTGCAGGGACAAAGGAGTATGAATTCATATGGCCATGAAGGATTTCAGTCTTCACCTTGTAATGGCCATCACCCCCCAAACACCAAAACAAACATAAAATCATGTGTTTCCTGTAAAAACACATCTTTAAGGAAAACCAGCTGCTCTCTAAGCAGACTCTGCCAATAAGACTTCTTCTCCCCAGTGCCCCTCATGAGGAAACTCCATCCTTCTGTACGACCGTTCCCCACCCAAGCGTCCATGGCACGTGCTGGTCACAGTTGTGGGAGGAGAGGTGAGTGCTCTCTGGATGCTTCGTTGTGATTAAGCCAAGGACTCCTACTTCAGAAAATACTAGGCAGTGTACTAGTTTCAAAAAATGTTAAAATAACATTTGACTGTGAAGATAAAGAGTATGCAGAAATAAATTAAGAATTTTTACCTTTGAACCCTACGGAATAGAAATGTAAAGAGCAAAAAAAATATTTCTTGGACATTTGCACTTTAAATTGTCAATCATAAACATCAATATCATAGACTGTAGTCTCCCGTGTGTGTGTTTAATTCTAATGGAAATAATGTGAACTAATTTTGCCAAAAGAGCTCTTTAATTATCTCTATTGGAAAAACTTCAGCAAAAGGCAAAGTTCAAATACTAAGCTAATTTATAGTGGTTGAGAAAAGCTTAATGCCTAAAAACAGTGAAATAAATTTAGATTTATTATGGGTAATAACGGATAATCACAACCATTCCAATATATTCCATGATGGCATAACATTACATAAGCTACATTATATTTATTATGAACATCTGGCATACTGTACGCTATTCAGATAACTTTAATTAAACCAGCCTCCGAGCTCCCATATAATGCGATGGCGGTTGTGGAGAGAACAGCCCTGCGTGTTCACGAATGACTCAGCCTTAGAGGCTGTCAGCTCCGAGGTTTGTAACTGTTCCCCCTGCGCAAGCGGGGCTCGGGATAATAGCTTGCTGAGCACCGCTGACTCCGACCTGGTACTTTAAAAACTGGAACACGTATTTGTGAGTCCAGCTACCTAAACATCGGTGCCCTACAAGCATTCCGTTCGTGGAGTACGGCCCCTTGAGGATTCGGGGTTCGGAAGGCCGTGGGCTGGCGGCCACTTGGCGTGCGGCGGTCCCCGGTGTCCCCGCGCGGGGGGCGGACGCCGGCAGGTGCAGGGGCTGCGGGAGGCTGCGCCTGCGCAGTGCGTGAGCGCAGGGCGCCCGCGGGCCGGGGCGGGGCCGGGGCCGGGGCCGGGGCGGGGCGGGGCGCAGGGAGGCCCGCCCCAGAGAGCGCCAGGCTGCGAGCAGCTCTGGTCCCGCCAGGTGCCTGACGCTCTTCCCTGGGCTGCGGAAGCCGCGATGAGCAGAACGCAAGCGGCAGCCGGGAGGCAGGCCCCGCGCGAGATAAATTAGGACAGATATGAGCGACAGGGACAGAGGGCCCGGGGCACTGGAGCGGAGAGAGGCGGAAGGAGGGCGCAGAGGGTGACCCCTGGAGAGAGCATCCCCGTCCCTCCAAGAGCCGCCCACGTGGACACAAAGACAGAAGCAGCAGAGGCCTGCTGCCTGCAGCAAGGCCCGAACCCACAGCCTGGACCTTGGAGTCCCCCAGTGCTCTGGGTTCTTTTTTTTTTTTTTTTTTAATGCAGCTTTACAGATGTAGGTTTTTCTCTTCAGCTGCATTTTCCTAAAAAAAATTTACCTTTTTTTTTTTTTGTTGTTGTTGTTTGTTTGTTTTTAAAGAACAGACCTATTGGGTGAAATAGGGAATCGCAAGCCACCCAACCGATAAAATAAATAGTTAGATTTTAAAAGATTCGGGGCAAAATGAAATTCTGATTTTATGGGCCGAGATCCAGGAATGTATCACACTGTCATTTATCTCTGGAGCAGTATAAAAGCATGGCTCACACCTCGACCAAGTGTCAGAGGGCTAAGGTTCAAATCCAAGTGGGCAGAATTAGCTGAGTTTTCATCTAAATATGGAAGAAGAGGAAGCATAAGCCAATGGACCCATATCTTCAGTAATACGACTTGCTATTAATGTAAGAAAAAAAATAAGATCTGATCTCCTATATTATCTTTCTCTAGAAAGAAAAATAGAAAGAATTTAGAGAAAGAATAAATTCTGTATTCCAGTTTTCAGTGAGAAGATCACAAGAGATCTTCTAGCTGCTTAAAATTAATGCAAAGGACCAGCTTAACTCCTATGGTGAATTTTCTCTTCAAACATAGAAGTGCCAAAAGACATTAAGATGGGCAGATTTGTCCATTTCAAATAAGTGAATCACGGGACTTATTGACTGGTATTCTAATCATTGATTCACAGCGAGTTTCTAGAACAAATTGTTAGGTAGGTCATTTGGGGGTAATTAGAAAACTAGAATTCACCGAAGACTGCTGTGGATTCTCCACGAATGAGTCCCGCCCAGCCCGTGTTTCCATGAGGTTGCTACAGCACAGATCAGCGAATGTCATGGACACAACTGTGCTGACTTCTACAAAACGTGACATAGTCTCATGACATAATTTGGAAATGTATTAGGGATAAGAGTCAGAATTAGAAATGAATTAGAAGAATTTGTTGCTAGTCACAAAACTGTTCTCGAAGAATATTAATAGATCAACATTGATATAGATAAATACCTAGAGAATTGCTACAAGGCTCTCTTTCTGAAACAACTATATTTACAAGTTCAACCATGACTCAAAGGAGTGTGTTAAACACACTTACTAAATCTGTGTATAATCAACTCCAGAAAGAACAGACAATTCAGCAGCTGATTCAGGCAGGAGTTGGAGCTTCCTGAGGTCCTGAGGGCTGGGACCCAAAATAAAGGGCCCGTCAAAGACTCTATAAATGTGAGGGAAGCTCACAAAGTGGGGCAGAGAGAATGGAGATGGCACATTCTAAGGGGCAGAGTCAAGACACCCATCCTAGCTTTAGACAGAAAGATGATTCCTGTTGAGTAAGAGTTGGAGACAAGCCTGCAGAGGCGGTTGGGCCAAAGAGGGAAGAGGTGAACTGAATGTACCAGGCAGCCCTCAATCCAGAAGCTAGTCCAGAGCCAGGCGAGGTTGTGGCAGGGTGCAATCTGCTCATTTCTGCCTTCCCGGGGGGAAAGCGCAGGATACCTCTCACACAAAACAAAACAAAACACCATCAGACGCCTCCGTAAGCCTTTGCCTGTTAGCAATCAAAGGGGAATTAAAAAATAGAGTCAGAAGGAAAGATGAGGGATTATGTAGCCTCGTGGCTGGGCCAGCAGCACGCAGTGTTGCATTAGATGAGATGATCCTTTCCCTCACCACACAGTTGCAAGCTGACCCAGCTCTGGCTCCTGTGGGCTTTCCTTGTTATAGCAGCTCCTGGGAAGGAAGGTCAAGAGGCAAGGACAGCACTCTGACACTTTTTTTCATGGCTCTCCTCCTTGTATGTACCCACCTATTGTCTTGGCGACACATGACAGCAGAGGGCTCATATTCCTCCCAGACTGCTGGCCGGCAGGTAGCATCCTTGCCAAAGAGGACTTAAGATTATCTTTCTGTCTCAAGCAATGTAGCCTAAATCTCTGGCAGCGAGTGGCTCTTGGAAATCAAGACACTGTCCTCCATGTGTCCTTTTGATGAAAAGCCACTCTTTCTATGAATCCAGAGAGTCATGTTACTCCTTCTAAAAATAGCCACTAGCATTCCTGAGGCTTGCACTATTATGTCCTTCTAAGACCCCCCCTCAAGGCCAAGGCTGCTCCTCTCAACTGGCTCTCTGACTGAGCTTCGGTGGCCACCTGACCCTTCCACCAAACCACACTTTGCCTTTGAAATGGAAGAAGCAGGTAGTGAAGACCTAGTGACACTCATGCAATGTGACCCACTGGACGGAGTCCTGATGTCGGCAGAGCTAAAGGAAAGAGAACACGGGGACTCAAGCTTCATGAAGCACTGAGCGACCTCTGAGCTGGTTTCTACCTAAAGGAGGGAACACCTCCAAGACCCAGTGTTGCCTCTCGATCCATTTATCGGAAGGTGACAGAAGCCAGCTTGCGTGTCTAGCATCAGCTTCTCACGATCCACGGATGTTCTAGAACTCATGAAGGTGACTCTCAGAGACATTTATCTTGTGACAAATGGGACAAAACCCTGCCTGTTACACAGGATAGCTTCATTCCCTATCAGGAGATGATAAACAATTATAATGCCAGTGAAATCTTCAGGTAAATAAATAAATGTTTTAATGGTGCTTTAGGTCAGAGACTTCTAATTTTTCCTTCTGGCAGCCTCCTTCTTCAGCAGGGAATTGGACTGCCCTATGTTCTATAAATTTTAGTTGAAATTAATGATTATATTTGCATTCAGGAAGCAAAAATGCATTTACCCCTGGTTCAAAGACTCAGGAAAACCTCTACTTATATTAATGGAATTTTTAAAAAAGAAAGCAAAATATGATCAAATGTATAATAGAGTCTATTATTTTAAAAATAATTTAGATACATTTGGAAGGCATTTGGAGAGGTTATTTTGTTGGCTTTTTAAATATTTTTTGAAGGCTCTAGTTTGTTTATATATATTTAACTTTTTAACAAAATCCTCATGAATCCAATTATGGTGCTACCAAAGTGTATTTTCCCTTTATGCGTCTTTTAGAAATGTCTCAAACACTTGTGTTTTGTGCATACATGAAGAATTCTACTCTGGCCCTGGCTTCCACCATATAGACAAAGAATCCGGCTGTGCAGCTTTAGGACAAGGCTGGATACGGGTCTATAGAATTAAATTTTCTCAGAATCTTTAGCAGCCACTGCCCCCGCTCTAGGGGGCCTGAACTGACACCACTGAGGGCACCTGCGCTTCACACTGGAGCAGAGCGGCGGGCAGGTGGCAGGTGCATGGACCTGAGCCCAGAGCAGCAGGCAGGTGGCAGGTGCATGGACCTGAGCCCAGACCTGCGGCCAGCCCTGCACTGCTCTGGATGCCCTGGCTGCCCCGGGTCCTCCCCTGCTGCCCCTGGTCCCTGTGCTACCCCTCGCTGCCCTGGGTCCCCTCCACAGCCCCGGGTCCTCTCTGCTGCCCTGGGTCCCCCCTGCTGCCCTGGGTCCCCGTGCTAACACGGGCCCCTCCCCGCTGCCCCCGGTCCACCCCCCTGCTGCCCCCGGTCCCCATGCTGCCCCTCGCACATGCAGAAGGGCCCACGCACCCACGGTTGGGGAAGGAGCCGATCCAGCCTGCAAGAGCCCCTGAAGCCACCCTCCTGCAAGCCCCTCACTGCCTGTGTCTCCTGTCTGTCCCCCGTCACCATCACCGGGTCTTGCTCTTCCCAGCCTCTGCGGCGCTGGCCAGAGCACCCCAGCCCGGAGCACCTGCTTTCTCTTCCCCCTGCGCCCGCAGGGCACCGAGCGGACAGCGAGCCCCTTACAGCCCTGGGCCTGTGCTCACCGCCTGAGATTGCTTCCGTCTCTGCACTCAGGAAAGGGAGCTCAGTGACTCAGGCTCGGAGAACCACCTAGAGCCCCCCCAGGACAGGACGCATTCCCTCCTGGGCTCCCCGTGGTCACCGGCGTGGCCAGGTCCCCCCGAGCAGTGGTGCGGGTGGCAGCGCAGGCGCATCCTTCACAAGTACCCACTGGCGCAGTGCGCAGCTCAGAGCACCGCCCACAGATGACGTTCGGGCCCCCCTCATGTCTGTCTGGAAGACTGCACCCCTTTTGTCAGACTAGAATATGAACAGAACGTTTTACTTGTGTGCAAGCTGGGTCCTCGGAGAGGCAGACGCCGGGAGGGGTGGAGGAGGAAGGTTCCCTTAGACTGCGTGTGTGAGAGAGTGGGGGGGGGCAGCGGGGGCGGGGTGCCAGTCCTGCGTGAGCCCCAGGGAGGCCAAGAGGGTCCCCCCACTGCAGGCCTCCCAGGTGCCTGCCCTGTGTGTGCAGGTGCTCGCCACCAGGAGGGGTGGAGCTGGGCACCTCAGCAGTGCAGCAAGGCCTGGATGTCAGGGTCCCCTGCAGCCCCTGCAGCCCCGGCTCCCTGAGGAGCCTTCTCGTGGCCTCTGCAAACTGGGGTCCTTCTGTGGACCTCTCTGCAGCCTTTCCTACAATCCTCTTCTTGAAATTCTGTGCCTAGACTCCCTTGGTGTGGTTCCTTCCTGCTTCCTGTCTGTACTTTCTAGCTGATGTTTTCTCCCCCCATCTCTCTGCTTATTATTTTTGGATGAGCCAGGCTTCACCTTGCACGCAGACCCAGATCTGCAGATCCCCAGACCCCTGTCTGTGGGTATCATTGTCAGACACACAACCAAGCTTTCTCATTTCCAAAAGCTTTTGAAGAGTAGAATTCCAAGCAGCCATCCCAACGAGAAGGACGATAGCTGTGAGGCTTCTTTCCCAACACATTTCTTTCCTTTTCTGCACCGTCCTCGGGGCTACGACCCCCAGAAAACTGTTGGCTAAACGTAGGCATTGATTTCCTTGCTCTTCACTTGAACTTGAATGTCACCGGTTTTGACTTGTTGATTGTAGATAATGCTGAATTTTAATGTGCTCACCTATTCATGTAATAAAAGATTCTTTCTGCATTAGTCGTCTTTGTCATCAGAAATAAATGTTATAATTTATTAAGTATCTTTTTTCATCTCTTAGCAGGATGATCAAGAAACTCCTGCAAAAATAGCTGGATGACTATTTTGCCAGGTTCCACGTAGACTCCTATTCAACATTGTATTGGATTTGTATTACCTTGAAGATTAATTTGGGAATAATTGACATTTACAAATATTAGTTATTTTTGTTCTTTTTAATTGGGATATCCATCTTCTCCTTATGTGGATTCATCTTCTTTTCTGTAATGTACTGGAATACTCCAATCTTGTTTCTGTAGGTCCTTCACTTCAGTGATTTCTAAGTGTATATATTTTTGTTGCTATTGTGAATGGGTTTTTTTTGCATAATAATAAAGTTATCTTGCAAGCAGGGATCTTAATCCTACCAGTGTTGATCCTCTTGAATTTTTCAAGCACACATTTAAATTATTCATAAATAATAATTTATTTTTATGGTTAGCATTTGTAACTTTTTTTTTCCTCAGAGTCTGAACTGAAATGTTCAAGATTATGTTAAATAATTTTAGTAGTAGGAATGCCTGAACATTTATCCCTAGGTATGTAGTAACTGCTGGTTTAAGAAAGATGTTCCTAACCATATTTTAAAATTCTTATTTGCATTGCATTGCAGTGCACTGTGTTTCTACTAAGAGATTGATTTAGATTTTTTTATACTAACAAAATATATAAGGTTTTATTTTTTTATAATAAATTTCTTTTTTATTGGTGTTCAATTTGCCAACGTACAGAATAACGCCCAGTGCTCATCCCGTCAAGTGCCCCCCTCAGTGCCCGTCATCTATTCACCCCCGCGCCCTGCCCTCCTCCCCTTCCACCACCCCTAGTTGCGTCGCTAAACCGCTGAGCCACCCGGGCTGCCCTGATTTAGATTTTGAAGTGGAAGTAGAAGTTTACATTTTTGGGTGTTTAATCCAAGGACTTTGTGATTATGGCAGATTCTCATTTAACCTACCTGTGTGTTCATAAGGATCGGTCGGTTTTTGAAGTCAACGGGTTTTTCGTTTCTGAAGAATACAATGGTTGGTTTTGAGGGTGTTTACGAAGAGTATATGGCTGTCTTTGACCTCTGGGTATTGCATCTCGTTTCCATACCTTCCCTCGAACCTGGCTGGCTGCTTCTCTAGCGCGGCCAAACCTTGTGCTAGCTTCGGGACACTGGGGTCAGTCTGCAGATAGTGATTTACTGGTGTTTTGAAGGTGTTCAAGTACATTGGGAGCTTACTGTTTATGGTTTAAAAGTCTGAAATAATTCACTTTTCAGTGACCGGGGGGATAGTGTCTTGTGTTGATGATAACGTCTTGGCAGCATTTTATTTTTCCACCATTTAAAATTTAAATGCTTGGTTTTGAAATTCTAACAGTTTTCTGTTGTGGTTGGAAAGCATGGGCTGCCCAGTTTTTAAAACACCTTTATCTAGGTGTAACGGACATGCAAAAACCACACATGTTTAAAGTACGTAATAGGACAAGTTTCGACCTCTGCAGACACCCTGGACAGCATCACCTGAATCCATCCTGTGAACGTATCCAGCACCTCCCAGCCGTTGTCGTGTTCACTTCCTCCCCCTTCCTCTCTCCATCCCTACATTCTCCTGTAGCAACTTCTCATCTACTTTCTGTTGACATGGATCGGTTTGCATTCTCCAGAGTTTTATAAATGGAATCGTAATCTATTTGTTGTTTTTGGTGGTTCTGTGCACTCAGCATAGTTATTTTGAAATTTATCCATTTTCTTGATGCTTCAATAATTTATTCATCTCTGTCTTCTTACTAAGCCATTGTCCATTATACAGTTATACTACAACTTATTCGTGTACCTTCTGATGGACATTCAACTTCCTTCCATTTTTTGGGCTCTCACAAATAAAACGGCTAGGAACATTCACGTACAAGTAGATTTTTCTATGGGCTCTATTGCCTTTTCCCTTGGGTCCATAGCTAAGAGTGGGATGTCGGATATAGGAAAGGTATTGGTCACTTATTAAGTAACTGCCATACTGTTTTCTGAATTAGTGATATTCGTTTACATTTTTACCAGGTGTGAGTGAGAGTCCAGGTCTCACCACATCCTTGCCAACACTCGGTATGGCTGAGTGTTTACATTTTAGCCATTCCAGTGGGGGTGTAGTGGCACCTCATTGTAGTTTTACTTTGCATTCCCTGATTCTAAGTTTGGGTGCATCTTTAGTTTTATAAAGAATATGGATATAACTTCTTACATGAAAACAAATATGAATTGGTAATATTTTTTGTATCTGTATCATCTTATAAACCCCAACTGGAGATCCACTTACTTAAAAATGAAAATTAAATCATTTTGCTTTCTCAACAGAATGCCAAAAGATATTAACATGGTTTATAAGGGCACCCTATTCTAAAGCAAAGCAATTTATATAAAATAGAAGGAAATTAAACTAGAAAATGTTACACTTAGGAGTTAAGAAGAAAGCAAATATAAAAATGTGTGCCATAAATGTCCATAAACTTGAAAGGGATGGGAACAGATTAATTCTGATGTTTTCAGTAGTCAGTAGAATGAGAAAAGCCTGGCCAATCTTTCCACAGTGCTTGTGCAATAGAACACAAACAACAGTAAATACAAAGTGTTAGGGAGGCCCATGACTAATTCTGATTCTAAGATAAGTCTAGATTTCTTAGAGGTCGTTAGGATGGGAGCCCAGGGTGATGTCATGTTCCACAGTCTCGACCGCACCCTGGAAGTAACAGAGTGATGCGATCCTGAGAGCTCTATCTGGTACAGTCTCACAAGGAGGGCCAGGAACTGTCTGCAAACCAAAGTTCAAGAAAGGATATTGTTTCTCAGGAGGTCGACGTGGTCTGGTCAGAGGAATCAGCTGTGCCAATTTGCCTTAAACCAAGAGTAAGCTTGAACATTCAAATAATAGCTATCCTTAGTCTTCTCAGGCACCCTCCCCAAGGGTGGATCTTCTTTCTCTTGTAACTGTGATAGACCTTCCATGGCGGGCAGGCTCAAAGGCCGTGGATGCACCATCCTCTGTGTCTGTTCAATGCAGGCTCTAACATCTCCGTAAGCAGGGCTTCAGGAGAAGAAGCACTCCAAGTGCCTCCTACCACTCCAGGGCCCAACAGGATGAATCCTGCTTTTACTTAGAGGGGATTCTCGGGGCCGCTGCACAGGGTTGGGATACCAGGGAATGACTGTGGGCCAGTTTGTTTTCTCCAAAAGAAGGCTGGCACACTTGACAAGTACTCAGGTAGGTGCCTTTCCCTCTTTTTCTTCCCCATCCCATTAGACCCTTTTCTATCTCATCCTTAGATTTATTGATTCATAGGCATTTCTCTCCTGACTGGATTTCTTGGATTGTACAATGGAAACTTCTTAAGGTTGCTCCCTTTTGTCTTCAAAGGGTGACTTACAAGGTCTAATGAAGCAAGGTTACTGTTGTATCCACTTATAATAGACTTTTTCCATAATAATCAATATATAGCAACCCATGCTCCTCAATAAATTTACCACTCTTCTTTATTTTTTTTATTTTTTTTTAAATTTTTATTTATTTATGATAGTCACACACAGAGAGAGAGAGAGCGGCAGAGACACAGGCAGAGGGAGAAGCAGGCTCCATGCACCAGGAGCCCGACGTGGGATTCGATCCCAGGTCTCCAGGATCGCGCCCTGGGCCAAAGGCAGGCGCCAAACCCCTGCGCCACCCAGGGATCCCCCACCACTCTTCTTTATTCAGTGTGTAAGTTTTATTCTAAACATCAAGTTTATTTATTTATTTTTTAAAATATTTTATTTATTTATTCATGAGAGACACACACACAGGGAGAGAGAGAGAGAGGAGCAGAGACATAGGGAGGGAGAAGCAGGCTTCCCTCAAGGAGTCCAATATGGGACTCAATCCCAGATCCTGGGATCATGCCCTGAGCTGAAGGCAGATGCCTAGCCGCTGAGCCACTCAGGCATCCCAGCATCAAGTTTATTTAAAACAAGAGCTACTCATAACTGTAATGTATAATTCTATAACTAATTAGGCTTATCACTCATTTCTTAAAAAACCGCATGTTTTAGGCCCCCTCTAGAGTGGTCCTCAGTGGTCTACCCTCCTGATGTTCACAGCCCTTTGTAATGCCACCTCAGAGAGTGAAGACTGCTCTACCAAATTGCTGCCAAATAGAATATGGCAATATCAACAAGAATTTCTTTTTTCCTTTTTTGGTGGCTGGGCTACAAATATTGTGACATCCATCTTTTAGCAGACTCTCATGCTGGCATGTTGAGAGGACCTACGTAGTGAAGAACTGGGACGGGCCTCTGGCCAACAGCAAGCTAGGAACTTACACTTTTGTCCTCAGACAGTTCATAAGACAACGAATATGGCCAACCAACCACTGTGTAAATCATCTTGAAAGCAGATCCTTCCTCACTTGAGTCCAGATGAGGCCTGACTCCTGGCCTATACCTTGATGGGCCCTGAGACAGGTGGCTCAGATAAAAGTACGCCCAGACCCTTGACTTTCAAAACTCTAAGACATGGATGTGGGTTGTTCTAAGCTGTGAGATTTTGTGATAGTTTGTTATGCAGCAATAGATAAGTAATATGACACCATATTTTTCATCTTAGCTTCATTTAAAATCAATGACTTTTTTCATAGAGACAACTCACATAATGTAGTGTTCTCAAAAGACTGGTAGAGGTTTTAGGCAAAATTGTATCAAATTATACCATATGATAATGTTTATTCTGACCACTCTGAATTAAAAAATCTAAATGGTTTAATATCTTTGTCAACATTAAATGTTCAACATTTAGCTTCAGAGATGCCACATTTGTCCCAGAGAAAAGTTCTTGAGACTAATGGATCTGATTGTAAGATTATCATACTGGAGTCAGATAAACAATAGGCTGCTTCAGTTAGCTAAAGTAGAGCCTAATCCTGTGCCAGGCTCTCATCCTACCAGAAGGAGGTTTTCGTGTTGCCCGTGTTTCCGTCAGAATGATGTTTCTATTCGGTTATCTTGGTTTATATTGACAGTATACACTGTGGAAAAAAATGAAGAAGTCATATCTTTATCTCTGAAAGATTTGTCACTAGCTGGCTTTCCTGCTTAATTATCAATGTGGTGAGGAGGACATCTGAGAGGGGTTATAACAGCCTTGTATCAGAAGTATGTGCTGCAGTGGCCAGTGGCAAATCATCAAAATCTTTTCTACCTAAAAAGTGTTAATTCTTTTTTAAATAGCATGTCACAAATCTTAGAGAAGAATTTCAAAATGTGTAAATCCACCCCCTCTAGAAGGAGGACTTATTCTCCCTCCCCTTGAGTGTGGTGGACCAGACTTTGTCCCAGACAGGAATCTGGAAAGGGAAACAGAGTAGCTTGCAGTGGGGAAACCTGGCAACACCACCTAAACTAGGTGGCCGAGCGGGACACAACCAGTAGTGCCATGTGGCCACCATGAACCAAACCGGTAAAATCCAAATACATTTCATTGCTAGTAGTTTGGTATGAATGTTATTTGTTTTGTTTTCACAGATCTGAAATCATTACGTAAAAGCTAACATTGGGAGACTCTGGGTGAGTGGAACTTGGGGACTCTGTACTTTCTTTGTAAGTTTTTTTTCTAGATTTAAAATTATTCCACAATAAGAATTTTAAAAAATGACATGTCACCTTAGTTGCTTATACTAATTGAAATAATGAGTAAAAATCCAATGTTTTTGTTTCAGAAAAAGCATAAAAGTCTTTCTAACTGCCTTGTCTGATTTAAACCAGTTTTAGTTGTGTATTTGGTACGCTTAAAAGAGTTTTAAAAAAACAACAGACTGGAACAATTTATGTTTAGTTTAGAGATTAACACAAAGAAAAACAACATCGCAATGTTGTGTCTGCAGATGCACCTTCCTGAAAGGATCCTAGCCTTTTGGTTTTATTAAGTTGAGTGAGAAGGCAAAGGAACTGTATTGTATGTTGGATAAAAGATCCAGGAAGTTAATGATTTCATTCTCTTGTGCTGTTTCATGGTGATCTTCAGGATACTGCAGAATTAAGCATAAACCCAACAATGTTAAGAATCCCAGCTGAGGCTAACCACAAATTACATAAATGAGACAATTAATCCATTGAACACAGAATTCATTCACATTTTTTCCCTGTGCTTTTCTTTTATCAACTGCGTTAAGTCATGTATGGTTCTCACTGAAAAGGTCTAATACCTGTGGCTAGCGATCATCCATTTAGGCAGCTTTCCAGATGGCATCCTTGACCAATAGGGAAATTTAAGAAGCAGCCCACACAAACCACTTCTTGCAATTCAAAAATCCCAGCCCCTGTTTTGTTTTGAACCCAAAGCAAGTCTATCTCAGTGCCTGAATGGACTTTACTGACTGAGGTCTATGCATGCTTCACATTGGACTACAACCTTATAATACAGTTTAATCATCCTCGAACCTCTCCTTAGATTGACCATCACTATGGAGCAGGTCAAAACTGCAGGATGCCACTGTGTTTTCCTTAAATAAAAATAATTGCAATGTGTCCTTGATTCTAACTTCTATGCTGTGAGGGATAGTCAAAACAAACTCTTACAAAACACCCATCACCAAGTACTTAAGTTATATCAGGTAGTAAATATTGGGAAGAAAATCTATAATTACATTACTTTAGGCACATTTATTTATTTATTTAGCTTTAGTGAGGTATAACTGACATATAAAATGATAAGATATTTGAAATATAAGTCATGGTAATTTGATAAATGTATACATTTTGAAAGGATCCCCATCATCTAGTTAATTAACACATTGATCACCTCACATATTTACCCGTTTTTTTTTCTTGAAGAGAACATTTAAGTTCTACTACTCTCTTAGCAAATTTCAATTATATGATATCATGTTATCAACTCTAGGCACCATGTCTTCCATTAGCACTTCAGAACTTCGTTGTTTTATACTTGAACATTCATAATGTTTTACCAAATCTTCCTATTTCTCCCACCTCCCCCAGCCTTTAGAAACTGCATTCCTATTCTCTGTTTCTAAGAGTTTGACTTTCCTTAAGATTCCACATATAAGTGAGACCATATAGTATTTTTCTTTATCTGCATGACTTACCTCAGCATAATGCCTCAAGCTCCATCTATGTGGTAACAAGTGACAAAATTTCCTTCTTTATCATGGCTGAATAATATTCCAGTGTGTGTGTGCATCACATCCTCTTTACCTTCTCATTCACTGAGAAGCTCTTAGGTCGCTTCCATACACTGGCTATTGTAAATAATGCTGCAGTGAACATGGCAGTGAGGCTATCTCCTTGATATCCTGTTTTCATTTCCTTTGCGTATATACCCAGAAATGGATTGCTAGTTCATGTAGCACTTCTATTTTCAATTTCTTTGGGAACCTCCATACAGTTTTCCATCGTGGCTGCCCCAATTACATTCCTGCCAACAATTAGGCACATTTAAATTGATCAAGTTGAAAAAAAATACAAGCAGGTTATAATACTCAGTGATTGAAATTTTTAATTGAAGTATAACTAAAAAAGTTATAGCATCTAGTAAGTAGTGCACTTGTGGAGATTAAACTTTTTTGTGCTTTTTAATTCATAATTGTGAGTGGTCTTAGAAATGTATTTTAAGGATTTTACCAGAGATTATTGGATCTAGAATCGTTGTGTAGAATAACAATAACTTTAAATGACCTATTTAACTCCCAGATAAAGGCCTTATTCTCTAGCATAGATAGTTTCAAAGCCCTTAGGCACAAAATTAAATAGACCAAGGAAATAATAGATTCAAACATATACATTGACATAACTGATGGATCTGACAGTCTTTCACATCAGTTTTTCTATATTTCTTTCAAAAGTCTTAGAGGTAAATTGAATATTTTCCTGATTGTTGAGTAAGGCTTTAGAAACTAAGATTGTGTCCTATATTTTTAGTTAAATTTTAATGGTTCATTTCATTAGAACAATATGTGTCTATAACTTTTAGCCCTCTGGCCCCCCCACTAAGTGAGACTCTGCACTGACTGAATCAGAGTCACTGCTGTGATGAGCGGCCTCATAGCAAGGGCCTAGACTTCATACTGTCATGTTGCAGAATACGTCCCAAGGGATGGCATAGACCTTTGCAAACACATACCTAAGGTTTTTTTGAACTATTAGTGTTACAAAATTATGATAACTTGGGTCTATGGAAATATGCCCCTAGCACAACTTTTCATGGTGTGTGTTCCTTGAGGACATCTCCTTTTGTTTTGTTTTGTTTTGTTTTGTTTTGTTTTGTTTTGGACATCTCCTTTTGTTCCATCATATGAAACCCCAGACTGTCTTAAACCAGTACTGATGTGTTTGACTGACTTCTCCTGGTGAGAAGCATTTCCAGTTAAGACATGCTGCACCCTCTTTCTTTCCTGTTGAGACAGAGCATAAAAGAAGGCAAGCAAAGTCATTATATTAGAATCAAGGGAGTAGCCTTATGATACTTTAGAAATAGCTTGATTAGAATCATTTAAGCTCCTTCAGGGTGGGTTTTCCTTTTGTGCTGGTACAAAGTTAGACAAACTTTTTGAAGCAGCATCCCTAATAATTTGCCTGTCAGAACAGCCTTATTGGGTTTCAGTGGAAATGCACAGATTATTGGAGCAAGTTCTCTGAGAACACCCAGGTGGGCCCCTCCTGCCCCACTCTGGGAGGCTGATAACTCTGGGAGGCTGAAAGCAAGAAGTAGGGCAGGAGGGAGGCACCGGAGATTTTTCCAGGAAGTCCTAGAGATCATTTCTATGAATACTCTGAAGGGTCCAGCACAGCCTTCAGCATCTTCATCCACAGCATGGCCCTGAAGGGGATGCTGAATAACAAAAGGAGATCAGTGCCAAAATTAGTGACATCTGAACACATTCGGGAGTTTAATTCAGAATAAAGTATCACTGTTGGCTCCCCAGTTGTGACAAATGCACCCTGATGAAGTAGAATGTTAGCAATAGGGAAACTGTGTGCAGGGTGTGTGGAAATTCCATATTATCTTTACAACCTTTCTGTAAATCTAAAGCTACTCCAAAAAAAAAAAAAAAAAGAGTTTCTTCAAGAAAACAACCCCAAGAAGTTGCCATGGTATTGAAAATCCCACACGGCACACATCACACAAGGAGATGGTGGAGCTGAGCAAGGCTTTGTCTAAAATCCTCTCCTGGACACCAAGTAAATAAAAATCTAGTTATGGTTAAAATTATCCTGGAACCTCTACTGAAACATGTATCCTAACAAAAACCAGGGGCAGCAAAACTCAATGTTATCCACCCCGCAAAACACTGTCTACGACACTGGGGGACGGCATTTGGTGATACCCGTAAGCTCAAAAATGTGAATAAACATTCACTAAATATTCAAGGTCAATCTTGACACGTCTGCCTACTGGTGTGGTTATTAGGGTCTATAAATCTGATTGCACTTGAGAAGGAACTAATGAATTTAGAAACCCCCAGGGTAAAGTCTTGCTAAGGATCAATGGCCATGCGGATAGTGCTCTATCTTGAAAAGGTCCTTGCTCCTTTCCAGGCTTTATGCATTCCATGAAGAATAGTCATTTGAATAATAAGAAAAGCCAGCAAAATAATGTGTTCCTTCATTAGATGGGTGTTTATCGCACACCTACTAGATACAAGGCAATGTGACCCCTGGGAATGCAAAGATTAATAAGAAGTCTCCCATCCTTGTGGAGCAACTAGTCTGGTGTGCAAGAGAGACACAGAATATGACAAATCTCAGGATGGCAGGAGACCAGATATGTGGCCTTAGGACACATTAATGAATGGGTTACCTTCCTGCCAAGAACACACACCAGAGTCCACGTCATGAGCAACAATAAACCATTCTGATTTGAAACAAACCAATTCAGGCTGTAGACATGAACTAAATCTCAAATTTTCCTCACATCAGAGAAGGGTGTAGTTGTCTTTTTCAAAATATAGTCAAAAAACAAAAAACAAACAACCCTCCCCCCAACAACAAGAAGGCAATCAGCTGTCACAAAGTGTGTTTAGTCTTTTGAATGAATGAAATTGTAAAACTTGAAGCCAGTGTTACTCTTGGGCAATAGTATTTCTAATATGCATTTCACACTAAAGACTATATTTAAAAATTAAGATTTTGAACATAATAAGAGTTAGAGGAGGCTGCAGTTCATAAGTGAAACATTATTATGCTGTTTGGCTGCCCAAAGCCTGGGGTGATCATAATATCCTTTAAATGCTTGATGTGGGGTTTTAAGAGCTTCTGGTATAAGGCATCGATCCAACCAAGAAATTTTCATAATGAAGTTGCTCCCCAGCCTAGGGTTTCTGATGCTGGCCAGTCAGTTTATGGACAAGAATGTCACCCATGTCAGCCACAGCTTCTCCCCTTCTTTTCTTTTCATTCTGGTGGTATTTTTTGCTGAACCTAAACCGATAATAATGATCTACTTACACAGCCTGTTCTGTATATCTGTCATATTAAAGTCTAGGCTGTTTGTTTATCATACTGTGATCTATAGCTTTCTATTAATTTAATTATACTAAAAGATCTTAAAAGCCTTAGGCTAAGTAACATGTCAATTAGAAATGAGTTTAACTTGAAATAAATATACATTTAATACTTGTAATTTATTGCTTTAAATACAAACAAAGCCCTCACTATGACACAATCTATTATTAATTGCTCCAATGCCCAAAGTCCAATTAAGTCAATCCATTTATATTTTCTTCAGAGAAAGTCAATGTTCATTTCTCATAGGAAGTACTGGATGCCTACATTTTCCTTTCTCATAAACCAGGAATGCTACAAAGCACTTTTGTGCGTATTGAACTAAGTCTCCTGTGAAGGAAAGAGAGGAGGGTAGAGGGGGAGATAGATAGAGCCAGTAGCCAGGGTTCATATCTCTCAAAAAAGTAATACCCAATGTAGGACTCGTATAAGTGTTTTCAAGTAAAATATGATTAGGCCCTATTACAGACTAATTAACTGCCATTTTACGAATGCTCTTAACTTGCTGTAAAAGCGGTTCAGGTAGACATCTCAAACTACAATACTAGCATGTTTCCAGTAATTACATGTGGCCTAGACACAGCTCTACTGCTAGCTTTTACTTCATCATGCGTATGAAAAGTCACACATAAAAATGTCAGTCTTTGTGTTGAGAAAAGATAGTTAATGCCTGGGGTCACATTTTATGGCAAAAGTTATAAATCCCTGAGAAATAATATTTATAGTGGAAACCTTGACACAGTCTTTTGTGCATGCACGCTATCCACAAAAGAGAGAATTTAGGAGTTTGAAATTTTGAATGTGTGAAACTATAAACAAATATATTCAAAATCGCTTTCAATGTTTTCTACATTATTCCAAGCCCCCAAAGAGCAGAGAAATCTCCATCCCTTGTTTGTGATGTTCAGATGAAAATTGCCCCCTAAGCATGATTTATTTAACTCACATACTTCTCACGAACATCATTCTGCTTTTCTTTTCTTTAGATTTTTAGTTATTTATTTATCCATGAGAGAGACACAAAGAGAGGCAGAGACTTAGGAAGAGGGAGAAGCAGACTCCCCGCGGGGATCCCGATGCGGGACTCCATCCCAGGACCCCAGGATCACGACCCGAGCCAAAGGCAGATGCTCATCCACTGAGCCACCCAGGTGGCCCTCATTCTGCTTTTCTTTCATGTAATCCAAATGTTAGTTATGCTTTGCAACATGATGGGTACCTAGGTTTCTCTAAAATCTCAGAGTTTAACAGAACCTCCGTTCTGTGTGACCTAAATTGTGGTCTCAGTTTGTACGTTGGAGACTTCAGCTATATTCTTGCTGCAAAACTCAGTAGTTTTTAGAAGTGCAGGCTCTGGGGTGTCCTACTCCTTAATCAAGTACCCTACCTTTGATCCAGAAATGATGGTAGTAATCCCTGTCATTGTGCCACGTGAGGCCCAGACAAGACAGCCACCTTCAGGGCCACGCAAAAGATGAGTGCTCAGGATGCTCACGGATCTCCTCAGCCTCAACAAGTATTCACATCTCACCAGCATTCAGAGACCCCAAAGGCTATATATTCAAATCTTGTTTACCGGGCTATGGATGGGCTTATAGATGCAGTTTTTACAGGTGCTAATTTAAGGTCCAAGAAAGAGGAAATGGTCCGTCAGTGCGTCAGGATGGAGGACAGAGCCTGTCCTCCCCAGGTTAATGTTCCACCTGCTTGAGTATTAATTGTCTCTATTGACAACCTGGATGATCAATTCTTTAAAAAAAAAAAAATCCCCAAATTGGAAAAAAGTCTTAGAGCAAGACAAGACCTTAATGATTTAAACCAAGATTTAATAAAAAGTGAGAAGCAGCATTTTGTTTCCTGGACTCACAGACACTGAAAAGAAATATCTTGGACATTCGAAGTTTACCAATGAGAGAAGGCTCAGATCTTTCTGTGGGCATGTCGTGATGCCTGAATTATCTATCTCATTTAATGATGTCTGTATTTTATAACTTAATGACATCTGCATTAATCCATTTCACATATCTGAGATATCTATATATATCTATATATATCTATCTAGTGTGTGTGTATATATATATATATACTAAGAAATAGCCACTTCCACGAGGTTTTATATTACATGATTATTATAAGATGTGTGTTGATGGCAGTATCTAAATTTTAAATCTCAATGGAAAGCTATTTCTTGCATTTATCATTGTGTTGGATTTTATTAGTTTTTGTCTAATGCTCATGGAGGCAGCCACACTTCTCTCCTGAGGAGGAGAAAGAGGCTATTGTTATGGATGTGGACTGTGGAATAAACAGGATGGGCTCTCAGGAGGGCCTGGGCAAATTACCCTCCTACCAGGGGTTCTGCAGGAAAGCCTACCTGTGTGCCTGATATAGAAAATTAGAAATGAGAGATCTATAAAGAAATAGGTCGATTTCTTTGGAATCTGTGCTAATGTATGCATATCATTATTGAAGAAGTTACCACTGAAAGGGGAAAAAAAATCCAAAAATGGGAGTTTAATATTGCTAGGACACAGAGACATGGTAGGAAAAACTCAGTTGTTCATCTACTAATTATATACTTACTGAGAGTCTGTATTCTCTAAGTGTAGGAATATGGCCATGCTTATAAAAATTAGATTATATAAAATTTATACACAAGTAAAGTATAGGCAAGGTGTATAAAATATAATAAAATTAATAAATTTCAAAATGTTACATTTAAATGTCTAATTAATCTTAAAGTGCCTCAATTTGGTTATTATTTTAATGAGGCTAGAAGTTTATAATTCAATAAACTCTTTTACTATTAGAACAACATCTTGAACCAAAACAAACGTCACAAGTGGAATAGTGCGGTTATAATAAGCCATTATCTGCACATCCAGTTATCCACATTGAGAGTTATATGCCCCTTTATAAAATGCCTGAGAACCAATCACGAGAATGAGCCATGTGATGGCTTCATGTTCAACCCTCCCAAGAACATTGAAAATATAGGTAGTCCTTCCTAGGTACCCAACAGGAGAGAAAGATAATTAATTCAAAGCCTGCTGGTCTTGGGATAGAGCTGAAATTTGAATCTGGTCTCTCTGACCACAAAGCCTGAATGTCAGCTACTGGGCTTGTTTCTATGTCTAAATGGACATGGTCTTTAACCACCACAGGTACTGGCCCAAAAACCTGTACACACACACACATAACCATTCACACTCTGTATGTTTTCTCTTTTTCTTTTCTTTTTGCTTCTAATGTTTAAATTCCAGTCTTATGTTGAAAAGCTATAAATGTTTATTCAACTCGTAAAACCTAACCTTATCTAAATTGTGATTTTCAAATTCTGCCTTATAGTGAAAATCACAAATATTGTGTCATTTGGGGATAAAAACACACTCTCATAAAATGACCTGCAGTGATTTATAAAATTAGTGTATGTGCCCATTAATAGTCCATCTATTTGAATTTGTTTATAAATTCCACCCCTCTTGAAAAGTCCACATAACCAAATCTGCATCTATGAATGCACATTTTATTTTTCTCTCTGTGAATTAGATATGGTTCAGAGTATGTGAGATGAATGCAAACCTGGGCTGGTCTATATCAGAGAAATGGAATTGAGCAGGGAGACAGGGAAGTCAGGGAGCCTGACTGCACGATAAAATATTCACAAAGGAAAGCCCACAACCACAAATAATTGAATTAAGCAAGAGCGATGCCGACAGGGGCATTGCCTGGGGATTAATGGTCATCTGGGGGAATGATCTTCCAACGTGATCATCAATCCCCCAGAAAATGCCCTACACCAAGGTCATTGTGGCTGTAAGAACCTTTTTTTTTTTGCCATAGAGGCTTAAAAATCCTTCATTTTACTTGATTTCCTGCATTATCATCATTCTTTCAGGTGGCCGTGTGAGGGATGATTTTGAATGGTGCTATTTCTGAATCATTGATCTCTAAGGCAACCACCAACCAAACACGTTTCCCAGTGTGGAATGGTTTATCCAGGCTGAGTAATATTTCAGAGGTTTTTGAACCATGAAAATTTAGTAAAGTCTTAAATAAAATTTGTCCTTTGTCTTAGATCAAAACATTCTTGTAAAAGACCTTATACATCATATATTCCTAGTCTTCATCAGCATTCATAATAGAATAAAGATACAAATCGCAATGGTTATGAAGATTGTGGAGGAAATTGATCTGGAATATGGGAATCTAGCTCTCATTTGCAATAACACCAGAATTAATAGTACAGAGGACATGACGGGAAGTGGTCAATTAGGGACATAATATATGTCTATATTACCCCTCAAAAATAATTATGAATAAGGCTATATAATATGTAATGACTTTTTAAAATCCAAACTTTGCATAATTGAACTTTTCAAAGGTTTTACTCACCAAGACAAATGTATTATCATGTGCTACTTGTACACTTATGAACAAATAATAGAATAAAAAGAACATTATAAACAAGTGAGGACAAAAAATTTAACTGCTACTGGTAAAATTAGGTCAAAGTTTAGACTTTAGCAGGTGTGATTTTTTTTTTTTATTTGGAATTTTCATTTGAATGATGGTGTTCTAAAACTTTAGACATTGGGCACATTTTCTATGCCCTCTCCAAATTTTTTGGCCTCAAAAGTCCACTTGGTCCTCCATACTTGTCTGACTATGCCCACCAACGTGGAGCTGATTGCCCTAACAGCATCCTAAGCCTCTAGCTCACCTTCTGAGCCACTGCTAAAGATGCTGAATGAGGCAGCCCAGGAGTGTGGAAGAGTTACCTCCCAATGGAGCATACACTGAACAGGGGGTTTCTGAGAAAGAGGCAGCCAACTAGATCAAATCCTCTCCATTCCTCCCTCCAAGGGACTGGTCAGCTATCAGGCTGTTTTTTGCCTAAGATGTTGACCTGTACTCAGCATCTCTTGGTATCTACATTCTTCACTCCATGCCTCACTTCCCTCAGATCCCAATCACACATCCTGCTGACTGCAATTAGTCAAGCAGTGGCTCTCATGTCTCTTTTCTACAGATCCCAGGATAAGAGGGCTTCTCTTCCATTATGCAACCTTAAATCAATATGGTGCCCATGCCATCTATACATGCCTAGTTTTGATGTATGGCTTATTGTTTCTCCCATCGGTTGATAATTTATCTGTTTACAGAGTTACTAATTTTCCTTTTTCATACTTTATTTATATCCAGAGGTTAGGCAAAGCTGACAATGTGTTTATTTGACCAATTAAAATATATTAGCACATTACATGTTCAATTTATTGCTTTGTAATTCTTATCCCATTAGTTTTCAATACCTTCGGTGATATGGGGCTGAATTCTTTCTGTCCATATTTATCTCTGCTCCTATCTTCTCTGGGTTCTACAGCTTTCTGGATAAAACTGTGTTGTACAGATACTGCTAGTTGATTTTCTAATACCTTTCTCCTTCTCGTATAATTTAACAGAATTGTATTTCACTAATAGTGGCCCTGTGTCTTGGCAGCATACATTCCATCCTGGATTCTCTTCCAGGTGGAAGGGCCTAATGCATTACTGGCGGATGTTACTGGAGGTTGTGTTAGTGATCTCCCACTTTCCCCAGTGACCTTGATCTCCCCTCTCCAACTTTCCTCTATGATCTGTGCCCCAGGAGCTGACCTGTGGGAGAGTTTACCATCCACCAGTTTTTGGTTTTGTCATTGCGGAACTCAGGAAGATGAGAAAGACAGAGACAGAGAGACAAAGACAGAAAAGGAGACTACAGTAGAGCCTGGTGAGATGGGACCTTCATTTCTCTGGCTGTACCCTTGAGCTGAAGGTCCCTATTCTTGTCCAACATACAACCCTTGCATTTACTCTAAGTCTTCAAGACTCCATAACTCCCAGTTGACCATTTTACTCTCAGAGAAGATCTAGAAGACTGACAAACATGCCCACCCCTTAAAGGTGTGGATAAGTCACTATGAGACCTGTCCAAGTCCAACAATATCATTTTTTTACATTTGGAAACCATTATTTCTTCTTATTCTATTTCCCTTTTTTAAGTTGTCATTAAAAATCAAGCCATTTCATATGTTTATTGTTTCAACTTTTCATCTTCTAATCTATGGTCACTCAGCCTATTTTCTAAAAAGCACACCATTTCTCAAATTTTTTTCTGGGAACTAAGGGCCATCTATTTCCAGGTGGAGTGATGCCTGACATGTACCTCTCATATCCTTGTGGCCCTGGTTCTCAAGCTTCAGAAGAAGCTTATCTGATCCTATCTGATTAGGTTGTTCCTTTAAAGTCAATTTAAGGCATAACATGGTCTTGTTTGTTTGTTTGTTTGTTTTTTAATGTAGCTTTCTTTGGCAGGACTCTGCCTGTTTCCATGAAGATACTGCAAGTGTCCTGGCCTGTTGAGGTCACTTCAGGAATCTTTAAAGGGAAATGATGGGATACTCTGCCCATTTCACAATAAAAGTCATTTTGTTCTACTATTTTTAGAGGGACATTGGAGCTGGACAGTAGCACCACATTCAAGAATCTATACACAGGTTCTCTGTCTGAGTATATTCAGCCCATAAAGTCTGCAACAAGAGGGCAAATTTGTAAAACATGGATAATACTACACAATGAGTAAACAGTGAACACTCCTCCCCCCAAAATTCACTATATTTTGTTGCCATATGAGTCTAGATTTATCTACTGAAATATAATTTCACATTATAAATCGTTTATAAAAATTGGATATGCCCAAATTTTCATATATTCCACATCAATGACCATCCAATTATTTTCTTTAAATGATAATAAAAATACATATCTGAAATTAAAATCAGGAACGAGAACCCCAGGCTAAAGACAATGGGTGATTCCACTTACCGGATATGGTAAGACAAAGCACTCTCATTTTGTCCTGTGTCTTCAGGAAGGTCTCCAAACAATACCCACTGGAGTTCTGTGGCCTGGATTGTGTCATCTCTGAAAATCATAAGAATAACATAAAAACCAATATTGTTCAGTCTCTTTGTTAACATGCTGTACTTATATCAGCATTAACAAAATATTCTGTGGAATACTGCCAACCTCTGAGCAATTTTCCTACTAGTACTCTTATATAAAATATATTTAAATAATAGAACACCATCCAGGGTGTTCTAATTTATCACATTAGCTTCACATGCTAGCAATTGTCAACTTGCACTAAAAAGATAGTGTGGGAGCATATTATGGAAGCATATTTTGCAAGAAGGATTTCAACAGCCATGCCATTGAGTATACTCATTTCTTTTTTTAACTTGTAAAGTAATAAGGCTATTGTAAATCTGCTCGACTTAACCATCAGTCTTGGCATAATCTTTAGCTGCCAAAGATCCTTTAAAGGATGAACAGCTTCATGTTAAAGGGTGTTGGAATCTTAGTTCCTTTTTTGCTTTCTTGGGAGCAGTGGGCTAATCACTTCCACTCGCCCACGCTGAATTTTGTCAAAGAAAATGACAAGGAAAACAAAGCAAAGCAAACAGCAAACAGACAATTGAAAGGTGAATGTTGCAAGGGAGGAGGTGTTGACACAGCTGGAGTATAAGGGGTTGTTATTCACTTGATTATAAAAGTTAAGCACTACAGAAATCTTTTTGCAAAGCTCTTTGAGGTGAGTATTTACTGGATATATGAGTTACTCTTTTAAAAAGGAGAGATCTGGGAAGAAACTCATCCTCTGGATCAGTGCATGCCATAGCATGTGTTAGACTATGTTGAGTCGTGGCATAAGACAGAGTTAACACAGAAGCTGTCCCTGGTGGGGACACACCTTTGGCCCAGATGTACATTCGGTCTTGGGCCAACAGAGTCACTGGATGGCCCTCGGTTGTTACTCAGGTCAGGACCCCCCAGTAAGGGACTGTCTCTGCTGAATGTGTGTTTGAGTCTGGACCAGAAAATCTAACTCTGTTTCCCATCCCTACTGAGTCCAGACTTGCAGCTAATCTCTTCCCTCTTGGGTTCTCTCCTTAGCCACACCCCCATCACAGCCTCCTTCATTCACTTAATTATTCATATATTCACCCATCCTCTCATCAAGGCTTTGAAAGCCCCCACTGAGCATTCCCCACTGCCAGGTGAAAGTCTGAGCTCTCCTGATCCTTTCATTCTAGGGGAGGAGGATGAAATCAAGGCAATAAAAACATACCAGTCTTAAAGGAGAGTAGCAAATATTACCATGTAGATGATTGGTAGAGGGTGGCATGAGAGAATGACTGGGTGGTTTCCACAGATCAGAGTCCATGGAAGGCCTTTTGGGGAAAGTACATTGTAAGCTGAGATGTGGGTACAGACATGGGTGGGGGAGAAGGAGCAGGCGCCCAGTCCACAGGCTGGAGAGTGCCTCCTGTGTCCCTGGGAAGAAGACTTAGTCCCTGGGCAACTGGGGAATAATGTGCTATCATGGCTCTAGGCCAGGACCAGATCATGAAGGGGTTCTGTTCTGAGAAGATCACATATGGAGGGAAAAGGGAAGCCATTTGGGGGAGAGGGGGTTTCAAGCAGGGGAATTACAATGTGATTTGGCTGCAAAGCAATCATTCAGCTTCTGTGAATGGACAGAAGGATGAAGGGGACAAATCACGAAGACTCCACTAAGGAGAGATTTTTGCTGCCACATCAACTGAAACATGGTCTGCATTTCCCACAAAGAGTTAGTAAACCCTTCTCAACTATCACTCATGATCTTGGAAAAAATGAGTGAAATCTGGGCAATGGAACCTGGAGAATTTTTATTTGCTTTTCTTTGTAAAGGCATGATAGAAAATATATTTTCAAACTTTTGTTGTGTTTTAATAGCTTGCAAAAAACCCAAAAACTAAAACTAAAATTAAAACAAAAAAAAAACTTTCCTGGATTACTTTTTATTTTATTTTAGAAGAGAGTTTGAATTTGGGGTAAAACTAAACAAAACAAAACAAAACCCAAAACATGTGTGCCTAAAAAGCTCTCCTTGAGGAGAGCTGGGAAAACATGAGAAATAACCACAAGTCTTGCCAGGTCCTTGCTGTCCTACACACTGGCAAAAATCTATTCTGATTCTTTAGATGTTTAGTTGATTGTTCAAGTCCCATGATGTTCTTTTTTCACTCTTCTCTGTTTTCCTGGGTATGTGTTACACGTGACATGGAAACCCAGGGTCTTATCCAGGGTTTGGATTGTGATTGACAAACCCTTGACAGGGTTTGTCATTGTGATTTTTGCAGTGTGCTTATGACGGAGTTGGTGGGGCTGGTGGTACTATTTCCTACACGGACTTCAGAGCATATCTCTATTTTCTAAAGGATATTACTGCTCTTTCCTTGTGAAAAGTGTTCCTATACCAACAAGAAAATACCAATCTGAACATAGATAGAGCTCCTACGATGCCATTTCTTTCTTGAGTGCAGTAAAATTCTTGTCCTGAGCTTGTTTTCTTCCATGAATGAATTGACTAACAGATGGAAGTAACATTAACTCAGGACCAAATGTCCAACAGGTATATTCAAGTGAGTACTTCTGTGAGCTCATATTCCGGTCAGGATTCAGAAAAGGAATAAACATTCCACTTATATTTGAGAAGACTGTGGCATAACACTATGTTTACATTTGCATGTAATTGTTTTTAACAAATTCAGCCTAGGACTCTGTATCTATTTGATTAACAAAACGTTGCTTTTAAATTCATCCACTTTCATTGGGCTTAATAAAGAAAAAGATCTGGCTCTGTCTGCAAAGGAGCTATCTGACAATTATGTGGTTAACATTTTTTAAAGCAATAAAAAAAAGATAATTCAGGACAGAACTTCTTCACTTTGTACTACAAAGTCTTGTAGCCTATGCTATGTTTTTTTGTTCACATTCGGTTCTTTTGTTTATTTAATCCTTAATTATTTGCACTAGTTTCTTAACCGTCCAACCATCATGAACTTGTCCTTATGTTGATACTTCCTGCCAACTGTTTCACACATGGAGAGTATTATTAGGAATGATACTCTAAATTTAATGCACAGCTACAACTGTTTTGCTTTCATTATGTGTGGTAATATCCATAAATAGATGCTTCATTGTTGGCACTTACTGCTTTACTCTCCCCACGTGCATTGCCTAATTATGGCTCTCACTTGAATAATTTGGCAAATGCTTATATAGCATCTTCAATTAAAAATAAATAAGGTAGAAGAATGTTCTTTCTGTACTCTTCAGCCTAAAAAAAAAAAAAAAAGAATGTTATCCTTTAGATCTATTAAAGGAACCATTCCAAATCTTCTCCTTCCAATGTCATTTCTCTTAGGGCAAATTAAAAATGTGTGGTATCTAATCCAAATAAATGTTACACTTTTAAACCCCCACACTTCCTATTGCATAAACTTCCCGAACAATCGTTTCATACAGTCTTACTAAGGAGCGCAGACTCAGAGCATGCACCCCCCGCCCAGTCCTCTACACTGCGTCTTGCAGTGCTGAACAGGGGTTGCTTGTGATGGCTGCAGACCCCTCAGCTGGGACACAGGTTCCCTGACTCATGACTCCTCATGGGCCCAGTTGCCTGGGGTTCTAGAATGGTTGGAAACTAATCCAACTCTTTCCCAAGATGACATTTGAAAACGTGATCCTGTATGCCCACGATATCTCAGCCCGTTTGGTGCTTTTCCAGAGCGGTACTACAGAGGTCATCTTCAATGCTAATTGGAAATGTGCTTTGTGAAGTATTATGATTTTTGCCAGACTCAAGCTTTTACTGATGTTTGCCTTTAATAGGAGGGCAATAAAAAGGATATGGTGATAAAACTTTGAAAATCTTGCATCGTATGGAACCTGTGAACGTTAATAAGCAATAGAATCTAAACTGTCCTAAAATCTACAGTGAGAAAAAATAAAATGAGTGATGGTGTGTTTTTATTTTACAGTGAAAACAAAACAACACAAAAACATATGTGAAAGAGGGAGAGAGCAGAATGTAAGAAGAGTTCTGTCCTTTCCTCTCTGAAATGAAATATTCTGGGCACATATAACCTTTTGTTCATTTTTATAATCCTGTCTCTCATGTTGCAGTGGGAGTCCTGGTGTTAACGACAGAAAGATCAAAAGGTTCTCAGAATCTGACTCATAGGAGCCAGAGAGCCCGTCCACACGTAATGTTTCCCTAATTCCCTCAGCAGCACAGCGCTGTACTCCTCAGCAAAGCAGCTTTTACCACCTCGCTGCAGTCAAAAGTTCAAGATGATTAATTCACTTACTAAGTGGAGAATTGATCTGCATTTTGGCATGTCATATTGTGAAGGAGCAGAGGTCCTATGATCACAACAGGCCAGGACCTGCTGAGGCAGGGCTGGAATATTTATCCACCTCGCGGGTGAGTTCACTTGCCTGCGGACTCAGAGGGTTGCTGGGCCAAACTCCCAGGAAGCCCACCTCTCAGGGCCCAGGGAGGGATGCACAGAGTTTCCTGGATCATGTGCAGGACACTGAATTCCAGAAATCACCTTTCTGTGGAACCATCAACTTAAACCACAGTTTCACTTGATCAAAGTAAATAAAATTGGACCTAGGAAACTATCATTCAAGTTGTGTTGCGAAGAAGCCAGGATCAAAGGAGGTGAGGCAAACAAGTCCAATTTTGTTATGCTGTCTTTAAAATCATTTTTCTTTGCTACTGTTTGGTGAGATTATGGTTTGTCTCCACTCTTTAACTCAAGGTAGAAGATCCCCTTAGTCATGATGCTGAGGTGATGCGTTGCTGCCCCCCTTCTCAGCTGCCATTTTGTGTGTCATATGAAGGATGGACACCTTGTGTAACATGATTATGAAGAATGAGTCCAGAGTGTGCTTCTCAGTAGAGCCACTGATTTCAGTTTCTAATCTCAAGGCAACTCAAAGTTTAAGCTAGCTGTTTCTTAGAAAACCTTCAAAGTATCTTCGTATCTTCTAGATCGAGATATTTCAGAAGCATGTAAAGAGAGAGCATGGCGTTCAGGTCTGAGTGGGGAAGACCTAGATGCTGGCACCATCTGATCTTGGATTTGCTCTGGGGTTTAAAGATTTAGAAATAAAACATGTAGCTTGCTTAGGGCTACCTGCATACAGAGACACTTAAATATGTAATGGTTACTGCTAGTAGTGATACCCACGTGCCTAAATGCTATGTCCTCTGTCTCTCTCTTGTCCTTGTACCTTGAATCCAAGAGCAAGCCCATTAGTAAAAATTGGAGCTGACATGCCTTAAACATCTGTGTATCAGACAATGGCCCAAATGCTTCAGATATATTATTTCTTTTTTTTAAGATTTTATTTATTTATTCATGAGAGACACAGAGAGAGAGAGAGGCAGAGACACAAGCAGAGGGAGAAGCAAGCTCCATGCAGGGAGCCTGATGTGGGACTCAATTCCGGGTCTCCAGGACCACACCCTGGGCCAAAGGCAGATGCCCAACCACTGAGCCATCCAGGGATCCCCGAGATACATTATTTCAAATTAATTCTTTTTTTTTTTTTAAGATTTATTTATTTATTTATTCATGAGAGACAGAGAGAGAGAGAGAGAGGCAGAGACACAGGCAGAGAGAGAAGCAGGCTCCATGCAGGAGCCTGATGTGGGACTCGATCCCGGGGCTCCAGGATCACACCCTGGGCTGAAGGTGGTGCTAAACCACTGAGCCACCCGGGCTGCCCTCAAATTAATTCTCACACTAAACAGATGAAGTATACTATCATTATTACTCATTTGGAGGTTAGGAAACTGAGACCTGGAGAGACTGATTATCTTGCACAGAAAATATGCCTCAGAGACAGGGTTTGAATGTAAGCAAATGAGTTCCAGAATTTGCATTTTTTTGTAACTACATGACACTATGACCTTCAGAAAATCATCTAAAGCTGAATTAGATTTTTAACATTAAATTTTAGGGACACCTTGGTGGCTTAGTGGTTGAGCATCTGCCTTCAGCTCAGGGTATGATTCCGGAGTCCCAGGATAGAGTCGCACATCAGGCTCCCTGCGGGGAGCCTGCTTCTCCCTCTGCCTGTGTCTCTGCCTCTCTCTGGGTGTCTCTCATGAATAAATAAATAAATCTTAAAAAATTAAATTTTAAATAGATAATATATTGGTTTGATTTTTTAAAAATCATTTTATGATATTTATTAGTGTGTGTTATTATTTTAAAATATAATTTATTAGCATGGCATTGGATTAAAAACATTACTTCAATGTTTAGCTTTTAACAACTTTCAAAAATGAAGACAACAATACCCTTTCTATGATTACTTACAGGACATTTTCAAACAAGTAAATACTGAAATCTGTCATTCTGATAATAATAGCATGGATCTTTGCCTTCATCCTCACAAACACAGAAATTAAATTTTGCACTGGCCAAAGAAGGTAACTATGAAACAACAATTTTATTTGTTTATGGATAGGAAAATAAATGCGTGGCTGAGATATACAGAAGGCAACTCTCCAGTCTTTGCAGCCATGACCATGCTTGCTGTCCTGTGCCCTCCCTCACACCAGCTATACCCTGTGTCCACTGGGGCTCAAAGCGAGGTGGCAATGGAGTCTAGATGACTCCTACCAGCTCGCACTACCATGCTGCAAGAAGGGGTTTGAAACACTTGGAAAATGTAAATGAAGCCCAGTTTTTAAATAAAAATAAATAATGATAATGCACATTTGTCACTTTGGAGAAAAAAGAATTGGGAAGAAAGAGAACAGGAGAAGGAAGGGAAGCAAAATGGAAGAGGAGGAGAAGAAGGAGAAAGTGAAAGAAGAGGGGAAGGAAGGAGAAAAGGAGAAGAAGAGGAAGAGAAGGAAGAGAAGGAAGAAAAGGAGGGAGATAGAGGAGTGGGGGAGGAGGGGAGAGGACTGATGCTCTTCTAGGCTCTGTTGGCTGCACCTTGCTCTTGACACTGGCTTGTCAGGTGCTTGGACACTGATGACAAGAGCCCACTGTTGTTCTCTCTCAGTTCATGAAGCCCAGCACTGATGATTTAAGGAACCTGGGGGGATATTCTTTCCTCTCCCAAAAACAACAGTCAGACTTTTCTTCCTGCGAATGTTTTCGTGAATGAATTTGAAAAGCTTTTGTTTTAAGGAATAGAATGAAGCATATTGTGTGGACTGTGAACAATAACTCATTATTTTCCTCCTGAATCTTGAATTCTTCCTTGGCTGAGACTGACCACATTTTACTCTTACCTAGAAGTTCCCTTTCTTAGTCTCTGACTTTTGACATGAACATTTCGTTTGCCCTATTCGTGTCTTCGTAATGAAGGGTTCCCTGTATTTCCCTCAATGTTGGCTTCTGCAGGTCTGTTGATTTGCTTGTTCTCCTTGTGAAAGAGAACATCATTCTAAATTTTGTTTGTGGTTGTGATATCTAAAATAGCACTCATGTAATACCCCCATCAAATTTGTTAAAACGACATAAACCAAAATAATAAGCAACAGGAAAAAAAAGAGAGTAGAAGCCATTATATCCATCTGTCATCTCCAGAGTGAGAAGGCATAATGTAGCACTCTGATTCAGAGGTTCACAAAATCCAGAAACTAAGTGGGAAAAAAAAATCTGTGCAGGGGTTTTTATTGAAAAAAATCTTATTTCTTCTAGATTGGTTTCTTTTTTTCTGATATAAAACACAGTTTATTTAGGAATAATTTGGGGGATAATGTTGCACTTCTGTGTGCTCTAATCTGAGTAGCTATTTTATTGAGAACCTGGATATGACACACATAGTAGTCGTAACTCTAAGAAATTAATGAAGTGGACACCATGATTTGGATTTTTATAGAACCAAAGTATAATATTTAATTTCAAGCATCTTGAAGCTCCTGAAAAAGTCTTCAACCTGTACTTTTTGAGATGTGACTTCAGAAACAGAATTTAGTTAAGCATTAATTGTCAGTGGGTCTCAGTACAGGCAATTTTGACCCCACACCTTGGAGACATTTGGCAATGTTTGGAGACATTTTGTTTGTCACAACTGAGGGAGTATTACTAGAATCTTTTGGGTAGAGGCCAGAGATGCAGAAATGCTGCTTAATATCATAAAATAAATAGGCCTGAGTGCGCAACAAAGAATTACTTGGCCTAAGTCTTAATAGCACCAAAGTTGAGAAACCCTGGACTAGGGCCTTCACTTCCTCTGGGCTTTGCTGTCTGAAACTCCAACTATAAATGCTCTAGTATTTATCTGCATCCTTTAGACATGTGTGTGAGGTTTTAAAAAATATATTTTATCTAAATTCAGTTAATTAACCTATAGTGTATTATTAGTTTCAGAGGTAATGTTCAGGGACTCATCATTTGCATATAACACCCAGTGCTCACTACATCATGTGCTCTCTTGAATGCTCATCACCCAGTTACCCCATCCCCTCACCCACCTCCCCTCCAGCAATCCTCAGTCTCTTTCCTATGATTAAGAATCTCTTATGGTTTGTCTCCTCCTCTGATTTCATCTTTTTAATTTTTTTTATTATTTTTATAAGTTTATTTTTTTATTGGTGTTCAATTTTCCAACATATAGAATAACACCCAGTGCTCACCCCGTCAAGTGCCCACCTCAGTGCCCATCACCCAGTCACCCCCACCCTCCACCCACCTCCCCTTCCACCACCCCTAGTTCATTTCCCAGAGTTAGGAGTCTCTCATGTTCTGTCTCCCTTTCTGATATTTCCCACTTATTTTTTCTCCTTTCCCCTTTATTCCCTTTCACTATTTTTTATATTCCCCAAATGAATGAGAACATATAATGTTTGTCCTTCTCCGATTGACTTATTTCACTCAGTATAATACCTCCAGTTCCATCCACGTCGAAGCAAATGGTGGGTATTTGTCTAATGGCTGAGTAATCTTATTTTATTTTTCCCTCCCTTCCCCTGTGATCTTGTTTTGCTTCTTAAATTTCACATGAATGAAATCATATAATTGTCTTTCTCTGATTGACTTATTTCCCTTAGCACAATACCCTCTAGTTCCATCTATGTCACAGCAAATAGTAAGATTTCATTTTTGATGGCTGAGTAATATTCCATTATACATATATACCACCTCTTCTTTATCCACTCATCTGTCCACAGATATCTCGGTTCTTTCCAGAGTTTGACTATTGTGGATGCTGCTACTGTAAACATTGGGGTGCAGGTGCCCCTTTGGATCACTATGTTTGTATCGTTTGGGTAAATACTTGGTAGTACAATTACTGGGTCATAGGGTAGCTCTATTTTCAACTTTTTGAGGACCCTTCATACTGTTTTCCAGAATAGCTGCACCAGCTTTCATTCTTACCAAAAGTGTAAAAAGGTTCCTCCCTTTCTCCACATCCTTCCCAATCTGGATTCGTCCTCCAAATTATAGAAATGAAATGAGTGACAGAGGATTGGCTCTAAAAAGGCCTTTGAATGCTTTGATGGGTCAACACTAGGCAGGAGGTCTGGGTTTGTGTCCTGGATGTGTTCCTTTAGAAGAACTGAAAGTCAAGATGTACCTCTCACTACCTGACAAATACTTCCCACCTCCTGCACATGCCATCTACCTCCTGACATAGTTCCCACTGTTACTGGGGAAGCACATCCGGTAAACCATGATGGCAGAGGTGATGCTCAGTACATTCAGCTGACCCTGGGCTCCACATGCAATAGCCCACAGATCTGTGAAAGTGGTGCATTGCAACCCAAAGTCTCTGATTCCATTCTTAATTCATAAGAAGTACATGTGGTCTCAGATTCTTCCACAATTTCCAAGAATAAAACAGCCTCCACAGTCTAACCCAAACCGAGTATCCTGGGAATGTTCTCTCTGCTTCAGTTCTTGGAGTATCTTTTTGACCACACAGAGGCAGTTTTAAATGAATTATGTCTCAACTCTGACTATTCTACACTGGGTTATATTTAGGAAAACTCTTCTCCTGATATTCATTTTGAAAAAAATAGCTTCTTTGAAATTTTATCCCTCCTCAGAGAGATTTATATGTTCTTGGCCTTCATGACTGAGATTCCCTTGTGAGCCCTTCTGAGCTTTATATTCAGAGATTATTGTATTTGCCACGTTTACTTTAAATGATGAATTTTTATGTGTATATTTCCAAAAGCCTTAAAGCAATAGATAGACCTTACAGAAATCAAATAAAGAAAAATAAAGAAGGAAAGAAAGGTCTTGATGTACTCAATAATCAATAATCTTTATTTTAGGATCTGGTCAAAATCACAAGGCTTGGAAAGTCTTTCAGTAAATATAAACTAGGTGTCCCATGGATCACCCCGTGGAGTGTTAGTTTCTGTGGTGTATAAGCAAATATCACAGAAACTATACTATGAGAACTGACTTATTTATGGAAAAGCAGAATCAGAGAAGATGGAAAGTCCATGGCATGGGCTCAAGTCTGAGCAGTCCCCTAACTCATGGGTGACCTGTTTGTGTCAAGTCGTTCTGCTTGTAGGAGCAGTAACTACACGGCCATTTCTTTTTGGGCAGTTCCTGACACTATTAGCTCAACCATTTCACCTTGTGAATCACATTTAGGGTAAAAGCTTTCCATTTGGGCTCACGATCTTGTAGAAAAGATGTATACTTTTTCACATCCACTCTGTGAAATCACCTCAATTTTTAAAATTTCAGTGCATAGAGTCAGGCAAAGTGTCCCATACTTTGCTGTTGCTAGTGTAGATGGGTGTAGATGGTGTAGATAAAGATAGTGTAGATCATGGAAGAGTAGCTATTTTGGAGGTGAGCTTGGCAATATATTTTAAAAATAAAAGTCCATGTATCCTAGGATGCATAACTCCATGTGTGCCTGCCTTTCTAAGACCAAACTGCACATGGGAAGGAAGAGTTGTGGGGGAGAGTAGCCTCGGAGGAAGGCCTGACACACTAGTTGACGAGAGATGAGCCCAGGTATTATCCTGGTTCATCCATGTCTCTCAACTCTTGTTGCCAGTCCATCAGCAGGCCCCTTAAGAATTATAATTAAACCAACAGAAACTAACAAAAGAAACCTGAAAAATACTAGTTAGCAGCTAAAAATTTCTTTCTAAAAGAGAGATGCAACCGTGTGTACCAGGATGAAAACGTCCCTATGATAACCTCTCAAACCAGGAAAGGGAGAGGCCAATGGTTTTGTAAAATGATAATTATGGCGTTAAACGGAAGTCTGTATGCTTTCATCAGTACATCAATTTGTGTATAAATGTATAATAAGAGTCTGGAAAGCAGCCTTCAAACCCAATTACAGTGGTTTCTCCTGACAATGATCCCGAGGTGCGATCAGGCACTTGTCTGAGGAAGACATATTGAATCAGAAACCTGGGTGATGAGGAGCCAGACGCTGCACAACTTGAGGGAACCCCTCCCCAAGGGAAGAAAACAGCAAGCATCAAGGCCAAGGGCTGCAGGATGAAGACATTCTATGTCAGGGAGGAACTGGGGGTGTGGAGGGCAGGCCAGGGGGCTCCGGGCGAGCAGCTGAGGTCACAGGCCATCTCACCAGTGCCCCATTCCAGAGTCTGCAATGGGGATCTTGCTAGACAGTTTGAAGCCTATGATTAAGAGAGAGGACTTCAGTTTTGAGGAGAGCATTCTAAAGGTAGGAGAGGAGCAGGGCTGGTAGGCTCTTGGCCAGCAGTGGAGGGAGGTGGTGGTGGCTTCTATGAGGGCTCAGTGGGAAAGAAACAAGTGACCACACAGAGCACATCTTGAGGGGCTTGCATGGGAGAGGTGAGGGATACGGATGAACACACAAACCCAGTGAATTTGAGTAAAGGGCAGTGTCGTTTATGGGGCCAGCCAGCATGTCCATGGGGGTCTTTCTGGGATTGTGAACTTTAGCTTCCAGATAAACAGCCAGAAACATACATACCCCTGGAGCTCATGAGAGCAGCTGATGCCAGCAGAATGCATCTTGGCATTAGCAATTAGACATAGAGTTTAAAATTTTGGAAATAAAATAAGATCCAACACTAAAACTCTCAGTTGAATAATAAGATCTACCTAGTGCTTTATTTATTTGTTTGTTTGTTTCCCTAGCATCATCATGTGGACTTCCCAACACACTCAATATCCCCTGGCTATCTATGAAAAGTGATAGTATCCTCTTTGCAGAGGTCATTAGTCATCCATATATATTTGAACACCTTGAACCATTGTGTTTTTAAAAGAAATGACTGGGAAGCAATGGCGGAGCATGGAACAAACAACTCCCAACTAGAAGCTCAGTGGACCTCAAATAATGTTACTAGTGAATCCATGGGTCCTTTCAGGGGAACAAAGTGCTAGTAGACAAATTAGGTACAGAAAACAAGGTAAATAATGTTTTAATTATTTGCAGGGATTCCTGTGCCAGAACCAAACTTGTAATAATACTTTTTGTAAAATAAGCCCAATATTTCATTTGGATTTAATCATAATTGCATATGGATGGTGATTAGCCAAAGAGCAATAAAGTTAAATTAAGCACAATGATTATAAATATTATTAAAGATAGAAAAAAAAATTAAATGTCAACAAAGAAAATAAAATTCTTACAGTGTAGATATATATTTCTGATACCTTTGCTATAGAAGTCTTTATCTTGGAAAATTCCTTTTTATTTGGAACTCATCTCTATACTTTTTACCAGAGCAACAGTCCAATGTTTTTCTAGAAGGATTTAAAATTATGAAAGCATGGAGCTTCATGCTCATTTTTTTAAAAATCAGATACCCTATTCCCAGCTTTAAAAAAGGGACTGTGCACAAATATATATATATATATATATATATATATATATATATATATATGTATATATATATAATTATTATTTTTTTTAAAAGAGAAGAAAGGGAAAGACAATATCTTAAGCAGGTTCCATGCCCAAGGTGGAGGTCAACACTGGGCTCGATCTCAAGACCCTGAGACCTGAGCTGAAATTAAGAGTCAGATGCTTAACCGACTGAGCCACCCAGGCACCCCCAGTAGAAGATAATGTATCTAGGAGTCAACTCATTAAAAGCACCCAAACAGTATAATTATTCTGAAATGATAGCTATCCATTTAGCAAAATCAATGCCATGGTAAATATTGAATAAAGATATCCCTTGGTGTGAATTATTCATGACCATGAGATCTGCAGGGCTCTGGGCAAGCTGGCGACCAGTCCACAGCACTGGACACAGACTGAGTATTGAGCCTGGCAATGGGTAGATCTAAAACATCTCTGTCAGAGCTATTTCTTGTAAAATTCATGTAATTTAATAGAACAAGAGTCACTTATTTCAGAGCAGAAAACATTCTGAAAGAAAGGGAAATTGGGAGGGAAAGTCTTGCCGAAAGTGGCCTGGGCTCTGAAGCGCTTTCCCATGGACTCGTTTGCCTATATTAACCTCTCCTTTCCTTTCTGAGGATGCTCTGTCAAGAAATCCTGTGAATGCATGCACTGGACATGCCCATCTTCAGACAGCAAGGATTGCTTTTTTAGGAAAATGAGCATAAGTAGGTGTTGGAAACTTAATTTTCTGTGTGAAAATTGCTGTACAAATTTATAGAATGTATGCATTTCCTTTTTATTTCAAATTTCTCTGTATTTCTTTGATTGGTGATAAATGAAGACAGGTCCTTCATGTATATCAACTAAAAGGCATTATGAGACATGGATTTTTGAATCTCATTTCTTCCGATCTACTTTATATCTTCCATGAGTATCAAACTTTATGAGCCAAAACATTTTCTTAAAATCTTGCTGTATTGTACTGAACATATGTGAATTGTGTAGAACTTATGAATTCACATCAGATCAGATCTTAACCATCACTAGGTAACGATTTTCTAATATACTAACCAAGTCAGGGTATTAGTTTTCTGCAGTCTGAGAGCTGTGGAATCCATCAGCAATTCCTTGGAAGTAATAAGGAAACAGGATTCTCTACTTTTAACACACACACATACACACATCTATTTGACCATAGAAGTACGATAGATTATTTGCTAATTGCTGCTACACACAGGTTTTATATATAGATCAGTGGGTGGAAGCTCATAATCATATTGATTTTAACCCACCAAAAAGTAGCAGAGGAAAGGTAAAATGGGGAAGATAAAACACAGAGATTTACACATCCCAGGATACCTCAAGACATTTTAGTCTTGGAGTTGCCAGTGAAATTATAGAGTATCCGATAAGAGCTACACCTGGTGCTTTCTTTGACTGATGAGAACCAAGAAAGAGAAAGACAGAAAGATTAAGGAGGCCTTAAAATCCATATGACTAAATAAAACTGTCCTTATTTCCTAACATCACAGGTTGTTACCAGAATAGCCAACAGCTAGAGCAGATTGCAGAAATGGTGATGCAGCTTGGTCGTCACGGTGCAGAAAATGAGACACCTGGCAGTGAAAATGAGGTAAGGTGTTTCGATTAAATTAATTAACGGATAAGATATAAAAGGTAAGTGAAAACCTTACCTTAAAGGCTATTCTTTCAGTGAATAAATCAGAGAGGGGGTTGGTAGTGGCTTGCTTTTCCTTCTCTGATTATGTGATTAACTGCTGTTAAGACTTTGGTCACCCTCCTTTACTGTAACTTCAACTCTAGCGTCATTTCAACTTTTGCCCGACATCAGGGGAAAGTCTTGGGGCTGATAACTATGAGGGTCTCATATTTTCTTAGGAATAAAAGAAAATCCTTTGTTTTATGAAAACACACCATATGTAAACAATATCCCTGTCTTTTCCAAATAAGGTGTTGACTTTTACCACCTTCTTGGCCTGGAAGTGCTTATCCAGTAAAATAAAACAAAATAGTGTTTCTTTAACTGGAAAGGTTTTAGATTAGAAGGCTGACTAATTAGGTAAAGTGAATATTGCACTTCTATTTCACTGTCAGTGTATTTGCTGTAATATGAGTGGCCTCTCCAACCACAGCTTAGCATGAGGAACCAACTCTGGTTCCTACCTGGGCTCCTTTCGGATGACTCCAGCCTAAAAGAGAAAGAGAGAGAGAGAGAAAGAAGCTTACAGGCAATGTGACTTCTATTATTACAGAATAATGATCGGTCTTGGAGCTGTGTTTCAGTCAGATGGGTAATGACCTGATTCTCCTGAGCATTCTTCGGGAATTAGAAGGGTTCTCTGTGATTCTGAGAATTGAAGGAGGGTCACCCTTGAAGAAAATCTGACATGCAACTGAAATCAGAATTTACAAAACACTGTAAAAGATATGACAAGCTCTTCACTTTTTATAAAAATGGGCTGCTAGTAAGTACCCCCACCTCTGCTTTTGGCCAAGGATGGATTTAATTACTTTTTCATTTATTATATGCATAATGTCTGTGAAAAAAAAATATTGACTTACCTGACATGTGAGTGCTTCTGTAAGGCCAGATTGCCCCAGGCATAATGAAAGGCCACCAGGGTCCCGGGCAGCTCAATCCGAAGATGGCTGCATCCTGGCGGAGACCAGCAGCACTGAAACACTAAGGATATGGTGGCTATAGAAAGTTTTAGTACTTCAGTCATTCACAAATGTCTCTTTGGGGTAGTCACACATATTTTTCCTGCTTTTAAAGACATCTGGGACCTCAGGGTCACATTCTGAACTAAGGAAATCTTGTTTACTTGCCCATAAGGAAGCTCCTGGGGACGCAGAGGCCCAAGGCTAATGGAGTCTACAGCGCATGTCTCAGATAATCAATAGTCCAAAATGCATGCAGGATGAGAGTTGCATTAAAAAATTAATAAAGGAATAAGTTGTACTTTATACATATGATCTGCTATTGGAAAAATTAATGATCTTCTTTTTACTGGACACTGAAAATGTTCTCAAAGAAAGGAATGTGCTGAGAAAAAAAAATATCCAAGCAACACATAAAAACACCAAAATGTCTCTGGTGGTATGTATTCCAGTGCTTTGGATTGTTGACGATCACTGTTCCAAAATGGCTTATTAGGGTAACGTGTAAAGCCATGGGGCTCCATTCCCTTTATTTTCCCTTTGTTGCATGTAATTCTGATTTGGGGTAAGATCTGCTGCTGCATCTCCATCTGTGAAACCAGCTTGGTGGAGAAGCCCACAGAGCTGTTTGTGGTTTGGTAGAACTTAGAAATCAACAGAAAATTAAGACCAAGTGCTGAATGCGTGCCTGAACATCTTTTTATAGATGGGCCCCAGGAATGCACATTCACTGAAGCATGCCCTTTGAAAACCCTAGTCACTTATATGTTTTCCAGAACTATTGATGTGTAATGCTCTTATAATGAGACTAACTCTTGGGTGCATACCATTAACATATGGCCCACGTAGAGATGACACAACTGCACAAGCATGTCCGCATACCTCAGAGCAGGCTTCCCTTCATGTGGGTAGGGTGAGCTATTTGCACAGGAAAGCCCCCAAAGATGAAGGGGAGAATGCCTACAGTTTCCCAGAGAACAAAACTTTGATCCACCCTGAGGCATTACTTGAAGAGAGTTGTCATTGAGTTCTTTCGCTTGCATTCAGGTCTGACACGCGCCCCCTCATCTCCTGCGTTCAGGACAAAGTTGGTCCTTCTTGGCCTTCCCTTGTGAAAGTCATGCACACAAACAACCAATGAATTACACCACCTCCCTTTGTGTGTCTGGAACCTTCACAATATCTAAGCACTTTCTATGCCTGATTCCCTCTCATTCCTACAGCAAACATCCTATGTACTAACTTCGTCATCTGGGAGATGGGAGCAGTGTGCCTCAGGGATGTCGAGGCTTGCCACCAGGTAATGAATGCAGAGAAGTCAGACACACAATTAAAACAAACCCAGCTTCTCGACGTCACAGTCCAGCCTGCAATCTGCAGGTTATTCCATGGGATCTTATCAGAATTCTTTCTGTTGTGCAGCCAAGCTAAGGTGGCCAGTAAGCATGAAAAGAAGCATGCCCCATTTTTTCATGAGGACCATGTGCCAGGTAAAAAAACAAAAAAAAAACAAAAAAACTTAAACACAATGTTTAAGTTTAAAAAAACTTAACACATGTTAAGTTTAAAAAAACTTTTAAATTTTGTTTTATTTTTTATTTTTTAAAGTAAACTTTATGGCCAACACGGATGGGGCTTGAACTCATGACTCTGAGATCTAGAGTCACATGCTCGGCCGACTGAGCTAGCCAGGCAGCCCCCAGATAAAACAAGAAACAAAAAGCAGAAAAATGTTTTTAAATATGGACATAAGAATTTCACATAAGGAAAAGATTTCTCTTATAATTTATGAGACACTGTTTCTGGATTAGATAGCTGCCACTTACAGGACACAAATCCAGGTGTTTCCCAATGGAGTGAACACTTGTTGCTCCCTCCCACTCCAAAACTACTTTTTCATTTAAACCTCTGTCGAACTAATGCAGAAATTAGACTAATAGAAGAACCAGACTGGGACCACAGGAAAACCTGTGTAAGAGTGTATGGGGCACTCTTCCTTCAAATGGCTCAATTTTGAGTGGCATTCATTCTGAATCTAGGGGAGGGTATTTGAATCTCATGATTTTTCTGTCATAGAGAAATTTAACATTTTCTTACTAAAGTGTATAGTTCCTTATAAACACATTTACTTTTAATAAAGCTATTACATTGTTTGTTCAGCAATACTTTATTTGAAGACTTCTGAGTTCCCTTAGGGAGAGACAAAAAATTAAAACTGAAACCAAAGCAGACCAAAAAAAAAAATCCTCTATCTGGCAATTGTGAAATGATGCTGGTAAAATTATTAAAAATCATAACTAGATGGTAAAGAAGCAAAACAGAGAAAACAGATATACAAATACTTATCTTATTCAGCAGCTTCTGGTCTGTTTTGATATTTCTATAATTTGGATGAGTTACAACATTGGAATTTTTTCTGCACACAAAGAGAGATAATTTCACGTGTATGATTTTAAATTCTGGATTTGAATGGGTCAACTACAGATCAAATATCTTCATTTATATAAAAGTAAAGTTAGCAAAGAGTCAGTGTGCATTCAATTCAGTTAACTAGAAGTTCTCACTAGGGGGACTAATAATTCAGGACTTGAGAGGAGCTAAGATGTCAGGTTGCAATTTTGGACACTGGGATCAAGCTGACACAGATAAACTTGGGTAGCCTCACATAACGTGATTGAAAAAGGAGATTTAAGTGGTGTTACCCATTGAAGAAACTCTGTCATGGGAAAAGAATATTGTACAGAGAAACAACCAAAGCTATGGACTTCCTATTTCTTGAAAAGGAAGCAGCCCGGGACAATTAATGCCAACTCCTTCTTCTTAAATTAGATGAGTCAAGTCAGTCAGTCCTCACACAAGCACCCAGTGAGTGTGGCCTTCGGTGTGGGCCTTGGGCTCCTGGCCTGGGTGCTTCTTCCAAGTGAAATACACAGCTGTCTATACCTGTGATTTCCATGTCTACGCATCCCAACCAAAAAGTCTTGTGTATGACAGAGATAATGTTCAGTTCTACTGCAAAAGTCGCAGAAGTTTTGATCAAGATGCTTCATTTTCTTCTCCCTTTTAGGTCTATTCTTTCCTTGCTTTTCTCTTGAATGACAGCAAGGCAGGAACAAATAAAGGATAAGCAGACGATGAAAACAGCACTAAAACTCAAATAAAAACAAACAGGAATGGTGTCACTGAAGAGCACATCAGTGGGGTTCTGAAGAAAGCTCTGTGGTTCCAGATCCAAGCCCTGTCCTCTGCTGCCCCTGCTCTGCCCCCTGCCCCCTGCCCCCTGCCCCATCCTACATGATGGTCCCCGGAGGATGCGGTCAAAGGATCCATCATGGCGGCTTGGGCCTCAGCTCCCCCATGGTCTCCCAGCCCCAACGTCTGTGCCCTGCTCTGTCTTCTGTCCTGAGAACACACTGCCCGAGTCTGGCTCAGCAGCTACTCTTCTCATGGTTTCCTTATTCTGGCATTAGAAGCACTTTGCTCCTCTTCCGACATCCCCAATGCAGACATGCCCATCAGGCAGCTTTATGACTTCTACCTTACCCAATGGCCACTCTTCTGCTCCCCTCAGTGACTTGGGGGCCTCTGAACATCTGATTCCTGCTTCACATGCAATGCTTCATTCCAACTTTGACGTATACAGTCATTAAATGAGTGGAGAAGTAACAAGAATGCCTCTAAGACAGAGTCCCCCCTCTCCCCCGATATTCTTAATTCTCTGTTAAAAGTAGCAACATTCTGTGTAAGGGGGGGGTCTTATTACTGAAAGGTTTCTTGACAAAAACATTATTACAAATGCATGTAAGAGGAAATTATTGTCTACTTTGGATGATTAGCTAAATCTTGTCGGAGACAGACCAGCAGAACAATAGGCGATTTTGTATTACAAAAGTGCTCTCTATTTTTGTTGTTGGTAGGGATGAAAAAATTGGCAATGCTAAGATCATTTCTCGATTTGGCCCTGGAAGCTTTCTCATTGTGTCAAAATAAAACATTATTGTTCAGGATGTTTTCTTATCTTGATGTTCTGGAGATTGACTCTGAGTTTTGTAAGTGGAGTTATGTTACCATTTTATTTCTTAACGTACTTGAGTTACCTGGTTTACCCACCACAGGAACAATAAGGAGATTTTCATTACTGGGTGAATGATTACTTTGGCAAGAGAATGCAAAAATACCTAACAAATAAAAAAGGACGGGCAGAGGCACCTTCATTATGTTTCAAAGGGTCCGTTTTGTGGAGATGGCAGCTGACCAGTGTCAAGTGACCACAGACTATGAGAACATTTGACAAATAGGTCACCAGAGGAAGTTGTTCTGAACATTTATGACCAGAAGGATGCCTGGAAGGCTGGATCCTTCCGTTTCCAATCTGGCTTTCACAGGGGAAGCCTCCCCAGCTCTACCCAACCCATCTCCTCCTTGGCAAGTTGGTGTGAGCCCCACCAATGCCCGTTGGCCAGGGTGCTGTCACGATGAGGGAACTAACTCATGAAGACACTCATGACAGCCTCCTGGACCTGCAATAACAGGGATGCACCTGGTTATTTGTCCCACAGGGGAAGGGTTACTGTTATGGCCCCCTCTCTAGAAGTCCACCTTTGGAAATGAACACTCTTCGAAATGGTCAGTGGAGCAAGAGGAAATCTCAAGAGAATAGATATAAAAATACAGTATCAAAATTTAGGAGAAGCAGATAGAGAAGTACTGAGGTGTGGGGGGTGTAGAACAGTAACTGCTTATTTTAGGGAAGCAAGAAGTTCTCTCCTGAGCCTCTCCCATCAGCAGCATACTCTGGTGCTGATGGAGTTGTGTCCTCCAGAGTGGAAGCCCCAACCCCAGGACCTTGACTGGAAGTCGGGTCTTTGTGGTAATCGAGTTAAGATGAAGCCATCATCCCAAGATGGGGGTCCTGAAAGGTGAGGGAAATGTGGGCACGGACCCACAGAAGGAGGCTAAGTGATGACAGAGGTAGAGGTGGGGAGGTACACTGCAAGGCAGGGTTCCCAGAGAGAGCCACTGACCACCAGAAGCCAGAAGAAGTATGAAGGAACTTCCTTTAGAGAGTCTGCGAGGGGACCATGGCCCTGCTGACACCTGGATTTCACCCTTCTTCCTCCTGGGTTTGTAAGAGAAGAAACTTCTGCTGCTCTAATGCCCAGGGCTCCTGGTGTTTTATTCGGTCAGCCCCAGGAAAGTCGCACATGTGGGCATCACTTTGGAAGGAGTATCGGGTCATCCTTATCCCTCACCTGCCAATCGCGTTCCAAGAATCAAATTAGGTCATGATATACAAGCATCTCAGTGTCCAGAACGCCAGGATTCCATGTGTCACAGACGCCCCCTACTCTTGCCAATCTACCCCATGTGAAGCCACGTCCACTTCATCTTGCATCATCATGGTGTCAGGGCACAGAGACTGGCTGCACACATTGACATCCTTACTCCAGCACCAGTCCTTCTGGGATGTGACCATGACGAATGCAAGGAGTCTTGTCATCTCGACTTCCAGCTCAGGCTCTCTCTTTGCTCCTGGCTCTTCTTCACTTTGGAAGCAGCCATCCACCTTGGCCTGTGCAGCCTGTTGTCCTCTGTGACACACAGTGTCACCTGGTCCCCATGTGAGGTCATGCAGAAGAGAGGCCTGACTTTAGAGTCTTCCTACCACTGTCTACACAGCTGGACTTCATTGCAGCGCCACCTCTTCCCACATGGCTGACCTCCCACTTCCCACATTTCCAACCTTAGCTCTTTGGGGCCTGTTCTTACAGGACCAGGCTGCCACCCCACGCAGGAGTGGAAAGGACCTGATAAATTGTCACCCCAAACTGTGAATGCTCAACAACACTCTTCTAGGGTTGTTTCCAATTTCACAAGAAGAAAGCCTTTTGCCATAGCTCATCATGTCCTGGGAAGATTGGCGGGGGGATGGGTTTGGTGGGTTTGGGAGTGTGAGGTGAGTGAGTGAGCTGCCTTTCCTGTCACTCAACTCACACGGACCTCTGATCTACCTCTGCCCCCCATAGACACACACAAGCTTGGGAGGCTTTCAGCCCAGAACTACCCAGACTGTGTCAGTTTAGAAGGTACATCGGAGAGCTATCTGTCTTACAAAGAACTGGATAACACAGCACATGTCCGGGAGTCAGGAAAGCTGAGCCTCTCTCCCCTTCATCCGGTCTCACACGGGGCCCGTTGCAGGGGAAGCTGGCAAAATCTATCAGCGTGTGCATGTCAGTAGATTGGTTTCATTAAATCAAACCCGTCTACAAGGAAAGCCTTCCTTTAGATGGTCTACACTATTGTTCCCCAGGAGGTAACTCTTGAGTGGGAAGGATGGCACAGGGCAGGGTACATACTGACGGCCCCCGTACCTGAAATGAACCAGTTAAAACCTGGTGAACCATGTTTCCAGACCTAACTTTGGACATACACATTTATGAGAATTTCCATTATGTTCAAATCAAATTCATGGGACACAGTTTTTACTCCGTGGGACTAAAGCTGCTCCTTTGAAATACACTGAGATTCCTGAAGTATGCATTTAATGAACCAGCGAGCCCTTGTTTTACAGACTTCCTGGGATAGTTTCCTTTTTGTTTCCTTTCATAGAGGTGAGTTCAACCGATTGCAACTACCTTTTACATTGATTTAGTCTACTGAGAGATGGAACGTTTATAGATAAAGCAGTTTCTCACTTTTTATGAAAATGATGAGTTATCAACATTTTGCTTGAAGGCACGAGATACAGCCCCATCTTCATTCAAATCCATTAAATATGCCAGAGACCCAGCTGTCAATACCATTGTGGAGTAAATTTAATTTCCAGAGTCAATATAGAGCCAGCTGCATTAAGCATAAGATAATTCTGGCACATTATTAATTGGAATGGCCATGTAAGGCATTGTCTAGACAAGATATAAGCCCAAGTTTTCATAGGCAATCTGTACATAAAATGAAGTATGCCAAGGTTGTAAAAAATACTAATAACACTGATCTGGCTTATTAACCAATATTGATTGCTTTTACTCTGACACGGTCCAGAAGCCTCAGAGGTGAAATGCTGAGATGTTCAGCACTAGGGCTCTTATTCCGACAAAACAGTAAATATTCCCAAGCAGTTGCAAGGTGCGAGGCATGGGAATTTTCTTTCTTTCTGTTTTTTTTTTTTTTTTAAAGATAGCAACTCAATTTGCAATTCTCAAAAAATTGATAGCATGATTATGGATTTCTGTATGCTGGGAAATATTACTATTATTAATCCTTGCAGTGGCTGGCAACACCTCCTGCTCATGATGATTTTGATTAGTTATTGTGCATCCAAGTGCCTCCCAGAGACTATTCCTTCCCGTCTAGGTCCTGTCCCGCTCAGCCTTATGCAACATTAATCACTGATATTAATTGCAGGAAATCAAACTGGGTGTGGTTTACCACTTAAAGGTCAACAATGGCCCACTGACCCATCCAACACAGGTTTAGAAGGTCTGTCAGGGGTAGTCCCCAAGAAACGAGTCTCAAAACACTCACTGTCCTGTCTGTCCCTGAAGCCAGAGGATGACAAGGGTTGCCCAGTAGTAACACCAGCAGAACCAGCACAGCCCAGGCCAGCCCAGCAGTTGTACTGTGCACTGCTCTGTTAAGAGGCCACAGTAAGAAAGCATGCATCCCAGAGACAGGCCTGTGCTAAAATCCTGACAGCGCCACTTACTAGACATGTACTTGTTGTCGACAAGACATTTTATTTCCTGGGACTCAGTTCCCTCCAATTTCAAGTGAAGGATAGCCACTGATTTATAGAAGTCAGGGTCCCAAGAGAAAACAAAACTACCCTAGGCGTTTCAAATTAGGAAATTCAAGCAGGAAATTTGTTTCCCAGGTGGTGAAAGAGCAAGGAAGCCCCACAGGGATGGGGAGGTAACCCAGAGGCCAGTCGTGGCAGGAAGCTTTGCCACCCCTTAACTGGGGAGTGCGAGGGCTTGTGTCAGCAAACCCAACACTGAGGATGGAGCTCTGGCCATGGTGAGGGCTGCCCAGCAGCATCATGGTCAGGGAGGGCATAAGGACTGTCAGAAACACTGAGGGTGGCGTGAAATACTCTGACTCTGCCTTTTCTCCAGTATTCAGCCAGCAGCCAGCAGCCAGCAGCCAGAAGCAAAGGAGGCCAAGGGACACAGGGTAGATGGCCAGGAGCTGAGACAAAGAAGAGAGAATGTCTGATTCCAACGGAGTCGCTTGTTTCCTTTCAAAGAATTGTCAGTACAAAGGCTCTCTGTCTCCACCTTTTACTAAAATCATTGACAAAGGTGGATTGTAGACAAACAGAATTTAGGAATGACCATGACAATCCCTGGCAGCAGTCATCATACCACCTTGGAGGCCATGGAGAAAAACACAATGAGAGAAATGGTGGAATAAATGTCCATTTTGTGCTTTTGATAATTGAATTAGCATACCCTTGCACTGGGACAAGAGACTCAGGGAGAGGAATCCATAGGAGTTGTTTTATTATAAGAGTTCCATGCCTAAGCAATTAAAACGACCTTTGCTGGAGAACATCTCCAACCCCCACTATGATTAGAGTTCTATCAGCCTATATTTTCATGCCAATAGTAGTCTGTTATCCTACAAGGGAGCTTGCACCAGCCATTGCAAGGTCTGGATTCTGATCAATGACTTGCCATTTACTAGATGCTTGGAGTGGGAGAAGTCCAGCTCCTCCTAAGACTCAGTTTACTCATTTGAAATATATGCTCTTGCTATGAGAAGCAAATTAACAAGGTAAAACACGCAAACACAAAATCTTCTATTAATAGGAAATAACAGTCCTTTTGAGGAAAATACAAAGCTTTTGATAATGGATTAAGTGAACATGTTTCCAACAAGGATTGAAGGCTCTACCCGGGATAATTCTAGATATTTGGGAGTATAAAGGAAAGGGAGACCTGACAACATTCAGTTTCTAGTCTCATGGAAGTATTTGGAAAATAGAGTGAGTGCTATCTTTATTAATAATATGGAGAGAACTGTCCTTGTCGTGAGATGCTCTATATATGCAACAGACAAATCACTCTTCCCAGGATACTGCTATACACTCTTCTCACATTGACTTTGTGGGTGGGTGCCGAGTAGGTGAAGTATCTGGGTGTCTCTCTCTGTCTAGAGTAGAACATGGATTAATAGGCATCTGCATCCAAAAAATGCTGTGAACTGGTATTCCTCAGCTCTAACTAGTTCATCATGGTATACTAACATTCTGTGATTGAAATCTTAAGTTGGAAAATTTTTAAGCAACTTTATACAATCTTCTTAATTTTTTAAAATGATTTCATTCATTCATTCATTCATTCATTCACGAGAGACACACAAAGAGAGGCAGAGACACAGGCAAAGGGAGAAGCAGGCTCCCCGCAGGAAGCCTGATGCAGGATTCGATCCCCAGACCAGGATCTCACCCTGAGCCAAAGGCAGACGCTCAACCACTGAGCCACCCAGGTGCTCCTCAATCTTCTTAATTTATAAAAACCGTGCTTTAAAAATTTATGCATGTTTTCTTTTACCTCTTCCAATAAGAATCCAGAGCACTGTGTAATTAATATAATGGAATAAATCAATAGAGGGCAAATCTGGAGAAACAACAACAACAACAACAACAGCACCAGACTTGTAACACAAAGGTAAAGGAACCCTTATACAAACATTACCGAGGATGCCTGATTGCACAGTGGCCAAAACATGAGTCTTGAAGAGATGTAAATAGAACAGTTTCTCCGCACTTTATGTCCACCAGCTAAATCAACACAGTTGCTCAAGAATATCGCTCCTCCTGGGAGGGGACTGGAGACAAATCTCAACACAAGTGAAGCAGCAGCTGCCACCATCATGTCTACGAAGAATTTAATAATGAGTTCCATAAGCGAGTGCTCCAATGCGCATCTGGGCAGCCCAACATGCAGCTCCAATGTGCATCCAATAAGAGACATTCTCTAGGCAGGGGTCTGCAAAGTACAGCCAGGGGGCTGGTTTTTGTTTGTCCCTGGAACGAAGAATGGTTTTTTACATTTTTAAATGGTTATAAAAAACGAAAACAGAAACAGCAACAACCAACAAAGAACCAGGGCCTGCAAGCCTAAGATATATATTATCTGGCTGTTACAGGAAAGATCTTCCAACCCCTGCTTCCAAGCAGTCAAAACAATGAGAATCAGAATAGTCGGTCCTCAGAGCTATTGGATGTCCGAAGTTAACTAAGTGATCGATGCTGTTGTTCAAAATATTTTCTGAGTCTCCAGTAAGCTCCAGACGTTTCTCTAAGTTCTAGGGGGGGAGAAAGTAAGTGCAGAATAGAACTACCTACTAGAAGGAGAGAGAGTGAGGCGATAAATGGTAAGCCCACCAGTTAGCTCTTGCCGTATGAGCCTAGTATTCAGTGGTACAAGAGAATGTAGTTGTTTATTATTTCTGAGAGGTCCGTGAGTGTGCAAGGGCCCTGGGGTCTCCGCTGGTCTACCTGGGCTCTGGCACCTGTGACAGGCCCAGGCTGACTGGGCTGGGCTGGGCTGGGTCAGCTATGGAAGTACTTCCAGTGGAAAGTTATGGATCCCAGCTGGGCTCGGCAGGGGCAGCTCTGCTCTTTTCCTCTTTGTGGAATTAGCTAGCAGACCCAGGTGCCCTGTTCTGTGATGAAGGCAGAGCCTCAAGGGAGCACATGAAACTTTAAATAGGACTCAACACTGGGAAGAACACCATCTAGATGAGCGTTTCAGAACCTCAGCCGGCACCAGGCTCATCTTGCAGAGGATGCTATGGGTTCTGGGGGTCACCCTCAGAGAAGTCCTGGTCTGATTGAGTCTGCTTCTGGTGAACTGAGACACAGCATGGAATCCGGAGAAATTTTATTTCGGAAAGAGCAGTGAAGAATAAGTCACCTTTTAGAGCATGCTCTAATTTGTTTCAAAGGCGACTTTACTTACAGTAAGTTGAGAATTCAAATGCTTTGGTGATAATAACTCCTTTATCAGTCCTCGGAAATGCGGACAAATCCTCCTTGGAGGTTCATATCACTGAATAAAAACTGCGATGGGGTCATAAAGGAAGAATCAGAGTAGCCGGTTCTGCATACATAAAATCCTAGGAGGCTTCTCGATAAACACAAAATCAATGCTATGAGAAAACCAACCTGTCAATATTTCTAATTAGGGCTAACCCCGGCGCTTGGGAGGGTCGTGAACGGAGCGTGTCACACGGAGAATGTACAAAGCCACTGGGAAGGCAGCTGGGCTGGTAGAGGGAAGTGGGGACCAGGAACTATGAACCGAGGTTTTCCACGGGTTTCTGCGTGATGGCTGAGGCCAGCTGTGTTGGCAGAAAATCCTTGAAACCCCTTCCTGGACGCTTGGTTCAAATATAAGCTGCTCGCCACCTGCAGAAACTAAGCCAGCTTCCTTAGAAGGAAATCCTCACAGTCTTTTGTCTGAAATATGTTCTCCCTGGAATGTCATGACATATTGAGTCCTCTACAATCATTTCCTGAATGAAGATGACTCAAGCTGACTCTCGTCTTTCTGCACACACCACATTATATTATCCATTTATAGGAAGTGAACATGGGAAACTGGGCCGTTCTTTCTCTTCCCTCCGAGCTGCAGTCTTAACATATGCATAGCCAATTGACCCCTGTTACAATGTTTTCCCCCTCTTTTAATGTTTTCTTTCCGTGGTTTTTTTTTTTACCAAAGATTATACAAAGGGTCTTTGTGATAATGACTTTAAATCATTCATGCATTTTTTATCCCGTCTTCACACAGCCTGACATCTTGTTCATTCTTTCTGACTGGTGCTCTGCATAGAGCAGATGTTTTCACTGAGCTATGATGATTTTTAGATCTTATTCTCAGGAGGCTACAACCAATTCAGAGCCCTTCAGCATAGACGAGGCATTTAATTTGCTCTTTCCAGGAAGTTTCACCTTGTCTACGGTGGATTTCATCTGCCATCATGTTGCCCAATTACTGGGTTTTGTTCAGCCCATCCACGATGCTTCATCATCCTCTCTGGTCTTGACTAACCTAATAATTTTGTGTCATCAGCAACTTTCACCCTCTTGCTTCTCAGTCACATTTAATGCTGTTAACAATCGGCATTGGACTCTCTTCCCCATACCTATGGTACTTTTGATACTGGTGGGCAGCTGGAAGGTCATGCGGGAGGGAATTTCAAGATCAAACCTTCCCTAGGTTCTATCAACCAATCTTACCTGATCCACTTTTGCAGAAAAACTATTTTGACCACTTTTTTTCTGCTGCTACTTTTGGATCAAATACACACTTGGGGCTTCAGGTATATCACTTCTCAGGTCTTGGTTTCTCTTGCTCTTCCAGGAGGAAGACCAGTTTATATATCCCAATGTAATTCCACAATCTGATCCATCATCTTCTCAGATACACCATTTTGATGTGTTTTAGCTCTAAAAAAATACAAGATACTTTCCACAAATATTTCTATTTTCCACAAATATCTCTATAATCTTGTGTAAACCCCCCCCCCCCAGGGATTTTGTGACCCAAAGGGTGGAAAGTGACACCTAGTCTGGGAGTCTGAAGGTGGTGGAAGAGCAGTGTGCTGTCGGGGGCATCCACATGGGCCCCAAGGAACTTGCTCAAGCTGAGACCTCTGCCCTATCCATTCCCCCTTTTCCATAACTCCTCAAGTCTTGCCACCCATACAACCTGAGCATTACACTATGACAGGAAAAAACAAACTCCAAGTCAAAGCAGTGACAACGACTGCAGCAAGATCACAAAACATAACCCTATTCATGACTCTTCTACAAACTCCCATGTTTTCTCCCACCACTGAATCTGAGCCCTCCCGCTCCTTGGTTATCACTGTGCCAACATTTTTCTCTGAAGCCATCACTACTCTGACTGCCCAGTCTGTGCAGGTGTGAATTCCACCTGCTTCTGCCTCTGTTTACCAAAACTCCCATCCTCCCAGCCACGTGCCTTGACTCTTCATCCTTCTCCAATATGACTGGTCCAGGGACACCCGACACCTCCCAGTGCCATGCTACTCACAGATCAGAATGACATGCTGGTCTTTCATTGAATCTCTGCTGCTGCTGAGAGGTAAGGTCATCTTCAAAAAGGAGAAAATAGTTACATGAATGTGTGTTTTCATGACAATTTTATACACAAATGCAAACCATGGGAAATGCTGTAGAACAATTCTAAACATATGTCAGGTAATCTGTCATGGGCTGAAAATGCTTATCAGTTTGTTCAATATCCCCCACAGGTCACCCTGACTACTGAGGAAAAGAAGTTCCATCCATGATTCCAGTTTTATCTCCCACCTCACAGCCAATTCCTTGTTGAATCCTGTTTGCTCTGCCTCCTGGGTATTTTTGGTAAACCCAGCCCATCTTAACAGTGGGATGAGCACAACTCCAGCCCACACTGCCATTTATCACCTGCACTTTTGCATGCACTTTTATCCCATGTTTTTTTGCAGTATGAGTTTCTTGGTCTCCTGATGAATCTTACAGATTCTTCCCTTGACCATCTCCCATCTATTCTTACAGGAGCCAGGGACACTTGCACACACACACACACACACACACACACACACACCACAATTTAGATCAAGTTACTTCTTGGCTCAAGATTTCCCAATGGTTTCTCATCTTTTTGGGAAAAAAAGATGATAGTCCTCACAATAGCCCCAGTGGTCCTGCACCATCCAGCCCACTGCAGTTCTCTGACATCAGGTCCGTCTTTTCTGTGCCCTGGGCCCTTGTCCATCCCTGCTCATTTCTCAGCTCCTATTCCTGTTCCGAGGTTCTGTTCTAGGGCTTGTCTCTGGCTGGGATGCTCTTTCCTTAATAAACCCATGACGTCTTCTCCATTTAGAACTCTGCTCAAATGCCTCCTTGTCCAAAAGTCTTTCCTGACTACCTTCATAAACCAGCTTTCTTCCTCTGCCTGGCATCAATTTACTTTCTTAGTTCCTTAGTTTCTTGCTTATGTGTGTTTGCCCAGTGACTGTCCCTGAGAACAGGGCCCTTATTAGATGAGCTACTCCTACAACCTAGGTTCTGACCACATTGTATGTATTAAGTGTTTGTTGTATAAGTGAGCACATTTTTTTTTATTAAAGAAAAAAAGCATTCATAGTCTAGTAGGAAAAGCAAATCATCAGTGGCTGACTTGTTGGAAAGACCCTTGGTCTGGTAGCATGCCAGCACTGTGATGGGTTCAGCCCACACACTGAACACCCCCCCCCCCATAAAGCATGTCCTGGAATCCAAGAACCGGTGGAGTGGGTTCTGTTCCATCAGCAGCTAGTTATGAGAACTCACCACTCCCATGATTCTGAGATGTTTCACCCCATGTTTCTTACCCATACGATGCTGGAGAGATCCAGTGTGGCCACAATGTCATGGGAACTGAGTATTACTAGTTAAGCTATGTCTTATTTATGGAATACTTACTTAATATTGTACTAATGAAAGAGTATTCAGCAAAGGAAAATCACTTACTGTGCAACCCCATCGGCCCTGAGCATGGGTGATGACTGGCTTTAGAACGCCAACAAGTGCTTGGTGACAGGTTGACCTGGAAACCTCCAGTCTGAGGGATTTACGCCAAGGAAATAAGGCATTATATGTCAAGAACAATGTGTCATCTTTATGTACATGAGCTATTCACTATTTTTTAGTAACGCAAATAATGCAACTCTTAAATGTGTTGTTATAAAATGGTTTTAAAGTTGTATATTTTGTGTTTAATCATCTAAACCCAAAGGGTTATTATATAATACAAGCTTAATCGTTATTTGGAGAAACACTGTTTAAAGGTCTATGGGTAAAGGAGAGGATAAAGTCCAACCCATTCATGAGAAGAAACATCATCGTCATTTAAAATGTGTATACAAAATTTGATAGCACCAAGAAAAATGTATATGTTAAATTAAGAAGTACAGAATAGGAAATATATATATTCTTTGAGTATGATTTTGCAAATTATCTGAGTATATAAGTGGGCACATACTGGAAGAGAATGGACAAAATCAATATTTCGCTAAGGTGGGAAATAGCATTTTCTTTTGAATGTATTTTCTTGTTATTTTATTGTTTGCAATGAAGAATTATAGAAAAGGGAAGGAAGATCTCTTTCAAAGCATAGCTATTCTGCTACCCTGAGGACACGGCTGCTGTTTATTAGCAGCAGCTCCCCAGTGGGCATTCCGCGTGGCCTCATCAGGGCCGCCATGCTTGCCCTACAACTGGCCGCTGCCCAGGCCCTGCCCATGACGCCGCTGGCCTCAGAGGAGCTGGGAAGGTAGTGGGCACAGGGCATACACACAGATGAATGAAATTTAGGCAGAGGACATCAAGAGACTCAGGAAAAGAATGAGCCACATAGAGGAAGAAATGCCAGAGAGATATGGAATAGGGAGTCACATGACAACCAAGACATAGGCCTCGCCCACCTGGTCATTGCTACCAATGTTGTCCTTGCTCTGAACCAGGTGGGCTTCCTACAGGTCAACGACGTGACATGCTTCCGGGTGGGAACATTTAGGAAAGGACCATGCCCACACCAGCTTTCCCAAGCTGCTGCTTCAAAAAGCTAATTTCCATTTTGTCAACCTAGCTGCGTGTACACAATATTTGGGTCCTTTTGGGCTGTTTAACACAGTCCCATACAGGTAGAGGCTTATAAACAACAGGAATTCATTTCTTACAGTTCTGGAGGCTGGAAATCCAAGATCAAGCTGCTCTCAACTCTTCCTCCCAAAGACCCCACCTCCTAATACCATCACCTTGGGGGTTAGGTTTCAACACATAACTTTTGGAAAGAATCATTCAGCCTAGAGATTGGAGTGATATACACCACCAAACCCCCCAAAAATACAAAACTAATTTGTAATTATACTTTAAGCAGACATTGTTATGCATTTGCTATTAGAAACCACATTTTTTTTACTTTAAAAACATTTTGAATTCAAATGCACATGAAACATTTCAAAGGTGACAAAAATAGCTGAAATTAAATTCTCTTTAAATTACTTACAGAAATCATCAAAGATGTGTTTCCATTTGATCTTGATCTAACATGAAAATGTTTTTCAGAGGCTTCTTATTATCAAAGGGGCAAACATATAAATATATCCACTGACGGAGTTTTGTGTATCTGTCAAAAGAATGTTATATGCCAACTACTTCAGTTGCCTGTTTTTCTTCATTAATGTGGAAATTGAGGAGCAGAGAGAGTGAAGGGGCGCCGATGACCCCTGTCGTCCGGGAGTGACAAGGAGACCCTTCCCCGCAGCCTGTCCTGTATGTAATGCAGGCGGTGAGTCCACCTGGAGCGTCCCACGCCGGACACCACATTAGTTCCTGGGGCTGCAGTAACAAGGGACCGCCAACAGTGGCTTTCAACAAAAGAAATTTATTCTTTCAGTTCTGGAGGTTGGGAACCTGTTGGTAGAGCTGTGCTTCCTCCAGAGGATCTTTTCTGGTCTCCTCCAGCTCCCAGCGGCTCCTGGCAATCTTGGGCTCATAGAAACATCTCTGCACCTGTCTCCACAGGACCTTCTTCCCTCTGTGTCTCTGTGTTATCGCTCTGTGTTGTCTCCCTCTTTTCTAAGGACACCAGTCATTGGATTTAGGGCTGGCCCTACCCCAATATGACCTCATTTTAATTGGGCTAACATCCGTAAAAACGTGTTTCTAAAAGGTCACAGTCTGAGGTTCTGGGAGAGCAGATAATTTGGAGAGGCACTGCTCAACATAGTATGGGAGAAATAACATTACTGAAGCAGAGCGCAGATGGGGAGATGGGACCCTAACAGAGGCACAGCGGGGACGGCACAGGGCAGGGTGCTGGTTCACACTGCAGTCACAAAATGCCACTTTGGAAAATGTGTGTGCATGCAGCAGCAATATTTCAAATAGCCCTAATTACAAAGGTAAGCCTTCCCTAGTGCAATGACAATTAAATAAATAAAGCAAGAGGGGATTATGGAGAAACAGGGTATCTCCTCACAGGACGATTTCACTTGTGGCAGGTCAGCCGTGGGCTGGACCTGCCAGCAACTAGGATGCCTTCACTTGGGGACACAGGCACGTGGACAGGCAGGCATCCTGCTGCTTTTTAATTGGAAATGCCCGGAATCAATGGAGGCTGAATTAAGCTCAGGCTAAGAAAGTACAGAAGCATTTAGGAAAGTTTTAGGGTAAAAGGTCCAAATGAGCAGATTCTACATTGAGACTTTAAACAGTGTAACAAAACTAGACGGCGCTAAATCCTATTTAAGGAATATTCACGTGCTGGGTGTGAGGTTATGTTCTTTCACATTTACAAGCAGATGCTCAACTCCCAGTTCAATGGATTAATAAAAGGAGGCCGCTGAGACCCGGTAGGGCCACATGGCCTGCCCAAGGTCACAGACGTCGTGTGCACACATGCACGTGCCATCACTGTAGGTTGCCGGGGTCCTGGGAGAAGTGGAACCCTCCAATGAAGTAGCCCTTATCACATGCAATGGGCAGGGGCTGGTCCTGGACCCTCTGTTCCCTCTCTTGGGTCTTCCCGTATCACCCGGGTCCAAGACATCTCCTTGTCGGAGCATCACACGGGTCTTATGAAATGGATGATTAAATAAAGGCTTAAAGTCATCATTTGTTTCCCTACTGCCAACCCTTAGGATTTTTTTTTTTTGTTGTTGTTGTTGTTCTTATTGTTGTTGTTTTGTTTTAGGTCAGAACTCTTTTAAAGAAAACACATGCAACTTTCTACTTAGGAGTGGCCAAACTGAAATTCCAGAGTGATTTACTTCAAACCACCATTTATCCCTGATCTTTCTCAATTTCTCATTCTTACCTACTTGCTACTTGAGCTTGAGCTTCCAAGTGGAGGGGCTGAATTCTGAATAGAAGGCCTCTTTATCTTGACATACAGCGCAGGCAAATAAGAGAGAAGCAATATAGCTTAATCATGCGGTAGCAGCCCAAATCCAGGCAGGGTGCAGCCTGCCTTTCTTGATGAGGTTCTGTTGATCAAGAATGGCAGTGGGAAGATTTGTTCAGGGATCAGAGTTCTTTTCTACTCTATTTGAAATAGAGCAATACTTCTTGTGCAATTCAAGTTATCCCACCTCAGTGATGACGTCTGGGGCGGGGGAGAGCTTGTGACATATCATATTTATATGAAATCATAGCCTGTTATTTCCAATTTCCTTAGGAAAGCTATCATTAGCAATACTTAGTGACCAGCTTGAGGCCAAAACCCAAGGTTTTCTTACCTCGAGAAGTCATACTCTGTAGCAGGGACTGGCTGAGAGGAGGTTAGGGCAAAATGCAGCCCTTGCCCCAGACGGCAGCCTAGATGGCCATCACCTTTCCCTAGCTGACAGGTGGTCTGGATGATAATTTGTCTGTTCATGTTTGGCTGTGACCTTCCCTGCTCTGCCATCTCTGAGCCCCCACAAGCTATCCAAAGTCATGCTGCCATTGAGATTTTTTTCTCTTCACTGAAGATAAGAAAGGCACTCCTTAATTTGGTCTGATTCTAGAAGCATCTTGCCACTGAACGGATATACAATATCACATCGCTATACACAACGTCATTTACCTCCAGAGGCTGACTTTCTTTTACAGCGGCTGGAAATACCAAATATGCAGTTTCAGATAGAAAAAGTGTCTTTCCTTGAAGCGTTGGCAAGTGATCTATGTTGCTTACCTTCTGGAATAGAAGTCAGTAAAAGAGCTTCATATTTTAAAAGAAAATTCGTACTTTAAAGAAAGAAAAATAAATCAAGAACAGTGTCGTGAGGGAAACTAGCTAAAATAAACTATGATTTCCTTATCTCTCCAGTTTTCCATTAGTGAGCACGGGCACCAGACAGTGTAGAAAGTAGTTTTTAAGGAATATCCTAACATGGTCTGTGTCCATTTTCCTCGCTCTGTGTTTTGCTGCCTCCCCCAGGAGGAGGCTGGAGGACTGTGGTTGTTGAGGTCAGGTCGGTGGCACACCCCATTCCAGCTGCTGCTGTATGTGAGAGAGCAAGTCACAGGGGACAGGGCCCAGAGGAATCGTCTGCATCCTGTGGTCCATGGCCCTGCCTGTGTCATCAGGACCTCCAAATGAGTGTCACAGCCCAGCTCAGCATATGGGGTCCTTGCAGGTTGATGAGGGATGTCTCTCTCTCTCTCTTTCTCTCTCTCTCTCTCTGTTTTAAGATTTTATTTATTGATTGATGAGAGACACAGAGAGAGAGGCAGAGACACAGGCAGAGGGAGAAGCAGATTCCCTGCAGGGAGACTGATGTGGGACTTGATCCCAGGACCCTGGGATCATGCCCTGAGCCCAAGGCAGATGCTCAACCACTGAGCCACCCAAGTGCCCCTGGAGATGAGATCTGAAGTTAAAAAGGATGCTCAAATCCTTACCCAAATAAAAAAAAAGAGTCATTTAGAGCACATCTGCCAGCAGCCGCATGCCGTGCTGTAAGGACTGCACTCCTTGGTGGGTGGACAGGGAGGGCCCCGCGGCAGCCCCTCACCTTCTGCTGGCACAGCCACATGAGGACATGGCTCCTCCATGAGGAAGTGGGAAGTCTGGCTTCTGCATATGTTGAACCCCCAGAAGCCATTGATTATTTTAACCAGGCTCAATTTGTCTTTGAAAGAGACATTTTAAAAAGCAAAAGAGCTTAAACAAACATGAAAGTAATCTAATTCAGACATAAACATGAAAGTTAATAAGATTACCATGAATTGATCTGAATATTACTTAAAATAATTAGAAATGATTTTTGATGGCGTGCCATTCCAGTCGGGACACTTTTATGTTACATTAGGAGGCCAACGGATTATTGCTTTCCAGAATATTTTCTTGTTGTTTATGACCTTCAGAAGAAGGATCGGTGTTGGCAGACGCATCAATCAAGGCCTCCCCCCATGATGGATGAGAGTTCTGCATCTGCTGGAGCCCTGATCCTGGCCTGCCATGCTTCTTCACACTGTCTTCATGTGGAAATGGTACCTTTGTCCTACTCAAATCAGTTGCTTTCTCTCCACCTTAATTCACAGATATATAATTGCAGAGGAGAAATTCAGCCCCCCCCCACCCAATCCCATGGCACAAACATATGAAAAGAAATGTTCTTAAGCATTGAAAGCAGAAGGTTGTACCTCAACATAAGTGTGAAGACTCAGGCTCCTGTAGGGTCAGCGAGTCCAGGATGCACCATGTCTCTGGGCCAACCAAGGCCAGGGGACCCTGAGCAATACATGGTTTTTTTTGTTTGTTTGTTTTGGAGAGAACTCAGACATCGTCAGCCCTTCAGGTTAGAAGCTGTTATCATTGCTAAGGGGTTGTTATTTAGTCAAGCACAGGAGCTTTCTGAGACATCTGGTGAGTCTCTCGTGCTGAGGGCTCTGTGTTCAGCTTTTCCACAGGGAAAAGAGAATTCCAGAGAATTCCTGCAGCTTCCACTGTCATGATCCAAACACGCATCTGACAGAGCATGCATTTGATACCACACAGATCACCCTACCGACCTGCTAGTGAGGTAGCAAACTACCTGGTTATTAACTATTGTACTTCTCTGCATCTAACTTAAAAAAAAAATTAGGGCCTAATGTTACTCATCTTCATGGTACTTAACATTCAGTCCAGAAAAATGGCATCATCATTGGCATACCCATTCTTTAGTTTTTCAGAGAATGTGAATAAGTTAGGCAGAGTAGGTTATAGAAACATTAAGGGTAAAAGTTAATAAGAACAGAAAATATTGGAGAGAGTATTAGCAATAATAACAATCCAGTGTATCTTAAGTATCATATAAAAGTGAGTAGTTTGTGTTTACCAACCATAATATAACAGCTGATCCTTCTTGTTACTTTGCTCTGGTGTTGGCTTGAGTAGCTCAGACGTGTTGAGCTCTTCCCATCTTTTATGAGGACACATGCCTTTTGGCTTCATACAGAATAAGACAGATGTCAATTTGGAAGGGTTATCATGAAAAGCTAGCATAAGAGTCATATTTATACTCCTCAAAGCTAATTTCAAATAACACTATTTTATTGAAAAATAAGCCAGAATAATAAGTCTAATTGTAGTTGGAAACAGTTTTCCAGGTATGAAATTTAAATAAGTAATGCACAAATATGAAGAAAATGTGAATTGTAATGACCTAAAAAGCCTTAATGAAGATAACTAACCAGTCATTACTTATCTCTTTTGAGGATTAGATATTGGAAGATTGGCCTTTAAATCTTTACTGATAGTTACAGTTGGATGTTGTCAAGTCCTTTATGTCCTACTGTGGACAACAAGCTCAAAAAATAGACCTGGATGTCTTTCGCAAGCTTGGGAAGCCAGAAGACCCTTCCACTGAGACTGGAACTTCACTTGCACTCCGAGTGGGGCAGCTCGTCCCCCCACCCCAGGACACAGCAGGGCAGAGGCTGACCAGATCGCTTCTCCTTGAGAAACAACAGGAGTTCCCAAGTGGCAAGGAAACCCAAGGTCATACCATGAACATTTTTTAAAGGACTTTCATAAAATACATGAAATGTTGTATTTCCATGCTCTCTTGCATTTCCCTAATTGTTTTACAATTTTCCTGTAAAGGAATACATGCAGGATACATTGGTAAGAGGTACCAAAAACTAAAATGTACTTTCCCGCCGAGTAGGAAAAAAAAAAGTGTATTGTCAGCAAGTCCATTTTTATTTTGGCTTTTTTTTTAAATCAGTTTTGCTAAAGTATAATTTAGATATACTACTAACAGCTACCAATTTTAGGGGAAAATACAAAGAGTATTGACAAGTCTAGATGTTTTTTCTAGCCATTGCAACACATCATGATATAGAACATTTCATCCCTCCAACATATCTCCTTGGGCCACTTTGCCATCCATTTCCTCTTCCCATGCCAACCCCTGCTAATCACTACAGTTCTAACATGGTTAGAAGTTCATGGAAATGAATCATACAGCATGTTTGGTCCTATTGCACTGAAGAGGCACCGCATTGTGCTACCAGCCTGACATCTTATGCATTTGTTAGGAACCCTTGCAAGACTCATTATAAAAAGTGAAGATTCCTTTGATGTTAACCAATTGTGCACACTCATATTTTCTCAAGCGCATGAGCAGCCTTGGTTTTATTCTGTGATATAAACTTGGATTTCCTTATCACTCAGCTAAACATCATTAGATCTCAGAATGGGAAATATTCAATCTACTGCAGCAACTCTCACTGACCAGTTTCTGGACTGTGGGTGACACATCTTGCTCTTTGACAATTAATGTTTTCATTAAAACCAACATGGGAGAAACCCATGATGACCAAAGTGGTGAGGAAAGCTGTGTTTTTTTAAGCCTCTAAGATCATAGATGGTCTGATGGTTTTGGACCAAGAGTGTTCAGGAGCTATCTGCGGAAGCCAGGAGGAATGAGTAGCCCTCATGTGCAACTAACTCATGCACCAAAAGGACAGCCTTGGGATGCCAGGTGCTCACTCCAAGCTCAGAGGTAATGAGGGAGACACCAGCAGCATATGAACACTTTGTATGATGTGAAAAATAGTCAATTTAGCAAGAGCCCTTCCTCAGATGCCTCATATGTCAATGTTCAATAGACAGAATATGGTTTTATGACAACATTTTATCAAGACTTTTAGGTAATATTTGACAAATTAATCAATGTGGGTGTTGTTGGGCACTACTTTCTATCAATATTAAACAGCAAGAAGTCCAGAACTCTGACATTTACTTTTGAGGTTCTAGTGACACAAGGCAATTATAACAAGTGGATGCTTTAAAAATATTCCTGCTGCAATAAATAAAAGGGAGATGAAAACTATAAGCCATAATTGGAAATGGGCTCCCTTTCTATGAAAAGATGAAAAGAAAAACAAAAATAAACAGAACCTTGACATGCAGTAATTGGAGTTGTCATATTTCATCCCAAGTAATTAAAGGCTAAACCCATTTTCTAAAATTGTATTGTTTAATTATAAAAGTAAATAAATATAATTAAAAAGTTAGATATTGCTAGATATACTGTCAGCAAAGCCCTGGAATATATCAAATAATATTTTGAAGATAGTTTTTGTCATTTCAAATGACTATGAAGCAGCCCTGTCACCACAAATGATGAAAATAACCAAGATATTGCAATAATTACTCCTTCTATTTATTCTCATGCTGTTTGAGTGTAAACAAAAAGAAAATGCCTTTTCCTATTTAGTCTCAAAATACATATCACCCACCTGTCAGAAAAGGCACAGTTGAGAATCTGAAGAGATATATATTATTTTGGAGGCCACTAATTTGTCTACAGGTTAAAATGATAGAACCATGTAACGAGCTCATGGAAATGTTCTTGCACAAAAAATTCATAAACATTTCCATGCTCAGTGTGAACACTTTGCCTCCAGAGTAGGTAAAATTTCCTGCAATATTTGGATCTACTGTTTCTGTGATCAATTAAATAATACTAAGCAAAATGACTGGTATATGTTGTGATTGATTTTTCATTTTTAGACTAACATGGAGAAGGCAATGTGCTCTGGGTACTAACAGTCTGCATTTTATGGTTGGTCCTCCAACTCCAGATTTAATATCAGGGACAGAAATGTCAGCTACAGTCATTGCCCCTCCTCTGAGAAGAGTTACCAGCAGTGTAGGCAGGCAGAGACTCCCGGGATGCCTCTTTCCAATAGTCTATATTCACACTCAGGATGTGTCTTAACTCCCAGGCATTGCAAGCTGGGGGGTGTGCAGCACTCTCTGATGATGGCCATAGCGGTTCCAACTGTGTTAGTCCCAGACTGCCTTAACCACAGACCGCAGGCTGGAGGCTTTTGACTACAGACACTATTGTTTCATGGTTCTGGAGGCCAGAAGTCCAAGACCATGGTTCTACCTGATGGGATTTCTGCTGCGGGACCTCTTCTTGACTTTGAGATGGATAGCTCCTGCCTATGTCCTCACGTGCCTTTTCTCAGTGTGTGCCCTAGGAGGCGGGTGGAGAACACTCGATGTCTTCCTGTGAGGACACTGATCCTATTGTATTAAGGCCCCATCCTTACGACCTCATTTAGGTTTATTTACTTCCTCCTCCCCTTATTTATGTATTTATTTGTTTATTTATTTAATTTTGTATCCTTTATATAAATTTAATTTAGTATTATCAGCTTCAGGGGTAGAATTTGGTGATTCATCAGTTTTACATAAACACTCAGTGCTCATTCCATCATGTGCCCTCCTGAATGCCCATCACCCAGTTATCCCACTCCCCACCTACCTCCCCCACAGCGACTCTCAGTTTTTATTCCTAGTGTTTCTTGTCTCTTACGGTTTTTCTCCCTCTCTATTTTCAGCTTATTTTATTTTTTCCTTCCCTTCCCCAATGTTCAATTTAGGTTTATTTATTTCCTTAAAGGACTCTTTCCAAATACAGCCACACTAGGGATTTGGGCTCCAACTTATGAATTTGGGGGGGAAACAAACATTCAATCCATCACATTCTATCTCAAAATGTGTGTCCTTCTCTCATGCAAAATACACTCTTTCATCTCTGTCCCAAAGCCTTATCTCATTCTCCGATCACCCCTAAAGTCTAAAGTCCAAAGTCCCTTCTAATTATCACCTACATCTCGTGACACTGAGACCCCAGGTATTATTCATCCTCAGGCAAAATTCCACTCCAGTTGCAAATCTGTGAAAACAGACAAGTTATGTGCTTCCACAATACAGTGATGAGACAGGCTCAGATGAGCACTCTAATTCCCAAAGGGAGAAACTGGAAGGGGGAACTGGTAACAAGGTCCCAGAGACTCCCAAATCCAACAAAGAAAATTCCATTTAGAGCTTTAGGCTCAAAAGGAATCCTCTGATCTTGATGCTCTTTCTCCCCATCACCAGGTCTGCTGAGACACCAGCACCATTCTCATGGCTCTGGGAAAAGGTCCTCCCCCAAGGCTCTGGCCAGGGACATCCCACCCACTGCAACTTAGAAGTACCCCCCCTCCCACTTTGGAAGCCAGGAGGGAACTTTCCTGCCCCTGGGCCTGTGGTGGGAATGGCAGTCCTGAGGGTGTCCCATGGCCTTCCTGCTTATTCTTTCCTTTTCTCAGAGGGCACTGCAAGAATGCAGACGGGTCGTGTATCAACTCATCCTATAGAATCCCAGAAGTACAAATCCTTCCTCTGTTTTGTCTCATCCTTGTTCCCTTCACTTCAAACTGGCAGTGTCTCTGGTGGTGTGTCCCTGAGCCTGTCTGCATTCTGGCCTCTGCTGAGACAGCTGGTTAAACCTGGTAGTGGTTGCCATGATCTTATCAGATGACCACTCAGCCATTGCCTAATATTCTCTTTAGGGCTAATGCCTTCATTTTGCTATAAGATGGACAGGCTGAGACTTTTCAAAATCTTCAAGTTGTGGTTGTCTGTGCTTAACAATTTGTTTATTTTTCTCCTCTTTCATTGTCCTCTAAGTGGTGAGAAGAAACCAAGCTGCTGCTTCAACACCTTGTGAGAAATGGGCTCCTCTAAATACCTGATTTCATCATTCATGGAGTTTACCTTCTGCAAGACTCTCTCATCTGTGGTTCAGCCACACCCTTCACCACTTTGTAACCAGGACTGCCTTTCCTCTGGTAACTTGTCCCCCACTCCCTGTGCTTCATGTGATTATGGAGACTGACAAATCCTCAGATCTATAGCCGGCAGCCTGGGAATTCAGGAGAGCCAGTGGGGTAGTTCTGGTCTGAAAGCTGGCAGCCTCAAGACCCAGGAAGACTCAATGTTTCAGTGTGAGGCCAAAGAGTAGAAAAAATAAAGTTCTAGCTTAAACCAAAGAAGGACTTCCTTTTATTTAGGGGAAGGTCAGCATTTGTGTCCTCTTCTGATCTTCTGGTCTTCAACTGGTCTTCTGGCCTTCAGTCCACCCAAATGAGAGGACAATCTGCTCAGTTAGCCAATTTACATGTTAAATTCATCCAAGAATAACTGCCTCATAGAAACAGAGAGTTTCTTAAACAGAGAATTTTAATCAAATATCTGGGCACTTTATGGTACACAGTACAGTCAAGTGGACACATAAAATAAATCATCACCCCGCCTCTAGCAGCTCACTGGGCCAGTTGAGGCTGAACTGGGACCCAGGGAACCCAAGGGCTGGGAGTGCCATCTTGCCGCTCCCAGTGTTGATAATCTACTGTCCAGTTCCAGCTGCGAGCACGAAGAAAATGACCTCTGTACCATCTGATTTAACCTTTTCCAGATATTTTAAATGTTTACTTCTCTAAAGAGGTAAACTAAAGTTTGAAGTTCACATTCAAATATGAATTTTATATAAACAATTCATTTATTTCTAGTATAAGCATGTTCTGTGCAATATCTGGAACATACACGAAAAATACCTGTTGTTTATCTGAAATTCAAATTTACCTGGGTGTCCTATATTTTCATTTGCTGCATATAAAAACCTTATTTTATTTTTGGAATGCTATTTTAGATTATTTTTCCAAATAGTATTTTTATGTAATATGAATAAGAGAAAAAAGAGTGGATTTTTGAAGAGACTATTTAGAAAATGCACAAATAAAGTTCAGTTTAAAAGAAATTGATCCAAGCATATTAACTGCATGGAGTAAATTCAAAAGATAAATGCATATAAATATTTCTAAAAAGAAAACTAAAACAAGAAATTTTAACATTCAAAGATGTTCTGAGGTCATCTTTAAGTAGATCTTTCAGATACAAAGTATAGAACAACACAAATATTACAAAGTATCGAAGGCTTTATAGCGCGGACAGGTTTAAGAGATGATACAGTGTACTGCGCCCTAATGTGAAGGGGGCCCAGGCTCAGAAACAGCAGGAAAGCTAAATAAAAATGTTGCAATGAAAATCATCCAGATCAAAAATAGATAATCCTTCGTTAACCTTCACCTGCTTACTGTTGTTAGGTAAATTCTTTATCTGTGATATCAATTATACACTTGTTTTGTCCAAACTTGTATTTATTTTAGCAAAGATATATATATCCTATATATATCCTATATATCGCTCAGGCGAGCTTTCTCATTCCTTCATATATATATATCTTTATAGATCTATAAATATCTATGATATATATCCTTATATAGATATTTATCTATAAATATATCAATATATAATTTATAAATAAATATAAATAAATATATTTATGTCTCTATAAATGATTTGAGATATATAATATATATAATTTTAGTAAAGTTATATATACGTATCTCAAAGCACCAGTAATGTATAAGATCCTGCTCCCTCAGTATTCTACTTGGGCTACAGCTCAGGGTAGAGCATTTAACTGTTAAGATAATTTAAATGTTCTGTTTTTTGGTCCATGACCATTGATTCATTTCAAAAGCTTTTATCTGCTCTCTTCCTTAGTGACAGTCATTGTTCTCCACCCTGGATGACCCTTGACCCAAATTTGGAAAAAAAAAAATCTCTAGAATAAGCCCCGAAGGAATCATTCATCCTTAATGCATCTAATTACTACCTAGAAAATGCGAGCAACATTATGCAGAAATTATAATGAAAACCAACCTATGTAATGTTTCAGCTCAGTGATTTCCTAATTATATTAGGTTAAAATGTAAATATTTTCTAGCAAGGAATTTGGAAACTATGACATTTTGTTGAAAAATAAATCAGCTAAAACCAGATGGTACCATCATCACTTCATATAGCAAAGTGTCTCTTGGCTGCTTTATCCATACCTTATACCTATTGGGATTTCTGTATATTTCTCTCAAATTAAAAACACACATCTAAATTAGATATATATTTTCTTCATGATCATCTAAATGGATGAATGAATAAATTAAAAGTTATTCAAATTGGTGTTTGGCATCATGAGAACAAAGGGCTAATATGCTCCAACACACAGCCTTCCCTTCCTTGCTGGGAAGCTGCAGGGGTGCATTGTCAGCAAATTTATTTGGGGAGGTTACCATGATTGAAGGTGCTGACTTTCTCTGCACAAATAAAATAACACAGTAAAATGGATACTTTCTTAACATCCTCTTTACCATTATATGTTTTCTAATTGGAAGATTTGAAGCAAGGTGGTGAATAGAATGATAAAATATCAGTTCAGATGTTTTGTTTTTAATAAAAATTTTAATGGCCAACATGTCAAGGCTGTTTCATATCTTCCTATACATTTTAATACCTTATGATATCTTTACCTCAAATTATGTTATAATGACCATTCACACACACACACACACACACACACACACACACACACACACACATATACCTTTACAATGCCCAGATGGTTCATCTGATCCTCGAATTAGTGCAATATTAAAATGGGAAGAGAAATCAGAGGAGGGGAGGCCCAGTCCCCAGCTGCATAGCCCCCCAGCTGGATGACACACCTGTTCACACATGAAGGATGCCTTCATTTCCTCATCACATCTCGGTGTTTGTTCCACACGCCCCAACTCCGCTCAGAGTCGCCTATGTTTGACTTTTCTTACTTTCAGGATTCAGGGCCAGCTTACATCTGATTCAATCTAAGAGAAAAGAGATGGCAGCTGTCCTTTGGAGGACAGTAGCGACCAAAGCGGGACAAGATTCCTGCTCTCCGTGGGTTTGGGTTTTCCTGATGAGCTGAGACCATCTATAAGAACAGGATCAACTAGCAAATGCTATGTCATGTTCCAGGGGGAAGTGTGTTTAGCTTTGGTGGCAGAGAAGTGGAGCCCAGGAGTGCCAGGGCATCTGAAGTGGGGATGTATTTGCAATTTGAAATAAGATATGTAGGATAGGAATCATTGAGAATGTGGGATTTGAAGGTGAGGGAATCTACCAGGAAGCTACCTGAAGGAGAAGACTTGCTGGGGAGGGAAGGGCCACTGTAAAGGCAGAAGGAGAAACTACATGTGTTGCAAACCAAAACCTGCACAGAGGTCAGGGTTGCCAGGACCACGTGAGCCACTGGAAGGAGCAAGAGAGTTAGAGCAGGGGGCCCATCGAAGAGAATCCAAGCAGGAGCCATTGTAAGGGTTTGAACAAAGATGAGCCACCATCTGACTCACATTTCATTAGGCTTACCCGGACACCATCTTGAGGATCGCGTCCCTAAGAGCAAAGCCAGAAGCCAGGAGAACACAGAATAATCCAGGTACAGTGCAGGGCGCACTCAGGCCAGGGTCACAGCAATGGAGGCAGGAAACAGCAGGCAGGGGCTGCATATATTTTAAAGGTAACTCCAACAAAATTTCTTAAAGTCCTTCAAGTAGAATCTGGAAGAAAGGATAGAATCCAGGATGGCTTTGGGAGTTTGGATCCGGAAGGATGTCAGGACATTGAATGCCTGCCATCCTGTCTTCCTTGATACTGACTCCTCAGTTCCCATGAAGTCTCTGGATGAACTTGGGTCTTTCAGTCTCTTTCTCATACTTATAGCAGCTGACTATTGCCAGGACTCTTCCCTGTTTGCTCCCTGGCTCCTGACCCTATGATCTTCAGGACCACCTTTGCCTCCTTCCTCCAGTTCTTAGGTGGTCACTCAATCCTCCGGAGATGATGTGTCCACATTATGTGCAGCGGGCTTTCCTTGCTGTTTCTACAAACTCTAGACAATGCACAGGGTATGCTAGGCATCTTCTACATGATATGTGGCTTATGGTAAAGAAAATCCTTAATTCCAGGGACTATTCAGAATTCTTGTTACAAAGCAGAAACCTGTTTTTGACACACATCTTCTTCTGATAGGTTTTCTGACAGTTACTGGTCTAGCTTGATGGCTTTCCCTAGGAAGTTGCAGAACATTATCATTAAAATTTCTCTGTCTGATGCCAGACCTGTTTAGGAGAATGAAAATATAGTTCCTCCCATTATGCTAAGAACTCACTTGACTGGCACTTTCCACTGACGTTCTGTCTACACCAGGCCCAAATCACCATTATGGTCAATCAAGGGAGTTAAAACCAATCAGTCAAGTCAGATGTCTGATTCAGATACTGAACAGACAGCAGGAACCTGTGGTGTTGAAGATGCATAGACAGTTCTGCGTTCTGTGCCTTCATTCAAGCAACAGCAATCGTAACAGTCCCCTACTGGAGCGAGAGGTATTGGCTGCAACCCCACTGTTCTTGAGCTCAAGCTTCTCCTCGTGCTTGAGAAGGGATAAGTGAACAAACAGTGTGTCAGGCCTTTCTTCATGGCCCGTGCACTTAGTGTACACATGACAAGTACCCAAGAGACCTTGTTGGGATGACCATTGGGAAGGGGAGAACACGGGTCATCTAAACATGGAATCCTTTAGAACTATGCTTTATGTAGCTTTGGTCTTGCTTTGTTCCAGCATCTAACTTGGAGTCGAGTCCACGTCCTTGCTCCACGACTCAACTGAATCAAAGACGGATTGTCTGTAAATAGGAATTTGGCACCACAGTTTCTTTCTTCCATGCTGAGTGTCTTAGAGTGCTTGTCATTAAGCCTTTCTGTTTTAAGGAAATCCCACTTGTGTTGACACGGTTTAGAGGCTATTTTGGAAGTTAAACTCACCCATATGTGTCTTACCAAAATTAAGCTGTTCAAGGCATTATGTGCAAAACTCTATCTCTAGCAGGAGCTGACAGGAGTGTGGTCTCCTGTCATGTGCATCCTCTGTGACATGGTAGCCCAGAAAGGGCGCAAAGTGTGTGAGATCAGGGAGGCTAACAGATGAAATGTGGACAAAAGCTGACGTGGAGCCTCCCGCTGTGAGCTCAGAGCTGCTGGGTGGGCTCAGAGGGCGGCTCCTGCCCACGGATGGATGGCCGCCTGCAGACAGGGATCTGGCCTTCTCACTGCACTCCATTCCAACACATAGCTCCTCCTGATGTGATCTATTTGTTGTGCCGTTGTAGCTGTTTGGCTGACAATGATGATGATTTGCTTTATTTTTTTAAAGATTTTATTTATTAGAGAGATAGAGAGATCACAAGGAGGGGGCACAGGTAGAGGGAGAAACAGACTCCCCGCTGAGCAGGGAGCTGATGTGAGACTCAATCCCAGGACCCCGGGATCATGACCTGAGCCGAAGGCAGACCCTCCATGGACTGAGCCACCGAGACACCCTGATTTGCTTTGCTTTAGAAGTCTTAAGAATATTTAGCTAAATGCCATTTTGTCTCAGAAATTTGGCTTAGTTCAAGGCAGTCTCAGACAAATTGCCAGGGCTTGTCAAAAAAATTTTTTTAAGAGATCTATTTTTTTAAGGCGTTAAGCAGATCTTAATTATACTCCTAAAGAAGCAACAAAGTGACAGAAGTGCAAACTATGCTTGACAATAATTGTAATACTGTGTTATGATGAAACCCATGCTTTAGAATCTCTACCTTCTCCTTTCTAGACTGTTTCTAGACTGTTTCACTAGCTGCTCAAAAAACCCTGTGGGAAGGACACCTGGGTGGCTCAGCAGTTGAGCATCTGACTTTGGCTCAGGGCATGATCTTGGGATCCAGGATCGAGTCCCACATCGGGCTCCTTGCAGGGAGCCTGTTTCTCCCTCTGCCTGTGTCTCCGCCTGTCTCTACTTTGTATCTCTCATGAATAAATAAAATCTTGAAAACCAAACAACAACAACAAAAAAAAAAAAAAACAAAAAAAACCTGTGAGATCATTAAGGACCCGAGACGCCCTCTGTGCTCCTTTTTGGGAAGATGAAGACAAAGCAGGGCTGGTGGCTGCTCCAGTAACTGGGTGCCCTGCACACCATGTGTCCTCCCTGGCAGGTGTGAGGGTCTCTCTCCTATGTGATATCAAAAGAAAAATTATCTTGCCCACTAGTATGCATTTTAGTAAGTTATGAAATGTGCTAATTATTAAAAAAAAAAGTATTCCTTCAAATCTTTGAACCCTATTTTGGTATTGATCCAGGTCCAGATATTATGTATTATAAGCTATAGGGGAAAAAAGTGGGCCGAACATCACATTGCATATGTGCAATTTGATGTGACAGGCTGTATAATGCTGTAGAAGTATGGCGAGGTATATGAGAGTTTGTTTTTTTTCCTTCAAAATAAATTAAGTACAGACTTCCTCTCTCAAACCAACTAATTATATTTGTGAAGTTTCTATAACCTGTAGATTTTGTTCTAAAAATTGCTTTTGTGTATGGGTTCCGTAAGCAGTTGTACATTATAAATTATCCTACGGAGATCCTTGGGTGCCTTCTACTAGAAGATAAGATTACTTTTCTTTCTCAGCAAACAAGCCAGGATGGTCACCGGCACACATTTTCCTTGTTGAGAAACTATGGGGGCTGTTGATCCTGTGACTCGGGGTGTGGGGTGCACTGCGCGTAAGTGTAATTGTTGCAAAGAAGCATCTGTTGCCCCTTCACAAAATGGGGCAGTGCTGGAAATGGGGAGAAAGACTGTCAGAAAATACCCACTGCTGCATTTTTCCCTGATGCACACATAGTAATTTGATACAATTAGTATTATCTACTTCAGGAGGTCAATTTAGAAAAGTCTTGCACTCTTGAATAGGTTCCAAGGCAATCATATTCTTTCCTCATGCTTGGTAACTGTTTACCTAATTTAACGTGCCTTCTGCGTATTTGTCAGGAGAATATTAATGTTTTACTTTACGATTTTCACCACCTTCCTAATCACTGCTTCTTGTTATTCCTGTTTCGTGTAACATCACCTCTGAGCACAAGCAATGAAACGGGTTTAGGGGGGAAAAAAAAAGCAAATCCTGTATTATATCATCGTCTGGGGAGCGTGATGGTTTCTGCTGTGTTAATTTACACTAAAATCCATGACCCGGGAGCCTGATTGATTGCCAAGGGCAGGAATCCAGCCCCTGGCCTGGTTTATTTTGTGAACTGTAGCCTCAGATACGGCTGCAAGCCACGATGATATTGATTTGATATACACTAGATGGCTCTTTATGCTCTTTGGGAAATTTATTGTGCCGAGTCAGAACCCCAGCAGCCGGGGAGAAGCGGCTCTTTAAATTGAAGAGGGCTCTCATGGTTTGACCCCTGGGCCACTCGGGTTACCAAGTGGCCTGGGCGAGGCTAGGTCGGAGCAGGCCCCGGGGACCGGCGCTCATCAGTTTTGAATGTCAAATCCCTTCAGAGGACCTGAGTTATTGCTAATAGGAACTTGCTTGGGTCTATGACATTTGGATGCCCTATAAGTTAAACATCATAACACTTTCTTCATGTCAGAGTCTTTTAAATTATGGCTGAGCACAGCACCTTTGCTCTGGCCGCTTAGCATTAGTCTGCTGCACAATATGCGGCGACCTGCCTCCGAGCTGGAAGATCAACGCAGCTATTATCAGCCCAAGAGCTACATCGGCTGGATCTCCCTGCGCCCATAAATTAGTAGGCTTGTCATGGGAGCTCCAATTGCAAGAACATTGTTGCCATCTTGTTTCTGAACAATCAAAACCCAGTGGCCTTTGGCAACCCACACAATAAAAGTTAGGATGCAATTCTGATCTTGATAGCTTTTCCTATTTTTCTTGGGGGAAGCGAGGCTCATGCCAGATAAAAGATGGGCAGAGGGAGACACATCACTCTTCATGGGCATCTTATGCATGAAATAGAAAGGGAATCATTTTTGTTAGAACAATTTGCAATCGTCTCTCCTCTTAGGGAGGGCTGCTATGCTTCTAATTTCTGCAGAAGACATTATTCCATGACAGACCATTGTCACCTTGGTAACAGATGACTTGATCTATCTCAATTGGCTTCTTATGATGATTTCCAACTTTGAAACTGATGAAATGCCATGAGCATCATTTTACTTAAGTTCTGGAAACAGACTCGTGACTCAGGCAAATCCCATTTCCAGGATAGAGCTTTATCAGGACAACCTGGACTGTCTGTTGGAGAGGTCCCACCGCCATGGACTATGGACACTAAAATCTACAGCTGCATTGAATTGTTCCTGCTAGTGAATTACATTTTATTGAAAATCATGGTGACCTTCTATATCAAAGGGGATACTGAGATGGCTTTGCTAGCAGGGCGCCGGTGGTAGCACGTGAAAAAAAAAAGCAATTCCAAAGAAGACTGCATTTTGTTCGTCTTTCATCTGCTTGTGTATGGTGACTTTAAAGATCTTAAGAGATGCCCCCCCGAAAGCACTGAGCACTGTTGAGGAGTGGAGGAAATAGGTGATGGGGAATAGGGAGCACACTTGTCATGATGAGCATCAGGGGGTTTATGGAATCACTATATCACACACCAAAACTGTATGTTAACTACCTGGGATTTAAATAAAAACTCGGGGAAAAGAATAAAAGTAAAAATAAAATCATTGCTGATATTCATTTGCCATGATGCCCTAAAATTCCCTATAAGACAGTTTTCTCCTGGCTGCCTTGAGGGGATACAAAGATCCTAGCTAGGTGGAAGAAGAGAGAGTTTAACCTACAAGCATCGAAAATCAGGAAATACTGCTTTAAAGCCAACAGTACCATTGGCAAGGATAGGCTATTAGGAATTAGTTTTCCTAATGGAACACTAATGGAACACTAGTGGGGATGGGGGCCAAGGAGACTTCCCCACACACGACGTAGAGGCTGAAGCTGCCCGGGAGCACTGGCTGTGCAGGGCTTTGAGCTAGAGATGGAAGGGGCCAATCTTGAGTTGGCCTCCTCATGCTTCAGTTTCTTAGGTGCAAGTTGAAATGAACAATGAACTTGAGAGGTAGATGTGAAGCTGAAATGGGATAAAAGATGTAAAAGGTCAAAGTCTGCTACAAATGTGTAACTACTGGTTAGGAGGACAGTCCCCCACTGAGCCTGCCAGAGATGCCATTAGAACACACACCGACCAGGAGGTTTGGGGAGCACACATTCATCCTCTTACAGATCTGGGGGCTGGGAGCCTGAGATGGAAGTGTCAGCAGGGTGGGTTCTTATGAGGCCTCTTTCTTCTCCCTGCGTCCTCACATGGGCGTCCCTTGGTGTGTGTCTGCATCCCAATCTCCTCTTACAAGGACACCAGTAGATTGGACTAGGGCCCACATGCAGGGCTTCATTTTACGTTAATCACCTCTGGAAAGACCTCATCTCCAAATACATTGTGTTGAAGTCCTGAAGGAAAGGACCTCAAGAAATGAATTTTGGGAGGGACCCAGTTTTGTCCACAAGGAGTCCTTTCTGATGATGGAGCATGTTCCCCTGGGCTGTGACACGGCTCGTGTGTGTCATCGTTCCTCCTGTTCCAACTCCCTGATATCGCTGTGGGTATTTTCACATCACTCCATCAGCTCGTGGATGTGTAGAAGACATTGAAAACACACGCAGGCAAACAGAGGAAAGGGAACAGTAGCATCTGTCCTTCTACCACTTAGAGAAAAACAGGACACTAAAACTTTGATGTATGTGCTTCCCTTGGCATAGGCACATATGTAAATAGACTTTAACAAAGATGGAATTATACCGTTTAGAACCTGCTTCATTTTACCTAACAGATTATTAATGCTGCTCAGTGCCACCTCACCATTTATAATGAGAGGGCATTTTACTGTAAAGAGAAACCATGATTTATTTATCCAAGCTTGTAATTTTGAATGTTTATAATGTTTCCACCTTTTGCTCTCCTCAACAAGGCTGCTAGGCTTTATCTTTATCTTTTGAATGTGTTCTGTGATTCTTATGGGCTATTTCTCTGGGGTTTTAACTCCCTAAAGACAAGGACTGTTCCTATCCCATAGAACTGTGTGTTACACTGTGTGTGGGAGGCACTTTCTATGGATAATCTCTCTGCCAAGGGCCGGGAAATGTGAAACAGTACCACACCTGCATGCAGAAGCTTGTATTCCAGAAGGAGCGATAAGACAAGGGAAGAGCCATCGCCTTGTCCTGCCATAGGCTGGAGGGGAGTGACATAAGGCGCTGTGGGAGCAACTAGCCCTGCCCAATTGCAGCTCCAGATCACAGCTAGCCTTGACTCAGGGCAGAAGATGCCAGCGACCTCCATGTTGTCATGTGCATGCACCATCAGCTCAAGGGATAACGAGGGATGTGAGGAACATACTTCACACTGAACAGTAGGCTTCAGGACCCCACAATGTTCCCTTCGAAATACCTACATACATGAAGGTAATATTTGAAACATTTGGTAATTATTGAAATGTTTGAGATAGTCAAATCTCATTCATTTCCCCAGATTTTGAAATATCTATAAAGGCAATGTAGTTTGTTAGTCTTTTGAAACACATCATGTAATGATCCCATCGGAGTTTCTAGACTTTCACAGTATAGTTTTATTGAATTTCCACTGAAACTACTATTCCAGGGATCCCTGGGTGGCGCAGCGGTTTGGCGCCTGCCTTTGGCCCGGGGCGCGATCCTGGAGACCCGGGATCGAATCCCACATCGGGCTCCCGGTGCATGGAGCCTGCTTCTCCCTCTGCCTGTGTCTCTGCCTCTCTCTCTCTCTCTGTGTGACTATCATAAATAAATAAATAAAAAAAAGAAAAAAAAGAAAAAAAAAAAGAAACTACTATTCCAAATTTAGTGGGGCCTTTTTTTTTCCAGTTAAATCGGCAATGTTGTCTATTTACAAATTCATTAAGGAGCAATGGGATGGAAGGGATAAGTCAGTCCCCAGAACCTGAGGAACTCAGGAATCCCACTTCTTATCTTGATAAAAATAATGCCTGGGAAACGGCCTCCGTGCTTGAGCTACCATAGGTACAGTTACATCTAATACGCACCAAACTATTTGGTTCAATCCAAAGTAGCTCAAAAAGATGTGGTTAGACAGTAATCAAGATTCCCTAAGAGATATTTACCCCCTAAGAGCCTTCATTTGAAAGTGCTATATAACACAAGTATTGTTTTTAATTTTTTTCCTAACAGAATTAGCCATTTTGAAATCTTTGAGGGATTTTTGTTTTTGTTTTTGTTTTTTTTAGAATTTGAGTTTCATTTTTTAAAAAAGAAGCCATATAATTGACAACAGAATTTGGATGGCGGGTATACATTTATCTCTCAACTATGACTTGGTCCCCACAGAGCAACTGCCTGCAGAGTACAGATGTAGGTGCTGTTAAATGGAGAGACTATGCCCTCTGGTTGTGTCCTACCTTAACTGAACAGATCCGGATTTCTATCCCATCTCTGTTGTCTGGCTGCTAGGGCATTTTCATGCATTTTCCCCCATCTGCACCTGTTCACCTGTGAATTTTTTTCCTACCATCTACCATCTGAAATTAAATGAGTCGTTATAGGTTCAGTCTCTTGCATATAATTGAGTCTGTTCCTTCTTTGCTGTTCCCCAAATCGCCAAAAACTGTGAACTCAAATAGAATTTACAAAACCTGAAAAAATTCCAATTGTAGCAATTGCGACCTATATATAAGTGTGTGATTATATATACACACCTATATGTGTGTGTGTGATTATATATACATAAAATCACTCAAAAACATGTGGCTAGAGACGCCATATGTTTATCAACTAGCTATAATTCCTCTTTTGTGGTAGCAATCTCATTGACTTTAGAACCCAGCAAGACGTTCCCCAGCTAATATTAGCAGAGAAGAAATAAATGATGGAAAGGTAGTAGATTGCCTTAGAAATCCCAAGGAGATACAGATTCTGACTGAGAACATTGACTGATGCTGAGTCTTTCCAAAAGAACGAAAGGTTGAGAATCCTAAGGACTCGTGATGGATGTCCACAACTGCAAAGTGCCTGGCATAACCCTCAGAATTAAAGTAGAAGAAGATGTTTTCATAGAGGAAAGTACTTTGAAATCAAGAGCCTGGAATCTGAGAAAGGAAGTCAGTTGACTGAGGTTACACAACTAATTACCAGCAAAATCAAGACTAGAATCAAGCTTTCTTATTCCAGTGCAGCATGAAGTCATAGAAGAGGGCAGGGGATGGGATGGGCATAGATGACAACTTAAATCCCACAGGGAGAAAAGAATGTGCTGACCATCTCTGCCATAAGTCATTTCCGTTGTTATTAGGAAACGCTCCCCATCATCACCGCTAACACCTGTGCACCTCTACCCTTTGTGGGCAGGAAGGGCCACTGAATTCCCTGGGCCTCTCCACAAGCAGCACTCCCCTTCCAGCCCTGCCCATCTTTGCAGTGCCTCGCACGTTGCTGGATGTCAGAGTCAATAGGCTTTGCACAAGCTCAGCTGCGTGTGTTGGCAAGTTTGTAAGCAGAAACGCTCCTTGAAACACTAGAAACAGAAATGCAGCTAAGGCAAAGAAAACAGAGTAGAGGAGATGGAATATAGACCGTGACAATGAAGTTTCCACCTGAAGGCAATGGCGTGAGTTGGGAGCTCTCCCAGAAGTCCTCAAATCAACAAACATACACAGAGATATGATTAGAACCACATGCCATGATGGAGAAGGAGGAGGGGCATGTTACTCAATCATGACCACTTCCACCATCGAAGACGGAAAGACAGATGTTTGCCAAGACATGGAGAGTCCTGTTAGTGGGGACATCCGTTTCATCTGGCACCGGGACTCCTTGAGATCGGGATTGATATGCCCCCTGGGAATTCTGATTCATTCTGAGTGCAGGGTGGATTCTGGGAACGTTATTTGTGGGTAGCTCCCCAGGTAATTCAAAGCACACCCCAGTGGAGAAATAATTTTCTAAATTTTGACTTGCCTGAAAAATGTTGAGTTTTTACACGATACTTGTCTCGGTCTGTTTGGGCTGCTGTCACAGAATACCACTGGATGGGAAGCTTATAAACAGCAGACATTTATGCCAGACAATTCTGGAGGCTGGGAAGTCCAAGGTCAAGGCTCCATTATGGCCTAGTGTGGGCCCTTTTCTTGATTCACAGTCAGCACTTTCCAGTGTGTCCTCCCATGGTGGCGGGGTGGTGGAGCCCTCCGAGGGCTTACAAGGGGCACAGATACTTTTCAGGAAAGCTCCATCTTCATGACTAATCACCTTTCAAGGGTCCCACCTTCTGATACCATTATCTTCAGGGGTTAGGATTTTATTTTATTTTTAAAGATTTTATTTATTTATTCATGACAGACAGTGGGAGACACACACACACACACACACACACAGGCAGAGGGAGAAGCAGGCTCCATGCAAGGAGCCCGATGTGGGACTCTATCCTGGGACTCCAGGGTCACACCCCAGGCCCAAGGTGGTGCTAAACCGCTGGACTACCGAGGGTGTCCCAAGGGGTTAGGATTTTAACATATGAATTTTGGAGGACCACAGACTTGCAGACCATAGCATTACTCTTGTACATAAAATTTAAAATCTAACTTAAATTTGTTGTGAGGACCATTGACAAAGCACTTAGCACAAGTGACACGTGCTATCACTCGGAGGATGACCACTGCTTCCCCTCTGGCTGTGACCACACAATGGACACTTCCAGCCTCGGGCATCATGGGTGGTGTGAGAGGTCGGGAGTTTGGCAGAGGCTGTCTCTTGGGCAGCCCCACGTTCCAACCCTGGCTCTCCTGCCAGAAGCATTGAGCAAATTGCTCTATTCCGAGATCCTACCCTGTAAGGATGGAGTGCAAAGAAGGACACAACATCTGAACTTGTCAGATAGATGAGGTGAGCAAGAGTCCCTTAAAGAAAAAGCAACCAGAAATGCTGATATTTTAGAAGAACAGATGAAATGGACCAATTGGACATGGAGTGAGAGAGGAGGCCTGAAAGGTGACCAAGGGAAATCCGTGCTTTGCGGTGGGCTGAAACATGCCCACCTTTGATCGATAGGACTCGGGAGAAAGCAGTTTGAGGACTGGAGGTTGCTTGCTTTTTAAAGATCAGAATCTGGTGTGGGGACTGACAACATGGTCTGAGGTCAGTAAGGTTGGGATTTGGAGCCTGACATTCAGGAGCTCTCGGGGCAGGAAATAGAAACCCAAGATTTACCTCCATGTAAATGGGTCTCCAGGTTGATGCTGCTCTGGAGAGCAGCAATTTTTGTTTTGTTTTGGTTTTTACACAAAGAATCTGTTTTCTCCATAAGAGCTTCCAGACTGTTTATTCAGTCAGATAGAGGAGCAGTCTCTTTCTCATGAAAAGTGTGGCCAACATGGAGTTGCTTCATGAGTCAAGGATTGGTTAAGACGATTTCATTTTTCAATAGATACAGCTAAGTCTAGAAGGGGAAGTTCATTTCTCTACATTTAATTAATAGAAACTCTTGAAGGAGGAGAAATCTTCAATCAAGAGACAAGTTAGAGAGGAATAAGAAAGAATTGGGAGCTCAACGCAAGAACAGATAGAGACCCTCTGTTTTGGCCTATGGGATCGTTTGTCACTATGGACAGTGTCACCTGCATGGACTTCAGAGTCCCCTGCTTAGGAGAAGCAATTGGAGCACTTGTTAAAATGAGTACTTTTGAAGCCACTTCCCCAGAGACTCTGACTGAGAAAATGTTGAGGCAGAGGAGTGATCCAGATAGTTCTCACAGACAGGATTCAGATGCCTGGCCCAGGCTGTGAGAAATTGCCAGCTAGCCTGCTCATCAGAACCACCATAAGTGGTTGTTAAAACAGAAGACTCCACCTCTGGAGTCTCCAGTCCATTCTGCGTGGGACAGCGCAAGAGCCCACATATCCGAAATTGCCCCCAGGTGACGCTGGCACAGCTGGTACTGGACTGGAAGGCACTTTGAGAACCATCTCTGAAAGGGAAAACCACTGCTTTTCAGGGAAAAATAATGAACTTCTTGCCAGTGATGGACCTGGAGAGTATAATGACAAGTAAAATAAGTCAGAGAGACAGATACTGTATAACTTCACTTAACATAGAATCTAAAAAATAACACAAAACAAAGGCACAAACAAAATACTACAGCAACAGACACGTAGGTACAAGAAACAAACTCCCATTGCCAAAGGGGAGCCAGTGGGGGAAGACAGAATGGGGTAGGGTATAAAAAGGTACCAACTTGTAGTTACACCATAAATACGTCCAGGGGACGGAATGTACACCGTGGGGAACATGGTCCAGGAGGGGAGTGTAATCACGTTGTGTGATGACAGATGGTAACTAAACTTATCGTGGAGATCATCATCTCACAATGTATAAAATATCGAACCACTAAGACACACACTTGGAACTAATAAGATATTGCATGTCCATTATGCTTTAAATAAAAAAAAAAAATTCTTGCCAGTGAAGCAAAGATTCTGGTGATGTCACTCAGGAGCCTTTTGCTCTGCAGCTGCCTTGGGAGGGTCAGCCACCCTCCTTCTCCTCCTGCCCATCACTTGGCACCCCCCTCCCTGCATGGCTGCCACTTCCCTCCGAGGGGAAAAGAAAACTCTAGAAAAAGATTCGTATTAAACCTGGAGCGCATTCCTAGTCGGCACACATCTCCCAAGCATACCTGCGTGGAATAAAAGGAGGAAGGCAAGTGAAATGAAAAGAAATGCACATGAGAAAATGCTCTGCATCACTTGCCATCAGGGAAATGCATTTCTTTTCTTTTTTTTTTTTAAGATTTTATTTATTTATTCATAGAGACAGAGAGATAGAGAGGCAGAGACACAGGCAGAGGCAGAAACAGTCTCCATGCAGGGAGCCGGATGTGGGACTCCATCCAGGGTCACCAGGATCACGCCCTGGGCTGCAGGCGGCGCTAAACCGCTGCGCCACCAGGGCTGCCCAAGAAATGCATTTCTAATGGTGCAATTCCAGGCGGAAGAAGAGGCTTGTGGACCAGGGAGTGTCCTTTCACAGCTCCAGGAAACATGTCCACGATGTCCTCCCTAAACCTCACCCCCAGTGCATGCTTATTTGCCTGCTGTCTAACCCTTATTTCTCTCTCCCCCTCCCCTCTCTCTCTTTTTTGTTAGCACATTTTCTTCTGTTTAATGGACAACAGTTTGGAGGGTGCTCAAAAGTAATCTGCTACATAAAGTTTCATAAATGTAGGCTGACGGGACAGTGTCATGCCTTTTGAAAATCTGGGGGATTGTCCGCCTCCACCCACGTGCGTCCTCGGCCCCCAGCAGCGCCCAGCGACCGTCCCGCTCCAGGTGGGCAGAGCGCCATGGGCTTGGCTTGCGAGTGTGCACCTGCTGCGGGCGCTTGCGCTCCTGCCCCCTTCTCGCTGGCGCGTAGGAACAGAAGAAGGCTAGAAAGCAGGCTCAGGGCCTTGCTGGTAAGCTGTCCCCAGACTGCGCGCATTCTGATGGAGACGCTCTGGGAGAGGTGAGGCACCCTGAGGCTTTGTCCTCTCCTGCCGGACTGAAGTCTCTGACATAAGATGATGTTGCGTTCCATCCTGGACACGTAGAAGGCTTTCATATTTGCCTGTTGTATCGTTTTACTTTGAATATGAAATCACGTTTATAGCTTTAATATTAATTCCTTTGTTTGGTTTTTGGGATGAGATATAGATTAAATGGGAAAAAATCGGGTGGAATATTTTACACTTTTTTGTTTCAAATTATACTAATGAGCATCATGATTCTAATTGGTAAGTTTGGACTTAAACCTTCTCTCCCCCCCACCCTCCAGAAATATCAGCGGAACACACTTTTCAGGAAAATAAATTTCTAAAATGCTAAAATTACTACACATTAAACCATAAGAAAGCATATTAAGCGAATATTTGGAGTCTGTCTGGCTTAAAACCAGAAAGCATGGAAATTAAACCTTTAGGCCTAAAATTTAACATAACTTAGAAGTTCTACATTTTGAGTTGGACTAATGGTGTTTTTCCCCAGTTGGTTTCCAGAAACTCCTTTACGCTTTGAATTAGGAAGGGGGAAAATACCCCCAAAAGAAATACAGAACTGCAGGATGAGATTTTTTTTTTTTAAGAATCACTGCCAGATTGTACAAAATTCTGTACCTCTCCTTCCTCTGTTTAAAGGAAAACATTGTTTCTTAGAAAACTGAAGTTTTTAGAAATAGATCCTAACGTTGAATTATCCAATAAAACGTGATTGTTTTGAGCATTTTGGGAGGAGGGGGATTAAGGAATTGATCTTATTCTCTGACTTTTCCCTTGTTAACTTCAGAAATTCAAACTCAGCAATCCTCTGTAAGATGCGGCTGCGTTGGAAGGGAGCTATTTCAAATGCCGGTACTTTCCGTTCACCCAGATCAAAGGCAGATGGACATAAAGGTGCAAAATAAACTCACAGAGTTTTTTTTTTTTTTTTTTTTTTTTTTTTTTTTTTTTTTTTTTTTTTTACTCACAGAGTTAAACCAACAATGGCCAGGTCTTTCCATCACTAAGTGAGTCCTCACTCTCCAAAATAGGACACATCCCCTGTCTATGCTATAGGAAGACATATTCTATTTTTACAACAATAAAATGAAGCTTTGGCTGAGTGAATATTCTTATTAGACATATGTGTTAAAGCAAACAATAGTTCTTTTAGCAACTGAAAGATTTGTGGTGAAATGTGCCCCCTTGGAACATTCTGCTCACTGCTGAGACGAGTCTGTGCATAAATCTTTAATTAGATGATTACATGCTACTTATATCAATGTCCCCAAAGAAGAAAAATATAACTGTTGGAGAAACGATGATTGGAGCTGATTTGCTGAAACCTACCCACGCATCTACTTGAAAGTACAAAAAGTCAACGAACTCAACCTTTTACCAAACAAGGTGAGGTGTTGGTTAGAAATGGAATGTGGGTTTTATTTTTTTTTTAAACCTTCTGTGTCCATGTTAGTCACTGAATAGAGACCTGGCTTTCTATTGATGATTTTCTGGCAAAAATTCTCTGGCCCTTACCTGTTTCCGGCAAAATAATCATCTGTGCTTGACTGTGGCCATGAGGTACTATCCTTAGTTTTGGGTGCTTGTTTCTTCTACACACATTTTCTTTGATCCAAGTTCAACTGCAGGGCCTGACTCCCCACTTGTTTCAAGCACTCAGACAGGAGTCCTCATGCAGCCAGCCTGCTTCAGACCTCCAGACGTCAGCCACCATTTCTCACTTCTGTCTGGGGCTTCCTCCTGCACATACGGTTGGGCGTCACTAGGAGGAAGGATGGTTACTTCTATGCCACCTGTTTATAGGAATGAGGCTCCCACAAGATGCCCATCATTCCCTCCCTTGTGTCATTCTGTGTCCCAGATGTCTTCGGCCCACGGTTTCCTTTGGCCTGAAATGACCTCATGGTCACAGTAGGTGATGGGGCATGAAGAAGTCTCAAAGTATATTTGGAATTTGAAAACAGGGCTAAGTTTTGCATTTTCCTCAAAGCACCAAGACTGATCAGTTTAATATTGCACATCACTGGCTTGGCCAACATTCCTCCACAATAGAAGGAAGCCCGTTTCACCAGAACAAGCTCTACGCAGAGTTTCACTTGCTCTGGGATTTAGGGTCCCACAATCAGGGCACACAGCCTAAGTATCACTGGTGCTAGCTGATGGTCAGCAGGATTATTTTCTGCTTGTCCTGTCAATAGGAGCAGCTCAGCTCTGGCTGCGGAGGCCACCGATGACCACTTCATGAGACTTCCCGTGAATCTGCTTCCAAGTGCTTTTCTCTTGGTGGTCCAATGTATCATTAGTGGATGACAAAACTTATTTGGGGCCATAAACTCAGAACCAATAGCTTAACAGCAAAGTTGGAAAATACTAGTCTATAGTGATGATGATTTAGTCAACTTTTGATGAAACTAACCCAATTTTAAACTCAGTCAAAAGAACCAAGGGCTCCTAATGATATATGTCAATGTATCGTACATTGTGGCTGGTGGCTTAGAAAAATCAGAGGACAGCTAAAACTGGGATGCATAATTGAGAGTTGCCGTAAAACAAGACACCATCACCTTTGAGGAAAAAGGGCTGCTTTCAATGCAGTTGAGAGTTGTGCTTTTTGCTACCTCACTTTTAACATTTAGTGACAAGATTTTTTTTCAATGTCACACATTGTAAATTCAAAGAATTTTTAAGGGGTGGAAAAAGCCCATGATGGGGTACAGACTTGGTTGCACCCACTTGTGGCTTGGGCACTAGATAATTATTCATACCTTCTCGAAGTTCTCTCGTGTTGTTTGTGTTATAATTAGGGCTCTCTATTAGAAATAAGGTAGTAAAGTCTCCCTGAAGAATGGCTGATTTTGTGTGCCAGAATATTGGACTATAAGGGCTACTTTTTGTTGGGTTTTTATTATAACATGTGCTACATTAACTCACTCACCTTTAAAAACTTTTTTTCCCTTCTCTATTTGGAGGTTGCCCAAACATTTTTAAGTTGTTTCCTCATTTTTACGGATTATAGGAAAACCTCAATCATGTCCCCAAACTCACATTTGAATAATAATAAAAAATCATATTTTACTACAAAAGTGTTGGCAGGAGGTTAAAATATCACTTTGAAAAGCACTTACTCACTGGCTTTTATTTTTTAAGAATCACAAGGCAGCCTGACTTCACTGAGGCATGTGGTTAGTTTTAACTTCAATTTGTTTTATTTGAAAAAAAAAAAAACACCTTAATTTGGGTCTTCAAGAATGCACCTTAAGTCAGTCCATAAAAATAAACATGAGGCAAGCTGTAGGAGGACTTTGGGTCTAGGGCAAAGTCTTAAAGGCAAAGAGGAACTCAGAATCTTAATTCTCTCAGAATCCTTGAGAGGATCCTCAAAGGGGGTGGGGTGCAGGGATGTGTCCACTCGTGTCACCGTAGTGGGCTGACCAAGACCAGGGAAGTTTGCATCATCTTTGTAAGAGCTAGAATCCATACACCGTCTGGAATGGACTCTGAGAATGAGTGCTGTGTTAGTGGAACAGAGTAATGGCTGGATCCCTCCTGACCTGCCACTGTTCCTCAGCGCTGGGTTCTGTTTAGACACGACTGTGGAGATGTGTCTTCAATCCCTTGTGAGTGAGGTGGGACAGATACATTTGAAGCTCTTTGGGATCGATGAGTAGTCACAGGATCATGAGAATGACTAGTATTTGTGTGTTTTCTGTGACTGCTCTCCCATCCCAGAGATCTGTCCTGGCAGGTCCTTGGGGGGAAACATTAAATGCAAATCGAAACAAGCAAATTCCATTCAACAGGGTTCCTTTCCTCCTTGTTTTAGGATATGGCTCACATTCTAATCTTTGGTCTCTAGCCCTTCTTTTCTACTAGACTTCACCCTGTCCTTAGCCCCAGGCAGACACAACCGTATTCACCTCCAACCACCAGCTGCCATGCCTTTCCCATATTTCAATGACAAAATCTGTCACAGGGTGTTTTAAATATTAATTACATATTTGTATCTTTTCTGGACCGTGAGCTTCTGGTCCTGAATCGGACACATGCCTTGCTCAGCACTCTCCTGCTGTAAAGCAGGCATTCAACAAAGACTGTGGGAGAAAAATCAAGAATACAGGAAAAGATAGAATGAAGATGATCCCTCTAGTAGAATTCATAAATTTTCATGGACAATTTAAGTAAAAAATCATATAAACATGTTGTAGCCTTATATTTTAATACTCAGGTAAGGAGTTTTTCCATTCCCTGGTATAATAAATCTTATTTTCCAAGCGTCTCATTTGTTACCTCTTTGAAATGTTCCAGTTTCACAAATGCTCTCAACTCAAAGGTTATCAACTCAAAGCTTGAGAATTCTATGATTGAGTTTTTCTCATAATAATATTAATGATTCCTCATTACTGAGGAGCTGCTATAATCTAATGTGGCATGTACATAAAATCCTTGTGTGAGTAATATGTCCACTACTGGAATTTCCAGGATGTGACATCCATGAGAGAAGCCTTGGTCCCATATTATTCCTTGAGCACCAAGAATAGAACCTGATAACTAGGGCAGTAAGTATCTGCTGAAGGAATGCCGTGCTGATGTGACACTGAGGCCCAAAGAAGTTACTTCCCTCTTGTTCCAATATGTGGGGCCACCCCTTCTGACCCTCTGGTTATGTGGCTCTGAGCTCGAGGTTAAATGACAGGAATTCCTGCAAAGGCAACTGTGCATATCAGCCACTCAGAACCTTTGGTGGTTCCAAGCTACACATCTAACTCTAAATCTTGTTTGTGTGAGTCTCAAAGTTAATTTAATTTTTGAAAACGGCTGTCATGTCACTTAGACTTTACCCCTGAAACAGCCTGCCAAAGTGAAACTTTTTAATAAGTCTCTCAAAGAAAACAGAATTGATTATTGCCACCCATTCCAAACTCTGGTAAAAAGCTAAAACCCATATACCAGTGAAAAGTCTCATTCTCATAAATAGACAACATAATGTCAATCCTCATATACTCTTTTTTTAAAAAGACTTTATTTATTTATTTGAGAGAGAGAGAGCACAAGCAGGGAAAGGGGCAGAGGGAGAGGGAGAAGCAGGCTCCCTGCTGAGCAGCCCCCTACACACACATGAGGCTCAGTCCCAGGATCCTGGGATGATGACCTGAGCTGAAGTCAGATGCTTAACCTACTGAACCCCCTAGTCACCCCTACTCCTTTTAATTCTTTAAAATTCTCTTCTTTGGCATCCATGAAATGAAAGGATCCCAGTCTTTGGAAGATATTGTTCTAAATGTGTCTACCAGCTGCAGAGATTTGTGCACATAAGCAGAGTCATCTGTACAAACTGTTTCACATATACAATGATGACTTGAAGGAGAACATGCATCTCCATAAGAAGAGAACCCTAACATATTGCTTATTAGATGTATGGTTAACAAACCCCTCAGAAACAATCTTACCAAATTTTTGCCTCATACATATTTACACTCTAAGCGGTAAATGTAAATAAGCCAGTCTGTGTGAAACTCACAACCAGTTTCAGCAAACAGGACACAAACATTTTGAATGCCCACCTACAACTCACAGGACTGTATACTTACAAATAAGGATTCTAAGGTGATTACTTAGGCTTGCATCTGATCTTGTCTGCAATTGTCATACGACTTTCTATCAATGGTGTCATGTAATCACTGTAGGCCTGGATGGAGATTGGAGTCTTCTGAAGGGGATTTGCATTTGCTACTTTTCCTAATCTGGGAGCCCCATCAGCTTTAAACCACTTTAAGACGAATTCTCTGCCTGAGGACCTTTACACTTTGCTGGCAGTGTGAAATCCAACTAAGAATGCATGTGTATGTCAGCATAAGATGCAAATTCTTAGAGAAGCTTCTGGGATTTTTTTTTTTTTCTGCCCTTAGACAGAGTTGAGATCTGTAAGTTTCCTCCCTGTTCTTCTTTGGGTTCTGGATCTTTTTTTGTTAAATCGTCACATTGAGACAATAACTCTTTGATTACCCCACTCTAGACGGGTCTCCTATAAGACTGTCCATGTTGGTATTTTTTAATTAATAGTACATAAAATTAAGGTACAACTGTCAAGTCAATGTGACTTAGATGTAGTATAAAGGAATACATGTATCTTCCCTGTTTGTTGTAAATTAGGTCATAAATGGAACGTTATTAAGCATGGATCTGTATCTCAGTAGTTCCTAAAAGAGATTAAGTGGATCTGACTGCCCCAGAATCTTTGTTGGAGATCCCACTCCCACAAAATCTAACTCAGTTAGAAATTCTAACCCTTTCCTCCCCATCATTGTCTATGTTGCCTGAATACCCTGTGGTGAGTTCCCAGAGGGCAGAGAGCTTATCAAATATAACTAATATAACTAATGTGTAGAGGCAAGCTGGCTGGCTGGTTGGCTGGTGGGATGGGTGGTTGGATGGATGACTGAGTGGATGGTTGGTTAGATGGAATGATGGTGGGTGGTTGGATGGGGTCAATGGATAAGGATTATAGAGGATAAAGGAATGTTTTCTCCTCAAGAGATGTGAGACTGAGGAAAAGGTTAATGTTCTCTATATTTTGTTGCTCTGCCCCAAAAAGCAGGGAGATTCACTCTGTACAGTCCAAACATCTCTTTATCTTGGAGAGCAGGACAAATAAATCATATCCAGTGTCAAGAATCAGCCCTTTGCCAGTTGGAACTTGGGCTTTCAAAGACAAAGAGGTACTGAGACAAGTCGCTGAAACAGCATTCAACATAAACTATGACATTGCTCTTTTATCTTCCCTTCTTCTCCTACTCATGCTCGGAGGAAATCATTTTGAGCTCCCATTCTAAGTTCTATCCTGTGTCGCATGGTTCCCAACCTCAAGGAACTCACGCTCTAGTAGGAGGTACCAGGCTGCAATGTGGGAATAGTTCAGCAGGAGCAGGCACCGAGGATCAGGGTTCCGTGGCTCCACCACCAACAGAAGCCGATCCTGGGACCCAGGAGTGAGAGATGTTATCCAGACAGGGACGGCGGAGACATGGCAAGCCCGAGAAGGGGCATAAGACAAAGACCAGCTTGAAGGATATGTTGGACCTTGAACTACCTCATGTAACTTAAACATTAAAACTTAAAATAACACTTGAAGGAGGATAGTTAGTCATTATTATATTCAGACTAAATGTCTGATTTTTAAAAATCATTCTCACATTGGGGCCTACAAAATGGAAATTAAGGTGAGCTATATAGAGCAGGAGGCAAAGTGGAGAGAGCACTTTAGCCTATGGAAAGTCCACATAAAACTTAAAATGTTAACATGACTTCTTTCACCTCAGGTGAATTTATAAATGAAACTTTTTTTTTTCCTTTTTTAAGGCAACAAATTCATTAGTATATTCTTGGGAATGACTGATTCAATTCAAAGGATTTTTAATAATTCTGGTAACTCTAATCTGAACCATTATTTCTAATTTCTTAATATGAAACTAGAAATATTGGTGACCTAATAAGTTTTACAGCACTGCACACAACTTTCTTTATGGAGCTTACACCATTATGTAATATGTTATAAAGCAAGTTGAATGTTGTAAAACTCATTATTTTTTTTTCTCTTAGCTAAAGTGCATGATAGCCAAAAATTTAAGTGGAAAGCTATTAAAGTTCCAGAAATCCCAACCTTACATGTTTTTTCAAATGTTCTATTTTGCCTTTTTGGTGCTTTGTGTACCAGGTACTGATGCTGGGTCTACTGAAAGGGAGTGTCTTGCTTGGAGTAAGGCTCTCATGGAATCCTGGATTTTCTAAATGTTTATCTGTATTATTTTTTCCACCTTTGTTAGGACAATTATAAACTGAATAAAACAATCAGAATTAAAAGTTAAAAATAATTGCTAAAAAAAAAAAAACTGTGAACATTAGAAAGAACCATTTCTCCCTGATGAGAGTGTTATGATCACCCTAAGCTTCAATCCCAATGGTTTACCTCTTCCCAGAAGAACCCCCCAGGGGGCAGGAAAGAAAATACTTTCTTACTTGCTGAGGTTTGCTGTTGCCCTGCCAAGGTGCTTGTTGGCAGAGCTCTCCAAATAGGTCTGGAGCAGAGCTGGTTCCATAGCTTAAGACATGAATTAAACCGATGTTATCTCTGACCCGATGGGCCAGGAGCATTACTGGGTGTCTTTGCTACACTCCTCGGTGAGTTTCAAACTGATAAATAAAAAATAGTGGTGAACACAGGAAGTAAAGGAGAAGGGGAAACATCTCTCTAAGCAGAAATGGCCTCCATTCTGGTCACTGTGCAGGGGGTCACGTCAGGCGCATTTCTCCTCCAACAAAAGGAATGTAGGGCTTTGCAAATTTGTTAAAATGAGGGATTTCTTTCTTTCTTTCTTTCTTTCTTCTTCTTTGTTTCTTTCTTTCTTTCTTCTTTCTTTCTTTCTTCCTTTCTTTCTATTGTTTTTGTTCGGCTTGGTGTTACTGCTTACCCGGTTCTCATAAATCAGAAGCATACTTACAAACTAATCTTTCTGTGCAATTTTTGCAGTGTAGGAAAACCCTCAGAATAGGAAATGTTTCTGTTGACAAAATTCCAAGGAGTGAACTAGGAACTACAGCCGGTACTTACACTGAATTTCTGGAAATGTAATCACATGTGGAAGTCAATATTAGAATCTGTAGGGATACAGTCTTCAACTCTTTGACTTCAATGTTCATATTATATTGAAAAATGGTCACATACACTGTACTTCTAACTACCTGCCAATATCCATTTCCCCTTCTCCCTCAGTAATTTCTTCCTCTGATTTTTAGCTTGGCTCACAGTTTCTCCTTGCAAAGATTATATTTCCCAGCACCCATCATAAGTAGATGTGGACATGTGCCTGAATTCTGACCAATGGACTATCTGGAAGTTGTGTATGCACTTTAATAGTGTTTTGAGGAGAGTATGTCCTTACTCCCCTTCTTCCCCTACTCTCCAAGCATCCACTCTCTTCTTCCTGCTGGATGCAAAGAGGATATAATGGCTGGAATTCAGCAGCCTTCTTCAACCATGAGATGCCCTCAAGATAAAGCCATAGGGGACCTCACCAGCCTTGAACTAACAACCCGCAAAATTCTGAAACGGAAAGAACGTCCCACTTTGTGTTTACTACTTTAATTAAGTTTTCCTCTTTTTTTCTATTACTTCTACTAAATCTTATCCTAACATGTATAGTGACCAGAGACTAATAGTATTATCTCTTTCCCATTGATCTATTTAGAAAACTTAACAAGGGCAAAAGTATTAAAATCTTTAGCAAAATGCCTAGCGCAGACTACGATCTCTGAACATGCCAGTGAAATAGTTTGTTGACTACTTCCAAAAACATGCTAATTCAATAAACGATAATCAGAATCACTACTTAAACAAAAAGATAATCAGTCTGAAAGGACACAATCTAAATAAGTACTTGTTAGTGTTAGTCTGAAATTCCAAAATGTGCTGTGAGTTCATAGAGATTAGGGTGATTTAGGAAAAGACAAAAAAGACTGTCCTGGTCTATGTGATACTCCTCTGTAGTCACTGAACTGTTAAGTTGGACTTTCCTGCCCCTGGGCAAGTTCATGGCCTTGCCAACGTAGGCAGGATCCTTCCCACTGGAGTAAGCATGAGGGGATGTAAAACTCTGAGTCTTGTTTAAGAGAAATTCCTAATTCCAGTGAGTCAAGGGGGGAAAAAACATACTTCTGGAAGCATTCAAAGCATACTAAAAATATTTTAAGCCAAAGGACTATTTCTATAAGTAGACACAAACAAGCTCTGTCTTAATCATGGTTGTGACATATACATCTTTTGCTAACTGCATAAAAATTGGGATCTTTCCAATCACCAGGGAAAAACTGTATGCCAGGGTGATTCATCATTCCGTTCACTCAATAGGTATTTATTGAGTATGTACTATGTATCTAGCACTGTGGGGTGGTATTGATGTGGGGATAAATAAGCAAGACTGATAACACCTTTCTCCTTACAGAGCAAATACTCTACTGGGAGGAAGACAATAAGAACAAAACAAAATAATACACTTCAAATACCCAGATCATTGTTGGACAGGAATGGAGATACTTTTGTCTATTGGCCATCACTAGTTCTAGCTGTCATTACTTTCTAAGAATTCTTTATCAGAAGGGTGGAAGCGTGGCTGTCATCCCTGCCTCATCCCTGGCTTTCGATGCACGACTAGGCAGATGGCTTGCCAAGTTACAGAAATGGTAAGGCATGGGTGCTCCCGCCATATAATCCTTGGTAATTCCACTCTACTCTGCTGTCTCCAGACACAAAGAGATTGAAATTTAGAATCTTTTCATTTACAAAGAATTTGGTTTCAATAATGTCTGTGATTCCTGCTTCCAGTGGTGGAAGAGTGGACTCGGAGAGTCTTTGGGACTATGTCTCCACTAGGCCCCAATTAGGTCTTCGTAAAAGAACAGTCACGTTCTCAAATCTTAGGACTGCTGCAGCTTCTCCCAGTGGTATCCTGATGAGGAGTTTCTGGAAGTCTTAGTCTCTGCTATAGAGAGAGGACTAGAGAAGAACAGAACATGAGCAACTTACCCAGGAACTGAGCAGCCATGGCTAGTGGGGTCCTGGCCTGAGGGGCTGGTGGAAGAACTAAAGGATCCCCAATGGGTTCCGTTATGTATAGAATGGAACACACACATCGTTCAGCTTGGTGTGTTTTCACCAAAGAGCCGCACCTTCACAGAACTGCCCAGCAGTTGAAGATTCGGAATGTCGTGTCCTCACTCCCTGTCGGCTTATGGGCAGCCTCACCCTTCAACCATCCTTCTGATGAACAATCACGCAGATTGGTTGTGTTGGAATTAGTAGACACCATCGGTTTCCAAACTGGTGCCGACTCACACTTTCAAAGGTGGTATGTGAGCCTTCTAGTCACTCCACATGTTCACAAATACAAACAATTGTATTCTATTTTAAATACTGCACTGGATGTGTTCTGGTAAGTCATTATAATTCTGATCTGCTTTTCTTTTTATGCCTAATGAGATTGTACCTTTTCGTAGGTTTCATAGCCAATTGTTAGGCTTTTGGTGAGCCGTGGGTATTTAAGTTTCTTACCCATCTTGAATGAGCTCTCAGTCTTTGTCTTAGTGAAGTTAAGAAGTTATATGTGAGAGTGCATCAAATATGTGTATCTCAGATGTGTCCTCCCGCTCTGTGGCTTGCCTTCCTTTCCTCTTCACAACCTCCTTTGAGGAACAGAAGTGTGTTTCATGTTGCTTCAGTGTTCCCAGCTGCAACATGAAGAGATCAATATGTTCTTGCTTTGAACTCTGTAAATATGACAGCAGTTCATCTTAGAATCCTTATAACGTATTTTCAGATACTTTTTAAGAAAAATCTCCAAAATAAATGAAGATTTTTCTTAACCTGAATCCTACTTTAGGTCCTACCTTTTTTTTTTTTTTTTTTTGGCCATTGTATCTCCAAGATCTCTCTCATTGTATTTCTTCTGATGTCTTACTCAGATGCCCTCTCTCTGTTGTTGGTGTTTAAGTAAAGAAGGCTATTTGGGCTGTTTTTCTTTCCTAAAATAATGTAGAACATTTTTAAGGTGTAAAGCTTGGCAAGGGTTATTTTATGCAATAGCTACAGGAGTCAGAAATACCCCAATTGTCCTTACAATACATCTTGTTGTTTGTATTTTTAAGTTATTTATTTAGCTACATAAATCATAGCATAGGCATTATTTGTCTCTTGAGTAAGTTTTATCATAAACTCTTAAAAGTAGATGTATGGCAAGGGCAATTTAATGTTTGTTTGGATTTTTGCAGACTCTCAGCAGGTTTAAGAATCTGGAAATATTTTTTAGAACTTTTCTGAGGGTAAAAAAAAAAAAGAAAACAACTTTTATAGCTCTGCAAAATAGGATTCTTTGCCTACTAGGAGACGTTCTTCAACTCCCCCTGCAGCTTCCATAAAACACTTTATTTAGATGCTTTTTGCATTTTCAACATTCAATTTTCAGGGATATAGTTTATTTGCATAAAATATATTTTTACTTTAAACTGTGTTTTGTATATTGTGTTTTATATCGTTTTACAAGATGTTCTAAGGTAAGTCTTTAACTTCATATAGTCTTGTACAAATTTATCAGGGCTTTGAGTGTGAATAGTTTCCAGTTTTTCCATGTCAGGAAAAACCCTTGAAGACAAATTAGTCTTTGGGTGAGAGATCTGTGTGTGATCCAGTGTAATATGAACAACATATATTTCTATGTCTTCCTAATTACAGGTCTGAAAGATACACAGATTGCGATGGTGTCCTGTCCCATGTTAGAAGTACATCGCTCTAGGAAATTGTCTCTATGTTTTCCTTGAGGCTTTTTGTAGCTTGGATAAAGAGCCATCCTTTGAGTGCTGGCATTGTCCTAAGTGGAGAGTTTCAATGGGGCCTCTGGAATCTCTGTCAACAGTTGCAATTCAGATAATATAAACAAAGCATTATCATTGGTATTCTCTGAGCAACCGGATGGGAGAGGTTCACAGGACAATACTGATCTTTTGCTTTATATAATTCTCTAGGTTTCTTTTCCCCGCTGTTTTTTATTATTTTAAAAATATTTTTAAAATTTAGAGTAATTCTTTATAATCATTATATAAGAAAATTAGTTGCTAATTGGGTCCTTCATAGACCTGCAGGTATTTCACACTCACTAGATGCAATTATGCTAAGGAGCTATTTATTTGAATTGCGTATTTAAAATGCAGTCAAAACACAGCCATGATTGAAGGCATACTGTGAAACTCCACTAAATACTTCTTTCAACAGGTTGGAAGCTGCTAGAAGTAGCCTTAAGGGTATATTAGGGAGTTGGGTGGCTGTCTGCCAGCACTGGGAGGTGACCACAGGGCTCCAGGACAATCCCAGTCCCTCCAGCTGGAAGCCAAAGTCACACTCTCCTTCTATATTTCTGCCGTCCCTGGAAGGGGAGCCCCTTGCTACACACACTCAAGCATAAAAACTACCCAAAGTGAGGGGCAGGCTGGCAGAGGGCCATACCCTTCTTGGAAAAACATGGGGTAGGCTGGCACATTTCCCCTCGGTGGTCAGGTGAAGACCCACCTGGCAGTGTCTGTGCAGCTGGCTGCAAGTGTACTGCTGATGTGACATGACGGGAGCCTGTGCCTCCCCTGAGCAAGGCAGCAAGGGTCACTGGCTGGAGACCGGCACCCAGGCCAGTCCATTCTGAAGGGTCAGGGCAGCGAGTGGGGCAATGTATACAGCAGCTTCCTTTTTCTGTCCAAAAGGAGACAAGTCAGCATTTCTTCACATTTCCACATGACACTCCTGTGTGTCTCCGTATCGGGCCCTGCCTTGGGAAAGCTCTTCTTCACCGAAGCGAGACCCATGAAGGCAAAAGGACCTCCTCGTGTCACTCCTCATCCATCTACCTTGCTCAGCACTGACACTTGGGCTCACAGAGCACAAGCTTTGGATTTGGGCTCAGGAGCTGGGATGGAGAGGGTATATATATATATATATATATATATATATATAGAGAGAGAGAGAGAGAGAGAGAATTTTATTTAAATATTTAATATGATATATAAATATACAAAAGCTACATATATAAATATATAAAGTACGTATTAAGTAATGTGCTGCCATTTGCAACAACACGGATGGACCTAGAGCACATAATGCTGAAATAAGCCCATCAGAGACAGAAAAATACTGTAGGATTTCACTTATTTGTGGAATCAAAAAAAATGAACAAAATAAAAAAAAAAGGGAAAAATGAAGCAAGAAAACCGGACTTTTAAATACAGAGAAAAAACTGGATGGGGGGGATGGAGAAAATAGATGGAGTGCACGTAAATGCATGGAAGCGTTGAATCACTATGTTGTACACCTGAAACTACCATAATACTGTATGTTAATTATGCTTGAATAAATAAATGCATATCTAAATTATGTATATTAATATAGAATATATATAATTTTTTAGCATCCTCTCGGAATCGGACTCCACCTCCCCCTCCTTGTCTGACCCGCAAGTTCTGAGCCTGCCTGCCACTCGGCAGAGGTCAGCTCTCTGACAACAGTGAGTCCCGCTCTGTCCTGCTTCCATGCCCCCCCCCTTCCCTGCAAATGCCCTTTCCTCTGCACTGCTGACAAAGGGACCACCGCAGGCTGGTGCTGAAAGGGAGTGGCGTCCCCCAGGGTACCGGGAGCACACCCCTCCTCGGCCGGCTCCCCAGAGGGCCCCTCACCCCGGGATGCACAGGTTCGCGGCCCTCGGAGCACCTGCCTAGGCCCAGACTGGCGACCCCGAGGCTGTCGGGCCTCCAGAGGAAGGCTCCGGACAGCTCCGTCCTGCACGCCCCGGGCGCCCCAGGACCTGGCTGGGAAGCCCGGGAGCCCGGAGCCCGCGGGCGGGGGTGCGGGCGGCGGCCTGCAGGGGGCACGCGCGCTCCACCGCCCCCGCTGCCGGGGCTCCGCGGTTGGACCCCGCTCTCAATGGGCCTTTATCAGCCGCCGGCTGGCTGCTCGGTGGCTGCGGCCCTGGGAGGAGGAGGATCCCGCGCCCCGGACGGTGCAAGCTGCAGCCCAGAGCCCGAGAGCGCGTCCAGGAGGAGCGGGCGCGCCCTCCCCGCCGGGCCGGGCCCCCCACCCAGGTGGATGGCGAGGGCACGTCCTCCCCCTGGGCCCCGTGCTGGCAGCCCCCGCTGCGGGGACACACGGCCGCGCGGACGCTCGGAGGCCCACCGTGCCCTGCTCCTGGAAATGGCTAACGGGCTAAGTGCACAAGCGGGTGGCCCTGATGAGCGCAGACGGGGTGTGCTGGGCCCCATGCTACGTGGCGAAGCCAGGTTCCGGGGCACGCGGCAGGTGTCACAGGACAGCACCGTGCGCCCTGGAAAGAGAGGCCTGTGAGGGCGGACCTGGACGTGGGCGAGTGCAGGCCCATCGATAATTCACCGATGGCCCCGCCGGTCGGGCACTCGGTGCAGAGCCGCGCGGCTCCAGGGTCTGCTCCCGGCAGGGACCCGCCCACGTGCAGCCAGTGGACAGGGGTCGGGCCGACGTGCAGAGGCCCTCCTTCCCGGCGGGGTTTCCAGACCCGGGGGACAGCTCTGTGAGGGTTTTATTGGTGGGACTATGGAAATACAGTGTTGAAAGTGTTGTCAGTGGGCGTATATAATCGAAATCGACTTGATGACATGATTGGAAAGCAGTATTTTCACCACCAGGTGATGGGCCCTGCCCTTCCCAACGATGACTCTTGGAAATGTTTGTGATTAGGTCTGCTCCATGTCTTTTGTGAGCCTCGCACACAGAGGTGAGTTTACCCATCCTTAAATGGGATGGAAGACACTTTGGGAATGTCTCCTAAAGGTGGTTGTGAAAACATGCCTCCTTTCTCAGTTTTTAAACAGAGATGACCACGGTGGCTGGGAGCAGTGAGTGGGGAGCCCAGGCGAGGGTGGAGATGTCAGGGAGCTACCGAAGTCACTCAGAACCCAGGTGAGAACCCAAACCCTTCCTGCCAAGCTGCGACATCCACTGTTTGGGATAGAACTGTTGAAAGATTTCTGAAATCTCCTTTGCTGTGCCTACATGTGTGACCCTATGTCCTGAGTTCTCTCTCATTTTGGCTAACCCCATTGGAGTGTCAATCCAAGGCCTTCTCACTGCTTCCCAAAGTCAAGTCTCTTAAGAGAAGTGACCCTACAAGACGGTAGAAGGAGACTGTTTATCTACTCTTCAGTCTGAAATCATGAATCAGAAGGGGTTATGGTCAGAAAAGAGTGAACAAATAGTGGTAAATTTGTGGGACGGAAATAAGACTTGGGCAAAGACACATCTCTACTCAATTCTCAAACTAACTGTACTGTTGAGAGAAAAGAATGTTCAAGAAATGTCTCTTCCTGTGGAAGGTTGGGGTTGGGCTGCCAGCCAGTGAGAGAATGACCAGCATCTAGGGCTGAGGTACTGGGGGACTGGGCCGGGGGGGGGGGGGGGGGCTGTGGAAAGAACCAGGAGTAGGTATTGTCACAGATTTTTTTACAGGTAATATTGATGGCAGACCCATAAAGTCTATAATTAATCTTGTAACTTGGTTTACTAGGCAAGCAAGTAATAAGAACATCTTTACATACATCTTCGTACTAGTTCTCTCCCATAGGCCTCTGAGCGCATGCTACAAAGGAGGGAAGGCAGATCATATTGAAGAATTGCCCATGTAGGTCATCTGGATACACTCTGATCTCTGCTTTACTGCGGCAAGGGTCCGTAACTGGTCATGTAGACAGCCCACCCTGGCAGAGGGAAATATGACCAGGGCCGTGCCCTGTGTGTCCAAGACTTCATGGTGAAACCCTGATGTTGTGGGGTTCGCAGCTGTAGACTGGGCTGGCTCTGATCAGCAGAAATAGGATTCTCTGCCCAGTGGCCAAGCCCCGTCATAGAAAGTGACCCCTTTACTGTGTCTAATCGACAAATTGACACTTGAACAAAATGCCTGCACCTGGAAAAGTTTCTTTATACTTTTCATAATCTGTGGAATCATTGATTCTAAGGACACTCTCTATATCATAGTGACATTCTTTTCTCAACCTAATGGTTTGTTTTATTATCTGGGAGCTGTCTCGATTGAACGCTGAGATGTTAACCCTCTGCGGCCTGGGAGCCTGCCGCTGAGTTCCGTGCTGGTCCATAAGTCAACAAAAAGACTTTTTTTTTTTTGTAAAGTGTTACAAAAGATATAATATAGATATATAGATATAATATAATATAGATATATATCTATAATATAATATATATATAATATAGATAGATATAACATATAGATAGAAATATCTAACTTTTGGTGGGAACTCACGCAGTGCTGGATATGGACCATGACATGGGCAATAAGATATCACATGTTTGTAATGTATCGCCGGTCATTATATAATCCCCTGGGCAGATGGTTTGAAAGTTTTAAAGTCCATGTGGAATCTTCAAAGGAACGTATTACTCTGCTTCTTAAAAAGTAATTAATAGTTAATAAAGGCTTGGAAATATTTTGCCACTACTTTGAAAACATTTCACCATAGGCAAAAATTGTTAATATTTTGAAGTACAAAAATGAAGAAGGAAAAATTGGAATGAAACAGGGGGCAAAGAAGGGAGACACGGCAAATACGACCCAGAAGACACGATGCTCACGAGACAGCGGTGCGGCTTCAGGAACAGGATGAAGCGGGGGACCCTCATGTGGCAAACACTCTCCTTCAGACTGTTGTTAACTCAGACATTGCAGGATAGTGACCAGGTCGCTATTGCATTTTTAATGAGGAAAGAGGCAAGCATGTCATCTTTGGAATGCAAACAAGCAAGCAGCAAAACCCAGAACCTATTGGCAAGAGTCTGTGCTTGATGGAAATGAACAGAAGGGGGTCCTCACGTCACTGGGGGCTGGTCCGGCTATAAAATCGCCTGGACAATGCCTGGACTTGGGTGTGCATCTTGAACACTCTGGCCGAGACGCAAATGGAGCACCTCCACCTGGCATCGCTGGACTCCGCATCAGTCCCGTCAGGGTTTGAGTGTGGTCCCACACCTGTCAACAAACACTGTGCTAGAGGAATTGAGGTCTGAATCTGTACAGTTTCAGGTTTCGTTTCTTTCGATGGTGACTGGACCATCCATTACTTTGTCCCCACTGAGCAGTCGGCCTGGGCCCTGAATTAGCTTTAGGGTCACCGTACAAAGCAGCACAAACCAGGGCACTTTAAATAGTGGAAATTTATTGTCTCAGCAGCACTGCGCTACCTCTGAAGCCTCCGGGGAGAATCTGCTCCATGCCCTCCTTTCAGCTTCTTGGGGGGCCACTGATACTTGGTGCTCCCTGGCTGATAGACATGCCACCCCAGTCTCTGCCTCACCTGCCAGGGCCCTCTGGGTCTCTGTCTCTGTCTGCTTACAAGGACACCAGTCACAGGGGATTCGGGCTCATCTGAATGACTTCATCTTGATTACACCTGCGAAGATCTCATTTCCAAAGAAGGTCACATTAGCAGGTACTGGGGCTTAGGAAAACAACAGGGCCCCATTGAGCATTGGCCTTGGGTAGCAACTCCCACATGGAAAAGAAGGAAGAGCTGCATTTCTGAGAATATAGACTCAAATCATGGTCTGGTCGCAGAGACAGTGGAGACCGTACCACCTCTGCAGCTGAGGAGCCCCATGGAGACTTGCAGGCTTGGCTTTGCTATAAATCTTTAAGGAGAAGTGTAGGCAATTTTCCTGCCAGGAGACCTGAAAGGAAAACTTTGGTGAGGCAGAAATAAATGTTCTAACCATAACATTGAATTACAGAGAAGACTAAAGCACAGAGAAAATCTTTAGTGCCATGACTATAATAAAAAAGAATAATTGACAATCAGAGAAGAAGCTTCCATCTTAATCTCTGATGATGCAAAAAAGAAGTGAAAGTACTGCTTAACCAACTGTTAAATCAGCCCAAATTGTTTTTAATTATAGACCTCATCTCACAGCAACTCCAACTTTTTATTTCCAGTGTACCATACGGAGGAGAGAAGATGCTTTCTTCCCGTATGTTTTCATGCTATCAAACAACACACTTCATAGAAATTACCTTAAAGTCTCCAATTGAATATTCTTCTTTTTGAGTTGAGCTCTGAAATCATCCGTGAATTTCCAAGGGACTTTGAGTTAAATGTGAATAGAAACGGAACAGCCTCATGCTGGGAACTGGGGAGGGAAGTGATATACGACATAGATGGAGCAATAATCCCAGTCGTGAGACACTTTGGATTCGGCCTCCTCAGATGGATGAACATATACCACATTAATTTTCAAAGATGAGCTAGTGGGTTCCATCCAGCCGAGCCTTAGGATTCCATCCAGCCATTGAGCACAGCTGCACCAGGTCCTGGCTTTGTGCCAGGCACTGCTCTATCTGCTGGAGATCCATTGTGAACCAACAAAGATCTCTAGCCTATGGAGAATACGTTCTAGTCAGGCCAAAGAAAATGGATGTTAATCTATTAATTAAACAGGATTTTTTTCAAACCTGTCCTTTGCATCACATGTTCAAATATGCCCAATCCCTACTGAGCGCAGCACCATGCAATGGAAACAGAAGGCCATGAGGAGCCTCGAACTAAGGCATACATGAAAACCAATTGGCTCAAAGAGGGATCTGGTCAGAGAGACTGGAATAATCAGATATAAGGGACTAAGTGTCAAAGGAATCAACACTGTTGCTGGCTCTCAGGGATCCAAGATCATGGAAGATGGTGGAAAGTAACAAAAAGTAACATTCAAATATTAGTCAAATGTAGCTAGGACTCGGAAGATAGCTCAAGAGTATATTAGCTCACCCATGTACCTTGCAAAACTCTGACCTGAAAATGAAAGCTTCCATAAAACAGAAACCCCAGTCACCACTTAAAAACATAGCTCTGACAATATATTTGACAATGTTTTTAATTAAAAGGCATCTTGAAAAGAAGGAAGGGACAGAGACCATGGTCAGAGGAGAAGAGGAGAAAGAGGAGAAGAAGGAGGAAAGGGAGGAGAGGGAGAAGAAGAAGGGGAGGAGGGACAGGAAGAGGAGGAGGAAAAGAAGAAATTTGAATTTAAGTTTTGTTAAGTTTAAATTTATTTTTTTATTTTTTATTTTTTGTTAAGTTTAAATTTAACAAAAGTGAGAAATAGTCTTGTTGGGCCCTGTAAACAGATATAGGAAATGTGGGAAATGGCTTTATTAGGCAAAAAGAGAGATTCACCATAAGGACAGATCTAAAAAAAGTGCAAATGTCCAGGGTCATGGCTGGAAATGAACTGGGTGTCTACTGTGGCAAGAAAACCAGAAACACAACAACCAGGTACGAGGTCACACCATAAGTGGCTCAAGCATGAACCTTTGAGATCTTTGAGGAACATGATCCCAAGTTACCAACTCAAGATCTGGTTCTGAATAAGTAAAAAAAAAAAAAAAAAGAAAAAAAAAAAAAAAAAAAAAAAAAAGAGTCCTTGAGTCCTTGCTCTTTCTTATTTCAGGGTTTCTAAACTCAGCACTAGAACCACTGTGGGCCAAATCATTCTTAGTCATGGTGCAGTTCTGTGCATTGTAGGATGTTTAGTAGCATCCCTGAACCCTACTCCCGGGTGCCAATGACAAACACCCCCTCCCAAATCATGATAATCGACAATGTCCCAGATGCTGGGAATGTGTCCCCTCGTGGCAAAATTGAAATCACTCCTGGCTGGGGACTCGTGCATTACACAACCATGCCCAATGCTTTAGGGGTTAAGGAATCTACATGTGTTGTAAGGACACTTGCACAATACAGAAAAAGAACGTAACATATAATCCTGACTTACACGTAAGTGCTTTTAATAATTTGGCAGATTTTCTTCCAGTTATTTTTCTATGCCTGTATTGTACAAAAAAGGATACCCTGGAAGAGTTATGTTTTTCACTCAATATTACAAGAGGAATAATTTCCAAAGTAATACATATTTTGCTAATATGATGGTTTTTATGATTCCTGAACTTTCCATTATGACTGTTAATTTAACCAGAAATCCCATCATCTTTGAAATTAGGTTGTTTCTGATGTTCATTCTTATACTATTATTCATTGACATAATCCTATATTTATTCTTTTGTGCTTTGCATATCTTTATTTCCTAAGGGAAAAAAATCTTAGAAAAACATTTATGGGTTAAAAGGTGTTCCCATTTTTAAATTTCAATATACATTTTGGCAAATCACATTCCCAAAATTTCGTGCCTGATTCAAATCCTGCCAGAAATGAAACAAGTGCCAATATTACTGAAACCATGACCATGTGGCCTCAATTGTGATTTGTATTTAAATTATCCAAAGTAGTAGGTAGAGGGAAGCTTCTTTCAGGGCTTGGAAGCACAGGTTCCTGATTACTGTTGACCCCCAGTCGTTTACACACCACTGATAGTGAAGCTTCAAAGGGCCATTCTCACTGACAGCTCTTCTTCCAAGAAATGCTCAATGCTAGGACTGAGGCCAGTGTTCAGTAGAAAGGAGGAAATACATTTTCCAATAAGGAGAAGAAAATAGGCACAGAGAAGCCTCAGGGAAATGAAACACGGAAAATGAAACGTAAAGAATGAGAATGATGACCATGGTGAAGAACACCATCACCAGTGGCAGAGGAAAGACTCCACCCTACAGATTTGAGCATTCTGAGGAACATTTTACTTAAATATTTGCCTGATTTATTGATTTGCTTCATGAAAGTACAATATATGTGCATATCCAAGGGAAGTGAGAGTGTGTGTTATAAATACAGAAATTTTCTATGGCCTGCTGAGTTGGATTTTAATTAAAAGAGAAAATGAGCCACATGAAGTCATCTTTTTAGATTGACCCCAGCTCTGCCAAGAATGTTTATGAAAATGCATTATAAGTAGCTGCTCACTGCCCGGGTGCCCAAGTTTGCCTCTCCCTTGGGCACTGGCATGTGCAGTTGTCACGGGCAGTTGGTAAGTAGAGAGTATATGATCCAAGGGTCTTTAGGGAGGAAGAATGAAGCTGTCCCCCGTCTGGCCCAGGTGAGAATCTCATAAGTGGAGCAGTGTGCATGGATCAGGTCAATTCAGACTGTTGTCTGTGTTGGAACACCTTGCCTTGATGCCAGGACTGTGTACTCATGGGGCACGTTTGGATCCTGCATGGTGTGTGCTTAAGGCTGGAATATACCCCACCACCATCTCCTTGACTTGGCAATCATGCTTGGGAAGCCAGGCAGCACAAGCTGAGCCTGGAGCGCAGAGGTTCTCAGGGGTCAGTGTAGGTGACAGCCTTAAGTGAGCAAATGAGCAACGTGATGGACAAACACCTGCCAGGAGCCACAGATGCAGAAGTGAGTCCAAGCCACAAACTCTGTGTCTTCTTTCTCTGTCTCGTCTTTGAAATCGGAAGAGTTAGGTGTGACTCCAGGGTTCTGGGGAGAACTGGGAGTGGGGCAGAGGTCTCAGAAGGAGGTACTGAATTTCTTGATAATTTGCAGGAAGAATGTTAAACTTGATGGAAGAAGCTGACACCTGTTGTAAAGGTGTATGTTTTCATCATCATATGTGTGAACATGTGTGTGAGTGTGGGTCTATGTGTGTACAGAGTGGGTTGGATAGATAAACTATTGGTGCATGGTTATGAAGCATGCAGAGAAGAAAGGGATGATCCACTCAGGTCAATCTGGCTGTGGTTTCACTGTGAGATATGGCTGGGGTGATCTGCGAGATCACTTATTACCCCGAAGCTGGGACAATATTGCAGCCCTGCTCTCCTGTTACAGAAGGGAGAAAGTTATAGACTCATTAAACTGGTGAGCCTTTGCTTGATGAAGAGCCTGGGGCAGAGCTTATTTTCTGCTTCTCTGCATCCACAGTCCATCAACCGTGGTAGCCAAGCACTGGAACCGATTTTGTGGTTGGTTGGGTCATGGTGATCTATGGTGCTTACGACCGGGAGTCGTTTCTGAGCTCACAGAAATCCCGAGGTGGAGAAGAAAGCCCCTGGGATTGGATCGGACCCCATGTTCACACCTTTGCGACGCAGTTGGGGAAGAGTCCATTGTTGATCTGGTTCTCTCACCTGGAGAGCACACGCAATCCCCCTCGGAGAGGCAACCCTTGAACCTAGAAAAGCAACTGCTTTGTTCCCAGAGAAATGCTCCCATTTATCGTGCTAAACAGACCGCGTTCTCTGCCATATGTGTACAATGCATATAGATACATTTATGTAGGTAAAAAAAAATCCATTGAGTTGAATTTTAGGGCAGTGGGAATGTGTCTTTATTGTGGGTCTGTATGATTGCACATTTCCTTCTCCCCGGAAAACTGAATGGCCAACCCTATTATCCTGCTGTAGGAGTCCAAGCTCAAGGAGGTTGACCCCATCCGTCGGGGTGACCTGAGGGAGCTTCAGGAAGGCTTCACAACCAGGTATCCAGGTGCTGAAGAGTATGTCTTCCCTTCCCACATTACAGAGCCCATTGTACCTTACTTTTAGTGTCACTTTTTCTTAAATGCCTTTCCTTTTTTTTTTTATTAAAAATTCCTAAATGTCTTTCAGTCTGACTTTTCAAATGCACTGTTAAAATGAGCATGAGTAGGTGTATTAAAGAAAAGGGAGCACCCATGGGGTGTTTTCATTGTCCCTTGAAGCCCAGGATGGCCGGTTCATTGTGACATAGACACCTCTCTCCTGCTCCATTGGCCTGTGCCTGTAAAGTGGCCTCACGTTGTGGCGACCTGGGGGCTGTCCCTTGCCCTGTCACCCTCGTTGTTTGGCAGTCTCTGCCTTTCTGGTCTCGAACACTGAAGGTGTCCATCTGCCCTGGTTGTAATGTTCAGTGGTGCTGTGGAGACAGTCGTCTGTGTAGCTCCACTGGCATTGTGAGAGGACCCCCTGTGAGACATCAATGGATACATCAGGGCAAACTGTTATCATGCCAGCTCCAAGTTGAAAGAACCTCTTTAAATGGGGAAAAAAAAAATCAATGACATGATTTTCTGTTGTTCATTTAACCCCAGATTAAAAGTTGTAATGATATGCCTCCTAAATTGATAGTGGAATTATATGTATATTTGAGGTGATTGATTCTATGAAATTGATCATCAGTTCTCATTCAGGGTGACTTTGCACCCCGGGGAACATCCAGAAATTACTGGGATGAGGGAATCTACCAGCATCTAGCAGGTAAACTCCCTACAGTACACAGGATAGAACTGGCCAGATAATTATCCAGCCCCAATGCCAGGGTTCTAAGACTGGGACACCTGGGTATAGATAAAAAGTTAGAAAGTCTGGTTATATACTGATATATACAGCCAGTTTGGTACTTTTGACAGCATCAGAAAAAGATTAGATTAGATTTCATCTCACACAGGACAAAACACTGAGACTGGTATAATTGGAGAGAACAATGTTAACATCTGTGATGTGTTAATTTCACATTTCTGAATCGATTGCTTCACGTCCCTTGGTTAAACTTTCAAAACAACAATTTCACCTGGTTTCCTCTACGGATGTGAAAATACCTGAAAGCTCTATGTCATGTGGAAAATACCTAACTATTTCATTTTGCTGTTGATTTTGATCTGGGACACTGGAGTTACAACATGAAGGTCTGTGAGTCAGAAAGCAGTTGTACTGGAGCTGCCAGCTGGGTGGACTGGAAGGATGGTCCCACATTAAGACCACGGCACAGAAAGCAAGTGGTTTCCACCTTGTCTTAGCAAGGTCTCCACAGGCAATGAGGGTGACATTTTACACTATTAACTACCAGGCAGGACATATTTCGGTATTAGAACACATATTCGAGTGACAGATGAAAAGCATTTAAGAATATTAATTGGTTGATTTCATGACTGACTGATCTGCCCTTCCTTCCTCCCATGATACCTACTAGGAAATGTTTTATGGGTAAGGATTTTTTCTCAAGAGTCTTCCATTCTTTGAAGATGGTGGAAAACAAACTGACCCAATGACACAATGAAAGATAACTTCTCTGACTTAAATCCAGACTATTTTTTCCCATCTACTAAAGTGAGCAACAAATTCCAAAAGCAATTATGGAATGCATAAACTTCAGGGAAATCCAAATGTACCAAAAAGCTTGAAAGGTTATAAAATCAGCTGAGTTGTTTATGAACATCATGACCCAGAGTACAGAACATTCATTCTCTCAACCAAGAAAACACACGTGACAGAGGAGAGTCAAATTAGAAGTGTTTAGGAAAATTGGCCTTCCTGGCCAAAGTGAAATATTTTGGAAACACAAGACATTGTTCAGCGCTTCCAAGAAGACTCAACAAATTGATGTAACCAGATGAATCTGTCGGCTTTCTCGTCCCAGTCTTCACCCACTTAGGCTTTCAAAACTGAGATATGAACCAAAAGATATTCTATAGGCATACAGAGAATGGAGGGTGGCAGAAAGGGGACAGGGTGGGGAGACAAGGAGGAGAAGGAAGAGAAGAAATGAAAGAGGGAAGGAAGGGAGGGATGAAAGGAGGAAGGCAGGCTGGGAGGAAGGAGATTCCAGACTAAAGGAAATGTTTATGTTAATACGCTCCTTCATAATCTTTAGAAGATGACATTACTAAGGCAGATCAGAAAATCCTACGTGTGATTTGGTTCATTAGTGCATGAATCAGAACATGCTGTGGTAGGGGGCTGTCAGTTAAATAAGGCAATGAGCAAAAGCTTCACATTCAGTGCTGTGGCCAAGTGTTATTGAGCTCCTACCACGTTCAGTCCCCCGTGACATCATCAAGGAGGACTGACAACTCACAAACATCAGAGGACCAAAGATGCACTCAGACCCTTCCCTCATTCAAGTTATTTGGAAGGTGATGGAAGACCCCTGATTAAATGTATAATGTTTCCATCAAAGACCCTGAGTCATGCATTCATTTCCCAAACCCAAGATTAGAAAGTGGTTGCATTATTTGTTTCAAAATTTGAACCTCAAAACATGGATGATGCTATTTCCTAGCTGCAATGTTCTGGAATCCTGGAAATGGCTGGTCAACACTCTGGAGAAGCTGCTCCTTGTCTCATTCCTTCGGGGAACAGGCTTATGGATCATTTATAATGCATAGTTAGTGCCCTCTTGCTTTGAAGGGAAAAACATAAATGAGGCTTTTAAGGCTCCATCCATATGATCCTCATGATGAAAAGTTTTTGATCTCTCCATGCCACTGATGTGGCTTGGTGCAAACAATTCAGGGAATCTGAGTCCATCCCCCTTGAGAGTGAGCCTGTTAAGGTTTACCTGAAGCTTTATTTAGACCAGTTTGGCTTTAAATGAAGAGAAAAAGTTTAAGTCATGATTGTCAGATCTATGAGTATCATATTTCACAACAGTTTTCCAAATGTTTATAAAAAATAACATTCAAATTGTCTCAGAAGTTTCACTTATGGTTTACTATTTCTCTGTTATATAATATTCATGAAAGTGATTTAGTACCATACCCTCAAGAAATACCTTGAGAGTTTTATCATTTAGGGAACATTTAAACTAAGAACAAATGTTAAGTGTTAATGCAACAACCCAGCACACAGTTCTAATTAAAATAAACTTAGAGTCAGTGATTGGATCTATTAAGCTAGACACTGATAGATGGAGCTGCTGAATCCCAAGGTTTGGAAAAGGTTAATATAATAAAAATCAACGTCTTATCAAGGTTTTAAGTATACCTTTAATATTTTTTTTGTAATGTATAGTCCAAAATATTTTAAGCTGTGTAAAATAGTAAAAATAAAAATATTTGGAATGAAGATAAGAAAAGCAGAATCTGTGATGTGAATGACTTCATCTGCTAGTGGGGAAATCTCAAATAACTAACTTCAGCAGAATTTAGCATAAATCTTAGTAAAACAGAATGTAACTGATATTTATATGTAAATATGCCATAAATTGAATACTTACATTAATTTATATATTTTTGATGAATAACCAAACTTAGGTAATTCCCTAATCAAAAGTAACCTGTCTCCATAGAGCGCAAGCACCAAATTTCAGTAAATATCTCAGGAACATCTTTTTGCATCCACATATGAAGCAGGTAATGAGCAGGGCTCTGTGTGGAACCCTAAGGGATCTGATTACATCACAAAATACTTCCAGGTATAATAAATGTGTACTTGCACAGCACTTTTCTGTAAATTGGGAAGAAAGTTAAAGAAGTCCTACTTTGCTGCTGACAATAATAAGTCAAATAAGAGGACATACTTCCTACTACATGAGGACATATAGAAGGCCCGAGGTCACTGTGTAATCTTTAGGCATTATAAGAAGACCAATCTCTTTGCAATCCTAAAAATAATTTTCTTCTTTAAGAGACCAAAAATCATTTGCTTTAGTTAACCGAAGTACAGAATTACTGAGACAGTCCTCTACAGTGAGTAAAAGTCTAATTTTAACCTTTAGAAAAATCACCTCTAGAAGCAAGAGCTTTGAGTCCAGGAAGAATGCAGAGGGTCAAGTTTGTGGGGCAGAGTGATGGAGGGGACGGAGCTGCCCGTAAAAGATGGGCAGACAGTCTTGATCTAAGGAGAAAAACTGCAATGTCTCAGATGGAGAGTACTCTGGATGTAACTAATGACACAGTAGATATTGCAGAAGACAATACTAGTGAACTTAAAGATACAGGGACAGAAAAAATTTAAAACAAGACTTACAGAGGGCAAAAAAGATTAAACAAAGTGTGATTCAGCTGTGGGATGGATTCAAACAGACTAATATGGGTATAATTGGAGTCTTCAAAGGAGGGAGAGGCAGAAAAGAATCTTTGAAGAATATTGGCCATAAGTTTTCAAAATTTGGTTAAAGTATAAACCACAGAAGTATAATTTGATAAAAACTAGGAACCAACAGATGTTAAATGAGTCCCAAGTGTAAGAAGCATGAATAAATGATACCAAGTCTCTTCCTAATCAATATATAAATTTGACATATATATATGTCAAATATATATATATATATATATATATATATATATATATATATATATAATCTATTCTGTGTAGCAAATCACCCCAGCATGTAGTGACTTGAAACATTTGTTAGCATGTCAGATTCCTCAGGGTCAGGATTCCGGGCAAGGCTTAGCTGGCTTCCTCTGACTCAGCCTCCAGGAGGGCTGTAATTATGGTGCTGCCTAGGACTGCAATAAGCTCAAAGATGAACTGGGGAGAGTGTGTTTTTAAATTCATTCACACCGTGGCTGGTGGAAGACTTTGGGTCCTCAAGAGTAATTGGCTGAAAACATCCCTTGGGACTCTCCATAGGTTAGCCCATCACATACAACTGAATAGAATTTGGATGCTTTTTCAAACTCTATGAAGGTTTTCATACCTGTTCATGAACCAGGAGAAGAGATTCAAATTCTCTCCTTTTTGAGAATAAGATACTCTTCAGGGGGTGGGGAGAATAATAGGGTTAATTCCCTGTGAAGGACTCTGAGAAAGTGTTTTCCCTGTGACCAGAAGTCTGGGTGGATAACAGAGGGATCTAGGAGCAGCGGTGACTTGCTCCTGCTTCCTGGAGCTCAGGGTAGGGTAACTCTTGCACGTGAGTCCCACGTGCCCTGTGGAATGGAGGCAGAGACAGAAACAGGCGAGTGGTGGGGACAGACAGGTGCAAGGCACAGCCCACATCTCCTCTCCAGTAGCTCCGAAGAATGTTGGGGCCACCCTGAGAATTCCCCACCCCTTCCAGAGTGTGAACATGTCCTAGAGAGGATGGCCATGGGCCGCGTTAGGAAAGCACATAGCTTCAGGGTGACAGGGTGGCTTCTGGGGTCCAAGGGCAGAGTCTGAATCTGCACTCCATCCTCTCCTCATTCTATGTGGCTGTAGGGATGTCAGCCACTCATCCCTCCTGCGCAGAGAGGGTAGCAATGGAGCTTGTCTCCCAGGTTTGGGATGTGGGCTGTAGGTTCTACTTCCCATCCAGCCATCAGAATGGGGGCAGGCACACAGCAGTCATTCAGCAGCAGTGAAGATTCTGGGCCTTTATTTCTGCACTCCAGAGTGGAATGCCCACAGCAGGGATAGAGGCCAGGGAGGTGGAGGCCAGTAGGGGTGACAGGAGACTGAGGGAAAGGCCTGTGGCACCTCTTCACTTGAGGATCTCCATTAAGTCCTGCTTGGATGGAGACGATGGGAGATGTGGATCTCTTTCTTCTCAAATGGACCTGTTTGAAAATGAACAAACTAAATTGTCCATCACTAGAATAGGTTTACCTAGAAGTGACTAGATTAAATTTCTGTCTGAATTCTGGGGTTTGGTGGAACAATACGTTGAACTGCAGAAAACAAAGTTTATGTCTCACTACTCAGAGATACATGGCTTGTGAACACATGCCCACTCCAGGGCCCGGGACGGTGCATAGAGAATCTGCGAGTGTGTTTCTATGGGTTCTGCCTTTAACCCCATCCAGAGCCACACACCAAACAGTTGTCACCTCTGGGCCTCTGATTTTGAAGCAGAAATGTGGACATTAGGTTCCAGTTGTCTGTTAGCGTCCTTCCCATTCACCTTCTGGATTTCTAAGCTCGTTTGATTAAAAAGGAAGTCACTTTAGGTGCATCATCTCCAGATCCAGGCTCCTGGTGGGGGGAACCTTCCCAGGCGTACCCTCTGGGGGACCCTCCCCTGCAGACCGGGGCCCCTGTGCTTTAACACAAGCTTGTTTATATGGGTCACTCTGATCCACTTGCCAAACATGATGAGGGGACACGTGGGAGGTCAGCTTTTCCATCCTTCAGGGTCGCAGGAGAGAAGGTGAAATTTTAAAGGACTCGAGAGTATCCTGTTCACCAGGTTCAGCCAACAGAAGTGCATTTTCTGTGTCACACACACTTGTCACCCTGGGTTACTTCTTACAAATTAGTAGGAATGAGCTGGTGAACCGCATTTGTCTTCCTTAGAAAAGAACACAAATGTCCAAAGAGGCCCTCTGCAAGTGATTTTAAACCCTGCTGTCCTAACTACACACTTTCTGGACAATATTCACACCGTGGCCATCAGAGCACCCTCCATGGAGTGCTCAAGTACAGCACATAGGAGCCACGCCACCTTAAACGTCTAATGATCTAAAAGTAAACCTGAACCCAAATGAGGAATGATTGATTGTTTGTTCTGGGTTTTATCCAATTACACCTAATAAGATTTTCCATGAAGATAAAGAAAAATTCATTTCTCATTACGATCCTCAGCATAGGCGGCAATCACTGTGTGGTTCACGGGAAAGAGGATATTAGCACAGAGTCATTTACACGCACACTAATTTGCCGGGTGCCACAAAGCAGTGTGAGGTTAACCATTTGTGGCAATCTCCAAGCCGGCCTTAATTAAAAACAAGACATTAATATTATTTTTCAGAAGCAAAGCCACCTTCTGAATTTAATAAATGGGACATATCAGCTAATGGTTTAAGCGAAGAAGCTGGAGGTGAAGTGTTTTTGCAGAAGGGCAGGCTGGAGATGTGACGATCTCTGAGGAAGGGCAGCCCACCGGGGTCCCTAGGGCACTGGTGGTCCCACCTCCCAGGTGAGAGAAATGTAGGGACAGGGAATGTCAGGGAGCAGTTCTGCTATTCTAGAAAATTCTAGAGAACAGACTCAGACACTCAGACTGATCTCTTTCCATCAGCCAACACAGATTTGACCAACACTGATATGTTTATGGGTTTGGAGGTGGGGAGCAAGGGATCAGGGTACCAGGGTGGTGGGGTCTCAGGGTGCAGGCAGCCATCTCCTCACTGTGTCCCCTGCCTCTCTCTCTCCCTCTTCTCACAGGGCCACATCCTGGGGGACCAGGCCCACAGGCTCATGGCCTCACCGAACTTGAGCACGCCCTCTCCACTGTGGTCACGGGGCAGGCTCCCATGCGTGCAATCTGGGGGGACACTGCTCGGTCTCGAGTCCATGCTGGGGCACACCTTGCATTTGCATCCCCAGGACCGTCAGTGCTTGCTGACCATGTGGGCGTCAGAGGGCACGCCTTCACGTGGTGTGGCAGCTCCTGCACCTGCTGCTGTCTTCCCGCACGTGTGGCTGGCATCTTGGACAAGCACGTCTGTCTCTTGGACCAATGTCTAAGTTAGATAGCTCTCATTATCTTCTCTGCAAGATGAGGTTTTACTTCAGATGAGCACAGTGTTGGCGATGTTTGCTGGAGCCACGTGGTTTTATATTATCTTACAGGAACTATATAATTATACATTTATGTACATATTAAATGTATATTCCAATGTATCCTATTGGAATAAATCGGCCCCTCCAACTGCTGGCCTAGAGTTTATGCTCGAGGGGCACGGAGAGCACACAGTCCCGGATCGCTGCAGAAAAGAACCAGCAGGGGCTACAGGGTGAGGAACCAAGATTTTCATGCACAGGAGCTGATCACTAGGCCCCTTGCAAGCTGTGCTGCCGGGCACCCTAACCAAGTAGCCCTGAGACTCAGTATGTCCATCTGCAGAATGGGTCTAAAGAGCATGCATGGGGAGCGATTTGATGGTCTGTCTTCTTGCATATGAAGCACTGCTAATCCCCATGCCTGCACACTCAGGAGCTTCCCACGATGTATGTTTAAAGCTTCTCCAAGACACATGTGGCTTTCAACTGTGGCTGGGAAAATGGACGATAGGCCATTTTCTCACCTGTAAAAAAGGTCATTTACATAGTCTAGGTAAGAGCATTATGGGAGGGGAGAAGAAAAACTCATTTTCTTCTCATTCCTCTCAAACATCGAATAGCCTAATCTGACGAGGACTTAAATAACTCTTCAGGCTTAAGCTGATTTCGGGGGCTCTTGCTGGTGAAGGAAAACTGTAGAGACTGTGAGCTTCTAATCACCTGACGGTGGTCTGTCTGCTGGGAGCTGTGATTCCATAGCAACCATTCAGGTTTCCTTGAAGGGTGCTTTCTAGGTTCTGTCTCCTGGGAGCCCCTGCCTGGGGAGCCCCTGCCTGAGCCTCAGGGGGTCTCCCATCCTGAGAAGCCCCACTCCTGCCCCAGGAGTATTTGTATTTTCAATTACACGTGCAGACTTTAGCATAAGGTTCCACCAGACGGCTCGCTTGTGGAACACGGCCTGCCACCAGGCCTGTTGCAGGCGTGTGCACACACTCAGGGGGAGGTGGAGGCACACTCTGGGAGCGCTGCTCTGGCCCAACTGTGCTGCACACTCTGTCCTGGCAGCAGGTGCCATGGGCTTGTTCAGCATCAGGGATCCAGGGACAACGATTGCCCTGGTGCCTTCAGAAGTCTTGGAGAGAGCACTTTCCAAATATACTTTGCATTGTTCATCGATCGGGAAAGAGGAAGTCTTCAGCTGCATGACCTGTGAAGGCCAACGAGAGGATCAAGGTCACCTTGTGTCACCGAGCGTCCTGCTGGGGCTGTGCCTCCTTTCCTAACCACCGTCAAAGTTAACCGAGCAGTGGCAAAGGTGGGTGCAGTTCTCATTTTCCAGCTTATCCTACCCCTGCTACGTATGTCATAACTTGACATAAAGTTAGAGAATAAAACGCAGTGGGATACGTGCCTGGAAATAACAAAATACCTAATAGACATGCTCCGGTGGGGAGAACATTTGCAAATGGGTGTCTTCCAGGGAGCAGCTGAGAGCTGGCTGGATTGGGTTTGAGAAAAGCCACATCTGCCTGGTGGTTCTGCAGAGACAGAAGCGGCCAGCCCGGCAGTGTGGCGCAGGCAGGGCCAGCCCACGGTCGAGGCACCCCCAGCCCACAGCTCGAGTGTGGGATTTGGGCCCCAGCCCCAAGAGCTTCACAGGGGCATGCACTGTGGACGACGTAAATTCGAGATGCAGGAATGTCTGTATATCTTCTGTAATGGGTGGCAGGTCACCCAGATGCTCTGAGATCATCGCTTTATTTTCACAGGTCATCCTCCATCTCTCAAAGCCAACATTCTCAAGCATCGGAGTGAATTGAAATTGTCCAAGGGAGCTAATTTAGAATAGAGACGCCCAAGCCGTCTGCTCCAAGGATTCCGATTCAGTGGGGCAGGTGGCGTGAGGCAGGTATATTTGAGCCCTCCAAAGTCCAGAATGCCAGCCGAATAGGGAATAAAAATCAATTCCAAGAAATGCTGAAACTATGACAGGACAGCTTCTATAGGCCCTGCATGGGCTACGAGAGTATTTAAATATGATTTTAACAATTTGCTTCTTCAGAGCCATATTCAAATATCACTGCTTTGCAATAGATATTGGTGTGTTTACCTTTTACTGAAACACAATTACTTCAAAAATGTTTATTACAATAATAAAAGGCACTGGTCCATTGAAGCATTGCCATATATCAATATTTATGTGTCAGGTGAATTCCCAAGCCCTTTGAGGATCTGCAGGTAAGGCTCCCCTGGGCCCATAGGATGGTTTGTGTATCTGCTGAAATTCATAGAGCCCTGTCGGGTGAGACAGATTCTGAGTCCTCTGGAAGTGGGACCAGTGCCTCACCCAGCTGGACTGATGTATAGGAAGATGGTTGGTGAAGCGGGTCAGTGGGATGGGCTCCCATTCTGCACTTGGAGGCAGATTGCCACACTTGCTGCTTGAGTTAGCATGAATAGGTGGACATGGCTGCTGTGTCACCAGAAAACTCCCGAAGGAGGAAGTTACTGAAACGTTCAAGAATTGGGTTTGGATACTCAACTTTCTTCCATGGCCATCTGTCCAGCCCCAGCCAGAGTGTCTCTCTGCCTGAGGCCTGCTTCCCTGGAGGGAGTGTGGTGCCCCTTGACCACCCTCCCCGTGCATATGCTGGTGACTCCAGAGCCTACATCTCCTTGACTTGGGGACTAGAGATGTGGGCCCTGGCCAGGCCCTCCACCACCCCATCATTTTCTTTCCCTGTGGCCACTGCCCCTGCCACCTGCCACGATCACCTGTCCATTACTGGCACCTGCTGTGGTTCTTCTTCCTTGGCAGTCATCTGCCTCCTTCCCAGTCTTGGGGTTGGCGCCATGAGCTTGGAGCTGGGCGCTCCTCAAGCCAATGCTGTATTGCTCCAGGAGAGGTTATGGTTGGTGCAGATGTGAGCACTTCTGCCCCAGATCAATGCCCTTCTGGGACCCCTCAGCGTGGACAGGATGGTGGCTACCCTGAGAGTCATGGCCCTCTCAGTCCTCCCTCTCTCATGTTTCCCCCCGCCCCCCGTGATGTTCATTCTCCCCTCACAGCAAGCACCCCCAACAATCCTGACTGTGCAGGGCTGCTGTAACCAGTGTCACACACTGGGTGGCTCACACAGCAGAGATGTGCTTTCCCATGGCTCCAGAGACTACAGGTGTGAGCTCGGGGTGTGGGCAGGATGGGCTCCTTCAGCAGGACACCAGGGAGAGTGAGCCCCAGGCCTGGGCCCTGGGCTTGTCGGCAGCTGTGGTCTCCTTCAGTCTCTTGGGGAGCTCGGCCCTGTGTGTGTGGCTGTGGATGTGGTCACCTTTCAGCTTCTTAGAAGGACCTCAGTCCTACTGGAATAGGACCACCCCTATGACCTTGCTTTAACTTAGTCATTTCTGTAAAGACCCCATCTCCAAGTGACGTCACATTCTGATGGACTGAGGGTCAGGACTTCAACAGAGGAATTGGGAGGGCATGGCTCAGCCCAGACCACTGCCATCCACCGTTCCTGCCTGAGATCTCACAGAAGTCTTCTCTCCATGAACACTGCCTCCCCTGTCCTCATCAGCCTTCCCTGTAAGGGAGAGGATGAGTGCCTGCACACACACACACACGCACACACACACCAGAGGACCTGTGCCTGTCACACTTCTGTGCCTCCTGAGTAACACATCTGGGTTCTAGGCCCCTCGTTGGCCCACCTCTTCCCTTCTCCAGACCCCACTGACAGTGAGGATAAAGGGATCCTCTAGGATTCACTGGTTCCAGAATTACAGAATTCTGTCTACCTGCCTCCTAAAGCAGTGATTCCACAGACTGCATGTACCAATCAACCCAGTGAGCATAAGTAGCATGTTGCAATGATTTGGAAGAAAGAAATGAAAGAATAAATCATAGGAACGGATTTCTAGAAAATCTAGGAAATCGGAGACATTAGTAAAAATGGACTCCTTGGGACGTATGCACACAAAATATGTGTACAAGAGCATATTTTAGGATAGTCTAGATGTGTAGACTAGACTAGCTCTAAAACTTTTCTACACAATATCATTTTTCTGACATAATTTCTTTAGTTTTGCTTGCTCTGACCATTCCAGTTCTGAAATTCATACATACAATTTCCAACAGTAGATCATGTCTGGACGTTGGCTTTAAAAATCCTTTGTGGATGTTGAGCAATTAAAGAAAATGACATCTAATTTATCTGCTCTCAATAATATGGATTTCTTAATGGGCAGGCATGCAGGCCTTTGGTCATACAGGACGCCGTCACAGCGAGCTTCCAGGAGGCTACGCTGTAGAAATCACAGCAAATCTCAGTTTCTGACATCACTCAATGTTCCATGGTAATAATTGAAAACAAGGGCAATACAATAATTATTAAGCAGGTTGCTTTCAGAATATTATTGAGTCCATTAATCACTTCTAGTTTAATGAGCAGGAATAATGATTTACATCTGAAAGTGACTAAGTTTACTGTCAATTTGTGATAACAAATCAACATTCATGAAAAGCAAAGTTGAACACAAAAAACAACAAAAAGGTGATTCTGGCAATTGGGGCTGATGGATGGTCACAGGTGGGCGGGTGGGGGGTTTGCAAGGGCGGGGAGCCCAGATTCTGGGGCGAGGGGCCTCCCCCCGCCCAACCCCTACCCTGCCCAGCCTGCTGTCCTGAAGTGTGCTCTCAGAGGAGCTGACAAGAGCGCCCTGTTATTGGGGGGGCAGGGGGGCAAGCTTCTTTTTCTCAGGCCAAACTCCATTTTCAATCCACAGCTGCCTTGTGGTAACTGAGTGAAGGCAGGGGGCATTTCCCCCAGAATCATGCAGATTTTACTGGTGGAAAAAGTCCTGCAGGTCATGGGGAAGCAGACGCAAATAGGAGGTGAATGATTTTAAAGGTGAAGTCTCAGAGTTGACTCTCCAGACTGAATTTCTGATAGTCGGCCTCAGGAGAAAACTTGAGCAGCCCAACTTTTGTGCATTGAAATGCAGAGGAGCCACCTGATGGGTGGAGCATTCAGAACTGAGCCCTGCCACCCAGGCTCAGGATCAGGACACTGGATGACTCCCTGGCCCTCATTAGCATCAGCTATAAACTTCATGGTGGATCAATCGGTTTGAAAGAGAAATTTATAAGTTTCAAGACTAACAACTGATCAAAATCATTAAGCTAATTCTGCCAAGGGAGAGCTCTGAAATCAAAATGGTCTTGCTAATCAGAAAATAAAAAATAAAATAGAATAAAATAAAATTAAGATAAAATCAGTGTTTTACAGCCTAATCGTAGCTTCTCTGAGAAGTGAAAGTAAGATTAAATGCAGAGTAGATGTCCTCATTTTAAACTGGTCACTTCTGGAAAGCTCCTGCTTTACACCCATTTTAGAACTGGTTTTCATAGGGTGGCTCAGGTAAAGGGAAATCACAGATTTTGCAGGGGAAACACCTCCTGACCATTCTAACATCATAGCCACTGGCATCATTGCCAGTGTCCCTTTCTGGGAAGCTCTCTATACGGATGCCTTCTGCTTTAGGCTTTCATTGATTTTCAACAGAATGCAAGTGAATGGGGCCAGGTAGCTGCCTAACTCCTTTTTAAAGAACGTCAAATGGTGGGTATTTGTCATTTCTAATGGCTGAGTGATATTCCATTGTATACATAAACCACATCTTCCTTATCCATTCATCTTTCGATGGACACCAAGGCTCCTTCCACAGTTTGGCTATTGTGGACATTGCTGCTAGAAACATCGGGGTGCAGGTGTCCCGGCGTTTCACTGCATCTGTATCTTTGGGGTAAATCCCCAACAGTGCAATTGCTGGGTCGTAGGGCAGGTCTATTTTTAACTCTTTGAGGAACCTCCACACAGTTTTCCAGAGTGGCTGCACCAGTTCACATTCCCACCAACAGTGTAAGAGGGTTCCCCTTTCTCCGCATCCTCTCCAACATTTGTGGTTTCCTGCCTTGTTAATGTTCCCCATTCTCACTGGTGTGAGGTGGTATCTCATTGTGGTTTTGATTTGTATTTCCCTGATGACAAGTGATGCGGAGCATTTCCTCATGTGCTTGTTGGCCATGTCTATGTCTTCCTCTGTGAGATTTCTCTTCATGTCTTTTGCCCATTTCATGATTGGATTGTTTGTTTCTTTGCTGTTGAGTTTAATAAGTTCCTTATAGATCTTGGAAACTAGCCCTTTATCTGATACGTCATTTGCAAATATCTTCTCCCATTCTGTAGGTTGTCTTTTAGTTTTGTTGACTGTATCCTTTGCTGTGCAAAAGCTTCTTATCTTGATGAAGTCCCAATAGTTCATTTTTGCTTTTGTTTCTCTTGCCTTCATGGATGAATCTTGCAAGAAGTTACTGTGGTCAAGTTCAAAAGGGTGTTGCCTCTGTTCTCCTCTAGGATTTTGATGGAATCTTGTCTCACATTTAGATCTTTCATCCATTTTGAGTTTATCTTTGTGTATGGTGCAAGAGAGTGGTCTAGTTTCATTCTTCTGCATGTGGATGTCCAATTTTCCCAGCACCATTTATTGAAGAGACTGTCTTTTTTCCACTGGATAGTCTTTCCTCCTTTGTCGAATATTAGTTCACCATAAAGTTGAGGGTCCACTTCTGGGTTCTCTATTCTGTTCCATTGATCTATGTGTCTGTTTTTGTGCCAGTACCACACTGTCTTGATGACCACAGCTTTGTAGTACAACCTGAAATCTGGCATTGTGATGCCCCCAGATATGGTTTTCTTTTTTAAAATTCCCCTGGCTATTCGGGGTCTTTTCTGATTCCACACAAATCTTAAAATAATTTGTTCCAACTCTTTGAGGAAAGTCCATGGTATTTTGATAGGGATTGCATTAAACGTGTAAATTGCCCTGGGTAGCATTGACATTTTCACAATATTAATTCTTCTAATCCATGAGCATGGAATATTTTTCCATCTCTTTGTGTCTTCCTCAATTTCTTTCAGAAGTGTTCTATAGTGTTTAGGGTATAGATCCTTTACCTCTTTGGTTAGGTTTATTCCTAGGTATCTTCTGTTTTTGGGTGCAATTGTAAATGGGATTGACTCCTTAATTTCTCTTTCTTCAGTCTCATTGTTAGTGTATAGAAATGCCACTGACTTCTGGACATTGATTTTGTATCCTGCCACACTGCCAAATTGCTGTATAAGTTCTAGCAATCTTGGGGCGGAGTCTTTTGGGTTTTCTATGTAGAGTATCATGTCATCGGTGAACACCAATAAAAAATAAATTTATAAAAAAAAGAACGGCTAAAATTAACAGCATAAGAAATAATAGGTGCAGGTGAGGCTGTAGAAAAAGGGGAACCCTCTTGGAAATGCAAACTGGTGCAGCCACTCTAGAAAACAGTATGGAGGTTCCTCAAATAATTAACAATAGAACTACCCTAGGATCCAGCAATTGCACTACTAGATATTTATCCAAAGAAGGCAAAAATACTTAATTCAATATTTTACCATGACTATCTGTAACAGCCAAATTATGGAAATAGCCCAAGTGTCCATAGACTGATGAATGGATAAGAAGAAGGATATATATACAATGGAATATTACTCAGCCATAAAAAGAATAAAATATTACCATTTGCAATGACATGGGTGGAGCTAGAGAGTATTATGCTAAGCAAAATAAGTCAGTCAGAGAAAGAAAAATAACATGATTTCACTCATATGCAGAATTTAAGAAACAAAACAAATTAGCAAAGGGAAAAAAGAGAAAGACAGGCAAACCAAGAAACAGATTCTTGTCTATAGAGTATAAACTGATGGTTCCCAGAGAGGAGGTGGGTGTGGGGATGGATAAGATAGGTGATAGAGATTAAGGGGGGCACTTGTTGTGATGAGTACTTGGGGTTGTATGGAAGTGCTGAATCACTACGTGGTACACCTGAAACTAAGATTATATTGTATGTTAGCTAACTGGAATTTAAATAAAACTTTTTTAAAAATCTAAAAAAAAAAATGTCAAAAACAGGGCCACTTTGAAGGTGAAAGTTAAAGCCTGATTCTATAAAGGGGTTAATGGCTGGAATAGGTGGTCAGAGGCCTGGAATCAGGAGCTGTTAGTGTAGCAGTGTGATTTACGCTGGAAAAGACCCAGTAGGAGGCAGGAAGCATATCTTGTCCTAAAATTACCTACCTCCAGGGGATCCCTGGGTGGCGCAGCGGTTTAGCACCTGCCTTTGGCCCAGGGCGCACGGGATCGAATCTCACGCCGGGCTCCCGGTGCATGGAGCCCGCTACTCCCTCTGCCTATGTCTCTGCCTCTCTCTCTCTCTCTCTCTCTCTCTCTCTCTCTCTGTCACTATCATTAAAAAATAAATAAATAAAATAAAATAAAATTACCTACCTCCATGCAGGGTCTGTTGCTGAGTAGACTCTGAAATCCCTTTCTTCCTTCTTCTTTTACTTCTTTTATCTCCTTAGAAAGTCCTTCTGTGACTGGGCTAAATTTAGCCCATGTAAAAGAGTATGCTGGTAATGAACAGCACGTACCCTTTTGGAGCAATATTCCCATACTTTTTTCTTTCGAGTTCTCATTATGAACTAAGTAAACAATTGAGACAGGATAGACCCAGCCTACTTGTGAGCCACTGTCCCTATGTACTAGAATGTATGAACCACCTGCTGATTTAATGCTACTTGGGCAGGTTAAATATTTGGATTTGAATGGAAGCAACCCAAAAGTTATAATATACCATTCTGTATAATATACTCAAAATAATTAGCCTCCCGACTAAGATTATACATACCTTTTCATGATGGTTACGTTAAACTGGTAAATGGAACAATTTTGACCTTATCTGGAGCCAGAGATTCTGAGTCCAAATCCCCCTCTGCAACTCTCTAGCTGTGTCACTCAATTTCCTCATTGATAAAATGGGAAGGAAACGTCTGTGACTCAGAATTGTGATGAGGATTAAATCAGCTAAGATTTAAAGCACTAGAAACAGCGGTGAGCACTGTGAGTTTCTGTTATTACTGTGGCATTGCTTTACCACTTAGGGCACCTGACAGGTCTTTGGTCAGCTCTTCACCTGGACGTGAGCTGCAGACATCGCTGCATGAGTTCCTGCCCTCAGCAAATGTTCTGCAAGCACCAGCTGTCTCCCAGGATTGAAGGAATGAGCAAGAGGGCATCCTGGCCTGAGGAGCTCAGGAATGCAAAGGTGTTCAGGAGATGTGGACCCTCGCTTCCTAGGAGGCATCTAAGGCCACGAGAGTGACTCTCCCCATCGGGGGCCAGTTTGGGAGGAAGAAGGCTGTTGAAGACACAGGCTCAACTGCATGACCTTCCTCCCATTCCACACTTGTGGGAGGTGACCAAGGGAGGGGACTATTGCCCTGAGGGCTTCCAGACAAACACAGGTTAGCATGGCCCTGAGTTCAATGGAGCTCAGATGAGTCCACACACGGACTGTCTCTAGCACTGGAGCAGTTTAGACCAGAAGTAGCTCAACAAATGTAAGTGAGGGTAGCCCCAAGAAGGCTGGGAAGGCCAGGTGAGCAATAGCCTGAGAACACTGTGGTCATGAAGGTGACAAGACCTGTGAGGACAGCAGGGTGTCCCAGGGAAGCATCTGGTGGGAGAGGAGAGCACTGCCGGAAGGGATGGACCTCTGGGACTCAAGAGCAGGAGCCAGCACACCCTCCAGGGGACTTGCCAGCATAGCCATTTCATAGTGTTAGTCGTGAGGCATTGGGCAGGGGGCAAAGCGTACTGGCGGGGTCCTTGTGGGCTCACAGAGATTTACTGGGACCTCACTCTTGGGCAGTGGGTGAGCATTGGGGCTCCCCTGAAGCATCTGGGCTGAATGTATATGGCCTCTCTTGCTATCAGGGTGCTTCTTACACTCACCCAAACCCTGCTAAGTTGTTTTTCTCATGGTTCACTTCCTCCTTCTGGAATGTCTTCACTACCTATTTCTGATTAGCTGAACTCTAGTCGTCCTTCCAGTTGTGCCCTAAAATGTGTTATCCCCATAAAATTTTCCTACCCATTCCAGCTCACAATGGAACAATGAACCAGCCTAAACCAATTTGTTCTGCTAACTCTTAGGTTTTCATCAATATTTCTCATTTGAATACCTCCCCATATGCTTGATTTTGGTAATCCCATACAACCCCAGTATGGAGTAATGAGGAACACAAGGTCCAAATGGTTCACAGAACATGTTCCGTAGGCACAATGAAGGCCTAGCCAGCTATTTACTTTCTGAAGTTCTCTGATGACAATTTGCACAAAATGTTTACTCCTGTTAAACCTCATGGTTGATGTAACTACATTCTGGAAACAATTTTCTATTATCTATAGGGTTGGCACAAAGCCATACAAAATTATTTGGTCCAATGGCTGGGCATGAGTCTCCTTAAGGATCAAGTATCAGGCACCTTTTCTAAGGGTATAAGCTACAGAATTCTTATCCCCTGTTCATGCAGGGGGAGAGTGTATTGTCAAAATCTTTCCAATTCAAGTGTCTTCAATAACATTGATTTCATTAATATGTTCTTGACAGATACATTCTTCTAGGAACTATGTGGTTCCATGACAGCATTTGTGCAAAGTAGTTCAGTGAGGTATTTCAGAGTATTGAGTGGGCTACGTTGCACTGGATAGGTAGAGAGAGGAAATAGAATCTGAGCAGGGGGAGGGAGTTCATATTATAGACAGAAGTGAGTGAGTGAGGCAGGTTGTTGAAAGCCTGTTGAGAAGGCTACCCAAGGAAGAACTAAAACATGAGCGAAGCTTTGGAATGGCAAGACCATGGGACACGATTAGTGGTGAGTTTGAGAGATGCCATACCAATGAGAGCTCATCCCCAGGATTGATTATGCTGATTGACATGAACCTTCACTTCACCAAAGGACAAGCCACTTCTGACACTGAGTTCTTCCGGTGGCAAAACACCTGTTGTCGATGAGTGAAATACTCACATCTTCCCTTGCAGTGGTCACTGCTGGAGTGTGGTCTTCTGGCCTCAAGCTCTGTTGGCTCACAGGCCCTTGTGTGCAGGTTCCATGAGTAACTTCCCTTGCCAGCCTGGCAAGAGCACATTAGTGAGCTGCCAGGTAGCTCCACCCTTGGATGTGAGCATATAGGAGGCATTAAAGAAAACTCTGGATGGAGCTGCTGACTGCACATGTTAAGAATGGCATTGAGTTATTTGCTACCTTTCTCTGTGAACAGTTTTTATGAGAAAGTTGAAACTCACCAGCAGTGCTGGCATGGTGCCCAATGCCAGGTCTTAACTATTTTGTTCAGAATCTTGAACTGGATGGGAGGGAATATTATTCCTTCATGTGAGTCCCTCCTGACCGCCAAAGAAATGTCATAGCAAAGACAATGGCGACAGATTAGTATTTGCTGGGCATTTTGCAATCTCTGGCTAAAAGCTGTCTACTTCATGTTTATTAACATTTTCTCTGCATTTGTTTTGCAAACTGCAGCCTGTTTACGTTAGTGCCCATGAACTATTCCAGTCTTGAAAGTATACTTACCAGGGGCTCAATTCAAATCAACAAATATTTAGCAGGCACCCAGTAGGCACAGGGCACATGGTAGGAAAGCATAAGTTGTCCTGTAACTTGGTCCTATAGGTAAGCAGAGAAATGTGGCTTGGATAATATTCCCATCTCCTGACCTGGTTAGGACAAAAAAAAAATAAATAAAAAGTTTCCCTTAATTGGGAAGTGGAATTAATTACCTTGAATAAGAATTTATTTTGAATTAACAAGATAATACATTTTACTAAACATGCAAGGCTTGAAGACCATTGACCAGGCAGCCCCTGGGGGTGTAGAGGGGAGCAGAGACCTCTCCTGCCCCTGGAGATCCCAGGATAGAAATTATGTCCAGCAGAAAATAGCAGCACAAAGCAATCCACAAAACTAAAGTCCCCAATAAAATAATACAAACACCATTCTGTTGGCACCGTTGACACAGCGTCAATTCTCCGTAGTTGGAAAGAAGCCACTTTCCTTCTTTGAGGATGGAGATGGTGGCACACACACTAGAAAATATAGGAGCGTTTGAGGCTTCTCATTCACACCTTTTGAAGGAACTTGGTAATCCCTTCCTTTCATGGTCATTGTGGAGTTTTTCCCTTGTGGCTTTGCTGTGAAGTCCTCCCAGTGGATGAAACACCGTTATCCCAGAGCCTCCTACTGGGATACCCCAGACTAAGGTTATGGCCACCAGAGGGTTTCTTAGTTAACAGTGGCCTGCTGCTACCATGCATGGGAATCATAGTGAAGTATCTATGAATGTTTAAAAAAAAAAAAAAGAAAGAAAGAAATGTGGATGTTTCAGCATACATTCCACTACCTATTTAAATTCATGTTCCAAATTATAGAAAATAGGAGTTTCCAAAGTAAAAGAGCATAGGGATTTACAAACAAACAAAATACATACATGACAGCTGTGTAAGTTCCCATTGGATTTACTTTCCATTCTGAGCCTCTAATTATTATATATCTATTAAAATATGTTTTACAACTTCTTGGTTGAAAGATAGAAAAGATCACTTCCCATTGTTGTTATAACCTTCCTAACCCCAAGATGTTGGTGGGTTAACCCCCAACATAAGTTTGGCATAAGAAAGTCATTTAGATCATGAGGAGCATCTTGTTTCCTAGATCTCTGTACCCGCCCTTCCTTTTGGAACTCTGGGGCAGCATGGGTCAGCGTCAGTGCTTGGTTCCAGAGCTTCCCTCCACTCACTGCCCCACACCTCCTCGTCCCCCTGCCACATGACCCCAGCAGGCAGCCAGGTCGGCCTTCCTTCCTCTTGACCTGTGTAGGGTCCTTAGAGTTTCACACCCGAGTCTACCATTCACACAGCTCTGCTCGGTCATCCGTCCTTGCCCTCCAGTGTGCGGAGGACTTCCTTGTCCAGAGAGAGATGAGGATTCTAGGACTGCATCATCTCTGCTTCTTGACATGCTGGAAGTTTGTTGCACTCCTAGAGGGCATTCCATTCCTTAAAGACATAATAAGTTCATTCAATATAGTTTTTACAACATCACAACAGGAATTGAAAAAAATAGCATACATTGCCCTATCTATACTAACCATACATGCACACTCAGGTATGACACCTGACCTGAGAGTTCAGTGAACCATGGAGAAGGATGTGATGGTCATGGATCTCTGCACACCTTGCCTCTTATAGGTCGAGCCATGTCCCATTTACTGCATGCTAATCCTTCTAGTGATCTGGGGGTGCTTGAGTATATCTTAATATACTATACTGGGATATAATGAATACTCAATGTTACAGTGTTGCAGTGTATCTAAATCGTTTTATTATAAACCATAATTTTAGCATGTTTATGTTTTGCTGTAGGAAAGAAACTAACACTTATTTGAGTACCAACTGTATGCATGTTTCTGGACTAGATGTTTTCCTCAAGCTGTTGACTCAAATGAAAAGGAATTAGTAGGGTGTTCTCTATATTACACATAAAAAAAAATCCAAGCTCAAAGCAGTTTATATACCTGGCTCAAGGCCACACAGCTGGAATCTAGAAAGTCTGACTCCTGAGCCGAAACCTAGTTCCAAATTTGTAGCTCTTTCAAATGAAACACACAGCTTCTTGGACACTACCATCAATATGACAGTTCTCCCCCAACCGATGTAAAAACTACATTATGTCACAGTTTGGGATCTTCAAGAGTCTCCATTCACCCTGAAATGTGAATTCTGGTATTTTTACACCAAAATTCAGATTGTAACTGCCCATCATATTAATCCTAAACACTTAAAAGAAATCAGTCTTTTATAGTCCTGCCAATCCTTCTCTCTTAAAAATATATTATTTTCTAATCCTCAGAATATGTAGAAAAACATTATTTAAAAAAATAAAACTCAAGGAGTTGAAGTAACTGAAGTGCGTAATGTGAGAGGTTAGTGTTTTCCTGCTTATTTGCGTGGAATAGAACCATAACTTCATTCTTTAATTGTTGGCCTTTTTGCTAAGTAATTGGATTCATGAAAATATGACTATAGCTTTGTGAACAAATGAAAAATTTACATCCTCTGTTCTTTATTCCACACACACTTCTTCTCCCTCTGTTGTTGAAGAGAATTCTGTACATTCAACTTGTTCTCAGAGTTCCTTTTCTACTAAGAGGAAGTATATCCTAAAGGAATCTTATTTTTAATAAAGGAAATATTCAGAATCATATTCGCATATTGAGTCCAATCTGAGAGACACAGAGGGGCACCATTAGTGACTGTTTTCAAATAGGAGAGGGTTAAAGTATTGTCTTTAATGTAGATGAACAAATGAATCAAGAAAAGAGAGTCATGATGTTTTTATTAGGTGATTATTTTTTAGTAAGTTAAAATTTTATAAAAACAGAAACAAGGGGATCCCTGGGTGGCACAGCAGTTTAGCACCTGCCTTTGGCCCAGGGCGCGATCCTGGAGACCCGGGATCGAGTCCCACGTCGGGCTCCTGGTGCATGGAGCCTGCTTCTCCCTCTGCCTATGTCTCTGCCTCTCTCTCTCTCTGTGTGACTATCATAAATAAATTTAAAAAACTAAAAAAAAAAAAAACAGAAACAAGTCTGTTTATTGGAATCACTGATTTTTTATTTGTTTTAATATTTTGTTGAAACGATTCACGTAGTGATCATTCAAATATCAGCACTGTTGACATTCCTGGCCATATAAGTCTTTGTTGGGAGTGTTCCATCCTGTCCTTGGTAGAATGTTGAACAGCATCCTTCTCTTTTATCCACCATGCCAATAGCCCCTCACTCCAGTAGTGACAACTGAAATTGTCTTCAGATGTTGCCAAGTGTCTACTCAAGGGAGAAATTGTCCCCCTCCATCCTCAATTGAGAACCAATATGTTAGGGTAATACTGGCTTATAATACTGAATAATCCCCATATCCCAGAGACTGTTCCAAATACTTCCAAAAATTAGCTCGCTTAATAATCAAAATGACCCCAGGAAGTAAGTATTATCATCACCAATACACAGAGAAGGAAGCAGGGCTCAGGGAGTTTGAGATTCGGCTTGTAAATGGTGAAAAAGGACTCAAGTCAAAGCTGTCTGACTCCAAGGTCTTAGTTCCTGACCACTAACTTTTCCACTCCGGTATTTACAAAATGAAAAATCATAATACAAGAACAGGATAATCTAGAGACTGCTAATATCTGTGCAAGATAGGGAGAAGCACTGGCCAGAAGCTAGGGGGCATGGCTGGAGATTGTTTTATAGGTGAGGTGTCTCTGAACCCCTCTTTATCCAGCTTTATTATTTAAGCCGTGTAAATGTATGGATATCCACAAATTAAAACAAAAAGGGGAAAAATAATCCCCAAACTTAAAAAAATGGAAAAATATAAACTCAATAACACATCTGATTGACAACATAACCATTCAGAGAAGAGGTCCAAATGCCATTTGAACACCAGGCATCTTCTGTGCAACTGATTTTATGGACAACAAAGGAATCGAAAATATTTTAAAACTCACTCATTGGTTTCATTGAACATATTAACAATAGTATATGATTTTTCAAACTATTTCACCTATTTTGGTTTCATTGAACATATTAACAATAGTATATGATTTTTCAAACTATTTCACCTATTTTGGATAAAGCAGATGAACAAATACACTAGTATTAGAAACCAAGACTTTTCAGCTTACAGGGGAAAAGCTACCAGTATAAAACCCAAGGCATTAATAGAAATATTGTCAGCTTAAATTATGGTTAAAAATATTAGTATATGCTTACAATTGTATTTGCACTTTTACTACTTTCTGTACACTGAGAGGTCTAGAGGCTCTGGGGCCTGGGTGCCACAGCCATAGCTTGCCATAGCTTGCCATAGCTCTTTACACCTTGGTTTTTTAATACAATGCCTGCCCCCTCCTTTGTAAACAGAACCAGGACTCCTTAAAGAAATGGATGATTCTAGTTCTAGGTCTGAGGCAGGCAGCTTACAAAATGAGCTGAGATTTTCTTGTTGTGCCAGAAAATCTAATGCCAGCATATCCCCCAACTAAAGCAAGATTGAGGGAATGACCAATGGCTGCATGAGAATGATTTTGGCACAAAGACGTATAACAAACCCAAATTATATTTTAAAAAACTCTTTGAAACCATAGTATATGAGGAAAGAGAAAAAGAGGAAGAGGAAGAGAAAGAAATAGAGAAAGATGAGGGGAACTTGTTTGCCCCCTCTGGGGTTTACTGTTACAAAATTCCACTGTGAAAATTGGTTAAAGGTAAAACACTAACCGATCTTGACACACTTGTTTTTACTACCCCAGTCAATAAAGGAAAATTCTTTATACAAGATGTTTTCTAAGAAATAAAAATGAATGGAAGTACTACAAAACCACTGTCATAAACCCCTCAAAAGCAAATTGATGCAAATCTGGCCAATGGATACCAAAACCATTACTTGTGAGTGGTTAATGAAAAAAATGCATTTTTAGTGGAGAGGTCAATCTGTTACAATCTTCGAGATTGGCACCACCAACAATGAACTGTCCCCACCATTATGTTGCCCAGGGTGGTGCAACATGGAGCACACAAGCTGGCAAAGAGCTTCCAGCTTATAGTGGAGAATATGGGGGATAGAGTCACAAGTTCAGTTGCACTTTATGTAAACACATAAGACAGGACACAGGGTTTTGCACAGTTGGTTTGTGTTGTTGGGAAATCAGTGTCAGGGAAGGAAATAGGGAACAGTTCTAGAACAAGTTGAGATTATAGGACATAAAGAGACGTGCATGTTGATTGCATCATTGTTGGAAAAACATACTGGTAGAAAATTGGGTGAGGGTTTGAGAAATCTGGTCTTTGCCCGAGAGCAGATAATCAAGAGTTCTTGTTAATTCACTCAAGGGTAATAACTGAGGCAGGTGTAACAAATGCAATAGCTAATAAAAATAAATGTAGTAATAGTGATAGGCTATATTTTACTCAAGCCTGTTTATATATTCAGACATGGTTATCATTTTGCCATATTTGCTTTAATAATTAAATACAGAGAATGTGTGGTGCTTGTCAGAGGTAATTGTAGTATTCTTTTCATTTTAAGTATATTCGACTATTTAATCTTAAAATCTTTCAGATCACTAAGCCAACTTATCTGCGTGTGTGTTGGGGGGAAATAGTACAGAATCTGAAACCCAAATCTCATAATTAATTAAATAGCTTTGACCCTTCACAGGCAGGGAGAAGAGGATTTCCCTTATTCCTCAACAAATCGGACTGACCAGGGGATGTCCTCCTCACATTCCTCCTAATGCAGAGTCCCGGGTGAGCCACACCTTTAGCATTCCTAAGCTAGTTCTCACTCTTGATGTCCCTACTCATTTTTTTGGCTCCAAGTTCAAGTTACTAAGTGTTGCACACAAGCCCATAGGCATGCTGGCTCAGCCGAGGAAGTAAAGCAATATCGCGAAGGGTCTTTGTGGTTGTGTGCGGCTGGTTCATCCTGGGCATAGAATGGGCAAGGTAGTGGACTACCAGTCTGGTGGTAGTTGGGCACGAGGCCCCTTGTGAAGGCTGCCCGGCGTACAGGTCCTGGTGAGCAGCACAGAGGAAACCCCATTCTCTCGGGGTGTGCCAGCACAGGCCTTACAAGGGCATGCTTACAGACACTCATGTGTACGCTTGCTGGGATGGCTTGAAAAATGAATTTGGACTGGAGGTTCAACATGCAGGCTGCTTGCAGAATTCAGATTTAAATGAAAAGGAAAGATGCTTTGCAAAGAATGGGAGTGTTGTGGCAATGGTGTAGGGGTAAAGAATTATGGAAGGAAAATTAGGACAAGTCTGCTTGAATCCCACTTGGAGGGAAGTCAACTGTAATGGACCTCTCCAGAGCCTCGGCACAGCCGGTGGGTCCGCAGAGGTCAGACCTAGGTGTGCCTTTGCATCACTGCTCCGGGAGTGGAAGCGGACCCTTCTCTCTGTCAGCCCTCAAAAAGTCACCAGTGAATTCTTGATTATTCTCCTTGCCTTTCAAATGTGGGGTTTCTTGGGGGAATCCCACAGAAAGAACATGAGCTCAGAGGACAGACAGACACCACAGCTGCAGGCTGGGATGTGCATGCTGTAGCCAGACTTTCCTGTGGCTTGGGCAAGAAGAAGAGCCATGGGATGGTTGGGGCTGAGCTCCGGTGGCCAGCAGCACACCTGGGGAGCAGTGGCTCTGAGCAAAGTTTTGATGAATACACAGATCATTCTTCTTTGTTAGGAGGCAACTAGTGGAGGTGGGCGGGGTGGGAGTGAGGAAGAGGAAAGCAGGTGTGATCTCAGGGTGTTTACCTGCCCTGAACTGAACGGAACCTGGGACACATGGCCTTGCAAGCCTAGCTGCAGTCAGCTGTGCTTCTCACAGCTTGGCGGATGAGAAGAACAAAAAGGGGCAAAAATAAGGGGGAAAAAAGAGAAGAAAAGAAACCCTTGTGTTTTCAATGAGCTCCATTCTCCCAGGCCTTATCTCAAATTTAACATTAACTGTGAGGAAAAGAGAAATATGGTTATAAAATATTGGTCAAATTCTAACGAATCACTTCTATGGTTGATGCTATGATGCTTTTCTTTTAGGTGACAAAGATGTTAGGCAGAGAAAAGCATGATCTAAACCTAAAATTTCTCTTAAAAAAAAAAAAGCCTTAAGAAAACAAACGCTGTCTTTGCTAATATCTCGAATCTGATCTTTCTTGTTAAAAACACAGACATAATTTTTCCATCCATTCAGAATTTAAAGTAACTGCAAGATCAAGATTTCAAAAGCTTTTTGTGTTGTCTGTATGAAAAAACTAATTAACGACTTGAAAATTAATCATTAAAAAAATTAGTCCTCTGAAAGTTTTACTGGAATGAAGTTATAATGAAATAAGTTAGTTTCCTGGGGCACCTGGGTGGCTCAGTGGTTGATCGTCTGCCTTTGGCTCAGGGGGTGATCCTGGGATCAAGGATGGAGTCCCGCATCAGGCTCCCCATAGGGAGCCTACTTTTCCCTCTGCCTGTGTCCCTGCCCCCCACCCCGTGTCTCTCATGAATAAATAAATAAAATCTTAAAAAAAGAACGACAAAAATTCCTCATAAGACAGATTTTGTGTGCTCACTTGTTTGTCTGAAATCCTCTCTCCCAAAGTTTGTCCTTGTGCCTGCATCATCTTTGGTGGCAAAATGTGGGGTGAATTCCCACTGAGACACGTACCTGGAAATGGCCCATTCTCCAAATGTATAATGTTGTCTGCAGGAAAGTCTTTGGGTCAATTTCCAAAACGTGTTTTTTCTGTTTAGGATGGCTTTGTAAACATCTGGTTTTGACAAATGAATACAGGAAGCACTGCCTGACCCCAGCAGCTGAGCACACCTTACCCCAGGAGGTTGTCCCCTGCCCCACAGGACTGAGCCCTCCCATCCTACATCCCTGTGACAGGAAGTAATGGAGGGGACGATGCAGGGAGCGTGTCCACTCACAAGCCTGTTGAGCTACACTTAAGCCGACTGGTGTGTACTCATGAGCTTAGCTGGAAACCCAACAGGCTCTCAGCAGGAGAACAGGGAGCCAATGTGAAGGACAATTTCCAACATAAGTTTCTCTTTTTGATATGGCCTTGGTTTTATTTCTGCATATTGACTTGGCCTTTGTAAACATGATAGAGCACCGATTGTACTCCATCCAATTAGCCCAACCTTTCCTTGGTCATAAAACTTTATGCAAACTACTGCTCACAGTCTTTGCAGTCCAGGGAAACAATGATAGGCTTATGACTCCTAAAGATTTTTTTGGCAAATTGCTAATAAGAGCTCTCTCTCTCTCTTTCTCTCTCTCTTTTCTGCAAGACCTTCAGCTGATGGAAAAGTAAAAGAAAGAAAAAAAAAACAAGGACTGTAGTCTCATAGAGGCAGTGATGATGACAGCCCCATTAATAACACGGATCATTAAAATTTATAAAAAGCTATTCTTAATATAGGATATAAATACATTTCTTGGGCAGAGCTATGAAATTTATAACCTTTTTATTGTCACCAGAGGACCTTCCTACTGCTCTCTCCCCCCACCACTGTCTGCCCTCGATCATAAATCACTGTGTGGTTAATAACCTAGATTACAACCACCAGTTGCATTTACAGAATTAAATATTGACTATGTGAAAATGTTATTACATTTTTACTGATCGGAAGACCACAGAACAGCCCTGCAGGACATGTAGCTGGACAGAAATATCTGTGTAATTTTTGTTGGAAATACAGTTACAGGGTACTCAGTAACAACTGATACAGTTTGGGGCAATGAGGGAGAAAGGGAGAAAGTGCTAGCTCCTTAATTTTACAGCAGGCCTAACATATCAGAAGAAGGCCATTCTATTGAAGCTTTGCACCTTATTTTTAATTTAAGACGCTCCAGGCCAGATGCATGATACAATTGCCCAGCCCTAAATGCTAGCTCGATCTGCCGAGAACTACAGCATTCACACAGAATGAAGCTTATTGAAAATACTGGCCAGATTCAAACAAGAATCAGAGAGTGTGCATTGCTGAAGTGGAAGACACAGCTGATTTCCTGTTATTTGAAGAGAATCGCTGATGTTGAAATCTCTAAATATTTGAAAGAAAGAGTTTCTGTTCACTCAAGAAAGAATCAAAACAAAAACTTTTATCCTGAAGGAATGAGTTCCCATCATGGCTTGTGAGAGTATTTAGCATCTTCAGATGTTTCAGGAGATGGTTTGGTAGCTCAGGACCGGCGAGGGGCCCCAGCCTGGGCGGGTCAGTCTAATGACAGGCATGGTTTGAAGACTGGTCACAGTTGGCTCAGGTTAATTGAAAGAGTTCAGAACACACACATGCACACGCACACACACACGCAGACCACTGGAAAATGATAAATGGGCAATTGGACATACTTACAGCAAACAATGGAAATCATACTGAGTCATCCAAAAATCCCAGCCTTATACCAACCTCTCTCCTTAAATCTAAGGAGGGTAATTCACTTATCCAAAGTGTAATGGCAAGGATTAATTACAGTGTCTTGGGACTGTAAATTTCATATGCCATTATTTTTTCTATTCTTTTTCATAATTATCGTTTTATTTCACTGAAAATACTAAGGTCAAGTATTTTGTCTGGAAAGACCCTCTAAATGATTGTCACTGTGAACCACAGGCTTTAACAAATACATAAATTTGGACAGTTTAATGAAATTAATTTATGAAGTTTTCAAATTTACAACCCTGAAAGGAGGCATTAACACATATTATTAAGTTAAAGGGAATCAAATGCATCCTACCAAGAATTAGACAATACCCACCTCATAAAATGTAATATTCCAAGTATTTTATAATGAGGTACAAAGGAAATTAATGAGCCTCACTGCATGACTGCTTGGTCATATAACCATATAGTCATGTGTGTGTGTTGTGTGTGCTGTGGAATAAAACGAATAGATAATAATATTAATGCTATCGAAATTAAATTTTTAGTAAAGAGAAAAGGGCTAGAAGTATGAGATCAAATGTTAAGTCCTGTGATAGAACATTTGAATTGGAAATATTCTGATAATTTGTTTTCTTTTACTTTAAGAAATATCTGTCTTCTGGCTTTATCAGAAAGTGTTCACATGACACTGACGCATCAAGGACCTGCGATCTGGTGATCCTGTCCCTGGGACGGTCATCAAGGATCCTTGCAACACAGCTGATGGCAGGTGTGGGAAAACTAATTCACAACACGAGGCTGGGACATCTTTTGTAGAGAAGAACGAGGAAACTCTTAAGGACAGGCTGAGTTGTGCAGAACCAGACAGGAATGACAGGAAGGGCTTCCTTTCGTCCACAGACAGGGTGATGTAGCACCACAGGGGGTGGTCTGATGGGTCTCCTGGGGAGGGAAGCCCAGGGTCAAAGGTGTGCCCCCACCTGGCGTCTCTTCTGCCCCACAGAGCTTCCAGCTGGGAGGAATGGTTCCCAGAGGTACATGGTGGGACTGTGGGTGAGGGGGTGGGGAGGGGGCGTGGAGTGTGTGTGGGGATGCACTGTGCCTGGCAGACCCGACTTCGCAGACCCGACTGATCCCATGGGGCCCAGGGAAATGTCAGAATCCGCAACATACAGTATTTTTAAACTAAATTGAAATGTTTTGAAATTGCATCCGAATTTAGTAAGAGAAGTCAAAATTCCTAAAAACAAACAACTGCCATCACTAAAACTACCAAAATTCAGGGTCTTTTGAAAAACCTGGACTGACAGTAACTAAAAAATGCCTTAGGATCACAAGAGCGGGAAGAGAGAATTCATGAAGTATTTTTGCTTTCACCCCATGGGTTAGATTTGCTTCTATCAATGATGGCTCCTCAATTAATGATTTTAATAATCATCAGGTTATCGTTTTTTTCCTAAACTCAGTGGAAGTTAAATTTAAATGAAATGCAAAGGAAAGAAATCTTGAATAGAGTTATAATGAGAAAACCAGTTTCTACAGCAGGATCTCTCTCTCTTTCACTGTGTGAGTCTCTCTCTCTCTCTCTCATATCTATGCATTTCTGTCCCTCTCAAGCCCCAGGCTTTTGTCTGGCAGGCTCTATTCAAATTCTAGTCTTTCTGTTTAGGAAGTGTGTGACCGCGGGCACACCATCCTTGAATTATTTGGGTTCAGTGTATTTATCTGTAAGAGAGGGAAGCCAGTATGTAGACTCGGGATATGTGCTAGCTCTCTAAAGGTCACTCAGACTCTCTGAAAGCAATATTCCAGGTAAACCTACCCCAAAGGGGGGATATGTGTGGATGGTAGAATATGTTGAACGATTTATGGAGCCAGATTGGTGAATGGTAGAACTGAACTTTCCTGAGGAATTATCAGAGCTGATCTCAGGAAGCTGATAGTGCATCATTCCTCTGGGTGGGTTCTCCTTCACTCTGGATTCATGAGGAAATGAAAGAATAGTCTTAAGTGAGGGGAAATGTGCACATATGTATGCACATCTTGGTATACATGCCAGTTTGTTCAGATTTGTCAAACTCCTCTCATAAGATTAAACAAACAACACAACAACAACAACAACAACAACAACAAAATCCTATGTTTTCTCCTTTGTGACCCTAGAACCCTCCATCTTCTTGTTTCATCTAGAATGTTTGCTCTCTGGACCCATTCTATGCTCCATCCTGGGACTTCTCTGCTTCCCTCCCACATTGCTTTGGATCCCATTTCCTGAAGCTTGGCCTTCCACTTTCTTGATTCACATACTTGTTCTGGTAGAACAAATACTCTGTGGACCTTTTGTAGGAGTGTGTCTCAATAAATGGGTTGAGATCTCAAATATCTGAAAGTGTCTTTAATTTCCCTTCACACTCAGGGGCCACGGAGCTGTAATTCTAGATAAGCAAGGATTTCACTCACACCCTTCCTCATGCTCATTCATGTAACATCCTTGATTATGATTCCACACTTGGAATGTTCTAGAATCTTCTCTTTGTTCTCAGAGTTCTGAAATCTCATAGCAAAGTGTGTGTGTTTGAAGTTGTTTTTATTTTTTATTTATTTTTCAGTCTTTCTTTATCCAGAGTGGTCTAGCGGAATCCTCATGTGGGATATTAAATAGTTGTGCAATTTCTTTAACGTTCTTATTTCTTGCTCTCCATTTCTCTGTTTTGTCTTTAATTAGTTGGATAGTGAAACTCATGGACTTAATCTCTAGCTTTCTTATCCTTTTTTCTCCTATGTCCCATCTCTTTGTCTTTTATTCTAACTCATGAGTTTGTCAATTTTGTTTTCCCATCCTTTCAAAAAAATGTCCACATACATATGTATAATTCATATATTATAGATAAACATACACATATTTGTAGATTATATATAATTCACATATACACATATTTATACATTACATATATTAATTTCCCAGAGTATTTTCTTGTTTCTTAAATGTTTATTTTCCCAGCATCTGGTTCTTGGTCTATGGATGAGAATCTCCCTGGAGCTCACTCACTTCTCTTCCCTGCCCTGGTATCACTCACCTCCTGCTTCTTTCATCTCTGTTCTGGCCTCAGGCTTTCTTCAAATGTGCAGTGCTTCTTGGCTCTCTGTTCATATTTAAGAGAGACAAATAAAAAAGTCTCCCCGGGCTATGGATGGAGGGAGTCTTTTGCTTGATAGTTCCATTTTGAGGTGATGGAGGGTGGATAGGTCTGCTTCACCAGGAATATCCAGATGTCAACATCTATGTGTCTTTTCTCCTATCCCAGCTGGTTTCCTTAGAAGTTGTCAGTGTCTTCTGGGAAAGAAAAACTGATCTTAGGGAGCTGATGGAGAGGACTCCATGGATCCCCATTGTTTGGGATGCAAACTCCCACTTAATCAGCTGTTTGGTGTAGATCTGACCTGTCGTTGCCTGCAGAACCATGACCAGTGCTGTCCCAGTCAATGATCCCAGGGAGCTCCCTCCTCTATGCTGTCTGTGTGGAGAAGTTGGTCCCTGACTATATGCATAGGCAGGAGTCTCAGGGCACAGATGCTTCTTATAAAGGTGGTTCAAACTTTGAAGATCTTCTGCGCTCTGTCTTTAGCAGGGTCTGGTGCTTCCATGTCCTGTGACCACCAGGCTTTAAAGCAAGAAACAACCAGCATCTTAATAGCTTTCTTTTCTCATTCTAAGCCGTTGGGTTCCAACATTCCCTGCTGAGGTCCGTCTGTTAGCATGTGCGACAGGTGGTATTTTTCAAAGGTGACCATGACCATGTCTCTCATTCCATATGCTCTTCCAGAAGTTTGCCACTATATATATATATATATATATATATATATATATATATATATATATATACACACACACACACACATACATACAATGCAATATTAGTCATTAGAAATGGTGACTACCTACTATTTGCTTTGATGTGGATAGAAATGGAAGGTATTATGCTGAGTGAAGTAAATCAATTGGAGAAGGACAATCATTATATGGTTTCACTCATACAGGGAATATAAAAAGTAGTGAAAGGGATTATACCCCTATAAGGAGAAAGGAGAGAAAATGAGTGGGAAAAATCAGAGAGGGTGACAAACCATGAAAGACTCCTAACTCTGGGTAGTGGAAGAGGAGGTGGGTGGGCCACTGAGGGGAGCACTTGACGGGATGATGGGTGTTATACTACATGTTGGCAAATCGAACTCCATAAAAAATAAACATACAAAAAAAAATAAGTTTGCCACCATTTATGACTAGGTGGGGTTTAGTTCTGTGCTTCTGAATCTGAACCCATGCTTTACTTCTAAGAAAATGATACTGTGTGATCTCTAAGCCTTGGTCAAAAAAAGGGGGGGGGGTAAGAATTTAACCTGTTTGAAAAAGAACTTAATGATGGAGCTCTGGTTGCCAAATGAGAAGTCTGATTGTCCTGACGTTGCCATATTGGGAAGAAGTCACATAGAATAAGACTCAGGCCCCCAGCCTTCAAGACACCTGAGGCTGGATCTTCCCAGCTCAGGTCCTGGGGCAGGATGGAGCAGAGGGGAGCCTTCCCTATCCAGAGTCCTGCCCTGGTATGGGGTGGCCAGCCAGGAGCAACAGGGGCTGGGACAGCACTCATCCATCCTTTCCTGTTTCCAGTAACATTTCCATGTGGCCTCCATCTCCTTGAATTTATCCTCTTTTAAATATTAGCCCATTAGTTTGCTTCTCCACCCTCTCATTATATTTTGTACTCATGCAAGTTAGTCTACATTCGATGTATTTGGAATTATTTGTTGAAAGAAGAGACCATGTCTGCCACGGTCACTAAATTAAAATCTTCAATCCATATCTCATCCTAGAGGAAGTCACGGAGACTGCATTTATGAAATTTGTATCCATGAGTAGTTCACTGAGGCTAAACCTCACCCACCCACCCAGTAGCAAAGCCTTTGGGGAACTGCAAGTTTATCCAGGCCCCTGGACTTTATTATCTGACCCAAACAAGCAAAACCCAAGAGAACTGTTCCCCTCTGTCCTTGCCCCGAGGCTCTCCTGCACCCTTGGGAGGACAGCGAGCCCACGCAGATGCCTGGATGGGCTCCCTCTGCTGCCTGATTGATGAGGCCGGAGGCTGACTGACGTGGCTGAGCCATCTGTATTAATTGCCAAGGGTGACAGCAGGGAACAGTATGGACTGTGTTTGCTGTTCCGTGGTCTGTTTTACAGAGTCTGCACAGACATGACCTTACACCCAGGTATTAACTTACATGCTGGGAGAACGTGGCCCGTGTTAAATTATGTCAAGTGTTTGATTCAAGTAATACATTACGAGGGATTTACGCCCTCTCCTCAAATGCATGCCAAAGGAGCATCTTTTTTTCTTATGTCCTGGAGCTTCTCTCGGTACTACATTTAATGAGAGGCTGAAAAAGTAACTCAGGATCTCATCAATACCACATGCACATATGATGACACTAAGTAGAGATGAAGAGAGCGGCATTTGAACCAGAATGGACACATTGGAAAAAGGAATTCCACATGCATAACATTTGACTTAACGGTGGCTTGAGCTAAACGTACAAACCGTATGTGCAACCACCTTAGGGGGACACAGAATGCTAGCTTTGGGCGTATTTTTCCTGATTACCTATACTTGATGTATAAAGATTTTTCGTTAGGGTTACTCTTCCACTCCTTACTTGTGAAATAAATTTGAACTCGTTAGGGAAAAAGGATGTCTTCCCAAGCATAAACATAATGCATTGCCTACATAATTATAAAGCGGGATAAGAGCCCTGTAATTGTGTTTTCTTTCCCCTGAATTTTTCATTCTTTCTTGATGAGGACCGTTCTGAGAATGTTACTGAATGATCAATGAGTTTTCTAGAATGAACCCCTCCTTCTTGTCCAAACCCCAAAAGTAAAGTCTTTAAAAAATGGAGTTCAAAGAAATCCTTTCTCTATGTTAAAAGGAATGTAAATGAGGCTTGAAGAATTTGCCAGGAAAACTTTTTCGCACATACATTCATGCCACAATGTTTTACTTAATATTCTTGCTTCCCAGAAGCCCTTATATTAAGCTACCTGAATACACCCCAAAACATAAAATATTGGGCGATTCATGAGCTTCTCTCTTTCAGGCTTCAGAGGTGCAGGGCCGCCAAAGAAGCAGGCCTAGGATTGGAGGGGGGGAGGGGGGCGAGTGGCGGGGGCAGACCCTGGCTGTAGAGGCCTTGCGGGAGGCCGGCTTCCTGTGATTTCAGAATGCGGCCCACGCTCAGAGGCAGGGCCTCTCTTTCTCTGTCTTTTCTGGCCACATCAAGGGAGGTCCAGTTGTACTTGAGATCTCTGGATGACTCAAAGGCAAAGATGCAAACCTTCCCCACATCAGGTAGAAACATATCTGCTGCCTCAAAGAGAGAACATAATACGACTTGAAATGAGGCTTTCAAGTTGGCCAATTTATGTGAGGCCCTAAATTTCTCTGACCACCCGTTCAACCCACGGTGTGGTGCTGGCGGCCCGTGGCAGCGGGAGCGCAGCCTGGAGCCAGGGTCCCTGGGTCCCTGGGTCCCTGGCCACTTCCCTGATGGGACCCTGCAGGCTCCCCGCAGAAGCCCGGGGCCGGCCCCAGTCTGGGCTGTCCTCTCCCACGCAACCACTGTCGGGGTGACAAGAATAGCCCGCCCCTCCCAGGGCTGCATTTGGGCTTCGTGGGGAAGTTTGGGAGCCCAAGGAAGGCTTCGGTGCCGGGAAAGCACATCGTGAATAACCGGCTCTGTTTCTCTCTCTCCTGCCGGTGGGAGCGCAGGAGCCATCTGCCCTCCCAGTGACAACATGCTGCTTATGCAAATGAGGCCCGAGCACAAAGGTGGCTTCAGTGGCCGATGCAGCTTGTTTCCCCAGCCGCAGCCCCCACTTTGTTTAAGCTTTTAAACTCTCTGTCCCCGGCAGGAGAGGACTGACGATTAGAGTACAGAAAGGACACAGTGTCACCTAATGTATGCGCCCGGCCCACGGAATCCTAATGGTGCCTCACTGGGGAGAATTTACACAAACCTTATAGGAATGAAAAAGGGACATTTATTTCATTCAGAGAACGCAGTGACTTCCACTTCTTGGGGGGCTCCGAGCCCGGCTCTGAAAGGGCCTTTCATGGCCCAGGAAGAAAGCGCTGGTGCAGCGAGGGGGCATTTCCAAGGCCAGACGCCTGTGCCTGGCAACGCGGCCCTCGCTTCCCAGTGTCCCAGGGCCCACGCCGCCGCCTCCTGGCCATCCTGTCCCTCCGTCCCTCCCTGCCATCCTTCTCTCCCGGCCTGAACTTCCCTTCCATCCTGGCCCTCCGTCCCTCTGTCCCTCCCCACCCATCCTTCCTTCCTGGCCTGTCCTTCTTTTCCATCCTGTCCCTCTGTCCTTCGGACCCTGCATCCCTCCAGTCCCCACGGGATGCCGTGGCCCGGTTTGTATGGCCCCCATAATGAGGCTGCTGTGGACTTCCCTCTGCTGCTCTGTCCTCATTTACAAACGTGTCACTCGTGCAGTTCAAAGTGTGAGCCATGAAAAGAGCCCTGGTCCCTACATTAATGGTTTGTAAACAGAGTCTCCAGAGCTGCCCGCACCTGCGTCGGCTCTGGGGGACCGTGACCCCCCGATGCCCCATCTGCGCACCCACTGACACCTCACACGTCTTCCAAATGGCTGGGGTCCAGGAAATAGTGTCCTTTTACTGCTGAGAAGGCATTTCAAAAGACATATGATATTGTGGAGTCTTTATTTTTTGAAATTTTTTTATTTTCTATTTTTTAAGATTATTTATTTTAGAGGGTGGAGGCGGGTCAGAGGGAGAGAGAGAATCTCAAGCAAACTCCCAGCTGAGTGAGGAGCTTCATATGGGGCTTGATCCCACCACCCTGAGAGCATGACCTGAGTGGAAACTAAGAGTCTGAGGCTTAACCCACTGAGACACTCAGGGACCCTGAGATCAGAGTTTTTAGAATGCAAATAAAAGTGACCTGACCCTTATAATCTTGCAGTCAGCAGGTCCGACCTTCCACGGCAGACAAGGAATGAGATTAAGGGGTGCACAGCGCACCTGTCCTCCAGGTGTTCGCAGCGGCGGCCTCGAGCACGGAGGGCGGGGAGTGCGGTGCCAGGGCACCCGCCCTCAGACCTGCTCCTCGGCCTCCACCACCTGGGGCACGCCAGCTCCCTGTCACTGTTGCAGCAGCGGCCAGGCCTGCGCCCTCATGTCCAGACAGTGCTTGCCTGGTTTGCAGAGGGGTCTAGAAGATGCAAACCGTAGGCTGGCATGTGCCTGTGGGTCCGTGTGCCTGCCTGTGTGTGCACCTGTGTGTGTGCCTGTGCATGCGTCTGTGCGTGTGTGTCTGTGTGCATGTGTGCCTCTGTGTGTGCGCCTGTGTGCATGTCTGTGCGTGCGTCTCTGTGTGTGTGTGCGTGTGTGCCTCTGTGTGTTTCTGTATGTGCATGTGCCTGTGCCTGTGTGTGCACCTGTGAATGTGCCTGTGCGTGCGTGAGTACATGTGTGCCTGTGTGCGTGTGCGTCTGCCTGCATGTGCCTGTGTGCCTGTGTGTGTGCCTGTGTGTGTGCCCGTGTGTGTGCCTGTGTGTGTGCCTGTGCATGCGTCTATACATGTGTGCCTGTGTACGTGTGTGCCTGTGTATGTGCCTATGTGTGCATGTGCCTGTGCCTGTGTGTGAGCCTGTGTGTGTGTCTGTGCGTGCATCTGTGCATGTGTGCCTGTGTGCCTGTGTGCATGTGCCTGTGCCTGCATGTGCCTGTGTGTGCCTGTGCATGTGCCTGTGCGTGCGTCTATACCAGTGTGCCTGTGTGTGCATGTGCCTCTGCGTGTGTGCCTGTGTGTGCGTGTGCTTGTGCCTGCGTGTGTGTGTGTGGGCCTGTGCATGCCTGTGCATGCACGTGCCTGTGTGTGTGTTTACGCAGTTTCTCAGGTGTAGCTGTGAGCACAGCAGCGCCCCTGACCTGTGCGGAGGTCCCCCTCCCTCATCCCTCCCCCTCCCTTGCTGGCACAGAGTCCAGGGACTTATTCCCAGGCCCTCCTCATCTGGAGTGTGCCTGCGGCCCAGGGGCTAGCCCCTTGTCCCCAGAGCAGACCCTGCACGCCCACGTCTCCCCAGCTACTGGCTTTGGAGGAGCAGGGAGCCAGGGGACACAGGGTAGGGAGACCAGGGAGAAAGTTTGAGAGGGAGGACTGGAGCAGGGGGAGGTGACGCAGTGGAGGCAGACCTTGAGGTGGACTCGGGATGGGGGGGGGTTCCGAGAGTGTGGACGCCTTCATCCCAAGGATGCCCCCGACCCTGCACAGACGGGCACCATACCTCCCTGGGGACAGGGCACAGGAGAGTGCGGGCACCAGGCGCCTCCAGGTCCCTCGCTGAACACCCCCACCCCTGCAGGTGCAGGGCCAGCCAGGAGGGGCGGGGCTTCTCTCCTGTTCCTTCCCTGCTCTCCCATGTCACGTGTCCTCCTCAGCCTTGGGGCTCCCCTGGGTTCTCATTCCTGAGTGCAGCACCCGGGGAAGCTGCCCCAGTGGCACCTGGAGAAAGGGCACGGGCAGCTGCTGGTCCGCTCTCCCCTGCTTTGTGTCCTCCGCCCGCAGGAGCCCATGCTGAGGACAGTCTGGACATCGAGGACGGTGATGACCATGGCCCCCGTGGCTTCTTTCCCCGGTCACCGTAGGCTCTGGCCCGGGACATGCCGGGGAGCTGGGGGGCTCCCAGCGCTCCCGGGCACCCGCTCTCTGAGCACCCACCTCGGCACCTAGTCATTCCCCCACAGGCAGCTGTCCCAGGACTAACCTCCCAGGGGAAGGGAGAGCAGAATAGCAGCCCACCCCGGTGAGGACGTGCTTGGTGTCAATCATTTGCGCCGGACTCGTCTGACCGCAGCATGCTCCATTGAGACTCATTTCCAGGGCATATTAATTCAGTCGTGATTCATCCATCTCTTGGTGTAGATGCGTGTGTGTGTCTGGGGGTGGCTGGACTTCTAATAATGTCAGGGAGACACTTAGAATTGTTTATTCACAAGTGACACAGACATACCCTGCATACTGGTGGTTTCAGTTTAACACAGATATCATCCTAATAACTTAGATATTTACAATATGCTCCACGTGAGTGGTCTCTCGCTGGATTTTCTGTAGGGCTCTGTCTAGAGATAGAGTGGTCAGCACACACCTGTAACTGTGATCTGAATTATGGTGTGAAATAACACCTGACATTTATTAAGCTCTCGCCCCGTGACAGACACCATAAAGTGCCTTCTATCATGAGCTCATCTTTCCCAAACCACGAAGGACAATGTCTGACGTGCTGCTTGGAGGGTAGAGAGGCTTCTGAGGCTGGGCTCGCAGAGACTCAGCCTGGTGCTGCCCCCTTAGCTCTGGGGCAGTGGGGAGGTGGCTGTTGGGCATCTGGTTCCCTGAACATTGTTGTCCTCCACTCCATCCCCTTCCAGAGATCATACCCTCAATAGGAAGCTGCAGACTGGAGTTGGCGGGGTCATTCCAGCAAGCAGCCAGCCCACGGAGGACACAGGATCCCCAAGCGGCCCTTCTCTGCACCGTGCGGGCTGGAGGGGAGGGCCAGACAAGATGCAGCCTGGGGATGCTGAAGTCCAGAGGACTCACACTCAACCAGATCTCCAGAATATTCCTCATCTGGCCGTTCAGTCATCCGTCTTTTCATAGGTCACCACGCCCCGAGCCAGGCATGACAGCATTAAGACCATTGAGTCAGGGCAGACCGGGTGGCTCAGCGGTTTAGTGCCGCCTTCGGCCCAGGGCATGACCCTGGAGTCCCGGGATCGAGTCCCATGTCGGGCTCCCTGCATGGAGCCTGCTTCTCCCTCTGCCTGTGTCTCTGCCTCTCTCTCTCTCTCTCTGTCTCTCATGAATAAATAAATAAAATCTTAAAAAAAAAAAAGACCATTGAGTCAAACACCTGGCCCTTTGAGGTCACACGGTTCAGTTGTGCATTGGAGGATTCTTCCCAGGGTCACAAAGCTGGGATCATCTGGGGCGAAGGGCTTGTAATGAGCCGGAAAGTCTTCTTCACCAGTGTGAGCTGCATGCTCTTCACAAGTGCCCCTTGCTCCCCTGTTGCATCTACTTGCGGTTCTGGGTGGGGGGCACTCAAGCCAGCGAGTTGGCCCTGTCTTTTGTTGGCACGACGGAAAGAACAGAGCCAACCCTGGAAGCGGGTCTAGAAACAATCCATCCTTCCGAACCGTGATCTACTCTTGACTGAATTCTAATCAGCCTGCTAATCCCGACAATGTGGGAACAGGACACAACGAGGACGCAGTGCAGTGCTTTGCTCCATCCTTGTGTCACAGGGTGACACACTCCCCGCTTCTGCCCTCCTCCGGCTCTCTGCGCAGGTCCGCAGCCTCAGCATCCAGAGCATGCATGTCCACACTGCTGTGGCACACTCAAGGTGCACACTGGGGCTCAGGCGATGTCTTCACAAGTTTTTGGAAGAGCTTCAGGGCGTTTAAAATTTCCAGAAGTGGAACATGCTACTGTACACTCTAAAAAAGTATGGAGTGTCTCTGGGTAAGGAACATTGGCCTGAGTCTCTGCGGTGGCATCCCATGAGCAGGCCAGGCCGGCACTGCCATACGCAACTCTTTGGGATGCTCTTGCCTTACAAACTCTTTAGTTTGAGAGAGAGAGAGAGAGAGAGAGAGAGAGAGAGAGAGAGAACTGGATGCCAGGGGTTTCTTGAGATGCTTGCTACTCTACAGGCTTCCATCTTTAGAGCAGCAAGTGAGGACAGAGGAGAGAGAATTTTGGGGCAAATGGAAGAGCCACATGAAAGACAAATGGACACAGATGTCTAAGGAACATATACAGTATATTCTTAAATGTTTCCATATGTTCCATTAGGTCCTGACCTCACCCCGGAGACCCTGTCTACACGTACGAATCTGTATAGCCTGGGACCAGCGCTGCCTGTCCTCGTGCCAGGAAAAAAGACGAAATGCATTTTCTGCTCAAATTTTATAAGCGTCTGGTTCTTAAACTCTATAATTTAAAGGGGGGGGGGTTGGAGTTCAGTTGCCACATTTTCTACCTCTGCCTGGGGTAAGAGATGGCCATGCAGAAGGGGAAGATTCAGAGTTGGGGTGATTGAAACCAGGTCTCAGAGGCAGGGCAGACGCAGGCGGAGCAAGCCTCAATGTTCGGCCGTCACCCGGTGCTCACATGGTGGGCTGTTGTTTCCTTAAGAAGCTGGCATTTGGCAGGAGCCGGTGGCATAGAGCACAAGGAGCAGTGTCACCATGTGGGCATGTCTGTGATCACTAGGTCTTCTTTGCTCTGGAGTTCCAATCCCTTTCGCTCTTATCAGTCCCTTTGCTCTTACCTCTCCGGTCTTACACTCGCATCTCTGGAAGGTGAGGTGTGCTGGTCAAAGGAGCAATGGGTTCCGACAGAGAGGCCGCATCCCCGCCCGGCCTCCACCAAAGTGCCACCACACTGGACGGCGGATATTCTGCTTGCTTCACATGCCTTCCTTGGGGATCTTGCCCTTCTGTCTTCCCTGAGGCCGAACGAGTCTACACGTCACGATGCTGTGTCCCCTTACCTCTCGTGGAGGAGGGGCAACCTGGCCCAGCCTTGGATGGACCCATGCCCCAGCACTCTGGCGGTGACACAAGGGGCCTGCAGGTCTGTCTGTGGCCATCACTGGTTTGGTAGAGGGGCGCTCAGAGAAAGAGCTTCCTTTTGCTCAGGGCTGATGAGAAGCATGGATATTCCTTCCTGGCTACACTGAACAAGATGGCAAGGGGAAAGGATGAGAATGATACGCATCGGTGAGAAGAGGAGTTGAGGCAGGTGCCATGTGAGCACTGGATCCACTCCAGAGTGGCCTCCAATCATGTGCATCAACCTCGTGCGCGTGTCTGTGTCTGTGCATGCGTGTGTCTGTGTGACACACAGGCTCACTCTGTGCCTCCAACCACGGGTTGCCACTTCCACCATTGTTTAAGGGAATGGACCAGAGTACCTCAAGATTTTCTTTCCAACTCTATAGTTTTGTAAAATAAACATTTAGAGGGGAAAATTGTAAAAGAGAAAATGAGCTTTAAAAACTAAATGCTTTTGATCACCTATGTGGTGTAATGATGGACTCAGAAGTGTGATGTTCAAATGTCATGTACATTAATCAGTACACCACTAGTATTTGCACTTATTAACATTTATTAAATCCCTCCTCCCTAAGTAGGGAATTCACATCCGCAGTACTTTATTCACATAGTATTTTGGTCAAGGACCGTAGTCTCCTTTGTGTTATAGCAGTTTCTGCATGAATCTTGTTTTCCTGCTGGGTAACTTCTTGGAGAACTGGGCTAACCTTGGCATCATCTGGCAGTTAGCCTTGAGCCCTCACCATTCAATGGGTGGGGCTCACAGGGTCATGCTAGGTCACGGGAGAGACTGGGAGGTGACCCAGGCTCCGACCCTCCTCCCCCACTTTGTCAAGTCCATTTGCAGAAATGATCTCAGTCTGCACACTATTGGTTGAGGAGGCAACCACACACCCAAGGTTTCCCTCACACACCGATCATTGGAACGTTTTCCCCAAAACTGATTCTTTCTCTCAAGGCAGCTCGTGAATCATTTTAACGGAGCGTTTGCCACTGTGGACAGTGGAGGTTTCTATGAAGCAGCTCGGCAATAGTGAAGGTCCTGGTCACCTGTATCAAGAATTTGGAAACTACTCAAACACAAGCATTTGAATTTGGGTGAGTCCCTATTGAAATGTCATCACAAGAGTTATCTTCCAAGTTCGCCCTCGAACAACTTGCAAATAGAAGTAGTGCCCTTAATTTTAATTCACGTCTTAAGTCAGACCTTCTGTTATACTCAATTATATCTTAAGGACTCATTTGCCAAAAGTATTTAGAGCCCAAGGGCTTACTCTTCTTGCATTTAAAGGATTTGGTGTCTATAGCCCTTAATAAAGTGGGCAGCAATTATTAATATAGTAATATTTTATTGGTTTAACTGAAACCAGAGATAGAAACGTTTCAAGATTTAGACTTAGAACATTAAAACCAAATTAAAATAAGTCCAAGAAAAAGTCTGTGAACTTAATTTAGCTGAATTCTACATTTTTAAAGGAGAACTAGTGATTATTGTTTCTCCTGGTGGTTAAAAAGAACAGAACAGTGCTGAAATTTGAATTTCTGGACTTATTAGTCTTTCATTAAATCAAAATGCCAAAGCCAGCAAAACTTGTTTTGAGTAGAAAAGGGAGCATTGTGCCAGTATTTCGTGCCTCCCAGAGGCCAGCCCCGCGCCTGGGGCTCAACAGGGCTCTCAGCTCCCCGGTGGAGGGTGGACGGGAGGGCCCAGCCCCGAGCCTTCCCGGTGCAGAGAGGAAATTGCAGCTGGCCCTTCCCAAGGTGCAGGCAATTAGCAAACCATATAAATTTTAGTGGGAAGTGAAGCCTCGGAGTCTTTGAAAAACAAAACAGTCCTTGGCCGTGGAGTCCCTGAGCGCCGGAAACATGTGACCATGTACCCGGCTCAGGCAGCCTTGGTGACCACGGTTCCGGGCAGAAATCCTCCGTATTCCCGGTTATCGGCTTCATGCGCTGGTTCTAGACTGAACTGCTTCACCAGAGAACCTACCAGAAATCCCCCCAAATGAAGATGCAAACGTGCCCAGGACTGGAGGTTTCCATTTTTAAACATCCTTCCAGGAGTTGCATTAACATTCTTGGTGGACAGAGTATTACTTCATAAGCTATTCGAGGTAAAATGGACAATCACAGATGTTTCCATCTAAAAACGGGCACTGGGAGATTGTTTGGGTGGTTTGGCAAAATCTCCAACAGGTTCTGCGTTGGGTCAGCAGCTCTTTGGGGGGTTTCTGAAGTCACAGACATAGTCGAGGCCGCACCTGGCCAGCCTCCTCGGCCCCGGGAAGCAGCCTTCATCACAGTATTTCGTGCCCTGACCTTTCTCGCTGGCCAGAGCCGTCCCCTCTGTTGAAATGTCGCACGATGGTCTAGCATTGCCTCTCACTCTTGTACGTTGGGATCCCAATGTAGCAGACATTGAGACAGAGCATAGTTTTGAGTGACCACAGCACAAATTTAATATATAAATGTGCTTTCTCTTTTTAAAATATCTACAAATATTTTTTGATTCATCAGAGTAACTACAACAAACATGACTTACTTCTTACATTCGGATCAAGTGTATCCTGCGTGTGTGTCTGCAGGAATTCGGGGCTTTGGATTCACATGGCGAGCTGGAGTTTAAGAGCAGGACGTGGCCCTCCTCTGCCTCCCAATTCTGGTTTGCAGAACAGAGAGATGCTACCCCTGGCAAGGGAGACCCAGGTGCCCCATACAGACATTGGAAGGGGAGACAGCACCTGTCCCTGGTCCGAGTGGGTGATCTAAGACACAAGGCCTGGCCCCTGAGAGGAGGGTGTGCAGCTCATCGCCAAGGTGCTCACACCAGAGACAGTGAAACAGTGTACTTTAGGGAAACCAATGGGAGTCCCCAGAAATGTGTCTCAGGGGATTCTGAATGTCAGCAGCCAGTCTCCTAGATGAGCAGTTCCAGGCCCTCTGTCTCTGATGTCAGCCCACAGGCCTGCCACTCTTCTGCATCGCAGGCCTGGAGGAGGACATGGGGCCAGTGGGACCCATCCATGCAGTGCTGAGAAGGTCCCATTTCTCCTCTGTGAGCTGAACCATTAGCTCCTCAGAAACACCGGTGACCAGTCATCCTGCAGAGTGGGGGTAGTCGTTCTCATGCCACACCGCATCTTCTGGCAGCCAATCTGGCCGAGGTGGGGAGGTCGTGGTCCCTCCTGTGTGGGGGGCTGGGTGAGGGCGCAGTGGCTTCTCTCCTCTGCCTCCAGCTGGCCGCGTGCCTCCCAAGGCCTTCCTCACCCCCGATTCACCACGTCTTCTGGAAGGTGTCCTTTCATAGCAGTGATGCTCTTGCTCACCCTTTCCTACTTTGCATATCTGCTCAACCCCTGGGGGAAGGTGTTGGATGGGTGGACCCCGTGTGCAGGTGCTGGTCAGCCCCAGCTGTGAGCACCCCAAAGGGAGCAGCAGCCTTTTGGTCCCTGGTTGCTCTAAGATTTTCTCACTCTCTTTGCAGGATCCAGGGGACAGACAGCGACAGCCGGAACTCAGACACACCTCTCTGTGGCCCTGGTGTCCCCTTCTAAGTACTAAGGGCCCATTCTCCCCCTGGCTGTGTGTTCATGGGAATTGGCCAAACTGAATCTACTCTCACAGATTTGCTTATTGTGGGCCGTACCTGGGTCTCTGATTTCCTTGCAGGCAATGTTATAGGTAGAAAGGTCACCTTGAAAGCACTTTCCTTCCAAAATAAAACCAAAATAGAGGACGACAGCAAAGCAGGACCTTTTGGAGGCTCATGGAGAGCTTCATGTCAGCCGTAGCAGAACTGTGGAAACGGGGCTCATGGCTAACTTCACATAGACCACTTCTGTTCTGCAACCCCAAGTCTTCTTTCATGAAAATTTATGGTAAATTTTCCAGCAGTGTAAACGAGTACCCTTAAAAACCCTTCCAGACAGACTAATAAAATGGAAGCTCATTCAAAAAAAAAAACAAAAAAAAACAAAACAAAACAAAACAAAAAAAACACCTCTCTGCTTTCATGAAAAATGATCCACCATTAAAACTGCTGGGATTCTCTGAAAAAGATAAAGAGGCCAATAAATTCTGAGGGAAGACTTGAGTGTCAGAGACGTTGAAGCTGAACGGCGTGGACAGCTGGAAATGCGTGCGAAGGGAGCACCTGCAGGAGGAGAGAGGGTAGCCCGGGTCCGGGGTCCAGGGGTCACAGCCCAGCAGGCCCATGGCTAAGCCCTCAGGGTGCAGGGAAAAGACAGATTCCACTTGATAGATGTTAATACAGGCTTAATGAGGACTGTGAGACTTGTTTCAAGTGAACAAAAACCAGCCTAGATACTCCTACCTTAATTAATTACTCAAGAATATATCTTTTTTTCCCTCAACAGTGAAACAAGCATGAGAGCCATAAAATACTGGAAAAGATCTCTGGGCAAAAGAAATGACAAAAACTCATCTTATAGGAAGATCTCATTACACAGATAAAAGTGTGCTCTTAAATATGCATAATATATGTAGTCATTATACACAAAACCTTCTACCTATGTACTCGCTGGACACGTTTATCATGTTTTGTCACACTTCAAAACATGTTTATGTGGTGTTGCAATACAGCAAAAAGAATGCAAGAAGAGCAGTGCAAAATGAATGCAAATAGCATATTTCAGAATTGGGGGACAAATGAAATAGTCACGATACTATCAAGATTATTGTGCCGGATATTCTAAGGCAGTAATTTGCCCAAATTTAACTTAAAGGAAGGAATTTCCCTTGGAGAGCTTGCATAGTCTCAAAGAAGAAGTTATTTGCAAATGAGAAGTATATAGAAAAGGGCAACCATGCAGCTGTTGAAACTGATGCCCTGGGTGGGAAGGTGCCTGAGCCGGATGGGGCTGCGGCTAGGGTGGGCACCGTGACTGGGTGGTCGTGGGCTAATCACGAACACTCAGGAAACACAAGCATATTTGTGTCTGTAGCACGTCTCTGTCGTGTTTCAAATCGATAGAGTTGGCATTCGTGACATTCACTGGTATTTGACTCACTGCCTCACTTTCTTGGGGCTGCAGAGACAAACCCTTAGAGCACGCCCTTGTGCGAACAGGTGTTGGGGAACGACTGGAGCCCAGGAATGTTCTGGGCAGCCAGAGGGAAGTGGTATTGCTATTTAATGCCCAAAACATAAAACATTTTTTTATATAGTTGTGCTCAACTTCAACTGCTGAGAAGACAAAGGCGTCCTATGCAGTTCCCTTTGCTTAATACATCACTGCTTGCTTCTGTGGCACCTTGATCCCCAGAATGCTTTCTCCCTGGTACACAGGACCAGGTCAGCTCAGGACCTTTGAATCTCCTCTCCCTGCAGCTCCCATTGCCTCCCCTCCATGCACCCAGCTGACGGAAAGTCCAAGAGGGAGAAGGCCTGCCCACGCCCTGGGCATTGGAGCAGGCAGGGCAGGCCTCTCCTCTTCCAGCTCCCCATACTGGCACTGGTCAGGTGTGTCCCCAAATCCATGAGGCACAGTTGACACCCAGCTACACCAAAGTCATTTCCACTAAAAAATGGAACAGGTGAAGAGTCAGGAGCCAGGCTCTGGTGAAAAGTGCGATTGTGGGGAGAAGGGCTGCCCTACAAGAACTGTGACCCAAGATGGGGCAACATAACCCCCATGTCACAGAGCCATGACCAATGATCTGCTTCCGCTGGCTCGACACAGGTTTTAAAGAGTCTTGCAGTGTGGTATAGGGTGAGGGTATGAGCATGGCCATTAGAAGGATCTGTCTAAGCGGTGGGTTCCACTGCCGGCTGCGAGGCCTTGGACAAGTCCCATCACCCCCCAGAGCTCACATGTGACTAAGGAAAGTGCAGCTCCTGTAGTGATCCTGTATGTGGGTCACTTAGCTGCCAGCTTGATGTTGACTAGAATGCAACACAGACAGCATGTCTTTTCTCTCCCATTGTCCATTTTTGAAAAATCCATTGATTTGCAGAGTGGCTAGAATTAAAAGACTGTCATTGGCAAATAAGAACAATGTGGAGTCATCTGAGTTCCGTGGAGCTGGTGATGGTGTGGGTGACAGTAACCTCCCCGGAGAACTGGTGCAGCACCTGCTGAATGAACAGGAGCTCATGAAGATGCTCGGGCTGGTGCTTTTATTCCAAGGTGTGTGTGTGTGTGTGTGTGTGTGTGTGTGCGCGTGCGCGCACATGCTCCCTTAAAAACCTGTCCAGAGACCCTCTGACATACCCCCTTTCAAGAGGTGGAGGTTGATTTCCAACCCCACGAGTGTGGACTGAACTCATGACTCACGTCTAATGAAAGGAATACACCAACAGTGATGTGCTGTAACTTCCAAAGTTAAAAAGACAGGGAATCCCATCTTAGCTGTTTCTGTCTCTCCCCTCGCCCTCTCTCTGTGTGTCTCTCTGGCCCTGTGTCTCTCTCTGTCTCCATCTCTATTCCTTTGTGTCTCCCTGTGTCTCCATCTCTGTCTCTCTTTTTCTCTGTCTCTGTTACTGCTCACCCCCTTCCCATCACTTAGTCTAGAGGAAGTCAGCTGCCATGTCACCAGATCCCTTCTGCAGCCTCTAGAGAGGCCTGTTTGGTTGAGAGCTCAAGCCTCCATCCAAGAGCCAGAGAGGACCTGAGGCCTACGAACATGGCTGTTCGTGTTCAAATGGGGAGCTTGAATGGAGAGTCCCCTCCTCCCCAGTATGTCCTTCCTGTGAGACTACAGTCTCAGCCAACCACTCAAGAGCTTCACAGCAGCCTCATGAGAGACCTTAGGCCAGAATCATCCACCTCAGGCTACTCCAGAGTCCTGACCCACAGAAACTCTGATGAAATCAATGTCTGTTATTTTGAGTTGCAAAGTTTTGGAGTATTTTGTTATGCAGCAAGAGCTGACTAATACAATACTTTACAGAAGAGGGTACATAGACATAATTCAAGATCTACACAGAAATACTCACAACGGCATTGTTTGTAGTGACCCAATATCTGCAAACACTGCAGTGAAGAAATAGGCTGTTTGCATTCACTCATGCTATTCCATACAATAGTACAGCTGTGTGCGCTGTTGGGAGTGAATCTCACATGCAAGGTTGAGGGAGAGAAATCATATATATATGAGAGCCTACACTGCATCTTCTATTTATGTAAAGCTGCACCATAAGAATAATTCACCTGTGCTTCTAAAAGGTGGAAAAGAGATTAGCTAATAACACTAAACCCAAATTGTGTACTTCGTGAAATAAGTAGGTTAGATTTGATCTTTTCTGTGAAGGGATAGTGTGCAATTATTTTAGGCTTTGTAGGGCATGCAATCCTTGTCACAACTGCTCAGCTTTGCCTTCAGTACAGCACAAAGCAACCTTAGGAACTGCATCCATGAATGGGCCTGACACTGTCCCAATAAAACTATTTACCAAACAAGCTGCAGATTGCACTTGGCCTCAGGGGCTGGAGCTTGCTAATTCCTGCTTGAAATCTAATAATTCTAAACACTGTGGCTATTTAAAAGTATGGCTTTATTATTCTAGGACTTCTAGACCTATGCTAAAATGGAAATAAAGCAATATTTCAGCTTTATTTTTCATATTTAATAGAAGAAATAAAAGAAAGAGAGAGTGAGAGGAATTAAACTTTCCAAACACCCATGAAGGCTTTCCAGGTCAGGGTTTGGTTGGAATAAGGAGTCACCTGGACTCCCTGGAGTGGAGGTCTCCAGGTCCCTCTCCTGGCAATGCCACCCAGGAGGGTCCGCCAGACCAGAGGGGTCGCTAGGGCTGCCATGTGATGCTCTTACTGCTGGATTCCAGCTGCAGCTTCAACTTGAGTTCCTCATCCCCAAGTCACAAGATCACAGAGTCACAATGAAATGATATATGTCTTCTTTTTACCTTGAAATAAACCTGAAATTTCTAAAATAGTTAGTAGTGCCTTCAAACACTCATGGTTTCGAGACACTATGATAGATTGCATGGAAGACTGTTAAAAAAAAAACAAATGAAAATAAAACATATTAAATAAAACATTCTCTCTTGATTTCTTGTTGGGGAAAAAAACAGTTAACCAGGAAATGTACTGCTCTGAAGTGCCAGCGCCTCTTTACCCCCACTGTTTGGGGAGGGTGCAAGATGTTTGAGCTCACTCAAGAAGGCCCCCTGAGCCTGCAGGACTTGTGTCTGGTAGTGAACAAGCCCAGGGTAATGGAATTCGTTCTCCACCAATGACAACAGCACCCAATCTCTCTCCTTTCACATTTTCTGGACATAAATTTCACTTGGCGAAAATATGCATGTACTTTGGAGCCATGAAGCTCTCACCATGTCTATATGCCCTGAGCTGTTTACCAGTCCTGGGTCCTTAGTAAAGTCTACAATATACAATATTCCACTAAAACAACCCATAAACACTGCCCAGCAGTGGATGAAAGTAACAATGCCTTACTTGTCACCAATGTGGTCGAAGTGTGGCTTAGCTGAGGTCAAAAAGAATGGCTGCAAATAGATGTCCTCGTGTTTGGCAGAGTGTGGCCACAGATGGGATATCATCACCACACACCCTGATGGTGGGAGAAGGTAGGCAGGACAAACTTCCCTCCAAGCTCTAGGGCTACTGAAGTTTATCAAAACAAACAACGACTCATAATTCAACAGTCTGAGTGACCACAGAGAATGACGCTAACTTTGCAAGAATTTTGGATCTTCTTCACAATATGACATTTTAAAATCCAAGATGCATGTTAGGATCCAAGTCCAAAGAAAATGGCCAAACTTAAAATTAACATGAAATAAAATAAAGACTTGCCAAGCCACAGGCAGTGAGTCAAAGAATAGGAGTGGCTTTGGTCATTGGCTAGTAAAGAGAGAATTTCATTATCCATTTCTGTCTCTTCTGGGACGGCTTCTCTACCAAGTAGAACACCAAGATAAAAGTTAACTTAATTTTGGTGCCACTGTCATCAAATGACTTCAAAAAAGTCACAGTGTAATGAAGCATCGTAGGAAGGAGTCACTACATACACAGCAAACTACCTGCCACAAGGTGGGTCAGTGCATCCAAAGATAAAGGAAATAGCCAATCTCCTGGGTCAAACCCTAGAAGGTCTAAAGCTACACGATGCAGTATCTAATTAATGTGCTATGGAAGACTGCCAGTCAGAAACCAATCAACTTGTCTCTTAGCTGACTTTGAAGAGAAAAAAAAAATCCCTTCCTAGGCAAGTAATTCAAGTAAAGGGAAAGTAGGCAAATATGAAACATGAACAGAAATCTGGTATTCTTCAGCATGTCCCCAAAGTCTATGGTCAGACAGCAAGGATGGCAAGTACAGTTAGGAAAACCTTGATCGTGAGATATCTCTTGATCGTGAGATATCATGGACTCCTGCCAATGGCCAGAAGTGAGTCAGAATTATCCTCAGACCCTGACAGCAAGTTATACTAATATGCCAACTGGGGTTTTAATGCTGAAGAATCTATATTTATATATGGACAGGTTTTTGTGTATCCCAACTGATGCTTCACTGGACCAGTAGAAGTACTTGCTATGAAGATGCCTCCATGCCACCTGCCGGGCTCCCTTCCATGGTCTTGGAGGTCAAGATCCTGCTACCCATCTGCCCCATATTTTGGAAGGCAGTCATCTTACTAAAAGGCATAGGAGAAAGGATATGGGAACATCACTGTTTCTCAAACATGCCTTCGTTGATACATAATAGCTTTATTACATCTTACTTCACCCACCAACCTTGCATTCCCCTTAGGATCCGTGGGTAATGCATTCAGCATTTAATATTTCTATGGGGTGTGTGTGTGTGTGTGTGTATGTGTGTGTGCATATGTGAGACGCTCCTGTAAGATATACTAAGAACCGATTTTGGTTTTTTTTGTTTGTTTTTTTATTATTTACTTATGATAGTCACAGAGAGAGAGAGAGAGGCAGAGACACAGGCAGAGGGAGAAGCAGGCTCCATACACCGGGAGCCCGATGTGGGATTCGATCCCGGGTCTCCAGGATCGCGCCCCGGGCCAAAGACAGGCGCCAAACCGCTGCGCCACCCAGGGATCCCCCGATTTTGGATCATATTTGAAAACTCTCAACAAAAGGTTTTTGAGATAAAAGTAGATTTATTTGCATATTGAAAGCAACATAATAAATAAACCACTTTTTTGTAGATTTTAATTTAGTGATCAAGAAAAAGGAAGAAATATAAGAACTAGTTTACTGGTGAGCAATAGGGAATCTCCCTTCTGGTTGCGGGGAGAGAGAGAGAGAGAGAGAGAGAGAGAGAGAGAGAGAGAGAGAGAGAAACAGAGCTCCTTACATTCAATCTTCTCTCTCTCTCTCTCTCTCTCTCTCTCTCTCTCTCTCCCCCTCTCTCTCTCCTCCTGCATCAGTATGAAATGGAAGGAGTGGAGGTGAATCCTGGAGAATACCTTACTGGGGAACAATATTAGTATAATTCAGAGTCCAGACATCCAAATGCATCATCCAGTCTGTGTTTCTCTGAATATTGCTCCATCACATATTTTAAAATATAATATTATGTGATTGATATTGTCATCATTTTACAAAGCCCACTTCTGACAAAAGGAGTCCTCAAGTGAAACATGTCCTGTGGTTGATGTTTCTTGGTTTTCAGCAGCTATCTTCATAATCATGTAGTTGAGAACATTCTGCCTTTCTAACCAAACTTTCCTGTCAGTGATACCTGAATTTTGCCTGATGGAACAGATCTGGCCCAGGTTACCCTCCGCACAGGACGCTCTCCTACCTCCTCACCCAGAGCAGCAGCCTCTGGAGTTCCCGGGTAGCGATGGTGCTTTTCAGCTTTGGGATGTACTGCCTGACTAGATCGTGAGGGGTTCCCTACAATGTTTGTTGGATACATCTCTTACAGGATTAATTAGTTAATCAAGGCAATTAATTCCATCTAGCCTACAACATCTCAGACTGTCGCACGACAGCCAGCACCAGCACTTCAACCTAGCATAGAGAAAGGAGCTGATAGAAGAGGACTCCATGGTGGGGGGTAGGTAGGAAATGGGTGAACTCAGCATAAGTGACTGGCAGTCCACATTGTGAGTGTGGCAGGTTCATCTCACCCCAAGAGCCAGTGTGCGCCTCGGCCGGAATGAGCGTCCATTAGTCAAATCAAATAAGACACAGATAATAATGTATGACTGACCCAGGATACTGGAGAAAGACCAAATGGGGAAATAATACATTAACACAATAAAATCACCAAATAAAGAAAAGAAAGAGAAGAAAAGGAAGGAGAAAAAACAAAACCAGGAAAATATAAGGGAAAGTTGACAAAGAAGACAATGGCTGTTCTGATCACCCTGCTTTTTTAGCATATGCCCTTGGATCATATGGGGGAAAATACCTGGGGAGGGGTGCGGTAGTTGTGGACCTTGGAGTGTCTCACTGAAGTGGGATCCACTCTGATTTCTTGAGGAACTTTCTTCCAGAAGCAGAGAGCTTCTGCTGCTACTTCTTCTTTAACATGTTATCTATCATCTATCTATCTATCTATCTATCTATCTATCTATCTATCATCTTTCTATCTATCGAGCAGGGGAGGGGTAGAGGCAGAAGGAGAGGGAAAGAGAGAATCTCAAGCTGACTTCTCGCTAAGCATAGAACCTGCTACAGGGCTCCATCCCAGGATCCTGAGATCATGACCTGAGCCATAATCAAGGGTCAGATGCTTAACCAGCTGGGCCACTCAGGTGCCCCAGAAGTAGTGAGCTCCTTCTTCTAAGATATTTCCTTTCCTGCTGCTTATTGAGATTATTTCTGCTACTATGGACATCTCAGTGTTTCCTGTTTCAAGAGGCAGAAATAGTAATATCAAATTTCCTGAAGTAGTAATGGGATGGTGTTAGTTGCTGCTGCCACTCAGCAGGATCTAGTAGTGCTGGGTCCTCAGGAGAGGTCAGACCAGACCGTGGATGTGGCATGTGTGTTTACAGGGGTTCTAGCATAAAAGCTGCACTTGGGAACCTATCCTGAAGGTCAGAAAATACCACATGGACTTGGATGCATTTCCCAAGAGTTGCACACTTACGTACATGTGTATATGACACTTATGAAGGATATGGAGTAAAGAATTTACTTTGCACAAAACACCCAGTTCCACACATCACACTTCTTAAAAAGTTGCTCATATGCCAATATCGAACATGTGAAATGTATGACATTGCTCATTTGGAGAGAGAGCAATCTATAAATATGGGGTATAATAGAATGCAAATTGGTGCAGCTGCCATGGAAAACAGTATGGAGGTTCCGCAAAAATTAAAAAATAGAAATACATTTGATGTAGTAATGCCATTACTGGGTATTTCCCCAAAGAAAACCAAAACACTAACTCAAAAAGATAGATGCACCCCTAGGTTTATTGCAGCATTATTTACAATAGCCAAGTTATGGAAGCAGCCCAAGTGTCCATCGGTAGATGAACAGATAAAGAAGATGTGGTGTTTGCATACAATATAATACATTACTCAGCTGTAAAAACAAAAGTGAGATCTGCCATTTGCAACAGCATGGATGGACCTAGAGGGTATCATGCTAAGTTAAATAAGTCAGACCGAGAAAGACAAATACCATATGATTTCACTTTTATGTGGAATCTAAAAAACAAAACTGATAAATAAACACAAAGCCGAAACAGACTCATAAGTACAGAAAGTGAACTGGTGGTTGCCAGAGGGTTGGGGATGGGCAAAATGGGTGAAGGGGAGTGGGAAGTGTGGGGTTCCAGTTACGGAATGAGTCAGTCACAGTAATAAAAGGTACAGCATAGGAACTACAGTCAATGGTATTGTAATAGTGTTGTATAGTAACAGATGGTAGCTACACTCGCGGTGAGCATAGCGTAATGCGTAGAGGTGTCGAATCACTGTATTGTACATCTGAAACTCATGTAACCTGTGTACCAGCTATATTTCAATTAAAACATAATAAAACCAACCTCAAAAATTAATTATATTAAATTTTAAAAATATGAGAAGCACTTTTTAACCAAACAGTCCTGAGCATTGACACAACTTCAAAGGAGATAGATGCTCTTATTTCCAATTTATGTCTGCAGAGAGGCAGCTGTGGACCAATGCCCAGGAGACAGGCTCCCCTGCCCCATCATTTGCTCCTGTGTGGCATCTAAGCAGACTTTGAACCCTGTCCACCAGTAATTGCAACGATATTGGACAAAGTACACTCAGCGGGTAGCATATCAGTCTGAACCTAGGTGGGACTTAGAGGAGCCCTAACAATTTTCATCTTGGTTCTTGCTTATGGAGCAAATGCATGGTCCACCTGTGTGTGTCTGCCACCGGAGGAGGGGTGCAGAAGTCCTGGAAAATGGGGTCCAAGCCCTAAAGCCCACCACCTGAGCAATGGGAGCCATCTTGGCAGGAGTTGCTTGTCTAAGTCACTTCACTTTCGAGGGTATTAGTGCATTTACAAATACTGAAGCTAGTCATTGTGATCATGTTAATTAAGACCGACTTTCAAGTTCAGCATGACTTATTTACACGTTCAGTGTTTTCATTCCATAATATGACTTGCTTCTTTAAAAAGAAGAAGAAGAAGAAGAAGAAGAAGAAGAAGAAGAAGAAGAAGAAGAAGAAGAAGAAATCCACGATTTCCTCCTCTGTCTGTGGTCTCCTTCCTCCTCCTCTGACAGAGGCTTCCGTGGAAGATAAAGAGTCAGAAAATTGGATTTGCTGTGTCAGGGAGATAAAGCCCGGAAGTGTCTCTCCTTTGCAAGGGCTTTGCTACATCTATGGAACCCCAGAGGAGTCACCTGGGAGAGAACACAGCACAAAGTGCCATCTCTTCATTTAGCAAAGACAAAAGGTGTGCTATAAAGGTCCACATCAAAAGGCATCGGATTACTAATCAGGCTAATGACCTGATAGGCAAATCCCCTAAATCTGAAGTCCTCATTGTGTTCCCACCCTGGACCACTTACTGAAGTCCTTTTGGCCTTTGGCTATTGAAATCCTGCTCTTCACAAGGTACCCCCAAGAAAGAGGCATTTGTTATTCTACCTTGTTCAAAGACTACCCCTGAATAGCTTCCAGGATTTAGTTTCTCCTTTTCTTAAAAAAACAAAACAAAACCAAAAAAAAAAAAAAAGAGAGAGAGAGAAGAAAGAAAGAAGGAAATAAAAAAAGCTTTGGCTAAGTTAAATGGATTAACCATCTTTTCAGTGGGTATGGGGAAAATTGGAGTTGGGTCTTTATCCCCCTTGGAGGGTCTGAGCTGCAGCTTTTCACATGTGCATATCCCTTTAATGACTTAATCACCTCATTAGCTGACTTGCAGAGGGCATTGCTAAATACTCCCTGGGCTGGCCTCTTCTTCCACTATCCTCAAGTGATTAAGGGAGGATTCCAGGGAGAAGAGCAGCCCTTGGACTTTAAGATCCCAGAGATAAAACACTGAGATAGAAAAACCAAAATAAACCCATTCAGGAGGAAATGTGAAGTGACTTACTGTAAATCCTCCCTTTGAAACCTTAGGCTCAGAAGGGGTGTGGCATCCACAAACCTTCTTCCTGGCCAGGGGCTTCTCAAGTGTCCCTTCTAATGCATTCCGTTCTATTTCTTTAGTAGTTTGTTTTGATTTTTAAAGATTTTATAACCTCTGCAAGTAAACCTCTCTCCCTGCAAGTAAACCTCTCTCCACAAGTGTCGGAAAAAGCCAGATCATGAAGGGCAAAGACTGAGAAGTAAGAAATTTAAGATTCAAAATATGAAAACTGCCCTGAACTAACCCCAGGTCCCTCCATCTCTCCTTGTTGTGCATCTACACAGGGGGAAATATAAATGAAATTTGGGGGGAGGGAATCCAAGGGTGCAAGCCTACCCTGCAGTCTTGGTTTTTACAGTCTTTGTGATCACCTGTGAGGTCTTGGTGGAGAGTGGTAGGGAGAGGCTTTTTGTAAATACTGAACTCCAGAGAGTGACAGTAAATGGAGCTTTAAAAGGAGGCATAGCCCCCAGCATGTCTGGGGGACAAGAGCATGCACCTTGCAGTCCCCTTGAGCTTGCACCTCCTGGCTGCTCTCCAGCACACACCTGCACTCACTAGGTATCTCTAAACAAGGTGCTGGATTGTTTCTGAAGCCCTTCTGTTTAACCACCCTGGACAGGCAGGGCTTCCTGAGAAAGGAAGCTGGGATGGGACTTAGTTCATGCCCATGGACCTAATTTCCTTTTATTACCCAAGTGAGTGCTGAAGGGTATTTGCTCTACCGGAGAGTCAAGCTTCACTCACTTGCAACACTCACTTGCGACATCTACTTGCGTTCACTCACTTAAGCTTCTCACATTATATAAGATTTGCTTTATGGGCAAATTTTGTACCGCAGTTCCCATGCCTTGGATTTCAAAAGATCATTCCTGAAGACTGCTTCCAAGTCATGGAGTTATCCCAGGAGTCCCAGTGTGGAGTGTAGGGAGCCCTCTGGGGCCATACTGTCTCCATCCGTCTCTGCTCCAACTGTGATGAGAAACAGGTCCCTGGGAGCCCAGGCGTAGGAGATGAGTGCCCAGGAAGACACTCAGTCCTGGAAAAGCTGGCGGTTTTCTAATTGCAAAGAGCAATACAGAAAGGAATAGTCATTAACATTAGAGAATCATGTCTACACACGAGGAGGAGACCATTGCAAAGCCAGTTGGGCAGACAATTCAATGACCCAAAGAGCAATACCACACGTGCACTTACTGGTCAAGAGAGCCATTCCACCCTGACCCCAGCCATTCCTCATGGGATCCCACAGGAAAGGGTAGATTAAAAATATTCATGCCTCTTTAAAAATTCCAGGAATTCCTGCACTCAGCTGAGCACTGAAAAGAAAGATAAAATCATCAAGCCTCAGGCAAAAAAAATCTTGGCTCAAACCAATCAGAAAAACAAAAAGAAAAAGGAAAAACAAAATGATCTTTCCATTTTCCAAAAGGCCAGTTATTACCAATAATATAAATACAGTTGAAGTAAAATTTAATATCACATAGATGTACTCTGAGTGCACATATAAATATGCTGTCTGTAATACACAGGATCTGAGATATTCGACCAGTAGTCTTTGATATTTCAAACACTAAAGGAAGATCCTGTCTTAAGAAAGTTATTTATTTATCTATTTATCAGGGATGTAGGTAAAACTTTCATACCACTTAGCAAAAGCTAGAAAACCCAGCCCCGTCTCCAGTTTATGATGGAGTATTGCCTGCTTCATATGCCTCTCCAGCCTCCATGTCCATTCATCCATGGTTCCACAGCCACCCTTGGTCCACCTGATGAGCTCACCCTTAGCTCAAAGGCAGACTGCTGAGATGTCTCTCAGATTGCTTTCTTTTCCCTTTAAATGTTCTTCCAACAAGAATAGAAAAATCTCATATGCAGAATTCTGAATATTCTGTGTAGGTGCTTTTCCCTCAAGGGTTGGAGCATGACTCCCCTCTTCCTAGCTGTGGACTCTGCAGAGTGACTCATTTCCCAAGAGGGCAGTACCCAGGGAGGCAGGAGGAGGGGTGGCTTTCCAGAAGAGAAACCTGGCAAACATGACCCCAGCCAGATGGCCAAGGTCAATACCAACCATGATCAGTCATGTTGACAGAAAGCAATGAAAGTGTTAATTCTGTGGCCTTCCTTTTTTAAAAAAAATATTTTATTTATTTATTCATGAGAGACACAGAAAGAGAGAGAGGCAGAGACACAGGCAGAAGGAGAAGCAGGCTCCATGCAGGGAGCCCGATGTGGGACTTGATCCCGGGTCTCCAGGATCATGCCCTGGGCTGAAGGCGGCGCTAAACCACTGGGCCACCGGGGCTGCCCTGTGGCCTTCCTTTGATAAGCCCATGACCCCAGGCATGGACAGTGCCTCAGTTGAGGGACAAGCTACAGAAAAGTTGAACAGAAGTCTTCAAAACCTGCCAAGGTCATCAAAACCAAATAGAGGTCAGGAAACTAGCACAGCCAAGAGGATCCCAAGAAGACCTGATGCCCTGATGTAATGTGATCTTCTGGATGATCCTGGACTAGAAGAAGCCCAGCAGGAAAAACTACAGAAGTTCAAACAAAACCCCAGACTTTGGATACTAAAAACATACCCATGCTGGCTCATTCACAGTAACAAGTGTACCCGGTAATGCCACCACTAAGACTGGGTTCAGGGTATGTGGAAATTGTGTTCTTGCAACTTTCGGAATCTAAATGTATCCTAAATTAAAAGAATCAAATGTTACGAGGAAAACTTTACTCAGGACAAAAGAAATGTCTCACATCAAAGACTGGCCACTCTAGTTGTATTTGGATACCATCCCTTCACTGGCACCATTAACCCTCTGGTTTTACTAGACAATTCCAATTCACCTGGGCAAGTGCTTCAACATTAGCACTGAAGGATGTGTGCGTGTGTCACCTCCTAGAAGCCACCTGCTGGTTTCTTAGTGCCGCTTCAAAGCATGACTCTTATAAGTCGCCCCCCTTTCCAATTCTTTAACATACACAAGGCAGGTTCCATCCACACGGACCTCGTCAAGACCATGCTGCCAGGGTTAATGGGGACACACCTCTGTCCTCATCCCACGCATCCTCTCCTGAGCACCGGACACTGCCAAAAGTCCCCTTCTTCAGGAAGCATGGGTCTCCTCTGATTTTTCAGATGCCATGCTCTCCTGGTTCCCCCCGCCATCCCTCTACTCTTCTCAATTTATTTTGCTGGTTCATTGTCTTCTCTGACATCCAATTACCATCTCAGGTGTGTTATTACCAAAATTGAGTCAATGTACACTTCTGAGCTACACCATCTCCCACCCGAGTCCTGACTGGCTTCTCAGCTTCTGCGCTGGCATCTTTCCCCAACCACCACTGAGGTTGAGACTTCTCTCCACAGCTGAAAGATTTTGCACAGGTAAGGAGATCACATCTTTCCCTCCTAACACATTCTAATGGCTTCCTGCTGTCCTTAGACTCAAAACCCCCTGTACTCATCAACCCTGGCCTTTAATGACCTGCCCCTGTCATATGGGCCCTCAATATCTTTCTACTATATACCCTTTCTCTCTCTCTCTCTCTCTCTCTCTCTCTCTCTCTCTCTCACACACACACACACACACACACACACACACACACACACACAGGTAGCCACCACATAGACCCTTAGCTACTGGTCTCTAGACCCAGGTCCCAGCAGAGACCCTCACTCACCACTAGGGGGTCCCTGGACACCTTTCCTAAACAGCCTCTGAGCCAGGGTTTTTACCACGAAGCTTCTCCTGTCTCCAGGCCAGCCCTTAGAGGCCCAACTATGAACTGTGTGCCTTTCTCATGGCCATTAAGTCACCTTCTGTAGATTGTTTGCTTGTTCATATTTGATCTTTTCTACCTGAAAGCAATGGTCTTGAAGTTAAGGCAACATACCTCCCTATCTTCACTGTCTCATGAGGGCCCTTGGGCAGGAGTTCAACTCTCAAACTAAATGGATCAAATCATCCCCAGTGAACTACTCCCTCTTGATACCTGATATCTGGTGGCAAACTGAGTTACAAATCCTGATTTTTGTTTTTTTGCATGTGTTTGTAGTGTGTGTTGCTGGTCTCACTCCAGTGTAGCAATAATCGATTGCCTCTTTGAAAACATCATTTCAGCAGATGAGTAGGTGATGGAAGATTTGTGGGTTTTTTTTTAAACTTGTGAATTTTTAGACATTGAAGATGGTGTGCGTCTTTGAAGCATGAGGGATTTGAAAGAGTCATAACAGGTGATTATGTTTGCTGTTGAAATTGTCCTAACTCCAGGCAAGGGCTGAAATGATTGCCTCTAGGACCGCCATGAAATTCAAGCTGAGAACTAAGTCACCATCGATCGACCCAAGCAAAGCATGTGGCACCAGATGGAATCATCTGCAGATGTGGCTCTAGTGCCATCCCTTTTGTCTGAATGTGCAGAAATTACTGTGTCCTTTTGGGCCTCCATTAGCATCTGCGAGGACATTTCCATCCTGGAGTTCCATAAGATATCATGAATTGGCTTAAGAGCACGAGTGCAGCTGAGTGAGCTTTAAGATGAAAATGTATCTAAAGGGATTAAGGTGACATATGGCGGGGCAGGGGGTCTCAGATTTAAAGGGAATCTGTGTTTAGAGCTGAAAGGCAATGCCTCTGCAAGTTCTCCCGATCCCCTGAGACCTGGAGGAGGCTTGGCTAGACCAGGGATGCTAAATAAAGTTTTTCTTTCTGTGAGGTGCTCGGAGTGACACGGAGAAACCTGCTCTCCTTTGTTTCCCATTGAAGACCCTCGGAGAGGAATGCCCACACTTGTTTGGAGGGCTAATATCCGATGTGAAACAAGGGGCACGCCTATTGTGCCAGTCAACAGTGGCTCTATTAGAAACATTCAATGCCTTTCCAGAGCTACATGGTGCGTGATGTAATTCCATTTTCTCCATGACCGCAGGAAAGGGGAAATCAGGTAATTAAATGTGAGAAGTCAGAGGCCGGGCTGGGGAGCCCTTTCTGCTCAGTTAGCTTTCCCAATGCAGCTGTCCAGCTGTGGCCATCCCGGCGGGCCTGGGACGACGGCGGGCCGCACAAAGGCTCCGGGCTGCCGGGCGCGCCGTGGAGCGCACAGCTTCGTTGTCAGGATCCAGCAAGCCAGCCATGTCCTGCTCAAGTGTCACTGCTTCCCATCAACTTGAAAAGCTCCGGCGGGGGAGGGGGTGGGCGTCCCAGGACACGCTTTATGCTCCCGGGCTCCATTGTCTGGGGGCAGATGTAGTAGCCCCGGGGGCGTGGTCCGAGCCCAAAATGAACAGGAAAAGGGGCAGGAAGCGGGACGGGGACCAGGCAGGGCAGAGAGGTGCTGGGTGGACCAGTCGGGCATTTACTCACCGAGCTGACTTTCTGCTCGGGATTCACCACGCTCCGGGGTTTGTGGAGGTCCCTCCAGAGCTGGGTATCAGGTCTACATCCTTAAGATGGAAATAGTCGGATCCTAACTCGACGCAAGGTGTTAGGACCCGGGCCAAGGAGCTTAGCCCTCCAAAGTACCAAATAGAAAAGAAGCCACAGGCAGGAATTATGAGCAGCTGGGGGAGCTGGGGCAGCTCCCCAGGAGGAGCCCCCTGGCAGCGGATGGGGATGCCCGGAGGGGCGGCCCGAGCCTCCACCTGCCACAGACAGCAGCGCCGCAAGGGCCCACCACCTGTTTGGCTTGGTTGTGCTGGGCTTTAATATAAATAACTATGTTTGACATTTCAATTTAGTTTGTACAGCTTTTAATACATTTTTATACTGTATTCTTCCCAGATAATTTACTTCCCAAGCTTTTGTGATAATAAGAACCATGATGGGAAAAAAAACATTCTCATTTATGTGTAAATTCTGTTAACGTTGGAATCTACATAATCTTTTTATCCCAGTGTTGCTGTTTTCAAGTTGGCATCTTGAAATTTTGTAAGTGATCAACTATATTTCTTTCTTTCCTTTTTTTCTCTTTTTTTTTGTTCTAAAGCCATTAAATCACAGAGTGATGTGACTTCATGATTTTCATTTTGAACTCAAATGCCTTCAGAGATAGTTCAAAATGATGAGGAGCAGATTTGGCCTGAGAGTCACACACTGGTAAGGTTTGGGTATATTTGCATTTAAAATACTACAGTGCAATTTTGCAGGGATTTGGTCTTACCAAAGTGGGAGCATGCGCCCCCTCACTGTCCTTACTGGACGAAGGGCCTCGAAAGGCCCATGACAGTCACTATGTAGCCTGTGCTTTCATGGCACCGCAGGCCAGTGTCCAAGAGACAGCAGCTTTAAACAACTTTTAATTTTTTTGAATTTTTTTTAAAAAATTTAATTTATTTTTTATTTTTTTATAAATTTATTTTTATTGGTGTTCAATTTGCCAACATATAGAATAACACCCAGCACTCATCCCGTCAAGTGCCCACCTCAGTGCAACTTTTAACACCAGCTTTAAAGACACCTCCTGTCCCTTCTTTCCTGGGCTCCAAATATATTCTCCTACCTTCATTTGCCAGGCTCCCACTCATGCCAGGCTTGAGCAACACAGTCCAAAAGAGCTTCCCCACCTGTTACCTCCTTCTGTGCTGGTCCTGCAGGGCATCCCTCCGTCCCTGGCTCACACATTCCCGGGCCACTTTGTTCCCATAGCTTGTTTCCATGCCTGGGCCCCCTCCCCTTTGGCCATCTGAGACCTAAAGACCATCACCAAAGCCTCTGAAATGTTTGTGGACAAACTTAGCTTCCCCACCGCTCACACACCTATGAAGGATATCCTCCCTCCAAACCCTTAAAGTGGCCATGGACAGTACCACATGGAGAATTCCTTGGGGACAATCAGATTCAGAGATAGAATTTTGAACACAGTCTCTACATCCATTCTTGAGTATCTGTCCTGGATTAATTTTGAATATTTTACAACAAAGAAATAAAAGATAAAACTTGCCTTGCTTTCTCCTGCTGTACCCTGTTTCAGAGGTGGAGAGTTTGAGGCGGAGGCCCCCCCTTTGCCGTGGTTGGTGGGGTCTTGGAGCCTGGTCGGTTGGGCTGCCTTCCCCACACCCGTCCACATGCACGTTCCTGTGGGTAGACCGCCTTTGTGCAGGGTTGGAATTGAAAGCTACCAAGGAGTGACTATTTTTTAAAAGACAAACAGACCTGCTTTCTGATACTGTTAATACAAAATGTCAGCTGGGAGCTTGATTTTAGGGTTGAATACAATTACTTGTTCCTGTTTGACTTGACACATCACAGCTGGGAGCCAAATTTGGTGGAGAAAACCAAATTTCGCGTCGTCCTGCCTGACATGAAGTCAGAACAGTTTGTTTATGAAATCTGTTTGAAATGTGCAGTTCTTGTTTTCAGTTGTTGTACAACGGAAGCCGAGGTTCACATGGCGTAGCTCAGAAAACCAAATAACAGAGAAAGTGCAGCGGAAAGCAGATAGTGTGAATTCTCTGAAGGAATTCTGAATATTTATAATCTCCCCAACTCTTTTGCAAAACTGCCAGAAAATTATGTGATTTCATGCTCACCCGTGAAAACACAGAGCACAATAGGCAGCAAACCCATAGGTTTCTATTTAGAGCAGCTGCCAAAAATGGTGCCTTTAAAGACTATGCAAGCTGTTTTTCCTATTTTTTCCAAAAATTCCATGTTTCCTAGTGTAGGAACATTGTTGGTAGCTGGCTTGATAAAGACTTGCAAGGGAAGTAGCCTCCACATGCTATTTAGGACACTGGCTTTTTTTTTTTTTTTTTTTTTTTTTGAGGTGGGAGTGAATTTAGTTGTTCTCAATATAAAAAAAATAAAATCACAACTGTGCCTCAGGTGGTAAGGGATAGACAGGGCTTTCATTCTACAGCGTTAGCAGGAGAATAGGTTTTTAAACAGGTTTCCTATCTACCTACCTATTTGAAGGGAGATTGAAGGCAAAAGCCTTATGAAACCCACTACTGTCCAAGAGCATTTGATCTGGCTCTGAGCAAGTATCAGACTGGAGGAGACAGATTGACCTGCTATGCCCAGGAGAGCGCCTCCTGCTGTGGCTGAGGATGCCCTGTGGCCCGCCCCCCCCCCCCGCCCCCATCTCAGGAAATAGAACAGGGCTGCTAGTACCAGTGGAGGGACTTGAGGCCACCTGACTGCAGGTGGAGACCTGGGGTCCACAGTAGGAATTGAATCCAAGAGGAATGGGACTTTCGGTGAGTTCCAGTTTGGTGTCTATGCCAATATGTCTGTGTTCTCTTGCTTGGAACACTGTAAAACAAATGTGCAAAAGAACAAGAGGCTAAATCTCCCTCTCTCTCAAGAAACGTCCTGAAAAACATGGGAATCCTCAAGTGGTGGTCAGAAGAAGAAACATGAATTTGTTCAAGCATCTTGTGGGCTCCTGGTGCCCTGGCAGGTGCTCCAGCTTTCCCACAGGTGCAGGTTTTCCGCACCCTGCCTGAGAGCTAATAGCGTGCACACAGTAGGGAAACTGGAGGCTCGGCGTCCACTAATGGGCAGCCGCAGTGACAGCAACAGGCTTCGATTTGTGACGTCCCAAGCAGTTGTGATGGCTTTACGGACCTGTGAAAGAAAGACAAGAATGAGAAGCTTGGATGTTGACTCAACCTCTCCATGTGATTAAAAGACAGGTGCAGAATAGAAATGGGGTACTTTAAAATTAGGAATAATTTATGGCTGAAAACCCAAAATCAAACACTCCTTTGCTACTGATCTGCATACTAATAGGCATCTTAGTAGTTAATTACAATTTAGATATCCAATATATCTGCTTTTTAATTCAAAAACTTTATTGCTTTAAATGAGGTTAGTTATGCCCAGATAAAGCAATGCCTTTTGTGAGGATACGTAAACAAATGTGGGTTAACAATGACATTTTATTTATTCATTTATTTAAAATTCTTTGAATGCCAATCTCCATCAATTGCAAGGGAAAATTCAGGCTTGAAATACATATTTTTCAAGGTCCAACTTGATGGGCTATTTCGGAGGATCTACGGAACATGAAAGAAAGGACTGTACTGACATAGGTGGCAAGAGAAAGGTGTTTATCCACCCCTCGTCCCAGCATCTCTTCCCAAACATGTCAAATCCAACCTAATCTTGTCTAGCATGTAGGAATGATCTAAACAAAATCAAACATTGTTTCAAAACAAAGTAATGCCCAATGTTCAAGGGTTTGCAATGGCAGAAGGAAGTATATGATGGAAATAAAGCCACCACTGAGAATCTGCAAGCCTGGCAGTGGCTGCCAAGGGCGAGGCGTAGGAGAACAGCTTCCTGGTGCTGCACCTGCCATGGGGCAGGTCTGCGCTCTGGGAGTCATTGCTTCAAGGCCTCTGCTGTGTCCCCCACCTCTCTCTCAATATGGTCACCTCTCTGGTGTGTTCTGATGGCTTTCTGTCCACGCAGGACTCTGAGAGGTAGCGTGAGGGAGTCCCAGGCAGCCTGGGAGGCCTGGAGACCTACCGTTGTCTTTGGTCTGACTTCTCTCAGTCACAGCTCTTGGTTCGGGCCTTTATGACACAGCTTGCACAAATCTGATCCAAGCCCCTCCTGCTCAAGGTTGACATTGGCATAGGATCAGGTGGGTGCTGGCATGTGGGTGGGCTGAGCACTGGCTGCCTGGGACGGGTGGCAGTTCTTGAACTTTCTGAGCCTCCAGAACTCTGTCTTGTGCAAACTTGGCTCTGAGGCTTGTCCATCACAAAGAACAGGGTGGCTTCCCTGACCCTTGCCCAGACTGTGAACTCCTTCAGGTTGGAGTGCAAGCTTTTAACCTGGGAAATTTTGCCTCATCCTTTTTCTGGGAGGAGAAACAGCTCAGCACACACTCAGACTCTGATGCCAGTGAAGCTCAATCTCATCCCCTGCAGAGTCCCCAGTGTCCCTGGGGAGATGGGACTTCAGAGGGCAGGCTAGGTGGCAGACTGAGCCAACTGACAGCTCCCAAGGCCCCTGCCTCCTGGGCCTGTGAAATCTGAGGGTCTCCACTAGGGGAGACCCCACAGGAAGCTGCACGTTCTGGGCTCTTCCCTTGCTCAGCCCATTTCCCCATCTGGGGAGGCATCTCAGAAAGGGCTACATGCTTTTGTTAAGTTAGCAAATGCAGTTACCTACATACCCAAGTAGACCCCCACACTGCACAGTATAAACTTCAGACCCGCCCACCCAGGCCTGGACTCCTCGTGACCCTGGGCGGGGTTTTCTTCACAGGAAACCCAGGAACAAAAACCCAGGTAATTTTATGAAGGGCTTTTATCTCTCAGGCATCCAATATTATTATCTTACCCCTCAGCTCTCGGAGATTATGTGGTGGTGAGCTTCTAAACCAGTTAGCTCTTGTACCCACTGCTTTATCTCTCTGGTATAAACTCTTCCTTCCTGGTCGATTTCAAGCTGTGAATGCAATGGTGTAACTACAGACTTGCAGATTCCTGACATGAATGACTGGCTCTGGCGAGCCCGTCTGGACTGGGCCAGCAGTCTCCTGGATCTGTCATCCAGTTACGAATCTGGGAAAAGCCACTCTTGCATCTCTCCATATATCCTCATACAAGGGTATAGGGTTTCCCATAGCCTTTCTTTCACCGCAGGCATGGGTGGCCATGCCTGACTGCTGTGCACAGGAGGGAATGGGTGGCCAAAAGCACTTCTCGTTTCACCCCTGCCCATCCCTCACCACCAGCATCCACCCAGACCACTCAGGACAGAGGAAACCCAGACTTAGCTGTCGGCATTTTGTGCTTATGTGGTGGAGACAGCCATGCTCTCTTCCTTCCATGGCCTCACTGGCAGGAAGGTTAAGGACGGTGGCAGGTGCACAGGTGAAGGCCTCTCTCCCTACCCAAGGTGAGGGCCAGGTGGGCAAGGCTGTGCCTCTGGAGAAGCCACAGGCCCTGCACCCTGGTCCAAGTACCCTTCTTTCACAGGTGGCCCAGCTAATCACTACTAGGGAAGCAAGCAAGAGCAGGGAAGCTTTGGTCAAGGATTCTTGAATGAAGATTTCCATCCACAGAGCCAATGGAAGAGGAGAGGAACTCCTAAGTCCCTGCCTGGGTGAGCTGATATTTACATATCCTTAGACTTATTTACATAATTGCTTGTATCCATTCTCATCTGCCTCTTCCTCTATGTCTGTCACTCAACCCATCTAGTATTCATCCTTCCAAAGACATTATTTTCCTTTTACAATAAGTACTTGAACCTCACATTTTTTCAGGCTTACTACTCAAAGCAATTTAAAGTGATTTTTAGAGTGATTTTTAAGTGTAGAGTGATTTTAAACTAAAGCTCAGAAAATATTGATAAGCAGGAGTTTTTTGAATTCTGTATTAGCATTAAAATAAATCTAATTTAAAATTATGCAAGACTGGCATTAGAATTCAGAAACTGTGTGTGTCTGTGTGGCCAGAATATTTAGGATGCTTCAGCTGATAACCTGCGGTGTATTTACTTTCATTAGATTCTCTGATGCACATTTAATTAAAAGGAGAGATGAGACGTGATCTCTGGCTTGTTTGTACTTTTGTTTGTTTTTATAAGTGAATCATAACAGGAAGTCTAGAAATATTAATTCAAGCCCGGCTGCTTTACTTTGGAACCAGCAGACACTCAATGCCTAATAGAGCAAATGAAATTAATGGTGATTTTAATTCTCTATATGGATGTATAGATGTGTCTACAGAAAAAAATCATTTCTTACCCCGTGCTTTTCTTCTTCTACTTTCTGAACTAACTCATCATCAAGATCACCCAAAATAAGCAACTTAAAATATTCATCAGAGATAATTTTGTCTGACTCAGACATATTTGGAAAGGAATATAATATACCCAGAGAGAAAATTCTCATCTGTGTCATTGAGCTGTTGCTTTGTGGAAGAAAAGTCATTCTTCCAAACTGGACCCATGCTGCCCTGGACCTGACAACCCCAGGGCCGGTCCGTGGAGGGACAGCCACCCACGGGGAAATGTGCAGCGCATTACCAAGATGACTCGCATCTATCCCATCATTTGGCTCATCTTCCCAAATCATTATCAGCAGTTGTCAGGCTACTTTGGACCTACAATTCCTACGTTTTGAATTGGCTGCAAAGGCTCTAATGGATATTTATCAAAGCAATTGCTGTGCCCGTATTGTTTTCCACAGCAGAGTCATCTGATTAGCTGCCAAGGAGACCAAGAGAGCCCGTGTCAGGAGCACCCAGCGTGCACTGTTCCATTTGTACATCGTATAAGTGAGAACTGCCCGTGTGCTTCTCGAAGGGAGTGCAATGATCTCTGCATTTCACTTTGTGAATTTTGAAATGAATGCTGTGACTAGAAGTGTGCCTGAAAGCCTAGAGTCTGCCCACCTTGATTCCGGCCCTCGTACTCCTCCTGTGTGTGGGAGACAGAGTTGGCCATGCTCATTTTCTCTCTGTTCTTATCCAAACACAAGCCTGTCGGAACGAGACCCGTGGGTGAACGAGACCCGTGGGTGCAGAGCTTAGAGCCAGGTGAAGCAAGTGGGAGTTCACCTGGGTGTCTGACCCCTAGAGGGCAGAAGTGCTGGCCTCAAAAGGACTTCTGAGGACAGAACGGAAAAGCGATTTGGGCCAAGTGTTCCATTTTACCCCAAAACACATACTGATAGGAGACCTCATGTTCTGTTGTCGGAAAACTTCTCTTTCTACAGTGAAAGAAAGTGAGAGAGACCATCTGCATTCAGAGATGCAAATTGCCATTCGAGGGTAACTTTTTTTCAGGAGGGACAATAATCAGCATATGCGTGTCGCTACACTTACTGTGTTATTGCTGGAGCCTGACCCGTTTACCGATGTCACTGAACTCCGGCCGTCAAGGAGTGCCGTCCTTGTCCTGCTGCAGACAATGCTGTCAATCAGCCACCCGCTGCCAGGTCCCCCTGGCTTTGTCCTCAGGTCCCCACTGCGTCCAGGCAAACATCTGAGCTTTCCGAGGGAGGGAGTTTGCACAGGGTTTTCTGGGGAAGAGAGCCCACTTAATTGTTAACTCATTGTCTACACGTAGCATCTGTTGACATTAGTAATGTAATTGCAGTGATAATAAGCTCATTGACTTAGTGTGTAGGGAATAATCAGTCAGGACATCACATTTGTCTTGCTTTACTTGACGGCTCGTCTTCCACGCTGAATAGACAATGTGGGTGCGACCATTGTTTCAAGGAAATGAAGCGGCACAAACCTCCCTGCCCTTTCCACCCCGCCGGCCCCTCGCCCCTCTTCCCCGCCAAGAGCAGGGGTGCGCCCACCACCCCTGTCGCTGGTCGGGGATGGTCCTCAGAAAGGAGCACAGCCTGGTGCCTCCGGCACCCCTCTGGGCTCAGCGCGTCCCCCCGGCGCCCGGCAGGTGCCTCGCGGTCCGATCCCAGGAAGCCGGGATCGCGGGGCTGGAGGTGAGCCTCGGTGGGCCCGAGGGCGGCGGGGCAGGGGAGGCAGGGTGCTGCCCGGCTCAGCCGCGGGGGCTCTGCATCCCTCTCCCCCCCCCCAGCTGCAGACGGAACACCCGCTGCGGTGAGCATGTGAAGTTCCACAAATAACGCAGAGAATCGTTCTCTCCCGCCTCTGCAGCCTCACCCGCCCCCCCCCCCCCCCCCCGGCCCGCCCTCCCTGATGAGGATGCTCAGCTTCCCGGCGGCCCGGCCTGGGGACAGGGACCTGGCGCCCGACCCACCATGCCTGCCTGCCTACTGGAGCCTCTGCCTCTGTCCTCCAGGGAACCTCGGACCTGGGGAGCCAAAGCTCCGGCCCTACACGCTAAACCCTTCCGAGCCAACCTCATCTCGTCCTGCTCTGGCCTCACCCAAAGTCTATCACCCTGTGTTCGCATTCCCTCTTGTTGCCTCTCGGAAACACACACACACACAGACAAGCACACAGACCCATAGAGGCACACAAGATGCACACAGAGACACATAGAGACACACAGAGACACATGCAGACACACACAGACATACACACACGGACACACACAGAGACACACATATACAGAGACACACATGCAGACACACAGAGACACATAGAGACACATAGAGACACACACAGACACATAGAGACACACATGCAGATGTACACAGAGACACGCACAGGCACACATGCAGACCCACACAGAGACACATGCAGAGAGACACACACAGACATACACACACAGAGACACACACAGAGACACAGACACAGACACAGACACATACACAGACACACACGCAGACACACAGAGATACACATGCAGTCACACACAGACACACACACACGGACATACACACACAGAGAGACACATAAACATAGACACATACACAGACACACGCAGACACACAGAGATACACATGCTGACACACACACAGACATACATACACATGGACATACACAGACACACAGAGACACACAGACACACACACATATACAGAGACACACAGAGACACACGCATATAGACACACACACAGAAAACAATTAAGATATGAAGGAAGACCCTAATCATTATGATTATTCATTGTCCATGCTGTCCCCATCCTTGTGTCATGGAGAAAGAGAAAGGCATGCTGCACCCAGCTGCAGAGCCGGGGATGCTGCCCACAGCTCAGCAGGATGCCACATCCTGCCAGCCCACAGCTGGCCCTTTCTGCCCAATCAAAAACACGGGAACGTTTTCTTATTTTTATCTACTACTTGCTCCTGTGACTAGATGGGCATTTTAGCAGCAAAGATAAACCTAAAACCACAGCTACAGCTGTCGCTTGACATAGACATGCAGGTGTAGCCACGTGGCTGCGACAATGACATGCGCATCATGTGTAGATACACACGGGCGGGAAGATACTGTTTAAAATGCCAGGGGAGTAAGCTTGAACCCCTATCACTACTCCTTCATGAAGGGGGCCCGAGACTTACTGCACTCTGAACTTGCACCGTTAGTTCCTCAAGGTAAAACCATACGGGACTTCTTCCCTTTAAGTATTGGTGGACATTTCACCAAAGACACATGACGCCCACTCCTTCTCCCAGGACCAGTGATCCTGTACCTCCTAGGAAGAAAGAGAACAGCAGCAAAAGAGACATACTATGTTCTCAGCCTGCACTCTCCACATTGTTACTGCTATAAAAAAAAAATAAGCCTAACCTAAAACTTCTATAACTTCCTGAAAATGTTGAGAATCATCAATGAACTTTGAGACTGACATCGGTGGGGAGATTTGGAATATATAACAGCTCATTTAAATTCTTGCAATATTGGTCAGCTCCTGGTGGATTACGTGCATGGTTCCTGATTCAGATCAGTTTCCACTCTGATAGGGAAGAAAGCCTAAATATGATATTTGATAGTTCAAAATAGGCTACCAATCAGATGCATGACATGGACTTTTCTCTTGTGCTTTAGGCATCAGACAATCCAGATCAGACTTTCAGTAATTTATCTTCCCAAGTTCAACAACAGATTTGAATTAAAACCAGACAAAAGACAGGGCACATACTCCTCACAGCTCAAAAATGCACAACACAATATGCAGGGCCGGGTGGCACTTGCGACAGTCCTCGGAGAAAATGACGGATACATCACACAAGTGAATGTCGGTGCTGAGCCTTTGGAGGGGCCACATAAGGAACTTATCTTAAGACCCTGAACAAAGAAAAAGCTGGCTAAAACAAAAGACTATAGTCTAAGCTTAACTAAACCAAGCAGAAGTTAACATCAAAGCAAACAGTGGTAACAAAGAAGTTTATAATTCCCTGCTTGATTGCTTGCCTTTATGCAACACGTCCTTTAACAAAGTGTCTGACGTGGGGGTGCCTGCCTGGCCCAACTGGTTGAACATCTGACTCTTGATTCCCACTCTGGTCGTGATCTCAGGGTCCTGGGATCGAGCCCTGGATCCAAATTCACGCTCAGGGGGGCTTGTTGGAGGTTCTCCCTCTGCTCCCCCTGCCCTTCACAGTCTCTCTCTCTCTCTCTCTCTCTCAAATAAATAAATGAATCTAAAACAAGCAAAGTGCCAGATGCACGTGAAGTTATTTGGAAAGCAGTCTGTGTCTTTGGGATGTTGGCAACAGGTGTCTATCATGAAAGTTATCTTTAAGTAGTCTTTATAAACACACAGGTTGAAGTTGATAAATGAAAAGTCTTTTAACTACAAAAAAATGGCATGCTTTAAGAAAATTAAATGGCAGATACAATGTAATTAGAACTATTAGCAGTATTTTTTAATATTTTATTTATTTATTCATAGAGGCAGAGAGAGAGAGAGAGAGAGAGAGAGAGAGGCAGAGACACAGGCAGAGGGAGAAGCAGGCTCCATGCAGGGAGCCCGATGTGGGACTCGATCCTGGGTCTCCAGGATCACACCTCAGGCTGCAGGTGGTGCTAAACCACTACACCATGGGGGCTGCCCCTATTAGCAGTATTGTGTCACTACTGTTATTATGCAGTGTAATGAATTTTCTAAAATCCTTAGGTTTCCAAAGAAATGCATGCCTGTAATCCAGCACTTTATCTGCACACCTGTTCTCAGATGGGATTTTTTGTGTGTGTGCTGTTGTTTTTTTGTGTTGTATCTGATACAACTTCAGAGCTTGGAAGAGTGGGAGCCAGAGGAGAAGGCGTTCCATGTTCCATTTTGTCATTAGATAGTATTTGTTTGATGGGATCAAGACCAGGGTAGGGTACAAAGGTACAAAGAAGGTGCCTTTTCTGAATTTCAGAACCCTGGAGGAGGCTTTTTATACTGAACCATAGCACAGGCCCTCAAGGGGGCTCTGGGGGCAAGGGGTGGCTTCCATGGAGGTCTATATGGGCAGGATTCTAGGGCACTGGCTCTAGATCCCATCCATCATTGTAGCCAAGGGCAAAAAAAAAAAAAAAAAACATCTTCCCCTCTCTCTGCCCTTTCCTCCTCCTCTTTCCTCTCCTCTCCTTCTCTTCCTTTTCCTTTCCCCTCCTAATGCCCTTCCTCCTCGGTACTCCCCCTCCTCCCCTCCTCTTCTTCCCCTTTACCTTCTCCTTCTTCCTCTCTTCTTATTCCCTCCTTCTTTGATAATCTATGTTGCTATTTGGTATTTTTGTACTATAATATCTCAACAAAAGTTTCAACATACAAATAAACATTTTTGAAACCATTGTCCTAAAGTAACTTTAGGAAAACCTAGGGCCATTGTAGAGCTAGAGATTAATCTGATACCCTTTGAATGTAGGGGATTGGTTACCAGTGATGAGTTTTTGAGTGACATGAGAACCTAAAGCTCACCGCCTGGATTGCTGACTTCGTCCAGGATGCAAAAGATGGAGTAGTTTGGGGTCTAAAAAGACTCCTGGTTTTTTTTGGACTCACCACTTTTGGGGATTCAAGATTTGAAGAAGGGGACCCCCGAAGTTGAGGAACCTGTTGCTGGGATCCCAACTTAATCTAGAACCATCCCTAACCACTAGTCCCTGGACCCCAGAACCATGTGTGATACCTTCTCAGGAGCATCTCTCCCAGGTTATGTTTGGTGAGTAAATGATGCATCAGGGACAGTTAGAATTCCCAAGGGAATTGCTGCATAGTTAGTTCCTCAGAAGGAATAAAGGAAAGAGAAATTCTGCTCTTCATGTTGGACAGGAGTAGCTGCCTTAGCCCTTCTTAGATCAGAGTTCACTTGCTTCAGCATTGAGGATGGTTAGATACATGTCGTTAACTGAGATTTTATTTCAACCATTTTTGAACACACAGCTCTATGAATTTGAAACCCAATATGACTATGATTTAATAAAATTATGATTAAAATTATCATTAAAAACTGCTAATATTAACAAAGACATAGACCTTGTCCATATGAATATTCTTGAAGTAGGTAAAGGGTTAAAATTAAAGATGGCAATCTGGCTTCAAATCCCAATTGGGGTCCTTATAGTTTGCACACTTTTTGTGTCTCACTCCTCTCTCTGAAATGGGCAAGAACTAGGAATAACAACCACTTCCAAGGTGTCCCATCCATGCATCCATTCCTTTATTCAAGAGTACTTATTACTTGCTTCTGCTTGCTATTCTTACTCCATTGTAGGCACTTTGCTTGGACTCTGGTATTTAATAATATACGTGAAAGTACTTTTCACAGAGCCAGGGTGGGTGCAAAGCAAGCAGTGGCTTGTTAATACTACTTTTTAAATACTTAGTTCTTGTCTATCTTCATTTATACTTGGTGTACTGAGCAGCAAAATAACTTTGTTAAAACATGGAAATCATACAATCCTCGTTTTAGTAGAATGGCACCTTCAGAGCCCCAAATAAGTGGCTTTCCATCTCAATTTTCACTTTTTTTCTGACCATCTTGGGGAAACTAAGTATGTGGGATGTCAGCCTTTATTGTAAAGAAGTTCAAACCAATGTCTAACCTAAATGCACACTTTTCCAACTAATGTCAAATCATCTGTTAGATTTTGATGGAATTGGTGAACATCTGGTCAACCACAGGAGTGAAGATTAAAGTCCTATGGGGAAGAGATGATTCCTTGATTCATGAGGAAGGACTTCCTCAGTGCTATATACACTGTAATCATGTTAGCTATATAACCAAGTTTTTATAAATCCGAATTAAGAAAAGTTGTAACCGTACATTTTGGGTCTAAATCCGAAACCACTTTTCGGTGGGCCCAGGGGTTGACCAGCTAGATGAAGAAGAAAAAAATCAGACTTCTAGACGCCTGGGTGGCTCAGTGGTTGAGTGTGATCCCAGGGTCCTGGATCTAGTCCCACATCAGGTTCTCTGCAGGGAGCCCGCTTCTTCCTCTGCCTGTGTCTCTCCCTCTTTCTGTGTGCCTTTCATGAAAAAATAAATAAAATCGTAAAAGAAAAATAAAAATATAGACTCCAAAGAGAGAATGCCATATGTCTACTACCTTCATAAATAATACCTAAATCCAAAAAGATTGCATTGAGTTCTTTTTTTCGAATCAGACAGCAATATGTGGCATATTACCATAGAGGCAGCCTTATTTTCAGGGTCTCCAATTCTTCAAGGGCAGAATGCCTTTGGGTAAAGGGAGGTCAGAGTTGACATGCTCAGAGAGCCTTTGCTGGGGCAGCTCTTGGAACCATGAGCATGCTCCCCTCTAGAGCTCGCTCCTCCAGGGAAAGATGACTGCAGTATGTGACTGGAACCGGGGTTCTCCCAAGCATTGCTCCATGGCTTTGTACCACTCAGCTAACTCTCCTGAATCTCAGTCCTTTCACAAGTGACATGGCCAGAAGTCACTGCCCTCCAGGATGTGCTCTGTGTTAAACTGAACGATCCAGCCAGAGGTGTGCTTCCCGTCCTTTCTCTGTCTTCTCCAGCACTCGGCCAGTTTGCTTTCCCACATTTCTACATTTAATATTCTCCTCAAGCAACCTAAAGCTATTTTCTATCATTCAATGCCCAGGATTTTATTCAAAAGGAACCTTGAGGATTATTTTGGGCCGTTAGAGAGACTAATAAAATGCTTGGCAGGTGGTTGAATGTTGTGGTGAGCTAATGTCTCAAAAGTCTTTCAAGGGGGGCAGAAATGATTCCCGAGAATATTCACAGTGTTTAAAACAGGCATCAGCAGTAATTAGGTGTGCAGAAATCTTATCTGATTAAACAATTTGATGACAAATTCTGACATCACGATTATAAAAAGAACTGGACATTATTAAAAATGGATTTTCCCTAAATATCTACAATTTCCTTCTTTTTAAATTTCTTGACAATAAAATTCAGGTAATGAGAATGCTCTTGTAAAAAAGGACTTTTGGGACTATGAGGTAGTAAAACTTTATTCAAACTCATTACAAAGCTCTAAAATAAAAGGCATTCTACTTTAACATTTATTGAGTCGACTTTTTTTGGTGTGTGCATAGGGGTAGGGGGTAGTGCCAAGGTCTCCTTAGGCAACAAAATAAACAAACAAAACTCAGTTTCCCCTTCTTATGTTGAGTCTAAAGCAGCCAGGACAAAACGATGCTGGGACCACTGTGCTTGGTGCTGCTGTGGAACCCACGTGGCAGGGTCTAGAGGAAGCTCTGAGATGATCCAGTGCAGCCACTCGCTGTCTCCATGAAGAGTAAAAAGAAGGAGCCTGGAGACAGGAGGTATCCCAATACTCCCCCTGGGGGGATGGAGAGTGGAGAAGATACTCCAGCATCGACTTGACTCTCAATCCACCTCCCCAGGGCACCCACCTAGGCCAGCCAGCTTCAAACCATAGAGAATAGAACCGACTCCACGTGCCCACTTTTGGTGGGAGGGTAGCCTGCACTGGGCCAGGTGGAGGGTCATGGAAATGAAAGGACGTGCTTTCTGCTTCTCTTGGCTCATAGCTCTGTCCTGAGACTGCCTTTCTTGGACCCTGTGGCCTGGAACATCCATACAGGCAGCTCCTCTGAGGGGGATTCTCACCACTGGGTCCCCTCCACACCCTGCTCATGTCTGAGCTCACCTGGCCCCTCGCCCCGCTCCCTGGTATTGGTCAATCTCCCACTGCAGCACCCACTGGCCCCCAGCAGAGGCGGGCCTTCTTGCTCTCTGCTCTCCCAGCACTGCTGGCACCTGGGGGGTTCTGGACAAGCCATTGGTGCTTTGTCAAGTATTTACAGGAAGGTTGTTCCTGGGTTATATCTCGATCCAAGGCAGACAATGACAGCACCGTAAAGTAGAATTGGTTATAGAGTCATGAATAACATGGCTATCAACACATCGGGGCACATTTGGAACTCGCCAGAATCAGACACCAGGTTTGCCAGGGGAGCACTGCCTCCTGCCAGCCCCACAGCTGGGCTGCAGCCTGTTGGGAGGTCACGGCCTGTGACCTGCCCTCACTGTGCATGGGGTGAGCTCAGAGCTCTGTCTCCAGCACACATTTCCTCCGTGTTGCCTCCGGGCTTTCCTTAGGTGCCCCACGATCCACCCCTGTCAGGATCCTCCTACCCAAATGCTTTTCTCACCGATGTAATCACAGTCACTAGCTATTGGTAACAAATCCCCCTAAACCCTGTGTTGTCTCCTAGGGCCAGACCTATACCCCCCAGTGCGTTCTGGGCATCTCCACCTGTGGGGACTGTCAAAGCCCAGCTGAATCATGATCCCTTCTCACCGGTGACTTTCCTTTCTGGATTTCCTGTTTCCCAATTTTTTTTTTAACCTGTTTCCTACTTCTGATATAACCCATGATCTGTCGACACACAAATGCTCAAAACTGTGTGGCCATCCAGAGTCCCCTTCTAACTTCTCCCCCAAAACCCTGCATGTTGACTGCACTGTTTTGACCTTATCTCAGTAAAGCCCTCGGGTCCCGGGGATTGCTTCTGGCTGATCGCCCTAAATCAGCTCTCTCCTCATCCTACTCCATCCCACACAGATTATTTTTTAAAAGTTTCTCAGGATGTACATATGATGGTGTTAGACCCACTCAGAACTCACATCAGCTGGCTTTTGTTTCCTAATAAATTAAGGTTCTACTGCTCCATCGGGCCTCCAAAACCGGGGGCCGTCTTCACCACCCCATGTACCCCTAGTGCCCCATGCTCCACCTCTGGTGGATGGAACTCCCGGGGTCTCCCCATCTGCTCTGAGCTGCTGCTCACGTGGCCCTGCTCACACTGTGGCCCCAGGCTGGACCGTGAATGCCTGCCTCTCCCACACTCATGCCTGTGGGCAGTGGGGTTGAAGGCATCATTACTGTCATTTATTGAAGTTGCCACCTGTTGGCCACATGCCAAACCCTCTACCTGTGTTACCCCACGTAACCCCTACGATATTCTGTCTCATATGGACGAGGAAGCTGGGGCTTAGATTATTTACTACAAGGTCACAGAACCTGTAAAAGGCACTTGGGGGATGACAGGGAATCATTTACTAGTAACAAATTCATGTGAGATCTGTAAGGAATAGAACGATCAATGAAATTTGTTGGTTACGTTGAGATGATCGTCCTCTGGAAAAGGCATCCATAAATTTGACATTCTTAGACTAGGTTTTATGCTTGATGTGAGGGCAGTGAAAGGAGGTGTTTACACAGGGAAGAGTGACTGAGGCACCACCCAGGCACAGCTGGGCAACGCTGGGAGCCGAAGTGGCCCCTGGACAAGACAGGGAGCATGCAGTTTCACTCACCACCACACACGTCCCTGAGTGTGCCTGCCCTTGTGGCAGCTCTGTACAGGCCTTCATCCTGATTTCCAGTAGAGGAACGTCCTCATGTCCTTGATTCCTGCTCATCTCCTAGGATCCTGAGCTCTGAGCTTGGGGCAGACCTCTTTCCTTCCTCATGTCTGGTCCCCGCAACCTGTGCTTCCCTCTCTCTTGCTGGTGATTCCTTCTGAGTACTGGCCTCCCTCACCTCCCTGTGTTCTCCCCAGCTTCTGTCCTCCCTGTCACCCATCAGACCTTCCCCTACGTCAAGCCCTGGGCAGGTGCCTCTGCACCTGGAGGTGATGGAAAATTACCATGTCTGGTCACACTGTTCACCCAAGCTCCAGACTCATGATTCTGAATTCCTAGTAGGTTCTTTCAAGTGACGCCCCTCCTTGGAAAGGCCCTACCCCCTACCTAGCCCTGAAGCCTGGTCTGTATCCTATACTTAGGATTCAAATACATAAAACCACACCCTCTTTGTCTCCCAAGACACATTTCAGAAGCTGACAAGAGGTATTACTATTTGTGATTGTCCAAACAGAAGGTGAATTAAACTTGAAATAGACTTGATGAATCCAACAGGGATGCATCAGCCATCCTGTAGCAATCATGCAAGGGAGCCTTGATCAGAGCTTGACCTTGATGGTGGCATCAGGCAATTCTGGTTGGTTGATGCAAAACAGTGAATCTGTTGGCACAAATCAGAAGAACTTAAGATGGAATAGACCACATGCAGTACATGCACATGTTATGTGGTTATTATCACTGGTAAATGGGTATTAAATTTAAAAATACATTCAGCATAAAAAATGAGGAAGTTACTTTCATAAACAAAGAACAAAAGTGAAGTCATACCAGGGTGAAACGGTGTTCTTTGCTTTTCATTATGAGGGGTTTTGGGGAGGATGAAAGGAGGACAACAGAGACTTCCCTGCAGATGTGCCAAGGCCCACAGCATGGGCAGCTCTCTGTGCTGTATTTGGAAACACTTCTGCAGATGCATTCACTGAGGAGCCAGCAGGTGCAACATTATGGTAGGTACCCTAGGTAGGAAGCCAATAGAATGCATCTCTACCCTTAAGGCTTTGGTGAAAATGAAGGACTGAATCACACATGAATGGGTAGTGCCTTCTGGATTGTGTGGAAGGCGTGGGCTTCAGGGTTAGGTAGATTCGAGACTTCACCCCTCTGACACCCAACAGCAGGCCCTGACATTGACTCAGCACTCAGTGCCTAGCAGACACTGAGCTCCTTCCACCCACTTGTCCACAAGACCCTGAGCTCTAGTGTAGGGACTTTGAGGTCCAGGTCAGATGTAACATGACTGGCTCAAGGTCACAGTAAGGGAAGTGGTCACAAGGGTCACAGGAAAACTCAGGCAGCTTGAGTGCAGCTGCCAGAGAGCAGTCTTGGCCAGTATCTGTGACCTGAAGACAGTTTTCACCCTTGAAACTCAGCTGTCAGATCTGTAAAATCGGAAGTGCGTCTCAGTGTGTTAAGTAGAAATTACATGTGACACAGACGTCAAGACACCAGCTCAGAGCATTAGGTCTGAACTCAGGAAGGTCAGTTTCCCTCCATTTCCCACAATACTGAACAGATCTACAGTGTGATGAAGTCAAACAAGTCCCAGAGCTCCAATAGACCGTATATGTAGTTGACAGCCTAAAAATATTAATCATCCTAATTATATGTGATAACAAAAAGATATTGACTACTTTCCATTTCATCTATTTGCACTTATTTTTGTAATTCCCACAGCCACATTATGAGGTAGATATTCTTGTCCCTGCAGAAAAAAAAAATGAATTTGAGAGAATATAGAATGAGAGTCAATTTCCAGTCCCAGTCACTGTGGAACATGTCACAGGAGGGTCCACACCATCAGGTGTATTCAGTATTTTAGCAACTAGCTCCATTGGATACAGCTCTGTATCTGAATACATTTTCCTTTAAAGCAAATAATTAAAGAAACCCTTACATGGTGCTACTTAGAATACCAAAAGCATGCTATCCCCTAACTGGATGTTATGGCACCACAGCAGGTTGGGAACGGATGGCCTATGGGCCAGCAGAAGTGAATCCTCTTGCTCCTCCTGGCTTATACCACCTACTTATTTATCCACATCCTGTGATTACTTGATTGGGTTCTTCTCTTGGTGAATTCACACATAAGGGATCAGTTTTACTATTGGAATGACGTAGGGCACGCTGATTTACGTATACACTGATATTCAAGGTCCACCTTTCCATCTTTGAAATACACGGGATTGGGAAAGTGAGAGGAGCCGTGAGACTCACTGCCATCATCCCTTGCAGGCTAATGGTTCATTGTTCTGAAAACGAAAAAACACATCACAGAAAGCATAGAAACAATTTAAGTCAAAGCTAGGAAAGTTCAATTTTTACAAGTTATGTCTCTATTGCATGAACGCAGTCCTGGGTACTTTATGCCACATGTTTGTGTTCACTGGATGCAGAATACAGCATGCTTTCTAGAACCACTGTGCTCTACAGCTTAGGGGCTCCCTTCCCCGGCCTGCACTCCGCAGTGTTCCTGCCAGGACCTATCCAGCAGAACTTTCCACCAATGATGGGGATGGTGTCTTCCAGCACAGTAGCCAGTAGCCTCATGTGGCTATCAGACAAGGGAAGAACGGTTTTTTTAATTGAGGTAAAATACACATAACCTTTAATGTAACATTTTCATCATTTTCAAGTGCACGGTTCAGTGGCGTCAAGTACGCTGGTCATTGTGGTGCAGCCCTCACTAGCAGCCACTTCCTGAAGTGCTTTCATCTTGTAAACCTGAAAGTCTGTGCCCATCATACAATGGCCCTAGGTGTCTCCCCAGAAGTGGACTTGCACAACTCATGTCCTCCTGTGACTGGCGTATCTCAGTCAGCATGATGCCCCCAAGCTTCATCGTGGCAGGTGTCTGAATCCCTTTCCTTTTTAAAGCTGAATGATATTCCAGGGCATGTCCATAGCACCATTCCTTTGTCCTTTCAGATGTTGCTGGACACTCGGGGTGCGTCCGCCTTTTGGCCACGATGGATAAATAATGCTTCCGTGGACATGAGAGCACAGATATCTTTTTGAGACCCAAGGAGCTAAACATTCAATTTCATCTGATTTTCACTAACTTAATTGCAAGGAGCCACAGGCGGCTATTGGCCACCACATTGGATCACGGACCTCCTCTGAGTCACTAGTTTGGCAACTCTCGTGTCACATGTTACAGTGAGAAAGAGGAAGATGGGGATAGTTTAGCATCTTGATACCGGGTCTGGTCTCCTGTTGAGCTGGCTGACTGCACTTTGAGTTGTGCTGCAGTGCCGAGAAAGGCTGGAAGCTGTGGCCTTTGTGGACGTCCATGGTGTTGCTGGCAGCGTGGGGAAATACTTTTGTTCCTAACTGCTTTTCTACCTGAACAATCAAAACCTTCAGCGCTTGGGCCCGTCCTCTTTCTAGTGAATGGAATGCCAGCCCCTGCTCCACCATTAGGATCAATATCCCAGCCATTATGTTGGCAAAAGAGGCAGCAAATCACATTTACGTGGATTGTCAGCCTCATTATTATAAGCAGATGGCAGCTCATGCACTACAATGCAGGCCCAAAAAGACTGACATTATTTCAAATTAAAATCTATAATGCTAATACACATCTCTGAGTCTTTGTGCAGGCTTGAGTGCATTAATCTTCTGAATGATTTGCTGATGTTATGCTGCTCTGGCTGTTTTCACATGAGTGGAGCTAAAAGGAGGGCTTTTAACTGAGAATGGTTAACATTTATTCATACAGATTGATAAAAGCCAACATGCAATTTTCTTTACTAGTACCTCCCTAATAGGAATTAATGGGCATTTTAAAGAGAAATTCCAAGTTCAAGGAACCCAGAAAAAAATACTCCAACCCAGGAGAGGCAATGTCACGCCCCATGTGCCGACCACAACTTCATCAGGTTCTATATTCATTTAACAGGCTGCTGCAAGTCTTCTTTTAGCCGAAGGTAGAATGGAAAATGTCACAAAGCGCAAATATAGGAGGAGCCTTGGCTTGGAAGAGGTTTTTTTTCGCAAACGAGTCTAGGATTTGCGCTTTTGAATTGAAAAACAAGACGAAGAAAAGTTTTTATGGGGAGATTGGTTGTTGCTCCGAAACTCCTCTATGGAAAGCAACACTTCATGTTTTCAAAGATGGTATTTATTTAAACCGTAAACCCATACGAGTTATCTTCTTTCCTACAAAGTGATACATGGACTCTATTCACAAAGCATTTGAACAAATGAGACTATTTAGCAAGAGATGGGGTTTTATTTTTGTTCATGGTTTGGATGTTTCAGTTGTTTCCCCAGCGTGTTCTACAATTTATGACAGTAAGATGTGTGTAGAAACAGCATAGTGTGTAGAATGTTCACATGCAAAAACTGTATTTTTTTCTTTCCTAATATTTAATTTGGTGACTTGATTGCTATAAAGTACACTCCCTTGAATTCATATATAACCAAAAATGGGGATATTTCCCTCATAGACTGAAATCTGTATTTTAAACAAAACAGGAACTTTAAAAAAATTTATTTTTATTTTTTGATTTTTATTTTAAAGAGAGTCCTTAAAAATAGGAAAGTGTGTAAGACCTGCTTTATTTACTAGAATAATAAGGAAGTGGTAGGATTATGGATTTGAAGTGACATTTGCACTGAAAAGATTCCAATTAATTAAAAAAAAAAAGTTACCTACCAAGACTGGTCAGAACCAAAGATGCAATCCACTGGGAGAGTTTGTTCAAAGATGCTCATAAGATAAGCTTGCTTGTCCATATTTCTATTAAAAAGGTTAATTATACGCCCCATCCAATAAAACCAAATGAGGTAATGTCTTGTTTATCCAATAACCCAAATGTTGGCAAGCCAGTGACACAGAGCACAGCTACAAAACCTCAAAGAGGTAACCCAGGCCTCAGAGCTGCTCTGAGACTGTCGTTAACCAAGTCCTTGCACGTGACTCTGCAAAAAAAAAAAAAAAAAAAATCAATCGTAGAATTTCAGAAGATAAAGAACTTCAGGGATCATTTGCTTTGACCCCCTAATTTGACAGATGAGAAAGCCGGATCCCGGTATGTCACATGTGTTACTGGACAGCACACACAGCAATGGTTTGGGTCCATGCAGCATCCCCTGGGTTCAAGGGCACTGCAGCCCGTCCCTGCCTGGTGCTGAGGCCAATTTCCAGGTCTCCCACTGTGCTCTATAGAACCCTTCTCTTTGGGAATGGGCGGCATTGAACATGACAGCGTGTCACTCCCATTGTGTTCGTTTTCTGGCATTTCCACCACAAAGCACCACAGGCCGGGTGGCTTCAACAACAGACCATACCATCTCATGGTTCTGGAGGCTGCAGGTCCAAGGCCCTGGGGTCAGCAGGATTGCTTTCTTCTGAAGCCATGAGCTCTGATCTGCTCCAGGTCCCTCCCCTGGCTTCACGGATTTGTTGCCACGTCTGGTATTCTGTGGCTACTAGAAGCATCCCCCCACTTGGGCCTTCACGTTCACATGGCTTTCTCCCTGAGTGTGTGCAGGGGTCCCCAGTTCCTTCCCTTTTATGAGGACACCAGTCATATTGTTCAGGGTTCACTGTTATGACCTCATCTTAACTACATCTGTGAAGACCCTGTTTCCACGTAAGGTCACATTCACAGGTTCTGGGAATTAGGACTTGGACGAATCTTGTTTTGGGAAATAATTCAACGCAGAGCACCCATGATTGTTGGCAAAGGTGGGAAGGGGTTTTGCAAATTTACTTTTAGGTACTCAAAAGGCAGATTAACCTAGTGTACCTGGCCTCCTTGGGTGAGTCCTTTGAAGAAAGGCCTGGAGGTGAGAGGCTCCGAGCAGCAGGTGTCTCCTTTGGCCTCAAGTATGAGGTTGAAATATACATTAAATAAACATAAGTTCTCTCCCAGCCTATCACTCCAAAGTTCTCTGTTTTAGCAGAGCACAATATGGAGTAACCCAGAGTTATCCAAATAAAACACAAATTTTGTGAGAAGTTGAAGATACAAGAGGTAAACATTAGGGCAGGTTGATGCCATCAAGGCTTAACTGAAGAAAAACTTACTTAAGAAACATTTCAATTTACTGAAATGCAGCAATTATATGGAAGATCACCATTACAATAATAATGCCAGCAGCCAAATCAGTGATTTCAGTTCTAGCTTTTAGCTACAGAAGTGATACTGTGTCCCACAGATTACATTTTTAGAGCTTTTTAAAAATTATTTTCAAAAGCCAAAATAAATCTTTAAATTGTTATTTAGACATCTCTTAGCTCCCACCGCTACTTATGTCCTCAGCACTGTGGCCCAATCACACATTCCTTCACAGGATGTTTCACTACTTTTCTGGGGACTGAAAAAAATACCATAACACCCCCTCTTTTTGTGGAGCTTACATTTGAGCAGGAATGAAGTCTCTATGGTAAAAATCATTTCATCATTAGTTCATTTCTCCATACCTAGTGTGAATCCTCATTAAGCTACAAGAAGTGTTTAGCTTTGTAATGTCATCTTTCAAAACAAAGACGTGCCTCTGCTTACATCTTCTTGTGTTTTTTTGGAGGTATGGAGGGGACACCTCATTCAGCCGCTGACCTTCCTCTGTCTGACATGTGGCACAGAGTTTGGGGAGAATCTGGCATTTGGGGAAGCCCTATGTCTGGAGTGAGGCAGCCTGGGAGCCAGTGCTGGCCAGGCCGCTTGTCAGGTACGTCATCTGGGCTGAGTTTCAGATTCCCTGTTGTAAGTAAAGGAAGAATAATACATAATACCCCCTTCCCCAGGCTGTTTGGATGCGAAATAAAGTGATGCATATGAAAAGAATCTGTGCGCCCGGGTAGTGACACTTGTAGGGCTGGCATTCAACTCATGCTTGACTATAAACTCCTTTTGTGCACGATGTGGGTTAATGACCAAAACGAAACCCTTTGTATTATAGGACAGAGAAAAACATCTACTCATGCCGGGATGTTTAGACTATAGGAAGACAGGACACAGGTGTCAGAGGTGAACACACTCCACGGTTTGTCCCCCGGAAGCCTCTGCATGACACTCAGTTTGTCCATTTTGCCCTGCAAGGGCACATCTCCCCTTTTTCTGCTTTCACGGCCCCTCTTCATGTTCCTCTGTATGATTTCGGCCCCCCGATGGCCCAGCTCACTCTCAGGATGTGGCGCTCTTTTTTTCACCTTAGTTGTGTGTGAGTTGTTGGCACCGGGCTGCTCCCAGGCTCTGGGGTCAAGGCCAGGGCTGCCTTGAGGACCAGCGCAGGGTTCCCAGACCCAGCCCGGGCAGAGGGCCTCCCGAGAACCCAGTGCCGCCAGCTGTCACCTGGGGTTGGCTTCTGACTGGTCCCGCCCGTTCCCTCCTGCGGGCCCAGCGCCGCTCTCCAGGCGGGTCCGCTCTCCCGTCTCTGCACGTCTTCCACGCCTGCCTGCAGCCTCCTCTGCGCAGCTTCGGGTCCACCCTTCCCCCCAAAGTGCTCCCGTGTGAGTGGCGGGCACCTTCCCACTGTGAAGCCCTGTGATCTGTTTTCAGTGCGATGATGACCCACAGGCAGCACCCTTTCCTGGGTTCCTTTGACCTCGTCGACTGCTCCTGCTCCGAGGGAGAAGTAACCTCTTTGATACTTCCTGTTAATTTTCCCAACCTCCCGAGATGGGTGTTCCTGTGGACTCAGTCGTCGAATCCTTTCTGTCTGGAATATTCCCTGGGATACTTTGGGTCCTGAGGGCCACTCTTGAGCGAGATGATGCTTTCACCACCTGATTTTGTAGACAAGGAACCTGAGGTCCAGAGAAGAATCGAGGTGATTTCAGAATCACATCCAGGTTCCAAGGTTGGTTTCTTAACTGCGATTCTAGTCAACTCTAAATGGCCAGTAAATCTCCTAGGAGGGAGAAAGATCCATGGTTTCCAATGTTTGGTTAATAGTTTCCTATTTCCTATACTATCATGCTTTACTGATTCAGTTCTTTCAGTGCATAATTACCAACCCCTTCATACATATTAGACTTGGGCTTGCATTTGTACCACAGTTTTTGTGATTTCCTGAATGATCTCCATATGCTTTCTTATGTGATTTTCCCAAGAAGTCCCTATAAGGTAACAGGGCAAAGATTTGTGGTCTTATGTCCACTTCTTAGAGCAATTTCTTGCCTCCAACTCAAAGTGTCAAAAAGCCCTCGATGGGGTTCTGCTGGTCCACTCATGATGCCGTAGCTTGGACCACCTGCATCTTGTGCCCGTCCTGTTTTGCACTTGTCACCCAGACCCAGTAGCAGTGAGTTCTTCCGACCATCACATCCAAAGTCCTGAGCATGTGTTCACCTGAATCACTGCCTTTGCCAACTGCTCATACAACTGCGTGTCCACCCTGTCCCCAGGACACAGAGAAACAAAACAGGAAGTCAGGGTGAGAACCCAGGTCCTCTGAATCCGGGTGGGGTGCTTTCCAGGTATTCTGTGCTGCGGTCCCAGAGCCACCCTGATGTCAAATGCTGGTTGCTGTGCAAGTTACAGCTTTAAGCATTTTAACTTGGGGACCTGCATTGTTATCCCATTTTTATTTCTAGAGCCAGAGCAGACACAATCAATTTAATTCCAGCGCTCTGATCATAAACCTCCATGTTAATATTGCCCCTTTAAATCAAGTGTTTATGGGTCCTGTAAGTACCACCTGGAAATTTTACCTTAAGGTCCTAAAGTCATTTGGCTACAAATTACTTAATATTTTCTTGCACCTATTTCCGTGGTCTGGATTTGATTATTTCTAATTATCATAAATGCCCCTCTGCATTCCAGACGTGTACTGTTACAGCCACTCCACCAGCCGGATATTTTATGTTCATGTTCAGAATCAAAGAGGGCAGAGTTCTAAGTCACGCACGTTTTCCCAGCCCAGGGGTGAGACTTTGAACAACCCTCCAACCTCTCGTTGTGCGGGAGGGAGAGATCGTGGGCACTTCATCAATTTTCCGGTTCCAGATGGTCAGATTCCATCCTGGATTGTTGTCTTCTCCTGAGATTTAGTGCTGGCTTCACATGACGCTAGGACAAACATCTCGCTAGGGGTTCCTTTGCCATTAGCTCAGGTTAGAGCCCCTCTTCCGTGTTGGATGATCATGTGAACCGTGGGCTCAGCTACAATTCAGTGTTGCTCCAGCTTTGGGAGAGGCCACTGAGACGGTTCCTGCTGGAATCTGGTGATTCCACGAGGCCGGGGCAGATGGGTCCAGCTGCAGGCAGCGCTTCTAGAGGTGAAGCTTTCGGGGTGAATGCTGTCATCCCCAGTCCTCATCCTGACCCTCCCCGTCCCCCCGACCCTACTCTTCACCCCAGCTTGCTCTGCAGGCTGAGCAGTCGGAGCTCTTGCAAACTCAGGGCTGTCAAAAGGTGCAGGATCTGGACACCGAGTTATGGCAGGAGGCAAGACGCAGGTGGCCCCTCCGACGCGGCTCTGACCTTTCCTGCTCGCAAGGTCTCTCCTTCAAAACCAAGGGCCCTTTTGCCCATTTCATGATTGGATTGTTTGTTTCTTTGGTGTTAAGTTTAATAAGTTCTTTATAGATTTTGGAAACTAGCCCTTTATCTGATATGTTATTTGCAAATATCTTCTCCCATTCTGTAGGTTGTCTTTGAGTTTTGTTGACTGTATCCTTTGCTGTGCAAAAGCTTCTTATCTTGATGAAGTCCCAATAGTTCATTTTTGCTTTTGTTTCTTTTGTTTTCGTGGATGTATCTTGCAAGAAGTTACTGTGGCCAAGTTCAAAAAGGGTGTTGCCTGTGTTCTCCTCTAGGATTTTGATGGAGTCTTGTCTCACATTTAAATCTTTCATCCATTTTGAGTTTATCTTTGTGTATGGTGCAAGAGAGTGGTCTAGTTTCATTCTTCTGCATGTGGATGACCAATTTTCCCAGCACCATGAAGAGAAATCTCACAGAGGAAGACATGGATATGGCCAACACGCACATGAGAAAATGCTCTGCATCACTTGCCATCAGGGAAATACAAATCAAAACCACAATGAGATACCACCTCACACCAGTGAGAATGGGGAAAATTAATAAGGCAGGAAACAACAAATGTTGGAGAGGATGTGGAGAAAAGGGAACCCTCTTACACTGTTGGTGGGAATGTGAACTGGTGCAGCCACTCTGGAAAACTGTGTGGAGGTTCCTCAAAGCGTTAAAAATAGACCTGCCCTACAACCCAGCAATTGCACTGCTTGGGATTTACCCCGAAGATTCAGATGCAATGAAACGCCGGGCACCTGCACCCCGATGTTTCTAGCAGCCATGTCCACAATAGCCAAACTGTGGAAGGAGCCTCGGTGTCCATCGAAAGATGAATGGATAAAGAAGATGTGGTTTATGTATACAATGGAATATTACTCAGCCATTAGAAACGACAAATACCCACCATTTGCTTCAACGTGGATGGAACTGGAGGGTATTATGCTGAGTGAAGTAAGTCAATCGGAGAAGGACAAACAGTGTATGTTCTCACTCATTTGGGGAATATGAATAATAGTGAAGGGAATATAAGGGAAGGGAGAAGAAATGTGTGGGAGATATCAGAAAGGGACACAGAACATAAAGACTTCTAACTCTGGGAAATGAACTAGGGGTGGTGGAAGGGGAGGAGGGCGGGGGGTGGGGGTGAATGGGTGACGGGCACGGAGGGGGACACTTGACGGGATGAGCACTGGGTGTTATTCTGTATGTTGGTAAATTGAACACCAATAAAAATTAATTTATATAAAAAAAAACAAAGAATGTGGAAAACAGAAATTCTTCACTGGGTTACTGTAGTCTATAAAACACTTATAATTATTATTTTTAAACAAATAAAAAGGTAAAGATGGAAAAAAAAAAACAAAAAAAAAAAAAAACAAGGGCCCTGACAGAGGAGATGCCCCGGCTGCAGCCAGCCCGCATCCTTCCCACTCTGTGTTTTCAAGAACTAGAGACGCTCCCCTACTGCTTCTAATTCCCTTCAAAAACACTGACGTCTTTCCCAGTTTCATTTGACAAACACTTGTGCCTGGTCCCCCCTGCTCCAGGGTCGGCGGTACAAGGCCAGGACCAGCTGCTCTGCTCGCTGACCCTCCCCTGCCGGGCCATCAGACCTGAGCTCCCGGGCTTCTGCGCCTCGTAAAATCAACTGCAGCCCTACCCTGCTCTTTCCTTCTTTGTCCTAAAAATCCAACTAAATCGTTATCTGACTGTGATGAAATGGAAATTGTCTATAATTAGAAACCAGAGGGGAATCAAGGGAAGTCTTTCAAATACCCTGAGCTTCTGGAAAAGAAGGTGGGGTCAGAATGATTTCACCTTTGATGTCGATTTCGATGCTTTCAGACTTCAGTTTTCTTCAAGGAGCACAGCGATAAATCCAGAAACCAAGCAACACCAAAATAAATAAATGAATAAATAAAAACCACTCAGAGCACAGAAATAATTGGGACCAGGCTTTCAATAAACAAGTCTTAAATTAATGAAATAAAGAAATTTTTATTTGATCTTTAATCATTATATGATCAGAAATATTAATGCTAATCTCATGGCTAATAATAACCTCTACAGGTCTTGCTGTGGCCCCACAAACCTAGAAAAACCTATTATTATTTGCTAATGCTTTCAGCTGTAAATTTAATGGATCATCTACTTTTTTTAAAAAACAAACAACATAATGGGGGAGCTGTTTGTTTGTGGTACGACCCTAAATGTTGTGTTCTGGCAGGCAGAGGGGTGTCCCCCTGCCGGCGCCAGCAGAACCCGGGGGCTCGGCAGGTCCCAGAGCCGCAGCCACAGAGACACAGGAATGCTGGAGAGTCCAGGCAGCCTGGAGCTGGGAGCCGGGAGCTGGAGGGGGCAGCCCTAGGGCAGAGCACCCCACCTCCAGGAAGGCAGCCCCAGCGCAACCATCCTGTTCCCTCCTGTGCCCACAGCCCACGTGGTTCTCTGAGGATGATCCTAGGGCCCCGAAGGCAAGGTAGTGGTGGAAGGCTACGGATGGACCACAAAGCCCCTCCTGGTGAGTCTGGATCCTGGGTCCTCCCAGACCCCTGGGACTCCTCGGCCTCCCTCCCTCTGCCTCTGCTCTCCAGTCTCAGATTCAGGTCCCCCCTGTGTCCTCTACTCCCAGGCCTCTGCTCTGCCTCCGCCCCCTCCCCATCTTCTCCCCCCTCCCCCACCCACTCCCCCATCCCCCACCTCCACGCCCTCCCACCCACTCCCCCATCTCCCACCTAGGCTCCCTCCCCAACCTCCAGAGTCTACCCTGAACCACCGGTCCCTTGCTTGGCTCCTGGAGCTGCCTTCTCAGAGATTAAATCTGTTTGACTTCCTTTGCTGCTTAAAATGAACTTAAAGCAGTTGCAGGAGCAGCACCCAATAACATGCAGCTTCTCTCCTAGGGACTCTCAAACCTCAGCTGCTCCCTAGAATCACATGGAAGTTTTCGAAATACAGTGAGGCCCGATGCTACACTGGAGACCAATTAGATTGGAATATGTGGGGCCGAGGCACCAGGATTTCTGCTTCCCGGGTGACTCCTGGGTGCAGCCAAGGTTTGGAAAGTTCATCCCTCTTCTGTGCTCCTGACAGACAAGTGTGAGAAATGAGCTTAGCGGCTGAAACGTGCATCTTTCCTGGCGTGAGTGCCTCTCAGGGTTCCCCTCCCCGTCTCCGGCCTCTGTGCCAGAAGTCCACGGAGGCTGCTTCACACACTTCACCCCCTTAGTTAGATCGGAAGGCTTCTCAGATGCAGAGGCCAGGGTCAGGCGAACATGTGCTGGTGGCTCACTCTCCACTGTCACTAAGCTCTTTAGTCCATTGTTGTAATAATATAACCAGTCCTCATGAACCTACTCCCAAAAAGCAAGTCGAATTTTGACAGTGCCTTCCATGGACCCAACAGCCCTGTCCATCCTCACGCTTGCCTTCCTTTAACCCTGACAACAACCACCTCTTATCTCATGTTCATCATACTCTGGCATTCCTTTCCTTAAGGAAGGGCTGTTTGACTGCAGCCCTGTGTATTCCAATAGTTATAAATATATTCAGGGTTTTTTAAGCTATCAAAATTATTTTGCAAATGCATCTCTATTCTGGTATTAGGCACCAAAGAAAGAGAGACAGAGAGAGACTTATTTCCATGAATTCCTGTGGGGCCTGGCAAGTCTGAAATTTTTATGGCAGGTGGACAGACTGGCGATTCAAATGCTAGTTGAAAATTCAGTGATGGCCGTGATTTCTGCAGGCCAGCAGGCTGGAAACTCAAGTCAAGTTTCTGGATTAGTCTTGAAAAGAAACTTGTTATTGTTCTTAAGGCCTTCCACTAATTGGACAAGCCCCCTCCCCCCCATATTATGGAGGTTATTTGTACTTAGTGTCTACTGATTTAAAAGTATCTTCACACTGAGACCAAGCAGCTGGGTTATAGAGTCTAAACAAGTGGGGCAGCCTGGGTGGCTCAGTGGTTTAGCACCACCTTCAGCCCCAGGTGTGATCCTGGAGACCCGGGATCGAGTCCCACATTGGGCTCCCTGCATGGAGCCTGCTTCTCCCTCTGCCTGTGTCTGTGTTTCTCTCTCTCTCTCTGTCTCTCATGAATTAATAAATTTTTAAAATCTTAAAAAAAAAAAGTGGACACAGAAAGTTAACTGACCAAGAATATACTGGGCCTTAACTTCACCCACTTTGTTGTGGACAATTGGTTTTGACTGGTATCAAATATCTCATTATGTGAATAGATCACAATTTATTTATTGATCCTCTGGTTGATGGGTATTTGGGTAATCCCTGATCACTGCTACTCTGAACGGTGCTGTTATAAGCATGAGCATCCATGCTTCTCTTGTACAAGAGCTTCCCTTGGACATGTTCCTGAAAGTGGAACTGTTGGCCGTGAAATGAGTGAATGGTCAATCTGAAGAGATTGTGCTGAGTGCTGCCAAGATGTGGCATGAATTGCCATAATTCTTGCTCACATAGTATGAGGAGTTCTCTTGATCTATATCTTCTGGGAGACGTCTTAATTTTCATCAATAATATCAGTTTAAATGTTATTTCATTGAAGTTTTGGTTTGTGTTTTCCTATCGTTAATAATGTTAAGCTACTTTTTATGTGTTTATTGGCCATTTGCTTTCTTTTCCTGTGAAATGTTTATTCATCTGTTTTGCCCACTTTTCGCTGATTTCTATTTTCTTGTCCCTCTGGAGACCTTCTTTATATATTCTTGATTGCAAAGTTTTATTCATTATATGAATTGCAAAAATATTTTTAAAGTTTGTAACTTCATTTCACCTTGTTTAAGATATGTTTTATTACATGGAATTTTTTATTTTTACTATAGTCAAATTGACTAATCTTTTCTTTTATAATTGATACTTTTTGTATATTGTTTAAGAAATATTTTCCACCATCAAGGTCTAAAAGATTCTAATCCATGTTTAGCAAGATTTTTTAAATTTCCTTTTTTAAATATTTAAGTTCTTAATCTATCTGGAGTTAATTTTTATATATCATATGATATAGGAATCCCAATATAGTTTTTCTTTATGGCAAGTCATTTTTTCTGTTCCACTCATTAAATAATCCTCTTTTTTTCTACTCATCTATCAGGCCCTCTATCATACACCAAGTTTCCATACCTGTGCAGTTCTGTTTCTGGACTCTTTATTCTACTTTATTGATAAATATGTGTTTGTGTGCCTGCTGCATAAGTGGAGAATGTTCAGTTCTGCTATGGAGACAAAATAAACAAATAAGTATAATAATAAGAAAAACTCATATTATGTGTTAGGTAGAGATGGTAAGATAATAGTCTGTGTGATAAGCATTTCCTAACTAGAAAATATATATGTTGAAAATAGATGTTTTAAAAAGATGGGGAGTAGTGAGTCTTGCTCACAGAAAGAGAGGGACAGAAAAAGTGAATTAACTTTTAGTAACTGCACAGCCTGGCCAGTCACCCCCATAGTGACAGCCATATTGCATCTCTACTGGGGACACCTCTTCCAACAATGTTGCACAAACTACTGCTTCTCAATAGCAATAAGTGAGTTGCACATCCACATGCCAAAAACAAAAACAAAAAACAACAACAAAAAACTAGAGACAGACCTCACACCATTGACAAAGAGCAACTCAAAGGATCACAGACCTACCTATAAAATGCAAAACTAATACCGTTCCTAGAAGATAAGTAAGAGGCAGTATAGACGACCCATGAGATATTGTAGATAAAACACCAAAGGTACATTTCTAAAAGAAATACTTGGCAAGCTGGACTTCATTAAAAATTCTTTCTGCAGGGATCCCTGGGTGGCTTGGCAGTTGAGAGTCTACCTTCAGCTCAGGGTGTGATCTTGGAGTACCAGGATCGAGCCCAGGATTGGGCTCCCTGCATGGAGCCTGCTTCTCCCCCTGTGTCTCTCATGAATAAATAAATAAAATCTTTAAAAAAATTCTTTCTGCAAAAGTCAATGAATGTTGAGAGAATGAGAAGACAAGCAACCACAGACCAGAGGAAAATATTTGCAGAATATACATCTTTTTTTTAATAAATTAATTTTTATTGGTGTTCAATTTACCAACATACAGAATAACACCCAGTGCTCATCCCGTCAAGTGTCCCCCTCAGTGCCCGTCACCCATTCACCCCCACCCCCCGCCCTCCTCCCCCTCCACCACCCCTAGTTCATTTCCCAGAGTTAGAAGTCTTTACAGAATATACATCTGATAAGGAAATATTCCTCAAAATATACAAAGAACCTTTAAAACTCAACAATAAGAAAACACACAATCCATTTTAAAAAATGTACCAAAGACATTAATAAGCATCTCACCAAAGAAGACATACAGAAGGCAAGCAAGCATATGAAAAGATGCTGCAGATCCTATGTGATCTGATAAATGCAGATTACAATATCAGTGAGATACAACTACACACCTAGTAAAATTACCCAGATCTGGAACACTGACAATTGAATGCTGGTGAGGATGTGGAGCAACAGGAATGCTCCTTCATTGCTGGTGGGAATGTAAAATGGTGCAGCTGCTCTAGCAGATGGTTTGGTGACTTCTTACACCACTAAGCACACTCTTACTATCCAATCCAGCAACCACTCCGTGTAATTTACCCAGAGGAGAGAGAAATTCATGTCCACACAAAAGCTGCCCAATCATTGTTTATAGCAGCTTTAATCATAATTGCCCAAACTTAGGAGAAAACAAGATGTGGTTCAGAATGAATGGACAGATACACTGTGATACATCCAGACAATGGGATATTATTCAGTGCTAAACAGAAATGAGCTATCAAGTCATGAAGAGACATGGAAGAACCTTAAATGCATATTATTAAGGAAAAGAAGCCAATGTAAAAAAAAAAAAAACTACATACTGTATGATTCCAAGTGTACAACATTCTGGAAAAAAGCAGAGTACAGAAGCAGTAAAAATATCATGTTCAAGTTTCTCACCATTTATTATGCTGTTAGTTATACTTTGTTTGTTTGTTTTGGTAGATATTCTATACCAATTTGAGAAAATTACCTTCTAACCCTGGTTACTGAAGAGTTTTTATTATAAGCGAGTTTTAGATAATGTCAATATTTTTTCTGCATCTATTGATATGATCATGTTGTTTTTCATCTTTAGTCTCTTAATGTGAAGGATTACAGGAGTTGATTCTCTAATGCTGAACCAGTCCTGCATACCTGGGATAAATCCCACTTGGTCACATGCATAACTCTTTTAACACATTGTTAATTCCATTTTATTATATTTCACTGATAATTTTTTAAAGATAATATGTATTTATTTTTCTTGATGTGTTTGTCTTGTTTTGATATGGGGGTACTGCTGGCTTCATAGAAAAAGTTAGGAATTATTGCCTCTGATTCTATCCTTTGAAAGAGATTATTATAAATTGGTATTATTTCTTCCATAAATGTTTGATAGAATTCACCTATTGAACCCATCTGGGCTTGGTGTTTTCTCATTCAGAAAGTTATTAATTATTGATTCAATTTCTTTGATAAATATTGGCCTGTTCAGATTGTCTTTTTCTTTTTGTGTAAATTTTGGTGAAATTATTCTTTCAGGTAATTGGTCCCTTTCATCTACGGTATCAAATTTGTGGGCACAGAGATGTTCTTAGTATTCCTCTATCATCTTTTTAATGTCCATGGGATCTGTACTGATGTCCCTCCTTTCAATTCTCATATTAATAATTTATATCCTCCACCTCTCCTTCTTTCTCTTTTTCTCTTAGTTAGCCTGATTAGAAGTTTATTCATTTATTGTTCTTTTAAAAATATTATGCTTTTGGTTTAGTTGATTATCTCAATTGATTTCCCATTTTCAATTTTATTGATTTATGTTGTAATTCTTATTATCTCTTTGGATTTAATTTGTTCTTCTTTCCCTAGTTTCCTAAGATCAAAACATAGATTACCGATTTTAGATCTTCCTTCTTTTCTAATACATGCATTCCATGTTATAAATTTCTCTATAGTCACTGCTTTCATTGCATCCCACAAATGTTGCTAATTTTCATAGATTTCAAAATGTTTCAATTTTCTTTTGTTATTTCTTCTTTGACCCATTTGTTATGTAGAAGTGTGTTGCTTAATCTCCAGTATTTTAGATTTTCCAGTTATCTCTCTGTTACTGATTTCTAGTTTGCTTCAATTATGGTCTGAGAGGAGACATTGTATAACTTTCATTGTTTTACACTTGTTAAGGTATCTCTTATGGCCCAAAATTTGGTCAATCATAGGGTATCATCCACAACAGCTTGAGAAGAAAGTGGATTCTGCTGTTGGAAAAGTAGTCTATAGATATCAGTTGTATCCAGTTGATTGATGGTGTTGTTAAGCTTGCCTCTGTCCTTACTGATTTTCTGCCTATTAGAGAAGATTTTTAGCCCTCATTTTAATTTATTGAATAGTTATATTACCTTTTAAGAATGCCTGTTTTCCCTGAGTTAGTTTATAATTTTTATAAGTTCATAATTGTTATTATAATATATATATATATATTTTGGAAGTTTATAAATTTCCTAGCAATTTATCTTCAAGTTGTGACCATACAACTAATACTTCCCCCCAAATAAGTCTTTATCTTTTCTCTCTTACTTTACTTAAATCCACTGATTATTTACTGATGCCAGTAAATTCTTAGTTTTATTTACAATCTAATTTTCAAGATATTTCTATATTTCAACATACACACATATATAATTGGATTTGCATTACAGCATTCTTCAGTGAAAGAAGGCCTATATGAGTTTATAATTTTTTTTAAAGATTTTATTTGTTTATTCATGAGAGACACAGAGAGAGGCAGAGACATAGGCAGAGAGAGAGAGAAGCAGGCTCCATGCAGGGAGCATGACGTGGGACCTGATCCCAGGACTCCAGGATCATGCCTTGGGCGGAAGGCAGGTGCTAAACTGCCAAGCCACCCAGGGATCCCTGCTTACCGCTTCTTGAACACACAATCGCCCAGCTGATATAGCTCTATGCGATTTTGGTGTGTAGGGAACAACGAGCTGGAACATGTTTCATGACATGCTCACTGGAAAGAGAAAAACAAATGCTGATTCTTAGTATTTGCTGACTTCTTTATTGTATGTGCCCTTTCCATAGTCAGGTTCAAGTTACCAATGTACCAACATGGAGCTAAAAGGTGGGTAGATGAGAAGATGGTACACAATAGGACCTCCAGATTTCATTGGGGCCAGATTATTTTTTTCCTTCAAAAAAGACAGAGAAAGAATCTATAAGACCTGCATGTCTCAGTACCTTATTCATGCTCTTGAGTGAGAAGGATAGCCCTAGGAATTTTTCTTTCCATCTTGTAGAATGTTTCATTGAACAAAAGCTTGCAACTAGTCGTTTCTACCCAGTACTTGTTATCAATATCTAAGGTGATTGCCAAACACACTTGTATTCTCTGTATTAAATCTGTACAGCTCTACCTCTCACTGTGCTTTTAAGATGCATGCACATTTCTCTCTCTCTCGAGCATGATGCTATAAATTCTTCTTGACATCATTGATTTCAATAGAGAGAATCACTTGGGAAACCATGTTCAGGAGGTTAAATCACCTGCATGTGTCAGTTTCCTTCAAAAGGAGAGCTCAGGGTCCAATGGAATCTCCGAGGACAATTCTCCGTTTGAAAATTAGCAGTAGCCCATTGTCCAGGAGTGAGTATAGGATTATATTTTGTGTTTTCATGGTTTAAAAACTAGATATGCTAGAGAACTCCAGGGTGGGGGTCTCCATGATGGGAAGGGGAATGAAAGCCCAAGATTCAGGAATGAATAATATCTTAATTCCACTTTTATTTGGGGCCTCTTCAGCCAACTGTGAGCTAGAAATGAGTCACCAAGAAATGGAGCAACCAGGACCCAAGCTTGGATCAGTTGTGTGTTCATCCAATTTAACCACGTTGGAGAAAGATTAATACTCTTTTACCAATAAGCATGAGAATGCATGTGGGCCTGCACTCCAGAGGTCTCAACATATCTATCCATAAGGTTGCTCAGAGTCTGCTTTTAAGAGAAATGCCAGAGGTATAAAGGGTCAAACTCATAAATGACTTAATGGTACCTTAATGTTCTCTCTTTGAGTGTGAACAGCTGACTCTCATAGGTTTTACGTAAACCCTCAGAGCTCTTAGAGATTCAGGGAAGACAGCCAGCCAGAGGGAAGATACTGGACTCCTTTTTTGAATAGAAAAGGCTACAATGATTAGTTAGAAACTATGTAACAGTTAATGTATTTTATGAAGTAGCTCATGAAGACCATTTATGACAATTTTGTACTATTCAGTGGGCAAATACTATTAAGTGCTTTTTAGTTAACAACTTGCTATATGGATTGTGATTTTTTCCTAGAAATATGTATTCCTCATAAATGTATTTTTTTTCTCTTCATTGCATTAATACTGCAAAGCAATGGCACCTCAGATACCCTTGGAGGTCAGTGCTACAGATGAGCACCCAAACGCAGCCTGAAAATATGGCTGGTGCTCATCATGCACCTTTGTTTGTTCTTCCTTATCTTTGGGTTTAGTCAGATGTTCAGATGGGAGGTCTTTTTCACATGGGGATTATTTAGACAGAAGATTTGCACAATCCCATAAGAATAGACCCAAAAGGTAGTAAGAAATATGGCTATAGCTGTGATTAATAAATGTATTAAAAACCATTCAGAAAGCACGCAGAAACAAAGTGTGAATGACCTACAACAAATGGTAGATGTGGACAGTGACCTTCTCAGAGAACCAGATCCTAGGGCCGACTTTGTTTAGACCAGAGTTCTGTTATGCAGAATGCTGGTTTTTTCATTCAATTCATTGTCTCCTACACTCCCCTCCCTTTTTAAGCAAGATTAAAAGTTACTATTTTTTTCAACAAATGGCTTTCCAAGAAAATGGTTCTTGCCTGGCTAGTCCTGGATCTCTGTTGCTAACAGACTCAATTTGAGGTTAGATGTCATGGCTCCATGGGGATCAATGTCCCTTGGGTGGGTTCCTTTTGACAGGATGAAGAACGATGCACCCAGTGACAAAAATAATGAAGACATAGAAACAGGCCTTTCAAATACATGGTAATGGGACAGTTGTGGCAATTGTAGCAACAGCCAAAGTCACCATAGCTTGTTGTCGGTATGACCTTCCCGTGACATGCTTATTGACTCTTTGGTGGTTTTCACCAAGCAGCTTCTTCACTCTGAATGCATCCCATGGATGTTGTCTCCTTCCTCATCTCCTTGTCCTCCTTTATCTTTTTGTAAGTCCCATTCTTTGGGGGAAGTACAGTACAAACTCAACACAAAGAAATACAATCAGGTGAAAATTATCACAAAAATAGATTCTGGCCTCTCTGGTCTCTTGTTTTTTTTTCTTACAATGCATGGTCCAGAAGACATTTGTTGATATCTATGTCAAGTGAAATCTCTCACTTTAAACTGATGTAACCTCCCTCCCCCATCCATAATGAGGGGCCAGACATCCCCTCTCTTAGAGAGTTAAATTGTTGTGTTTTTCTAACTGAGATCTAAGTACATCTTGTGATGGATGAGATTTATATAACACCATTGTATGTTAAAATTGGTCTCTAGTTTGAATTTCCTGTGTTGCTTTGCCACAGGCAGGAAGCTTTGCAGGAATGGCAGCTGCATCTGGAGCTGATTTGAGCTCACAACCCTTCCCAGAGCACGGAAGACTAAAAGTTCCAGAATGCTGAGGACAGTGAGGGGAAGGCTCCCTTTGCCGTCTGTAGCTGCTTGAAACTTCATTTTTCTTCCTGCTGTTCCATGTGATGGTGGTGGCAGCCAAAATGGCACACCCTTTCAAATCCAATTCAGAGACCAGATCAATTTGTACCACGACCTCATGCAAAATTTTTAAAAACATGGTTTCACTCCAACAATGATAGCCACGGCAGAAATGTGTTCAACACCAGCCCTGCACCCTGAAAAGGTAGAAGTTTGCCTTCATACCATTCTGGCCCAAACAGTTCATTTTCCACAATCCTCTTGACTGGTCTCTACTTTCTAGCGTGAGCACCAACCAGTCAGATAGAGAACACATGCAGACGTCCTGCTCTAGAAAATGTGCCAAAGATGCTGCACACCCTGGTCTCCTTACGTGTGTGGATGCTGGGGCGAGCTTCGTTCCCTTTTCAGAGGACAGCTGTGGTCTGAAGCTGCTTGGAGAGGGCTGCCATCCCTCTTGAATCATGCGGTAACACAGCACCACACTGCTGGTGTTCTTATCTTGTAAGGCACCTGCGGGAAGGGACAAAGGCCTCTCACCTTACTAGTATCGTGATTGGTATTTGTGCCAATGTCACACTGGCCCCAGGCAAGATTCCCTCAATGGAGACAAGTCAGCTGTCCATGGGAATAATCAGGAGGTGTATTTGCCTTTTGGAGAATTAATGAAGCAGTAAATGACTTGTCTCCAATGAGGTGGGGAAGCTGGCCTGGGCACAGGACAGACAACATGTCCACTCCCCACCCAGACCCACCTCACAGGACAAAGCCTGTATCTTCTTTTACAGCTGCAGGAACAAGACAAGGAATGACATTCCATCATCCGTGGTTTTTCCCTGTGAGCACTGAGGAAATAACAAAGACCACCCCAATGAGAATAAGCAGCATCTATTTATTCAGAGCTTTCTATAAGCAAGGGAGTCGGCCACCATGAACTGCAGTAGATAGAGACTCAAAGGAAGGCAGAGGAATGAGAAGGCTCTATAGGTTGGAAAAAAAAAAAAGGGAAAGCTGCAAGTGTGCCTTCATTGGAGGTTGATGGAATGGGGAAGTTGTATGCAGTAAGCTGGAAGCGATGCATCCTGCGATTGCTTGGGGTGTATATGTGGCTTCCTCCGATTGGTCCTACGTTAGTAGCAGAGGTAAATAATGCAGAATCTGACAATCATTGATGGAGGACTGACTGACTTTTCTGGGCCAATTGCTTCAGTACTGTGGTTGGGCTTCTAGGATAGTAGCTATATAGCTTGTGTGTCAAGGTTTTACTTCTATATATGAGCAGGCCACTGCCCATTTGTATATTTTCTATTTGCAGATGAAGTCATCTAATCCATGTGATTTTCTTCTTAAATTAAACACGTTCTGTTATTTGAAATGAAGAACATTTTATTGGCCTACATAAGTGGGGATGGAAGACCGTTCAGTAAGCACTCATTACTCAATATTGCTATTAGGAGAAAATATCCTGAGATCGTGCAGGCTAGACAACATCTCATAGACAACGTTCAGGGCCAGTTGTGTTCTCATGGGGTTGGTGTGAATTAAAAACAAGAACTTTGGAATCTACGATGTTGAGACACATTAATCTGTGGCTTTTCAGCATGTCTGTAAACATACACAAGATAATAACAAAAAGAGAAAAAGATATAATATGAACAGAAAACTAAGAATCTAGAATGGTAAAAATCACCTTTGAGTTAGTGGACACGTTTTTATGAATTGTGGAACCAGTGAACCTTTTAGTACAAATCAACAACAAAGGTTGGAAAAAAGCTGGAAACCTGTTTTCATAGGGATTTGATGCTCAGAAACTTTAAAATGGGATGCAAAAGAGGAGATTTTGTCTTCCAGGGAGGTAAAATATAGTTAGTGGGAAGAACCAAAGCACTACAGCCAAGAAGGGGATCAGGCCGCCCATTCTAGACCAGAGACCCCTCTGCGGCCCCCATGGCCCACATCAGAGACTCTGGCATGATGACACAGGATGGAGGAGACATGACTAGCTGGGTAAGCATTTTCCATGGGAGACAGACCAACCGCACCCATCACACAGTAGAGAGGACCATAGATGATGTTGATGTGAGGTGACAGGTCAAAGATAAAAGTGGAAAGGAAAAATCAGAAGCAAGCATTTGTTTCTTACAAATTAAAAAAAAAAAAACTAGGAAAAGATAGAGTAAGTATGACTGCCTGCATAGATCAGAAAAACTTTCAGATACTTACTCTCTCCATGGCTCACTGCATGGGGAATTCCCATCTTTTCTCTTCCATCTGGAGCCGAAGTAAACTAGAAACCTCCACTGGCATAAACTTGAGTTCAAATCAAAGGATGAGCAAGGAAAGAGGTTTATTTTATAATTGCCACATAATAAAGGGCTCTTTGAAAAGAAATGTCCATTCCCTGCCAGATGGTATTTTTTTTCCTATTTTAAAGTTTTGATTTAAATTCTAGTTAGTTAACATACAGCGTAGTATTAGTTTCAGGTGTAAAATGTCTTGATCCAACAATTCCATACGACACCCAGTGCTCATCATGACAGGTGCACTACTTCATCCCCATCACCTGTGTTTCCCATTCCCCACCCCCATCCCCTCAGGTGACCATCAGTGTGTTCTCCAGGGTTAAGAGTCTGTTTCTTGGTTTGCCTCTCTCTCTCTCTCTATTTGGTCATTTGTTTTCTTAAATTCTACATATGAGTGAAGTCGTATGCTATTTGTCTTTCTCTGAGGGACTTCTTTTACTTAGCATTATACTCTCTAGCTTCATTCATGTTGTCACAAATGGCAAGATTTCATCATTTATATGACTGAGTAATATTTCATTGTAAATGTAATGACACTTGCTCAAAATTATGTAATATCTACATTATGCTCACATGTGTCTCTTAACCCAGAGAGTGAAGTTTTGGGGAAACGAAAGGTGGCCCTGTGGCCTATAGGCAGCTGCTTTTGGCTGACCAGGGGTGCTATGCTTCTGAGGCCAGCGCCCCTGACTGGAACCTGTATTCTTCCTTTCTTTTGGGTTTTCAGGCACTCAAAGCAGGAAGAAAACATACTAACTCTATATTTTATGTCAAATCTGTACGTTTAACCTTGGTGCAGTACGTTTCTGATATAAAATACGGGTTATGAATACTTTACAAGTGATAGAGGAGACACCTACCTGAAGGTTCTTTAGCTGAGCCTCTGAGATCAAAGACAATGAAGGAGTAAATATTTTTTGAACAATCCATTGATAAATAAATATTCTTGTATTCTTATCTTTTTAAAGGTTATATTTTAAAAACAATTTAAAAGTATTTTGTTATACCCATTACTTAAGAATCAAATGTATATCCATTAACAAAAAAGTGTTAATTGAAATACTTTGAAGCTCTCTTTTTAAATTAAATATATATTCTCTGCAAATTGGTGAGAACAATATAGTTAAGACTGAATCACGGAACAAATTTCACAAAGAGAATCCTATATATCACATATGACACCTACCTGAACACCGAGTAACTTCCATTTTAATTCATGTTGTTACACTATGTACAAAACAGATTAAGGCCAGGGTTATTATTGTGAAGTGTGAACAGAGCAATGAATTTTAGTGAATGCCAGCTTTACAGTATTGATGGTGGTTGTACATGTCCTCATCTGCTTATAAAACATGAGATAATTTCATCCAGCTTGCTAGTAACTTTTCCCCTTCTACTATGCAACTGGGGTGTCCCTGCCACTCTGTTCTCACAGCGCCTTCTGTGGGAACCATCAGTTGGAATGTCTAGACGTCGTTAAACCGCCTACAACTTCCTGGTTGAAGACAGCCAACAGTCCTTGGAGGCAACTCCTCAAGTGGTAACGAGGAGCTCTGTTGGGCTTCCCTCTGCAAAGCTTCCAACTCAATCAGCAGGGATTTTGCATTTCACTTTCTAACTTCTATATCTTGTATACAGAGCTAAGGTTAAGAATGGATTCCTTGTTAAACATAAGATGAAATGTCCATGTGCATATCCTACTGGCATTTACTCTTACAAGATCTGAGCATGCTGAATCAGACTTCTAAATAAACAAATAAATAAATTTTGAAGCTATCCAATGGGATAGCTAAGTGGTGATTTGCTTACAATGGTATGTCCTTTATTTTATTGTTTCCTGTATCATTAAATAATTATTTATGGAGCTCTTGCTACGTGCTCGGCACTGTTCTAAGGGTTCAGAGTTTAGCAGTCATTGAAGATCCCAGGGCTGGACTCTGGCATCCAGTCACAATGCAGAAAGGAGTAGAGAGTTTTGCTTCCACCCTAATTAAGAGAGGAAGAAGGTACTAAACGAGCTAATGTAGCAAAGTAACCAACGAACCAACATCCCAAAGAGAAAGAAATACCTCAAAGGAGACTCAAGACAGGTGACACCTCTTGCCCTTTGGTAGAACATGGGAATAAGAGGTGGCTCCACTTTATATGGATACCAAGAGATTAGGTACAATTGTAAAAAAAAAAAAAAAAAGAAAAGAAAAGAAAAAGAAATCTTGTAACCTCTGTTGGCTATCATGTTAGCTTAGAAGAGCTGGGAGTCCCCAGAAATGGTGTGTGAGCTTGCTTGGAAGGATATCTCCACAGGCCATTGTCATGGGTTCAGAAAGAAACTGAGGGCAGGGAAGGATTGCTGAGAGTGGCACAAATGCACGGGAAGTCCCCAGAAGCCCCTGGAGGACAAGCATGAAGCCCGACTGTAGGTACAAAGCAGTTGAAAGCCACATTTCTAAAAATGTTTCTCAGTACATTCATGGTCCGGAAATCATTCCCCACTGACTGTGAGGTGAGTTGAAGAGTGACTACAGTAACAACATGGACTTAGGGTGCACAGACACTCATGAATCTCATTGCCAGTCACTTACATCACGTCCTTCCCTTGACATTGTCCAAGGGCCCAGAGAGTTAGCACCTTTTCTGCATCTCCATTCAAGCAAGGGCAGCCCCCAGTTCTGACCTGCAATAGCCACCTTTGCTTCAAGTGACCAGGCTGCATTGTGGGAAAGGTGTGGGGCGTGCCATCCCAGGTCCCCTTCTCGATGGTGTCCTGCTGTCCCAGGTGCTGCTTAAGCCATCCAGGTCCCCCAAGGGGGGCGATCCTTCCCTTAGTCCTCAGCTGAGGCTGTGAGTGCCACCTCCCTTCTCCAGCTTGCCAGGTGAGGGACTCCTGCCCTGGGGTGATGGGGATGGATGGACACCTGACACTCATCACTGGACGGATGAGTTTGACCATTGTTGTCATTCAATGAGATCGTTGTTACACTTTATCAGTTTATACCCTCAGTGTGGTTGGGTGCCCTGCACACAGGCCAGGGGAACAGCCAAACTGCAGGAACTGACATAGGTAAGCTGATAGTAACAAGGGGGTGACGAGCCAGTGGTCCCCATGCTCTGCTCTTCTGAATAGTCCCTTGGGCTGGTAAAGAACCGAAACCCAGTCCCCAGGGATATGCAAAGTACTCCTGGTCCTCTCCATTAGCACGGTGTGTGCTGAGAACCTTCTCTGCTAGAGCGAGTAAGAGAGGGCTTTGTGGTTAGGAGCTATCACATCGGTCTTACCGGGCATCAAGGCAGCACATGGTGGCCACCTCTACCTGTAGGCCTTATGCCACAGGCTCCCACGGGTTCAGGAGTAAAACCAATTCCAGGAATGCTGAGTCAGGAGCAGCTCTCCCACCTCCCACCTTACAGGTTCAGGATCAATTCTCCTTTCCTCCCTCTGGCATTTCTTCCAAAGTCTGAAAACCTTCCAATTCTGATGCTAATCTCTACCTCGAATCATGGGAGCCTGCCTGCCACCCCGCCCAGAGACTTTGGGAGCCCCTACCCTTCCTGAGAAGCCCATCACCACCACCACCACCAACCCAGGTGGTGGGGAAAATCCTCAGATAATTCCAGGGAGTCTATGTCTACACTATGATACAGCCAAATTCAAACACTGAATGAAGATCTCCTGGCATCTCTCTCACTAGGGAAGGAACATAACAAACATTTAACTGCAGTGCGTCATTCTAGTCCATATGATTCCCACTCACTGATGAAAAAACAGGGCCATAAAAGGAGGAGGGATGGGATTTATAGGATCATCCTGGTATTAAAAGTCAAAGTCACACCAAGCTTTGCTATTTTTCTATCACTTCAACGTTTGCCAATAATCAAAGCTCACAAATGTGTAATGTATCTGGTATAAGGGTTAAAGTGTCTGCTATCCATTTGCTGTGCAACATGCCACAGAAAAAAACCTTAGCAGGAAAATGACCATTTCATTTGTGTAGGAGTTTCTGGGTTAGCAATTTGGGGTGGGATTTGCTGGAGAGTTTGCCTGCTTGTGGCTTGCCTAAGACCAGATGTTGCTCGGCGGCCTCACTCACCTGCCAGGTGCTGGTGCTGGCTATTGATGGGCCACATGCCTCTGGAACAATAGCCCGGGCCACCTTTCCTGGCAGTTGGTTTCAAGAGCCAGAACCTTCAAGGACCTTTGCTATTTCTGCCTGGCATGAATGGAACATTGGCATGAGAGGACAGACTCCACTTCTTTACAGGAGGAGCTGAAGTGCGGGTGATTCTTAGGTTACTGCTTTAATTTCTGTGGAACAAAGTTTAACAGCAAGTAGGCAAAGCTATGATTCCCTCCAAAAGGTACGTAAAGGCTCTGACATTATTTCATTGGATGTCTGTAATCCATGAGCTCATTTCAAACTTAACAGATTTTTTTTAAATTAAATGTTGATCTCTTCAAATATTTAACATAACATCTTAATAAATAAAAGATTATAGTCCTTATTCCACAAAGGGACCTATCACTGTTTTCTAGCTAGTTATGCTTTTATTTTTATATTGCCCATCTGGCAAGTGTCTGTCTGAGTGCTTTAGAAGCCAGAACAAAGTCAAATTTAAATTGACAGAAGCCCAGAATCGTAGAACCAGGCATCCCTTTTCAGCAAGAGGGGGCAGGGCAGTGTAGCTTTTAGACAGTGGATTTTGAGCTTTCGTACCATCCTGAAGGACGTTGATTGTGGATCTTGAAACCACTAAATGACCTTCAACTGTTTCCTCATTGACATGGGCACAGCAATGTCCATGGGCCTGATTGTTAGTGGTGTTAAGTATGAATTTCAGAGTTCTTGCTCTGGGCATCAGAAGAGTCCAGCAAGATCCATGCTGCAGGCTGATAAACCCGGGGAACCCTTCTTCCAGGGACTTGTTTTCACAAAAGAGCCTCTAAGTCCCTCAAAATTTGCCTGGATTTTGTGAACCTCTCTCTCCTCACCATGTCCTCCGACCTCCACCTTCACCTCCACACTGCTGCTGGAAGGGTCCCCTTCTCTGCGCTCTGCCTCTCCAATGACCTCACTTTAGGGGCATCCTGCCCCTGCCTACGAGGTTAGGATGCACTCCTCTCCTAGAGGCTAACTTCATATGCAAGACCCCAGAATTTGCTTCTGGGTGACCCAGATCTACTTCTCACCCCTGCATGGGATTCCCTGCTGGGTCCAGCCCGAGTGGATCCTGCAGCCAGTGTGTGTACCTCTAGGGAGGCCTGGGAGGGGTGGAGGTGGGAGTGTGGGCATGCGGCTGGGATGGCCATGCTCATGTGCAGGACATCCTCCATGGACCTGTGGTCTCTGTAGCAGGAAGGGAAATGCAGCAAGCCAGGCTCCAGCCATCATCTCCAGCCTGTCTGAGTCTGCATTGAAGCCTGGCCATGCTGGTCCTTGTGAGGATGTGTCTGGAAATATAGAAAGATACAACACATATTTTAGAATAATCTATTGGCTGGATTTATTAACTGTTGCATATTTATCTGGTGGTGCCTGGGCTTTCTCTTCATGCTTCCCCCAGGCCCTGCACAGTGAAGCTTGGCAGAAGCTTGGCTGCCCCCACACCCCCCATCCAAACCGCAGAACCACTAGGTCCTGTACCTGCCAAGCACACCCACTCTCCTCTGCACACTCAGGCCACCCCTTCTTGCCCGGAAAACCTTCTTGGGACTTTCCCCTCTTGTCCCTACACCACAGCAAAAGTCTGGTCATATCAGCGTTTCCAATGCTTGAATTCCTCGCTGGTTTTGTAACACTTTTTCTAACAATTAAAAAAAATTGGGGCCCCTGAGTGGCTCAGTAGTTGAGCATCTGCCTTTGGCTCAGCCTGTGATCCCAGGATCCTGGGATCAAGTCCCACATCAGGCTCCCTGCAGGGAGCTTGCTTCTCTCTCTTTCTGTGTTTCTCTCATGAATAAATAAATAAAATCTCTCTCTCTCTCTCTCTCTCTCTCTCTCATATATATATATATATATATATATATATATATATATTAGATTTAAAGGAAAGTTGCAAAGATAGTAGCTTGGTTCTCCCTGCCCCCCATTGCCCCATCACTATTACATTAGTATGATATACTCATCACTACTGACACGTCATTATCAGATAAACAGTACGCTTCATTCAGGTTTCCTCAGTTTTTACCTAATGTCCTGTTCTGTCCCAGGATTCCATCCAAGATGCTACAGGACATTTAGACATGCCATCTCCTGGGGCTACTCTCCGTTGTGATTGCTTCTCACAGTTTCCATATTTTTGGTGCCCTTGACGGTCTGGAGGAGAAGTGGTCAGGGATTTTATAAGATGTCTCTCCATTGGGGTTTGTCTGGTGTTCTTCCCCTGGGGGTTATCAGCTGTCGACTGCAGAGGTAAAGTACTTTCCTCGTCACATCACGTCCAGAGGGTACACTGTCAGTAGGACTTGTCACTACTGGTGTTGGCTGTGATGGCCTGACTGAAGTCCTGTTTGTCAGGTTCTGAAAAGTGCGACTTTCTTTCCCCTTCCACACTGTGCTCTTTGGAAATGAGTCATGAAGGGCAGCCAGTGCCCTCTGAATGTCCTGCGGTCACTCTGCAGGACCTAGGATGGGCGAGCTCACCACCCAACATGCTCCAGCATATTATGCTCTTGATCTTATAGATACAAGAACAGTGTGATATGATACACTCCTGACCTTATATACATAATTAGAGCGTGATGTGATACACACTCTCTCTATAAAATGCCAAAACAACCACTTGCTTGAAATTCAGAGAAGATACTATTCTCAAAAGAACCTTCTCAAATGCGTTATATTTGATTTTTTTGGGGGGGTTGTCATTTCCATTATTTCTAGATTTTGTGTAAATATATTTTCACTGTTTCTTTCTTAATGCATGAAACTGAGATATACATGAGTCAATTGGAAAGCAGCCATCCAAAGATATTTTGTGCACTCACATAAAACTACACTTTGGGGAAATAACTAAACGTAGTCCCCGGGGAATTGGCACTAACTATTGGTCAGTTAACAATGTAATCCAAGTACTATACAATCATATCTACATTTTTTAATCTATTACACATGGTTTTATTTATGTATAGAAACGTTTAACAAAAAATTAGAAATTGCACATCCTCCATGGCCTGTGATAACCATTTTTAACAAGATTATGTATGTCCTTCTAGGCACATTTTCTATGCACATTTTTTGCACATAGTTGAAGAATAAGACATGCTCTCGAGAGCAATCTCGTTCTACTTATGAAGTGCAAAAGACAAGATAGAATTATTAACCAAGAGTCACTTTCCTTTCAGGGAACAGCCCCAAAACCACGCTTTGGGTTGAGTATTTGGATACAAGCCCTTTGCAGTCAAACCTCCAGAAACCTGAATTTCCAAATTAGTAATTATTATTGTTATTTAAGAATAACAAGTGATTAGAAATTTCATCATAATCTTGCATTTGGTAAAGATTTCTGTTTGCTTGCTTATTTGTGTATAACTAAATGCTTTTAATTTCTGCTCCTAGAAGACATGATGAAGCTGTGAGAATTTACTCAAAGCTTTCAGCAGCAAAAACCTGGAGGATTATCTTCTCTGTCTGGAAACTTAGAAGAGCTGGTGGCAATGTTTACAAGCCATACTTTGTAATATAACAAATAAAATTTTCAGGCTAAATTTCTCTCTACTGATGTGGGCAGACCTAAAATCTATATAATGCTAAGAAAATTTCTTAGAAACTCAATTTTGCAAATATAGTACTTGGTTTCTATTATAAATATAGTAAAATTAAATCATTTTATTTACCCAGTAGAATGATAAATAATTGTTCTAGATGACCATCTGCAGCTGATTTTGGAGGTGCTCCTGTATGTGGACTCATATGAGCTACAGAGATACACTGTGTGATTGAGGCTCCCTAGTGAGTCATAAACAGGGCTGTGGACAAAGATTTTCTTGCAAAAATGAAATGAGCATGGAACAAAGTGAAAAGTTCAAAGTATGATGGATGGGCCATCCCCACTGAAGGTCATACTGTCACCAGCAAACCTAGAAGGACCACAGAGAATCAGCCGCGTAAAATGTATTAGCCAAAGTGGTGACAAATAACCACACTTTCTCTCTGAACCATGTTCTCAAGCTTCTACAGAGGCTGGACATGTCTCATGAGTCAAGTTGACATTGAGTCCTTGTCACAGGCCTCTAGGCTGGGGCTGGTGATGATGGCCATTTGCCAGGAGTGATGGGAGCTTTAGGTGGGAGGCTACCCACCATATGGTGTTGTCACCAGTGTTGGTGTGGCTTTTATCATATCTCCAAGGAAACTAAAATTAGTAACTAGAGTCAGACTCCAAGGTCACTAAACCGAGGCTAAGAGGTGCTCACCATGTCCTGGAGAATTGGGCGTGCCAGAACAAGAAGCAGGCAGATATAAACGGAGATGGATCACAAGGCAGAGTCAGAAAGGAGGAAGGGTGAAGGGAAGATGCACAGTAGAAGAAGAGCTCCAGATGGGGAGCTGAGCTGTGGTCTCGGAGTCACTGGCATTTTCTATTATACCTGATAGTGGGTAGGAAATCCATACACACGTATCAAATTAAAATGCCTAGAAGTTAAAATGTCTGTGACCTTTCCTGACTCCACTTGTTGCTAGGGATTGTTACACTGTTCAGTGCCAGAGCAATGGACAAGTCATGAACGACTTTAGCTCACAGAGTTTCCGAGTTGTATCTGTAGATCTATAGTCCTGATGACAAGCATCATCGGTACCATGTGAGCCCCCTGACACTCCCGTTTGAGTCAACAAGGCATTGTGGGTAAAACAGAACTTCAGCATTTAAAGTTCTTGTCACTAATGGGGCCAACTTTTCACATAGTCCAGAAAACAATCTGGTTAAAGAAGGAGTGCTGTAGGTACATATGGAATATTCTTCAATTATTATAATCCTATAAATAACACTACCAATGTTTCTTGAAAATAACAGGTAGGAGATCTTTAATTATGTTTATTGAAAACTATAAAATTTTTGTCTATCATAACATTAAAAAATTACAAGTAATCATAATTTGTATTGTTTTACATATACTATCACTTTCTGAAATATTTTGATTATAGGTAATCAGGAGAATTTGCCAATATATTAGGTGTGCCATCAAATGAATTCATCACCCATACATAGCCTGATTGAAATCCAGGATCAAATTTAAAAGGTGAAAGAAAGTAGGTAATAAAGATGATACAGGAAAAGAAAGACACAATCTCTGGCCAACTGTGGAAGGAGTGATTGAATGACCTCATGGACATGGTGGCCATAAACACCAGCCTTCAGAGATGGTGGCCTAGGATGGCTGGGGTTGACCCAATTCCCACTCACAACAAGAGATGTTTACACCTGCAGTATTTATGTAGCCTCTCCATCTATTTTCGTGCATATACTGATAGTTAAATAATTGAAATGGGCATCTACCAATGTCAATGTTGTTTTATTCTATGCAGTAGGATGGACTCTGACAAGGGAGGAACGCAGTGAGTTGCTGAAGAGTTGCATTGGCCATAATGTGAAGCAAAGGGAAAGCATGCGGTGTGTGTATCTTGGGCATATGGTCACAACATGGGGACCGGGGAGGCCAAGAGAAGAAAGGATGAAAGCCTGAGAACAATTTCAAATACCAAGAGAAATCCTTCTGGCTAAGAATAATGTACCTTCCGTGTCTTTCAAAAATTTTCTCAACAGATGGGCTGCTGGGCTTCGCTCCCCACAGAAAGTTCAAAACAGTAGGGCCGATTTCAATTACTCACTTGGATTTTAAGGAAATGGAGAAAAATGCCAGTCCTGACGTTCTTGGGGTTTAGATCAACTACAAAAGTCAGCGATGGGCTGAGATAAAAAGTCAGCAAACGGCAGGCAAGTGGGGTGTGGCCCCCCAAACACCCGCATAAACCTCGCTTCACCTTTGCAAGCCCCTCTCATTGTGGAGCACAGCTTAGCAGGTTTGAGGCCCGGTTTCTGTCCTTGCTGGTTTCCGTGGTGGAAGCGTGGATGTGGCAGAAAGTGGGGAATGGATGTTTGTGGGTTGGTCATAGTGAGGGGACATTAGTATGTAGAGCCCATGCTGGAGAGCTGCATTGGGAGGTCCCAGACATGCTGTTGTTGGCTTTTTTCCCCTTGTTGGGGCCACCAAGGGGTCAGCTCTGGGGCTGCACCAAGAACAGTGTCCTGGAGTGATGAGGGCCCATTAACTGGGCTTGCATTCATAAGCCCCTGCCTGCTTTTTCGGGCAAAAATTGTCTGCCTTCCGATTAGGTCACCCTGACCCACCTGGTCTGCAACACATTTTCCATGGGGGGAGCTGTCTTTCCAAGAAGATTCCACACTGCTCTCAGTTCTCCTGCTCGTGTTTAGCTTGGTTGAGGAACTAGCATTGCATTGTGGAGAACACACTCCAGGGTGATCATGTGCAGCGGCTTCCCTGCCCTGACACCCTCTTGTGTTGTAAGTGGGGCCACTGCCTTCCAGACTTTTGGGCATCATGCCCACCGGATACTGAACTGTCTTTTCCCAGATGCTGGTCCACAGTGTCCCAGGAATGGGGTCCTCCTGGCCCCCCTGGCACATTCCTGCGTTAGGATGCCTGCCCGGGAAGACTCAGGAGAGGGCAGGGGAAAGAAATCAAGTTCAGTGGTTTGGGGAATTCTCTTCAGAAACACTCACTTTGGGATCCCTGGGTGGCGCAGTGGTTTGGCGCCTGCCTTTGGCCCAGGGCGCGATCCTGGAGACCCTGGATTGAATCCCACGTCGGGCTCCCGGTGCATGGAGCCTGCTTCTCCCTCTGCCTGTGTCTCTGCGCCTCTCTCTCTCTCTCTCTCTCTGTGACTATCATAAAGAAAAAAAATATTAAAAAAAAAAGAAACACTCACTTTGGGATCCTGTAGATGGTGGAGGGTCCTGGGTGGGGGTGGAGACCCCCACCCCACCCCCAGGGAACCTCAAGAGACTGGACTGTCAGTTACCTGGTTTAAAATAAAATATGAAGGTTAATGCCCACATTAGGGTGAAAGGAGTTAAGGGAGGTGGAAATGTTTATTGTTTATCAACAGATCCACTTCCTTCTCCTTTGAGGTCCTGGGAAGAGTGGGGGCCTCCTGCTTGCTGCTGCTGTCTTTAATGCATCTTCTTTTTTTTTTTTTTTTTTTTTTTTTAGACTTGAAAACATATGACACAGAGTCATTAATTTTGAGTGGTGAAAACATGACTGTTTGTTATGTTATATCATTCTTTGAATTTTTTTTGTACTTTACGAATATTCTCTGAATAAAAAAGAAAATGAATTGATGCCCACGAAAGCAGTCTAAAAACTAAAAGTAGTTTAGAAAGAGAACATGCTTTGGCATAAGAAGAGGTAGAAAGGGAACGTTTGTCCGATTCCAAGTCTGTTAAAAAGATCTAAGGAGAAATCTTCCAAATCCTCCACTTAAAATGAAATGAGTTCCTTTCAGCAGGTCTCAAATCCAAAGTCAGGAATTATGAATCCCTAGGTTAAGAGGCTTGAAACAAGGGGGGAGATAGTTACATGGAAGATATGTAATTAAGATTTTATGCAATTTGGACTCAAAGACTTCTAAATCTTCCCATCGCACATACATGAACACACAAATACTATAAATTATGCAACCAGAAGACTTCACTGAGCAATACAGAGCACTGGCAAGTGTTTTATATGGTGTTAAATTTAGAAAAATGTTGACATTAGCAAAACTTTTCCAATTCAGCTGTATTCATGTCATTACTCAAATTTGAATATTTTTTATTGTGGAAAGCTTTGTAAATCCAGGACAGCTTCCTAGACAGGGTAATAAAAAACACATCTCCTATCAGATGAAAGTCAGCCCCTGACCATGTGATCCCAGAATGACCTCTAACCTATCCAGTGGGATGCAGCCCTGCTCCTTGTGCATTGCTGCTAGCTGCTGACTTGGTGCATGCATGGTTCTAATTGTGACCTAAATTCATGAGTTCTGGGGACCTTGCCTGTATTCCAAGAATCACATGACCCCACTAACATGCAAAACCCTCTAACATGGGCAGAAAGGTTCAAGATCATCCAGGCCCTGTCATGGAAGGAGGCACAGAATTGTCTGTATTAGCGAGAAGGCTCACAGGGGTCATAACTGGTACAGAACATGTTTGTTTCCATCGTCTTCTCAAACATGTTAGCTCTCAGTGACCCTTCCATTCTGAAATTTGATGTGTCTAAAAATTCATGAAAAATGTTCCCTAATTTCTTGCCTAAATTCATCGTGGGTGCACATCCCCCTCTTCAATATCTGTGGCCGATCACCTGGTGCTCAGCACATGACACAGAGCACAGGACAGACAACACGGGATGGACAGATGGCTGGCTTAGAACCCCCTTCCAAGTCACCCAGGTGGAACATGCTGTACAAAGCTCCACTACTTCCTGGCTGTGTGTCCCTGAATGCAGTATTGAACCTCTCTGTTCTGAGTCTTCCGCTGAGGAGTGGATATTAATGATGGCACCCATCTCACAGGACGGTCACAAGTATCAAGTGCAAGAGTGAATCTCAGCCTCTCAGCGCCATTGCCATTGGCAAACCTTCAACCAATGTGGTTGGCATCTGGTGGTGGTTGTGACAAATTTGAAACAAACTTGCTTTACAAAACAGTGCATAAACAATGTCCCTAGAAGCTACAGAAGAAGAAAAAAAGAAGGAAGAGGAGGAGGAGGAGGGAGATCTGAAGGCAGCAGACACTTTGGAAACCAGTTCAGGTGATCTAATAAAAATGAGTGTGCCCAGTCAGCATGGCCCAGGCCTTCTGTCCCAGGGTGCAGAGCCGGGCATGTCTGCAGGAGTGCACAGGGACGGGGACAGCACGTCTGAGGGAGCACCACACCCTTCCCAACTGCTCCAACAGCTGGATAGCTGTAGGCCCGATGACTTTAATAATTCATAATACATTCGCAGTAACTGTGAGAGGTGACTTCTTACTTCTCAATACCACAAACAAACCATACTTGAGTAGGTTCAGATGCCTCAGATTTGAGCTCTTTTGCTCTCCACTAAAAACAGCTTTGGGATACTTGGAACACTGATGGCCAGCTGGTCACATGTCTGGAAATGTGTTTTTCACCCAGAAACCTCAAGAAGATGTTGGTGAGCAACACATTTGGAGATGAGTCACTTATAGAAATAAAATAGTGTTAATTTTTCAGAAATAATGTATAAATGTATTATAATCATTAGGCATCTGCTTAATTTGGTGGCATGAGAAGATTAATGGCTCCCAATCCTATAACTGTATATTGACCACCCATATTTTAGGAACCCTGTGAGCCTAAATTTTATATGTTGCCATAGTTACCCAGCCCTACCCTCTGGCAGCTGCAAAGCTTCTCGGGGACAGGCATGCACACAATTGCACTGTAGAGGATAAAGTGTCGTGGTCAACGTAGATGCAAGCACTTGCCCCAAGAGACAAACAATGTGGAAGTTTTCTTTTGCCTGTAGAAGCCAGGAAAGAATCCCCAAAGAATATTGAACATCAAGCAGACAGTGAACCCCTGGATGGAAGGAGAAAGTAACCCCCTACCATTTTTCCTGCTTCTCTTTACTTCGGAAATTGAATGGGAAAAAAAAATTGAGGGCCACCTGGGCAGCTCCATGGTTAAGCGTCTGCCTTCGGCTCAGGGCATGATCCTGGGGTCCTGGGATGGAGTCCCACATCAGGCTCCCCACAGGGAACCTGCATCTCCCTCTGCCTCTCTCTCTGTATGTCTCATGAATAAATAAATAAAATCTTTAAGCAAAAAATAAAAAGAAAAAATGTGATATTGATTTACAGTACTAAAGTCTGTGGTGTCAGAGCAGGAATCTCTGCAATACAAATGAGAGCAAAACATTCTCCAAGTGGGATTTCCAAAATGCACCAGGTTGGGGGCGGCACTGAGGGCCATGTGGAGCTGAAGCCTCTGTGTGGACATGAGCATCCGGGGGTGCAGAGCTGAACCAGGCCGTCACCCCCTCAATCGGCAGAATGAGTGGAATTATTCTCTAAAGGAATGTTGGCTTCCTTGTGGCTGAACTTATTAATTTAGGTAGGAAAGTGGTCCTTGTTTTGCAAAAATCCCTTGGCAGAGTGCATTGTTTTGGCCGATTAAGGACATATGAAGCTGTGGCCACATCTGTCACGTTAGCCTGCTGGGTCGGGATGGCTGCACCTGACAAAACACGTGAAGATACAGCAACAGATGCAGCACATCTTCCCAAGTGTGCAGACCCACGGCACTCACAGGGGAGCCAGTTCTTGGTGCTCGACACAAATGCTTTTGCAGGAACCATCCAAAGAGCATGAAAGATAGTCCTTCCAATGATGTAACTGCCCAAAGAAACAATCTCCAGGTTTTCTTGGATTTTTTTCAGCTCAATAACAACACCCAGCGTGAAACTGTGATTCCTTTCAGAGGGTCGGATGGTAATGGAAAGCTGGACCTCAGCCCCCGCTGCAGACAGGTGGTACGGATACAGTGGGTCCTCCAGAGGCCGCTCTGTCAAGCCGGTGCTTGGGGGGGGGGCACCCCTGGTCTCCCTGCACTGCTGCCCGGGCTTGGTAAGTGGCTGGGTGCTGTGATGTTAGGAGAAGGGCGCTGCTCGTACAAAGACTTCTGGCATTTTTCAAAATTTGAGGCCAGACGGTCATACCTTTCAGCATCGTGTGGGGGGCTGGCCTGTGCACCTGCTCAGAATCACAGCCAGCGTGGTGGCTGGGTCATGGCCCTTCCCGCCACGCCACCATGCTCTGCAATTTGGATTCCTCATCGATCCGGTGCCAGTCGCCAGTGAGGACAAGCCCATCCAGATGCACAGCATCATTTAGAGTATCACGGACGGGCCAGAGGCCTTGGAGGATCACATGACAGCGATTCCCTGTTGAGAAAATTCTTTGTCCCCGTAGGGGCAGAAAGAATAAGTGCACAGACCAGAGCCATGTCAGGACACACCACTTGATTTTTTTCTTTCTGCAGGGGAAAGTGTGTTATTTAATGAAAAGATAACTTCTTCTCTGGTGTCTTGAAATCCTCAGGATTTAAAAAAAAAAAAAAGGTTGTAGTACAACCTAGGATTCTTTATTTTCGCACGAGCAAAAAACAGAAACAAAAACAAACAACAAAACAAATTTCTTCCCAGGGTTGCTGTCGTCTAGAATGTGTTCAGGACGTTGGGTGGAAACTGTGAACAAAGAGCAAGCGGAGAGAATGATGCCCCTGACTCACGGCTGTGAATGGTCACATGCAAGCTCGATGGTTTGGAAAGATGAAGTTGCTTCACAAGCCATAAATAACACGTAAGAAGGAAAAGAAAGTAAATTCTTTGTAGTCCACTGCGCACTTAGCCAGCCCCTTGTGTGCTTTTTCATACGTTTATGATATTAGTGTAGTAAAGCTTCTGTGTAATAATTTAGTAAATGTTTATTTACTGAACATTTAGTAAATGTTTGATTGCAGAACTTCTGAGCTCACTGTCTCCGTTGCTCTACTTCTCTCTCCTGCTCATCACGGACGGCGTCCTTCCAGGGGCAGCAGGGGCCTGGCAGGAGGCCCTGGGGGTGCCGAGACCCAGGGCGGAGCGGGGTCTGCAGGGGGCAGGGCCGGAGGGCGCCGGAGGGTCCCCAGGGCACCACCAGCAGGCTGCCACCAGCAGTGTCCGACACCACACGGGCTCCAACACCACCCTCCCCTGGAAGCTACCTGGAGCTTGTACTTCTGTAGCTCAGAACCCGAAGTCCTGAGGCCTGAGAACGGAGAATGATGTTGGGTTAGCAAAGGGGTCTTAGAGCAGAATGGGCTGAACTGGCAGGATGAGCACATGTAGGAGTTTAGGAGGAAGAGAATGACAGATGGACCAGAAATCCTTGAAGGAGCGCAGCCTGTGCAGACCACCCTCTGGTCCTGGAAAACAAGCCTGGGGAGTATAATTGTTGATTCTAATGGTATTTATAGATTCATTTATTTATATTTGTCATTTGTCACTAATGATGTAATGGGGCCCTTTCCTTCCTAATACCCAGAATGTGAAGAGGTAGAGAAGGGAGATCCTGGAGGAAGGGGGTGGGAAGAGGGAAGGGGAAGGGGAGGGAGAGAAAGAAAGGGAGAGGGGCATGATTTAAGGCACAGAGACATGTTTCTAGAGCCTTCCCAGGAATGTGTCAGGTTAAAGAGGTAGCATCTTTATGTCTCTTCACCTACACCCATTAGTTGTGTTTCTTGAGTGGAAGCAACAGAGAGTGGCCCTGGGGATGGGCAGTGGGATGCTTATTGGGTGCACCCTGGGGCCAAGAGAGGCAGGTGTGAGTGGGGAGCAGGAGAGACAGGACCCCCCCCCCCCATTGGAGAGCAGAGAGCTGGGAATCTCACAGCAGAAGGAGGAGGTCCCTTGTTGCTTCCCTGACACATAACCTCTACCCATTTTCTCTGGACCTGCCTCACTGGCCAGTGTGCCAAAAGGTCACAGGATACCAGCCCTGGATCACATGGTTTTGGAAAAAAAGAAGTGAAGGAAACCCAGTCCTTCTCCAAGACGGGGGGAAAGGACCGCCCATAGTTATTCAGCCACTCAACCCGGTCAGCACAAGGGGAGGTGATTTCTCCCCGAGGAACAGGTGCATGGGAATAAAGTATCAACCAGACAGTTGTCACAATTTATACCAGCAAACTACCTGAGTGGGAATCTGTGACCTTATGACAATTTATATGTGTGCATATGTATACATCCCTGTTGATAGGTAATCAATGACACCGAATTATGTAAAATAATGTCTTCTGTTTGATTACTTTGATGTTATTAACACCTGTCATTTCTTTGAGATTAGCAATGATACGAATTTGCTGTCTATTTTCTGGTTTTCATCTGACGTGAATTGTTCACATTCTTTAATAGTAACACAAAAAATAACGATGGGTCTTACGTGTTGAGCACTAAGGTGCTCAAGACACTCTCCTCTTCTCCTCACTTCACGTACGGAGTAATGTTAATTTACTTTATCCACTCTTCCTAGACCCCAGTGGGAGTGATTTTATAGGATATTTTTGCCTCTGAGGAAGAAAAGTAACCAGAGCAGGGCAGGTGATAGCAAAAAAAGACATCAGTTGGAGATATCTAGAAATGATATGAATTAAAATGTATCAGTAAAAAGTGAGGGATACTGTTCATGCCTAGGGTTGTACGTACAGATGTGTGGGTGCCGTTTGACAGCTGCTCCACGTTCTATAAAATCGCACAAGGTCCTTACTCTAATGTGTTTGGGTCCTCATCTTCTTAAAAAGTCTCAATTTAAAGTTTACTTTTTTTTCTAATTTAGAAAGAACAACTTGTATATGAGCAACTATTCACCCCTTTCATGGTGAGTATAGTAGCTCTGCTCCAATCCTTGGCTGTTTGTATTTTCTTGAGCTCCATCACCTTGGAGCAGATTGCAGATTTAGAATCTCCTAGCATCTATCCCATTCTCATTTTTACTCTGTATTTAGTCAACACGATAAAGTAAAACAAAGACCAAACAAAACCAAAAAAACAAAACAAAACAAAACAAAAAAACAGTGCCTTTTCATAGGTCTCAGGCTCTGGACTACTTTAGATCCACTGCAGACTGTTCTATATGGTCACAGATTTCATATCTCTGTTCTGCTGAAAAGTTGACACGTGGGGAGTCATAGGGGAAGGACCATCAGGCTCTGGGAGCAAACGTGCCAACTATTGTGCTTACGTGGTACACATTCTCTCACTTTCCCTCCATCGGCTCTTTTCCTCTGTCCAGTTTCCTTATGAATATCAGCGTCTGGTTCTGGAACCTTCCCGATGACATCGGCCGTGGGACTGCCTCTCTAATTCCTCATCTGTCAGGAGGCGGTAGGAAATTCACCGACGCGTGGTCTGCGAGAAATCCTGGGGCTCAAGCAGACAGGCAAGATGAAAACCTCAGTCAACCACCAGTGTTTATTCAGTTTAGTTAAATATTTGCCGTTGGGCTGCCCGGCTCCAGGCACAACGCGTCGGAGGCCAGGAGCTGCGTGGGGAGCAGGTGCGGGCCTCACCCGCAGGGATGACCTGAAGAGGCGCACGCACCTGCTGTCTGGTCTTGGTAGGTGGGAGGTGTGTGTACGCCGAGGCCGGGGAGCAGGCAGCGGGCTGCCTGGCCCTCTGGGCACTTGGGGAGGGCTCTGCGGGGACAGGGCCGTAGCGGGCACGGGGGGTGGCCTGCAGATCCGGAGACCCTATTAGCAGTTCTGTGTGACTCGTCTTCCAGCCTCCTAGTGCTTTTCTGCTAATGAATGGCACCTGCAGCTCCTTCAGAGGGGCCCCCAGGCCCTGGAGTGTCCCTGTTCACCCCCCAAAATCCAGAAGTGAGTGGTCTTTGGGAGCTTCCAGGCCCCAAGGACCTCAGCTGCCTGGGACCCCCGCTGAATGCACACCCAGCTGGCTTCTGCCCTTCCCAGCCTGCCTGCCCTGTCCCCTCACTGTCCCTCCCGGGAACACCAGCACTCGCGGCTGGGCAGGTGATGGGGGTCGGGGGGTGGTGAGCTGCATTCATCCTGTCCGTGCCTGACGTTTCCCGTGTGCAGGCACCTCTCTCGGTGCAGGCGACAGGAGCAGGACCACGTGCTCGGGCCGCTGCGACAACGCGTCACAGACCTCGGGCAGGAAGACACTGAGGGTCTCGGGTGCTTGAGGCTGGATCCCAGGCCAAGGGGTGGGCAAGGCTGGCTCCTCCTGGGGCCCCTGCCCTGGCCTTGGACCCAGCATCTTCTCCCTGCATCCTCACTGGGCACCCCTGTGTGGGTGTCTGTGTCCTCATCTCTTCTTATCGGAGACATGGGTCCTATGGAATGCGGGGCACCCAAGTGGCATTTTACCTTGATTAGTTTGCTAAAGACTCTGTCTCCAAACACAGTCCCATTCCGAGGACTGAGGATTGGAGCTTTAACACATGATTTGGTGGGGGGGGGCAGGAATGAGATTACCAACTTATTGTGAGGCATTATGGGGCTCACAGGGCTCATGGGGGTCACTGTTACCATCCACTCTCTTTCAACGGCCCCGCAAAGTAAGATGATTGCCCTGAAGTACATGAAGTCCTTGATGTCACACAGCAGGTCCGTCCCGTCTGTCCCCACATGGGCCTCCAGGTGGAGGGGGACAGTCCCTGTGCACAGGGCTGGGCAGATGTCGTGCCCACCTCCCAGCCTCACGCGACACCCGACACAAACACTCCTCGCATGTGCCTGCAGGGATGGAGTCCCCGGCCCTTCCTTCCTGTACGTGATGGAACCAGCCTTCACCCCTGCTCCTGCCCTTTGCCCGCCCCGCACAGACTCGCCCCTGCTCACCCCCGAGGACAAGGCTCAGACTCAGGCTTTTAGGAATTGTCTCTTGCCTTCCTCAGATCAGGATGTTGGCCGTGGCCTTGATCTTCAGATAAGGGAACCATCCTGGGAGGCCCTCCATACATGTGCCTCTGTCCCCCTGAAGTCCTGCAAATGCTCCATCATTGTCCTCAGTACAGAGACGAGGACTCTGAGGAAATGGGATCAAGCCATTGACCAGAGTCCTGTGGCCAGCAGGTGGCAGAGCCTGGATGTGGGGTCACACGGTTTTCCAGAGAGGCCATGCTCCCGCGGAGCCTCGGTGGCCGGGCTGGGCCATCTGGAGTGCAGCGTCGGCGCGGGCAGCGGCCCCAGCTCCGGCACACGCTTGACACTCCATGAGCATCTGCTGAATCATTAGTTCACTCATGCCTCCAGGATGCATCTGCCTGGTGGTGGGAGTTCCATATTTATACACTTATCTCAACATAGCAGAGGGGACAAGACTGGTTAAAGAGAACAGATTCTCATTTACTTTGTTGAAAAGAAACCCCAAACTGCAGTGGGAAACCCATGTCCGGAGCCGTCACTTCAGAAGAGGAACTGCTCTGCATGAGTGTTTACCCTGGGGCATTTCTACACGTTCGGCTGGAGCAGCCCTCAGTATAGAGCCAGAGGGACGGTCTGGGGAGGAGCCGCTGACCTCTGACATCTCTCAGCCCTCTAGGAAGGGATTTCTCTTCCCTCCGAACCAGTGACACACTCCAGGGTCGTGGGCAGCAGGACGCGGAAGGAAGGCGTTGTGACAGTGGCACTGAGTTGCCCAGCAAAATAGGTTGCAGGACCCCTGTCGCTGGTGGCCACAGGAGCCCGGGGTCCTGTGATCCACCGGCAAGAGGGTGCTGAGTCCTCACCCTCCCGCCACCCACTACGCCGTGGCTGTTCCTCTTTATCTTCCGCTGTCACCCTGCAGTGCCAGCGTGTGCAGATGTGAAATGACAATCGTTTCTCCTCTAAATTAAACGCATTCTCGCCTTGTGTGCCCTGTTGACTAGTGGGAGGGCTGTTACCAAGATTTATTGACTTGGAGGAGTCACATTTTCTTGGGCACTGCAGAGCCTAAACATTACTATCTAGACTAAACATTTTTGGTCTTGAAAGCTTTCCTTTCTTTCAAATTGGCTTCCATGCCAAAGCTCTTCTTTTCTCATTAGAGTGCAAGTTTCCTCTCCTGGAGAGGGAGGGCTGTACCCTAGGAAATGGCCCACGACTCCCCCGCAGAGTGGTCAGAGAATCACATCAGCTCCTATCCAATAAGGTTGTCTTTCAAAACCCCAGCCAATTCTTTCTTAAAAGTACTGTTAATCTTTTAACTTTTAGCAGACTGCCGACCCAACTGTCGCAAACAATTTTTATCCTTGAATAGAATTTTTCTGTTGTCACCACAGGTAGACCTTTTTGCATCTCAAGAAATTAGGGTGTATGTGAAAATACGAAATACAGAAGGCGTTTTTAAGGTACCTGGTTTGTTGAATCAGTATAAATATTCCAGGAGGAGCATTCAGACTTTCAAGACTTCTGTGAGTTCTCCCTCAATTATCCAATCAATGAAATCACATATAGAGTATTTTATACATGTCACTACAGGGTGTTTCCTCGTGGATAGCCTTCTGGATGTGGGAGAGCCATCCTGCAGCCAGCACATTTATCACCACCCCTTGAGCTGGTGACTGACATTGCATGGTTGTGCCTGCAGCAGGCAAGCAGCCAACCCAGGCCCAGGCTGCCAGTTCCTCTCAGAAGGCTCTCCCATCCCTGTCCTGTCACGGGCATGAGGTTCTAGTAAAACACATGGTCCCCATGGACCTGGTTTCCAGCTCAGAAACTCCAGTTTCAGTAACCGGATATTTGAGGGCATGTGGCCTATGTGGAGATGAAGGGTTTGCATGTTGAATAAAATCAAAAATGGAAAAATAAGCTCGACTACCAGGGTACAGTGACAAACATAGACATATTCTGCATTTACCAAGCTCATAGGTATTTGTATTAGTCGGCCAAACACATTTTAAACGGAAAAAAAAAAAAAAAAAAGACCTCCTCAAAGTAACATTAGAGGTTCTCAGCTGGCAACACTTTGTAGGTGTGGAATCGCTGTAGTGCTCTCCGGAAGGAGAGTCAGGTCCAGTCCTGACTCACCCCGGGTTAACCCTGTCGTCTGGGGCACTTCCATGTCTCAGGTTGCTCAGAGGGCTTGGAAGAATTAAATGAGATGCTTTTTGTAAAGCAGGCTTTGCTGTTGTTCTCATGATGCTGGGAACAGCTTCATCATCCCCCCTCTCATCACCATCCCTCTGGCTCATGCACATCCTCTGTGCATATAGTCCACGTACATTCCCACATGCTCCACAGGCTTGTAAAGAGCATCCAGGGAAGGTGCATGAGTGGGACTTTCTGTGCCCTCAGTACCCGGCCCTTCCAATCTTTGTTTCTTGGGTTTGGATGATTCTGAGTTCAGGCTGTGCCTTAGCAACGTATATATGAAGTGATTTTTGTTCATCCCTAGATACTGGTATTCAACTAATGGAATAGGGAAATGATGTTTTAGAATCAAGTGAGTATGGGAATGGTACTAATTTTAATTTCAATACTTTATTAATAACGCATCTTGAATTTTATATTTTTTGAGAGGCCAGATCAATATTGACCCTGACCCTCTTTTAACCTCTTTGCGCTTGTCAACTGGAAGGCACAGTTATCATTTCATTATATTTCTGGCTGCTTTTCTAAATGTCTCTGTAACCAAGTTGCTTACTTTATTTATTAGCACACAACACTATGATATATAACAGTCTCTGTGCTTCATTCTAAAGCCCTTATTTGAATAAATTCACTCCAACTTTGCCATTTAGGTGTCAAAGTTTGTTTGTTTTTTTTAAGATTTGTATTTATTTATTCATGAGAGACAGAGAGAGAGAGGCAGAGACACAGGCGGAGGGAGAAGCAGGCTCCATGCAGGGAGCCCAATGTGGGACTTGATTCCAGGTCTCCAGGATCACGCCCTGGGCTGAAGGCAGCGCTAAACTGCTGAGTCACCCGGCTGCCTAGGTCTCAATTCTATTTAAGATTCTTATAACTGAATCAACGCATTGTGATAAGATTCAGCTCCATACAATGTTCCATTAGTGCCCATGGGTACATGAAGTCATTTTTTTCACCATGGAGACCTTTTAATGGTGGTTAATTAAGACTAGATTTCAACCCAAGAGATATGTTCTCAAAGTATACAACATAATCTCAACTTCAGAAAAAGCTTGTGGGTGTGAATGTCTGTGTATCTCAAATGTAGAAAAAACCTGGTGTCTTGTAATCTCCATAATGATACTCCCTTTTACAAAAGAAACTTCATCACATGTACAAAATGATATAAATTATCCACAAGAAGTTGCATTTACAGTGGCACTTGGGTGGCTCATTTGGTTATGCATCCAACTCTCGAACTCAGCTCAGGTCTTATTCTCAGGTCCTAAGTTCAAGCTCTGCCTTGGGCTTCATGTTGGCTGTAGAGCCTTCTTCAAAAAAAGTTAAACTTCCACGGAAAGGGACGTTTTAAGACAGAAAGTGCCATTCTCAGAAAGGATCTGTAGGTGTTAAAATATTAGTGCCATGAGCTAGAGAGAGCTATGTTTTATTATCAATCACTAGGATTCTTAAAAATTAAATAAATTATAGTCACAAATGTAGATGGTGAGTTCCCACTTTAAATCAGCAAATAATAAAAAAATTCAAGATGCCATTGATTGAGATTTTTAAGTGAAAGTCTTATATATGTCTATATTCTTGTATCACTAGTGATTGTTGTATTTATGCACCTTTTTATTATTGGTGCATCTAGAAATTACAGTGAAAATAAAAGAAGCTTAAGAAATGCTCAGTGTTCAGAAGCATATTTTGGGGAAGACTGCACATAAAATAGATGTGTATGGTCAACTGAGCAAATGAGATGATGTAGAGGACTTCAGGGAAGTGTGGCATCCCTGTCCCCCAGATTACTTAGAAAGTTCTTCATACATGTGGTCAGGTTTACACACATTTCTGAAGGCCAGAAAATGGGAAGAAAATGTGTACACCTGAAAAAATTTAAAATCTTTTTTCTTCCCTGGAAGTTGTAGTGAAAAGAACACCAGACTCATGTCCCGACACTCTAGGATTAAGACTTGGTTCTGTTGCTGACCAGTGGTGGGTCCTTGGGTGAGTCACTGCATTTCTCTGTACATCAAATTCCTCATCTATAAACACAGGGAACTGGCCTCTGTGAGCTCTCCCAGCTCTTAGATTTGAGGTTTCTGAGCAATCTTTTAAAAGGAGGAGCTCAGCTGCAGAGGAGCAAGCAGCCAGCCAGCCTCAGCTTCCCCAGGCATGTTCCCATCAAGGGACCAGACACTTGCCCGTTGGGCGAGGGGGAGCGTGAATGGATTCTCACGCCACGTCCAGAGGCGACAAAGAAGCTCGAAGTACACATGGAGGACAGGCTCCATCAATATCCTCCGGCATTCTTGATAAAACATAAATTATGTTTTTCTCCCTAACAGAGATTATTTGTTCACCATTCTCCTGGTAGCTGACCCCAGAGGCTCTGGAGTGTTTCATCACAAATTCTTGCCACTGATTTGAGATCCCTGAAAGCATTTCCTAAAATACTTTGAACTCCAGCTAGACTGCTGAGTTATTTCTTCTAGTGAGACATATTTTAAATAGAGGGAAAATATATTTTTAAATGTATAAGTTAGAGTCTTAAGAATATGTGTGTGCATGCATGTATATGTGCTTCTGGACCTGTGTGGACTCGCATATGTGTAGTGGATGCATATATAAAAATACGCATTCACATCATTTCATTCTGCAGTTTAACATACTAAAGGGTGCTACTACTTAAAAGGATCTGCTTTTCCATTTTGCCTGAAGCTGACATGAATAATGGAGTTGGTTGTGGAAAGTACACATGAATGAACATGAAAATAATCACAACACAAATGAATATGGAAAAAAGGCCCAGAAGTTAACAAAACAAATATTTTCATCAAAATCCCAGAGTCAAAACAAATTCTTTGAGTTGTTCCAAAAGGAAGATCACTCAGAGGAACAGCAATGAAGGAGCTGGGGTCAGCTCCAGTGGTCAGATGTGGGGAAGCACGTGCAACAGCTGTCCATATGCAGAAGCAGCACACGTGTTCCAAGCCTTCACACAGACTGCGTGACAAGACTACATTTTCCTTGATGTTAAAGTGACGAAGTTGTCCTAGTCACTAAAAATAACGAGTTGACACATTACCACAAAGCAAAGGAAATGGGGATTTTTCACCAAATTTGTGAAAGCACCTCGTGAAGAGAAAGATATGCACCGTGAGCTGGGAGGGAAACAAAGATGGTGGACATCCTGCCTTCTTCCTGCCTCATGATGCTCCCTCACCACCGTCACCTGCCACTCCCTCAAGTACTGGATCCCTCTCCTGTCCCTTGTCACTGGGGTTTCTCAACCCTGGTACTCTTCACATTTTGACCCAGAAAACTCTTGGTTGTGGCTAGCCACCCCACATTTGGCAGCCTCTCAGGATTCTACTCACCAGGTTTTAGGAGAACCTCTCTCCCACCCCAGTAGTGGCAATCAAATGTCTTTGGACATTCCCAAGTGTCCCCTGATTCCATAGAGAAGCCCTTTCTCAACGTCCTCTTGCTGGGATCAGGGTTATTAGCTCAGGGCCATCTGCTTTGTGGTCTTGCCCTGAGAAGATGCTCCAAAAAACTATTGGACCACTTTTAAGTATGCAGCAAAGTCTGTTAACTGGATGATATAAAGGCCCTATTTAATGAAACAGTGATTCAAAAAATTGTATTATTTGGATGAGGGTTTTTCCTTTAAGTGGACAAGGTCACAATGAATCAAAGTACCTCAATGGCGAGACACTTGGGCTTCGGCCCAGGGCATGATCCTGGAGTCCCAGGATCAAGTCTCATATCAGGCTCCTTGTGGGGAGCCTGCTTCTCCCTCTGCCTGTGTCTCTGCCTCTCTCGTTCTCTGTGTCTCTCATGAATAAATAAATAAAATCTTTTTTTTTAAAAAAGTACTCAGTGGCTGGAAATCATGGAATATGACTCATATTTCTTGAGTTAATAACAAAAATCATTTCTGTTGTGCAGAGAACAAATGTATGTCTTTTCCTTTTTAAAAAAGACATGACATAGGGTTCAAATAGTAAAAAGAAATATAGAATAGTGTTTGTCTCAGTGCAGCCAATCCGCTGGGGTGCCTGGGGTCACCACCCCACAGGGCTCGTCCATCCAGAAGACCCGTGTGTAGAATCTGCAGGCTGCCCCACCAGGTGGTCTGACCAGGTACACAGGTGCGGGGAAGGGAAGGGCCCAGAGCTGTGAGCCCAGCAGGCCCGCTCCCACTCAAGGGCTCAAGGTGCTCTGGAAGGTGCTTCATAGGCAGTGGATCGCACTCCTCGAGGAACTCCATATTTCATCTTAACCATCCTTCACTGACCATTTGCATTCCACTCTCTCTCTGCAGCCATTTTAATAGACATTTTCATTTCTGTGTATTGCAATGGGATACTAAGTTAGTGACATCTTTATTGTTTTATTTCCAAGGTATTCTGGAATTCCCCAGTGTTCCTCCCTCTGGTCCCTGAATGGCACATCCTGGTGAGGAGCACACAGGAGCCCTTCCAGGCAGAGCATGGGGGGAGGGGTGGATGCACTCATGGTCTGGGCTGTCCCCACTGGCTGGTGGCAACTGCTTTTTGCTCTGACAGTGTGCTTTCCTTTGTCTCTTCAACAGATTCAGGTCCACAGCAATACTGGTAAGGACCAAAGGTATGTATGTCCTGCGACACGTGCTGGTTTAAGCCTCTGCTTACATCATCCCTTATTTTTTTCTAGCAACTTCAGAGTTTTGAATTGCCACTGGCTACATTAAAAAAAATAGATAAGAAAGAATTAGGAGTTACTAGAATTTAAGTCCAGGACACTGGGCAACAGGCATCTCCTCCACCACTGTGCATTGCTTCTTCTCCCCAGTTACTGATTGATGAAGATGCCACAGTTTTATTCAAAAAAAAAGTGTTTTTTCAAATTTTCTAATCAAGGTGTTCATTCTTAAAATGTTAGAGTAAGTGTGAGCTTTATAGAAAGGTAGAAATGTACAAAATTAAATATTAAAATGGTAATGATCCAGAAATCTAATAAACCTTAGTTTTTGATTTTTTTTCATATTTGCTAACTCCCAACAGAGGAGGTCCTTTCATGGTGGTGGGACACTTACAGGTGTAAACACAACGACGCTTAGTTCAGGTCCTGGACCCCATGTAGACCAAATCTATCTCATTCACTGCTGTAACCACTTTTCAAGTTCTGATTCATGAGTGAAGTCTCACTGTGATGCTGCTGAGACATGATGTCACCTTTGCACCTGCTTGGGGTCCGGGCTCATCAATTCAGGGCACAGAAACACTTCACACTTGGGGACACGTGACTTCTCCTCCACTCTGTCTCTTCTCTCCTCCCTCTCTTGAAGATTGCCACATCACCCAGCAGAATCACACTTTTGAAAGCCTTTAAACCTGCTTGTCCTCCTCTCAGGTTTTTGCAAACCCCATGATGGTCTAGCAGCTACCCTTTGGGATTTCTGCCTCTCACACTTGAGCCAACAGCCTGTTGCTCAACGTTAATTCTGAAATACCAATTGCCTTTGGTTCCCCTTCTACTTCCTGGGAAATAAAATTGTCAGCAGAGCAAGCTTGAAACTGATCAGATACAGTATTTGAGTTGAGGGAAACTTCCAGCAGATGCCTCCAACCTGGAATCACGCGTCAGAGACCGGCTCTTTCATATGTCATTCTTGTGATCTGTGCCACAAATGTGCCTGGCTCACATTTAGTGAGCCGTTTAGCAATCATTGTATTCCTCAACCACAACGTGTTTTGCTCTCTCCTTTTATCTATAGTCATGTTCTTTAGACTGGGGTTCCACCAGCGGTTTTAGATAATTTTAATGGAATTATATACTTTTTTTTTCTACAGATAGAGCTCATTCTGGCCCATTTCTAGGAGATTAGTTCTTTTTACCTAACAAGTGCATTAGGGCTTTCCTGCACGTAGTTCATCTGAGTCCCACTGATAGGTCATAAATCAGAGTTCTGTCCATTTGCTAAAACCTCAGGTTGTCTTTCCTGTTGGTTCATGTTCTGCGTGCTTCTGTGACGTGCCCCATGGGGGCTGGTCCTCAGGACGACCAGCGCCTACTTGAGTCCATCCACTTCCTTACTTGTTCTGAGGAGAATGGGATACAGACTCTCACTCAGAAAATGCAGGTTTGCCTCTTAGGTGAAGCTGCCCATGTATGTCATACGATTCAATGATTCATCTTAGTTGTTTTAATTTCTGAAAAATCACATTGCTGGGTGCTTCTGCCTGGACTTGAGGACATGAGGGCCGAGCTGTCGGGGGGTCTGTATGGGTAGGCCTGTGCCTGTTAACACCTTCTCTGTGTCTGAGACTGAGGATTGCCACTTCTGATTCATGGGGTTGGGATGTAACAAGGAGGCTACCCACAAGCTGGGAAGCCCAGGACAGGGGAAACAAATTCAATACTTGAAAGACACTGCATCAATCTTTGCAGAAATTGACATTTGCCTTGCAAAATTATATCAGAAACTGAGAGAAATCATATAGACGACTGATAGGGTAACATATGTGCACGTAAATATAAGTTTATATGTGTGTGTATCTATATCAATACTGCTACCAATAAAGAAATGTGCCTGTTACAATACCTGCCACAGATCAAGCATTCAAGACGCTTTCTCCTTGTCTTCCTCTTTTCTCTGCCATGATCAGAGGTGGGCAGTGACTCCAACCCAGATATTAATCCCCACGGTGGAGCCTCTGTCCTGGGGGATGCATCAGGGCAACTGTTCTGTGCTGTACTGAGCATGTCTTCCTTTACAATTTCCTACCTTATTCATCATGGATACTTTGCAATAATTTTGATTTTTAAAAATGTTTATTAACATACCATTTTAATTACTAAACTTTTTCCACACCCTTTAATTGTTGTGTTCCCGTCTTGCCTCTTCCTATTCTTGGCCCCATAGATATTCTGCAAATGTTTAATGCTGATATAACCCATAGTAAAAATGGAAAATGGAGGGACACATTTCCTTCTGTCTCTTAAGATGACTTAACAGACAATCACAGACCATAGCCCTTCCAGAATTTTTAACCTGTACTCTTTCTGCTTAATATTTAGCATTGTATATGAGTGGTTAAGACAGAAAACTAATGATCCACTGACAAACAACAGTCTCAGAAGAACTTCTGGAATAATTGGTGAAAGTCGGAGGCATATACAGAAGAAGAGAACGTGTGATTTCCTGATTTCCAGGAACTGGGGAGTGGGCCCCATGGCTGTGGTGGGAACGGGTTCATCATTCCCCTGTGGGGCATGGACTACATCTTCTCTGGCCACCTCATCATTGATCACTGCCTGAGACAACAGGCTGCATCCTGCTTTACCAGGGCCAGACCATCATCCATTATTTCCTGATGACATATACCTTACCAAAGGGTTTTCTACATGAAAACATTTTAATGTTGTCACTTTGGGAGAATATTTTGTCTTCAAAGACGAAAAGGTCAAGCCTGAAAAGTTTTAGATAGATTTGATAGAAATCAATAGAGTGAAGGGCAAATTTTCTACAAAATATTCTTGAATGTTTTATTTATTGGACGTTCAGCCGTACAAATTAGACGCATGGGATCTAACAGGATGGAGTCAGGTCATGATTTTTATACATTGGTTACATCTCCCCACCTCCCCCACAAAGAAAAAGAATCCAAAATTGTCTTAACGTCTTAACACAAATGTGTATTTAGACTAAGTAAATAAAATGTTACTTTGATTAATTTACCACATTGGATCCAAACTGCTGGCTTTAGATCTCCTGTTTGTGACATTCCAAGAGTGCTGGTTGCTAACAATGAGCCAAATGTATTTTGGAAAACATGGTTTCATAAATCCACTAAACAGAGCAATGACTCAAATTAAAGTTTAATTGCTCCTGGTGATTATAAAAAATTGTTATGATTTGGTCTCTTTCTCTACACAGCACAGAATTAAATATACTATTTCCTATCTTTCTTTGTACAGTATGGGGATTGCAGACATTATGTCCTGATTTTTCATTTCTGTAGGATTTTTAGGCAAACACAGATCCCTTCATCCTATCAGTAAGTAAAGAGGTAGAAGTTGGCACCTTTAGGTAGAAGGTGAGTGGCCACTCCCACCCTGCCAGGGGTAGATGTTTGCACACCCATTTCCCTTCTCCCAAAGGGTCCTGTCTCTGCTGTTCACAATTCACAATTACCTTGCCTCTCTCGGCTCCCAGTCCTTCTGTTAATCAGCTGGATGGTGCCATCTTCATGGAAATCCATGAAGCCTGTTTGAGCCAAAGTTGATAAAGTGTTATCAGAGAGTATTGCACAAAATCCCCTCCCAGTAGTTATTTGTGAGGAATCCTAGAGCCCATCACACAATTCCTGACAACTATTCACAGAGGTTCAAATCACTAACAGATAAAACTAGTTCAAAAGGTGGGAATTGCAAAGTAAGTAGAACTGACATCTTCCAATATCCAAAATATTGAATGGATTGCCTTGGCAATTGCTCTGATCCCAGTGGATTCTTCCCACAACCCACACAGGTGCTGCTACTTCTTTCCTTCAAATGTGCTTTATCTCTGGGAATCTTTAACAAAGAAGACTCTAAATGCATGTTAGTTGAAGACAGAGTTATAATTTGTACACTCAACTATAATTGCCATCATGCTTTACACAAATTTCATTGCTTATCTCTGATGAAAGAAAACTTTTCTTAGAAAGAGAAAACGTGCAGATAATATAATAATAGAAACTATTCCTGGTGAAGTTGCAATTTTAGCAAATATCTTACAGAAAATATATATTCTGAGAAAGGAAATTTAAGACTTTGGAGCTGATGCAGAAAACCCAGAATCCTGTCTCATCAGGACAAAAGCCCCAGAGAGGAAGGGCCAAGGGCAAGCATCCTAGCAGGACTCTAGGAGGAAAGTCTGTAGCCTCACTGAAATGTCTCCTTGACTGCACCCAGATGGGGTGGGTTAAAGGTAAAAGATCTGCCCCAGATTGGAATTGCATTTTCCTTTTGCTAGAGATGTCCGATCTGGAACAAACTGGTGTGCACTCAACAGTGCCTATCTTCCATGAAGAACACACCTGCCCAGGGATGTGGATAGTGAAATCTCTTCACGGCCCAACAGTGGGAGAAGAAAGGACGGTCTGTGTGCCTGGCTTTGTCAAAACTAAACATATGAAGAAGAAACCCAAGTTACTTGAGAATATGGAAATGAGAGTAAACATTCCAGAGCTTGGAAATAGTAGCTGAGCCAATGATGAAACATGAGCTAAGTTTTAACTTCTAAGTAACATTCAAGGTCTTTCTAATGCTGCCTTGTTTTCCATCTGCAATAGTTATGGAAAAACTCTCTGTTGACTTCTGAGTAAGGCCCTTGTACAGTGTCAAGATGCTCACAACCCCATGGAAGTGCCCTCTCTCTGGAAAGAACCTACATGAACAAAGTGTGCTGTGTTGTCTATACTCGTGTCCAAGGCCTTGGTTAGCAGCACTGCTCCCTGCAGAGGCCCACTGGGGGCGATGCAAAAAAGATGTGTCCATGAGGAGATTTAAATAAAACATGGAGCAAGGTCTCAGAGGTGTTGGAGGAGAGGTTTCATAATTAACGTGAGGCACAAGGTTCCCAAAATTGAATTTCATGCATAATCATGGTGTTCATTACCGCCGATAATTCCCATTACAAAACGTGAAGTGGAACATGCGATTAATTGAGAGACTGAAAGGGTTAACAGAATTACTCTCAGAACTGGGTTACGGGAACAGTGGGCAAAAATAGCAGTGATGCTGTAAGAAGCAGGGGTATGCGTTCTCATTCCAGAAGGCTTGCGCACACACTTGTTTTTAAACATTTGGCAGTGACAGGAGAAATGTCAGGAAGACATTTTCACAATTGCTAAAGGGCAGAGTCCTCAATCGGACAGGTCTCTTGTGTTGTTGTTGTTTTTGTTGCTGTTGTGCTTGTCCTGGCAACAACGTGTAATTCCTACCACTCCAAACCAGTGCGCACACAACACAGGCACTGCGCAGAGAACAGACCAGTTATGTATTTTAAATCACAGTATTTTCTTCCAACTTCTGTTTCTAAAGATGCACTAGTGTTTTTAGACACGTATCCTCGCCAACCTATACATTTCTTTTTCCCAATGGTTGTATAATGACCATCGGGGAAAAATGGATTCTAACTTAATTTCCTTTTTTGATCAACAGGATTTTGTTTCTTCTCTTCTCCCTTGGGTATTATGAGTGATGCAAGCAATGGTCATCCTTGTCATGATGTGTTTGGGTATGTGTCGCAAGACCATACGGACAGTGGACAATGGAGGGATAATAGATCCCATGGTGGGGCCTGTGAGCCCAAGGGCTAACTCATGCTGCACATTGGTGGTCTCGGTCAAGTTCTGCACTGACGCGCTCCTCTCAGCTTCTCAGCTGTGTGCACGAGAGTTCTTGCTTCCTGCCTACTTGTCACCTACAGCCACAATGCTGATTTCAACTTTCGTCAAGATGAACATCTGTCTCTGTGCTGTTTTCACTTCCATATTATGCATCACTTGTGAGATTATACAACTTCAGAATAATCATTACCAATGTATACTTTTATTAGTGGTTTTTCTATTTTCATAATTTTTCTCGTTGATCTGTCAGTCACTTGACTTGGTGGTCTCAGGCACACCCATGGTTGGTATTTTCCCTGAGGCTGTGATGGTCTTCCTGTTGAGTGCCTGGTATTCTGGAGCTGTGATGGAGCTGACACTGGGTAAAGCTTCACCTACACAGGTCTGTAGTTCTGCACGGCCCACAGGGAGTGAAGGATCCTAGCAGATGGGATGGCCAGATGACGTGTGACCCTAGTATTCCTTTTTTTTTTTTAAGATTTTATTTATTTATTCATGTGAGACACAGAGAGAAAGGCCAAGACATAGGCTGAGGGAGACGTAGGGTCCCTATGGGGAGCCCCATGTGGGACTTGATCTCTGGACCCTGGGATCACTCCCTGAGCCAAAGGCACATGTTCAACCCTGAGCCACCCAGGTGCCCCCTAGTATTCCTAACCATTCCTTCTACCCAGATGCTGGACCCTGGGTTTCTGTTTTAAGTCAACATTCACGGGCTGCGGAAACCTCAGGAGACTCAGGCACAGCATTTAGAAATTTCTCACTTTCATTGTTTTTTCAACCCATCAAGAAAGTTGGAAGTGAATTTCAGGGGTAAAATTTCTGGACAGTGCACCAAAATTGCACAGGCCAGATAGAAGACATATTGGACCCAAGACTAGGTCTGAATTGTTGACACTGTATGAAACGCTCTCTGGGCTCAATCTGAACAACACTGGATTCAGAAGAGGATCACCTGGGATAACACCTAATTTGCATTCTTGGCTTCCATGGGACAAACATCATGACAGTGTTTATTCATGTGACAGATACCCAGGCTCAATCAGTGCAGTGGGTGACATACCTGCCCTGGGCCCGCAAGGCTCATTCAGCATCTGCTACGTGGAGGTGACAACATGCTGGTTGCCAAGATGAATGGCTTGTCTTTGAGGGGTTTATAATCTAAAGAGCAATCATTTCAGTGTGCCTGCCATTTTAGAGCCTAAGGATTCTCAACACACGTTATCTTCTTTCTCTCCTCAGGGCTAACTTTGTTCCAGAAAAAAAAAAAAAATCAAAATCAAATATGGCATCTGGATTTTAGGAAAGTAAAACCCAGACACAGTTTGAGAGTTCTGAATTTATTTAAGAAGTTTGGGCATATTAATTAAACTTGTGGGCAAAGCCACAGGATTGATAACCAATGAAAAACCTATGGTCTTCACATACCCCGTGTTCTCAAGGGCCCGGTGCAGGTTCTGGGGCCTCTGAGCATGGGAAGCCTCAAGTGCGTTCTGGGGAAAGGTTTATTTGGTGGATTTAGACTTGACCCTGCTGTCTGGGGAGACAACCTGCCTTAGCCACATGTGTCCGGTTAATCAAAATCATGTCGCTCGAATTTATTTCGGGCCTCATGGTAAAACCACCCATGCAGGCTGTCCTGCTTCTCACCCGGTGACCAGAGGCACATGCTGAGCATGTGAGAGTCTGTGTGTCAGAGTGTCTTAGCATGCCAGCACGTGTGCAAATGTGTGGGAGCATAGGCATAAGACACGTGCGAGTGCCATAGCGTGTCCGCACATTACCCAGGCAGGTAGCTATCTCCGGTTGCTGCAGACCACAGATCTCCTGCTCCTGTGGCCCAGGTCTTCAGGCCGAGAACTCATGAAAATGCTCTTGGATTAGGCCTCATGGCTGGAATTTGTTTTAAAGGCACAAGTATTTTTTTTTTTCCCCAGGGAAAATTAAGCTGTAATACTGATTGTTACAAATGATAAAATGATCTAGGTCTCTGCTAAAATATCCTCTGTTTTAAAATTTAAACTTGGGCATTAACAATGTAAAAGGCTGGGTAAATTTTTAAAAATGAGATAATAGGGAATATTGAATTCTTGAAAAGCTGAGCTGCACATATATTGACAAAACCACAGCTGAATGACTTTGTGAACATTGGTTATGGGGGGGCAAAGGGGAACTGCCTCCTGTGGAGCACACTTCACAGGGAATGCAAGATTTACTCGGGAGCTCCCATCTGACGCCACTCGCAGATCCGAGTTATCACTAGCTTCTAAACTGGGGGACAGAACCTAATGTAGAGCATATTTTCTCCTCAAGAAGCCTGTGCATGGCTTAGGCCCACATCTATGTATCAGTAATAAAGTGTCCTTCAAATGAATATAAATAACCAGAACATTCCTCATTGTGTGGTGAATCTAATTTGCATGAAGAAAAGCAAAACCATTCAAAAATGTCCTTTTTCAGGTCTTAAAAGTGGTTTCTGAGGTTTGTGAAGATGGCTACCTCTCTTCTAGCATCTGCTGGCTCCTCATCACACCCTCTGTCCTCAGATCCCAAGTCCTCAGTGGGCACTGGGTCCCTGCTCCATGGGCTCGGTGGGTCCCAATGGGGGAGGAGCCCCCAGGACTCCAACACTGGGACCTTCCCCCCGTCCATGCCTCTGTGGCCACCGCCCCCAGAGTTCCTGCTGTAGGTTGCCCTCCCCTTTGGTCCAGCCTGCTTCTTTCCTCTCTCAGCACCAGTGATGCTGGGGAGCTCTGCTGACTTCAGGAGAACCTCCTAGATGCAGACAGGCTGATGGACCCAGAGGCAAGGTGAGAGTAGATAATCTCCTTCTCAGAGTCCAGCCCGTGCACAAAAATGGCCATGCAGCTATGTGCTCCCAGGGTGAGAACCTCCCCTCTCTCGGCCCCTCAGTGTGGAAGCTGCACCCTGAGACAGGCTGGCTTGTAGGCCCAGAGCCAGGCCTTGGTTGGGGTGGAGGGGAGAGGGTTGGACTCACATGCCATAGTCTGTGGCTCTCACACCCGATTCTCCAGTAAGATGCCATTCTCTTGTGGGCAGTGAGGGGAGGTCAGTGAGAGGCCTGGAAGCCAGGACTGGGGCAAGGGGAGCTGAGTGGGAAACACTCATGCTCTGGACCCCGTCCCCATGCAGGGACACTGTTTCTCAATTATCCAAGGGCCAAGGCAACAAAATCCCAATTTAATATTACTAAATTGATACTTGAAATGCTCTGGAATATCTACAGTGAGATTTATCAAGATTAAACAATCTGTCAAAAGACAGAAAGTATTTTTGCCAATTTTTCTAACTCAGGAACCCATTCAACAAGCAGACTTCTAAAGGCCGTTTCCTGCTAAAAAGAATGTAAGTTGTTTTAGACCAGAGTTGCACACTAGCAGTATGGCTGCAAATGTGAGCCACATGTGCCATTTTAATTTTTCTTGTAGACCCATAAAAATATAAAAATAAATGGGTAAAATTAAGTTTAATAATGTATTATATGTAACTCAATAAAGGTAATACATCATCATTTCCACATGCAATTGATATGGAACCTAATTAATGTGTTATTTTACATACTTTCCCCACTACATCTTTGAAATCCATTAGGCATTTTGCATTTTACACGTAAGGTGCAGCTCAAGTGCACTGGCCACATTTTCAGGGCCCAAGAGCTATGTACGGCCAAGGGCTGTTGTATTGGACAGCATGACTCTCCAAGGGGCAGCAAACTTTTTCTGCAAAACCCAGATTGTGAATGTTTTAGTCTTCACTGGCCATCTGTTCTCTGCTGCAGGACTGGACTCTGCGGTCATAGAGAGAAAGTAGCCAGTCGCCACATGGAGTCACAACTGCATGGCCATAGTTCATTTGTAAAACCAGTTATCGGCAGGGCTTGGATTGCAGGGAGTAGATTGTAAACCCCCATGTGGATGGATACAATCTAATATCCAATAGTCAACCAATAACAATCAGTGACATGGAATAAAATGTTTTGTTTCCATTTTCCCAAATTCTGTAATGGTAGTGCTATGGCCTGAGTTATGCTCGGCCTGCAGGTGCTGAAGGCCTAAGCCCCAGTGTGACGGTGTTTGGAGGCAGGGCCTTTGGGAGGTGGTTCGGTTCTTAAGTGAGGGCGTGAGGGTATGAGGGCGGGCTCCCACAATGGGACTGATGTCCTTATAAATAGAGATGGCAGAGAGCAGCTCCCCCCACACACGGCAAGTGAGGGACAGCGAGAAGGCAGGGTCTGCCATGGGGAAGAGCCCTGGCCGGAGCCCAGGCCTGTGACGCCCCTTCCATGCCCGACTGCCCGCCTCCAGGGCTGAGGAGCCAGTCACAGGCCCACGGTCTGCCTTTGCGGTGACCCAAGCTCATCAGGACAAATAGTAGAGGGCCCAGGGCATGATCCTGGAGTCCTGGGTTCAAGTCCCACGTCAGGCTCCCTGCATGGAGCCTGCTTCTCCCTCTGCCTGTGTCTCTGCCTCTCTCTCTGTGTGTGTGTGTGTCTCTCATGAATGAATAAATAAAATATTTTTTTAAAAAAAGAAGAGGACTCAAAAGGCAGTACATGACTGTAGCTGGGAAACCCCTCCTCTAAGCCCCAAATAGTCCTTTGAAAAAGAAACTTCAAAAATTGATGTATTTCAAACCCTTCTATCTCAACAGGCATTTCCTCTCTCCATGACAAATAACTCACTCTCTCTGTCCTAATTCATAATGATTTGCCAAAGGAATACAATGAAAACACAGCAAATTGCCGCTCCAAGTTGCTGATGGGCCCTTCTGGCTGTCACCCGGTCTAGGGGTCAGACTGGCCGCACAATCCCAGGTCCCCCTGTTTCTGCTTTCTTTCCTCTGAACCTGTCCCTGGAAACCCGCTGTCCTCCCCCCCTGAGTGTGGGAAGTATGTGGTGAGCACATTTTGCAGATCCTATCAGGGCTTTGGGCAGGACCAGCTATGCATTTTCTCATCCACATCAGAGGAATATTTCTTTTCTGTCCGTGAACTTTTAGCCTTCCTTTATACCATCGACATTTGTTTCATGCCACGATTACATTTCTTTCATGTTATTTTGTGCGGCCCGGGGATGCTCAATTGCATGTAGTTAATTCGGAGGGCATAACTTGTTGCTCTTTCATTTACAGGTCTTCTAATAAATACCTTGCTTTAATATTTTTCTCATGTGTTAGTACTTAACACGTTGTAAATACAAACTAGATCAATGCTATATTTCAACCGGTAAGTATCAGTTTATCTTCTGTTGTTGTTATTTTTACCCTTTCCTTTATGGTGTGTTTTCTGTCCCTCCAGATCTATTTCTAGGAGGCAAGGGGAATCCGGGGCCACGCTCGCCCTCTGCAGCAGGGAGATGACCCGTGCTGGGGCTCTCCAGGCGCTGACCGGTGTGTGTGACACGCGATGAGAGCCACAGCCCCCACCAGGCCTCAGCTTGATCCACCCATGGAACCTAATGCTCGAGAAATTACTCTTCGACTTAATCTCCCCATTTTAACCTGTGTTGCCGGTGGAGCATGCACGTGGTTTCACTTGCTGTGGCACAGGATGTTTGATAAGCTGTAAAATGATACACAGCCACAGTTTAATAACTTAAAAATTTAATAAAAAAATAAGGGAAATGGATATTGTTTTTTCTTTGAATATGTCAACAGGGAACATACTTCATGGTACTTTAAACTTTTGTCCATATTTTGATAGAAATGCTTAATTTATCTGACACAGGTATCGTTTTCCTGACTTTCCTTCTGTAATGCAATCTACATTCCAAGTTCATGCGTGCTTTGGATGGACTAACTCAGCCTCTCTGAAGGAAGAGCCCCTTGATTCAAGATTGAAAGCAAACTCCTTCCGGAACATATCTCTCTCTCTCTCTCTCTCTCTCTCTCTCTCTCTCTCTCTCAGTACCCTAAACCACTCAACTTGAATTAGTTTTACTATGGCCAGACATGAAACTACATCGGATCATAACGTTCTCTTTACGATGCCAAAACATCCTTCCTTGAATATGGACAGCACCAAGAGCAACGGAAAAATGAAGTAGCTAAGAGCTCCTCCATATTTCCTTGTTGGGTCAAATCCACACACACACACACACACACACACACACACACACACACAAAGTAGAATGTTTAACTCCTGCACTTGACCCAGCAGGTTCTGAGTCAAGGCTCGAGAGATTCAGAGCCCTGGAAAGGATCTCTGAAATAAGTCCAGCTGATTCTTTTTATTTTGCAATAAATTGAAGCCAGGATGTCACATGCGACTTAGCCTCTGTATGAGGCAGGAGCGTTCACACCACAGTGTCCCTGTCCGGGGGTGCGTGGTGCATGCTGCACACCATCATCCCCGGACTTTCCTTCCTTTCCTATAAATAACCCCTTTGTTTTTCTGAATAGTGTTCCCTGATTATTCATCAGCCATGTGCTTTAAGGCCTTTAATCGTTTTCAAGTCAACAAGTTGATGTTTGAAAGCATAGTTTTAAATTCTCTGATTAGTTGCAAATGTTCCTAATAAAATGGATCCTGCTTCCACGGCACTGTGGCAAAGAAGGGCTGCAAAGTTTCTTTAAGATCTCATATAAGGGTGAGTTTTTGTGGAGGTTTCACCAGTGCATTAAAAGAAAGATATATTTTCTATTTGTCAGAAACCAAATTGGGCACACATCTGTAATTCAGCCTTTTGTTAGAGTAATTCAATAATTAATAAATAACATGGTGTCCTCACTTATTGATGACTGGCCAGTCCAAGGCTGAGGGAAATGGGTCAAGGTGTAGACAAGAAGATCAGAATGGATTCCCCAAGGGCGCCAGGTTCAGACAGTTCTCAGCTGCGAGCATCATGCTAAGTGCCTGCAGAGATTAGCTCATTTTATCCTTGCAAAATTCCCAGAAATAGGAACCTATGGGTTGAATTGTGTCCGTTTAAAATTCATTTCTTGAAGTTCTTAGCACCATTTCCTCAGAATATTACTTTATTTGTAAATAGGATTGTTGCAGAAATGATTAATTAAATAAGGTCATTGAAGTGGGCCGTAATCCTGTATAACCAGCATCCTTATAAAAAGGGGGGATTTGGACACAGACATGCACACAGAAGGCATGAAGGCAGAGATGAGGAGATACATCTACATGCCAAGGAGCACCCAACATGGGTGGTGAGACCTCAGAAGCCAGGAGAGGCACGGGGCTAACTTTCCCTCCAGCCTCACAAGGAACCAGCCCTGCCGACACCTTGATCTCTGGCTTCCAGCTTCCAGAACGGGGATGGAATGAAGAGCTATAGTTTAAATCATCTAGTCGGTCATTCTTTTTTGAGGCAGTCCGAGCAAACAAATAGAGCCCTTATTATGACTCCACTTTGACAAATAGAATGAGACCTGTTTTATTATTTGTCATATGCCTGTCTCAGGTAATAAGGGCCTGTCTCCATGGCACAGAACCCTTACCACCACACTGTGGTGTCCCACTGTCACTGTGAACACTCTCATCCAGTGGCCCTCTCTCAATGTGGCCTGCAGGGGCAGGAACCGGCTGAGGACAGACAACTGTGTGCTTTGGGGAAAATGCAACACTACCATCATCCCAAACATTGCCACTGAGACTCACTGGTCTACACCAATGGTTGTTTTCATGTCCACATTTTGCTTCATATATCTTTGTGCTATGTGATTTGACAGATGGAGAATCGAGGCTGGATCCTTGGGAAAGAGAGTACTCTGTTGGGTTCAGTTTCTTCTGGGGACACTTCAAAGTCATTTGCACATAGATCTTCATCTCAGGTGTTCTATTTTTATTATCGGTGTGGGGAGAGGGCTGTGTGAAGAGTCAACCTATGACACAGAAATGGCCAGTAATCATTTTTTAAGACTTTATTTATTAGGAAAAATAGCAAGAGAGCAAGAGAGACAGAGAGCAAGGCAGCTGGGGCAGGGGCAGAGGGTGAGAGAGAATCTCAAGCAGACACCATGTTGGGCTGGATCCCAAGACCTTGAGATCATGACCTGAACCGAAACCAAGAGTGGTATGCTCAACCAGCTGAGCCACCCTAGCGACTGTGCCAATTATCATTTTTAATAGAATAGGCTTTATGTGTCTTCATTTGTATTTTAGAGGGTACTTGGGAAGTTTTGTAGAAAGAGTGTCAAGCAGACTACTTACAAATCTCCTTCTCTGAGGCAGTAAGGGAACAGATAAGCTAAGACCAGACAAGGATCATGTGAGACCATTGGGAGTTGTCAGCTCCCTAGTTCTGGAATCCTACCTCTTCCGTGTGTCTTGGAGATGCTCCAGTGTCTGGATCCTATGGTGGTGGGGGCCTTCTGTCGCCTGCTGCTGACAAATGCAGGGTTATGTCTGGTTCAGTGTGCCTCCCAGCTTTCTGAGAGGGGGTGCACCCAACAGGAGGTATTTTATCTGCAGAAATTCTCAGAACAACTGTAAACTGTCCCACCCTTGAGTGTGTTAACTTCTTGCTTGCCGGCAAGCCTACGGATGCACGTAGATGTCGCTGGGTCCCCAGTGCGCAGGTACGAAGTGACTAGAGACAGTGGACCCACCAGGAGCACAGGTTTGAGTCTTCCGAGACCACCTGGCTAGTCACTTTCTGGTTTATAAATGGATGCTTTTGGGGTTTCAGTTGTCTTCTGCAAAACTGAATGTGTACCTCGAAGAGGTCTGTTGTAACAGACTCTCAGTGCAGCTGTGGCTCAGTCTGACCTGCCGAGGGCTTGGGGGCCTTTTCTGCCTCGTGACCAGCACTGTCCTCAGACCCCACTGCTCACCCCTGGGCTGATCCTGGGCTGTCCACACCTCCGGCCCAGCCCCTTTTTCTTTGATCTTGGATTTCTACACCTTCTTACCTCATTCTAAACCCAAAGTATGGGAACTTGGCTCTGTTATGATATGAGGGCATTAATTAGACAGTAAATGCTCACTTATTAGGTCCTCAAAAGCATGAGTGAATGAGAAATACCAAAGCCTACCTGTCATACAGTAACGGTGCAATTTGAACAGCGATGAAAGGAAGCATGGCATGGGTTGTATACATATTCATTAAAAATTAAAGTGTCTCCTCCATTTCCTCCCAGGGATACTTGCTGTGCAGGCCCTCGGTTCTGTGGTGGACTGTCACGGGCACTGCCTCACCACAGGCCCTTCCATGGCGAGGCTCCATCCCATCTCCCTGCCCCGCTCCTGGGCTCGCCCTTGCAGGTCTTTTGCCAACAGCACATGGACAGACAAGACACGTGCTATGACGGCCATGGGAGCCTGTGGGGCCAGGGCAGCCCCAGTGAGTGACTCCTGGGGTGGTGGGACAGTGAGGGCATGGAGTGGAGGCCACTGATCCTCCCTCCAGAGCACTCAGGGTTCCAGGTGTTCTCTCCTGGCAGGAAACCAAACTTTGCTGCCCACACAACTTCTCCCCTGCAAACCATCAAGAAATGGGGTTAGAGTCTGAATTTTTTCATTTTTACTCTCTCTAAAGTCCTAACCCAATGGCCTGAATCATGTGGATGATCAGGAGGTATTTGGTGATTGCTGGTTAGGTATTTGCTGGCTCTGTTGCCCTGACATCTGGAACACTAGAGCCCCTTCCTGGGACACCCCAGTGCTATTTGGGAAGACAGAAATGTGATCAGTGGGGAACAATGAAAGAGGTTTGAGTCCTTTAACATGTGGAAGAAAAGGCTACAATTAACACAAACAGCCACTCCCACATGTGACAGGAGCCAGCAAGTGTCCCTAGATTTTACTGGAAGCAGAACGAAAGGAAAGAGCTCAAATGACAGCATGAAGAATGGACATCAGGTATTGGGTATGGCTCTCTGACACTGAGTTATGACTCATAAGGATGGGTTGCCAGGGAGAGAATATTCTTTGAAGATTTCTGTATATGCACATCCCTCGACACAGTGCACATATCATGACCTGCTTGACTTTAAAGTAAAATTCCACATACCACTCTCATGTCCCACATGTGTCAATTCTACAGTGGCAGGTGGATTTGAGAGGGTCACTGGATTTTTCCCTACTCTGCAACAAAACACTGTGGTCAGAGGACTTTCTGGACAGCTCACCACATCTGCGCTTCCCCCTCTTGAGGACTGTGTGTCTTTGTCCACCTGGCTTCTCCCTAGGAGAGAGCCGGGGGCAGCACTTGACACAATAATCACAAGGATGGGGTCTGTCCATGGAGGCACAAGAATGGCAGCCCGTGACCACGTTGGTACACGAGGAGGGGTGCGTTTTCGTGACTGCATAAAGGAAAGCTCAAATCTCAAAGGAATTTGATTACAGTAATCCCCACAGCAATGACGTATGATCCTGTATCTCAGTAATTTAGAATTTCAGTTGCTTGTATTGCAGGAGGTGAGGATGGCAGGGTGTAGTAGAGCAGCCTGGTGGCATCGTGCAGCGCTTAAAAGGAGCCCTGACCAATGACCTCAGAGTCACTCTGAGTGTCTGTGACTGTGTCTTGCAATTGGACTAAAATAAAACTTTTTATTTGCTTATTCCCCTTTAAGATGTAATAAGTTCTTTTTCTTCCTTTTTTTCTGTCTATTCAAAATCAAGAACAGAGAAAACAAACTAGTTTAAATACATTTCAAAGAGTGTGGGTATTTACTCAAGACTCTTACATTTTAACTGATTTTAATTTAGTGACAGTCTGCTATTGATATGGCCCCTGGGGCACATTCCTCCTCTCCTGTCTCCTGTGGGATTTCTCATCACTGGCAGGGAAGAGTGGACAAAACCCCCCATCGGCCAGCCTTTCTGCGATGAGTGTCCTGCAGAAAATAGGTATTGTTAGCATGTCCTCCAGCTTCATTGAGTGTCCTGAAAAGGTGCTGATGGACACCGTGCCGAGAGCAGGAGATTGCCTTACACCTGACTTTGCTGGGTTTCCCAGACCTGAATCCTGCAATGGTGCAGAATGGCCACTTCTGCATGTGATTTTCAGTGAACAAAGATTATCCTAAATATATTTGGTGCATTTTGTTTCTTTATTTTTATTTGCTTTATTTTATGAGGCTTTAGAGAGGATGTACACTAATGTCTTAGAAATATAGAAATATGGAGAAATACAGGCTGATGTCCATGAGTCCAGAAAATAAAGTGAGCATTCTCCCTAACAGATTCTAAAAGCAGGCACGGGATTAGGCTGAGAATTCCACACTAAACCCAATCCAAATATGAGCTACTTTTATGTAAAAAAACCTCTGAATTTAGAAGTATCTTGGCACTTACCCAATTCACACATCTTGAAGTGAGTCCGGAAGGAAAAAGATAACATGAATATAAATGGTCTGGCTTTATCCTCCTGCCATTCAGCTTAAAAGCATTTCCCTCTTTTTGGGCAATTTACCAACTATTTCAGGCTATTAAAGTTACAAACATGTGAACAATGGATCTCAAGTCTTATTATCAAATTACTTTTGGATAAGTTTAGCTATAAAGTCTTTTGCACAAATCAAAAAAGTATTAAGATCATAATTAAGAGCCTTATAAAGTCTTTTTTTTTCCTTTCAACTCAGAGAATTCCTAAGCACATTAGTATGGAATTTGACTAATTTTACAGCTACAATTTGAGGAATGACAATAAAGAAAAAAGAAAAGAAACCCTTAAATTAACAGTATCATATCTGGCCCTCCGTGTTGCCAAAATGAATCCTTTAGAAGATAAAAAGCTGTGTCTTTATATGTCTTTCTTTACTGAATAATGAATCAGTTCTTGAAACATTCCGAATCAGAATTTGCCAAGGTGTGTTGCTGTGTGATGGGAACTTCACAAGTCCTGTTGGACATGTGAATGTGTGCAAGAGTTCTTTGAGGGGCTTGGGGGACCCTCAGAAGATCTGCTGGATGTGTGAGTGTGTGCAAGAGGTCACCAGTTTGCATTGGGGTAACAGAAGCGCAGGTGGATGGGAGTGTCAGACAGATGCAGATCTGAGTCCAGAATTAATACGTCCCAGCTCTGTGGTCTTGGGATTGCTACTTAGATATAATTTATTCCCTACTATATAGATATCAATATCTATCTTACAAAGTTGTCAGGTTTGCAGATAACATATGTAAAGATCTCTAACGCACAGGATATGTCTAATAAATACTTTAACAGTGATTATGCAAATGCTCAGCTTGGCCATGTCCAGGGTGCACTTGAATGCACTACAAGGCAAGATGCTGTTGGGAGAGCCCATGGCCTTGGAATTCTCTCTGCATGCCCCATGGGCTTCCAGAACTCAGCAAAGTAGGCACCTCTCAAATCCACTCTACCTCTGGTTTCCATGACCAACCGTACATAACTGAGTCTCAGGAAATCTTGTAAATAACCTTTTCAAAAGCCAAGTGTATGAACAGAAGGATTGTTTGCTACATTGCATGTTATCCAGTGTGAGGAGCGAGAGCTGAGCCGAAGGGCACTGGGGCAGCTCCTGGTGGGCGGAGCTCCAACAAACTCCACTCACTGCCTGGAGGGTGTGTGTGTGGGGGTGGTACTGTGTATGTGTGTGAGTACGTGTGTATGCACAAGTACACGTGTGTCAGGGTTGGAAGCTGTGTGTATGTTGGGGATAGATTACTCAGGCAGGTGGAGCAGATTACACCCTCTCTCCAGCCAGCCTGAGCCCAGGTTCTAGTGGAACCACAGATCCTCCTTTTTCTAAAATGGACCAAAGTTCCAGTTGAAGCTGAAACCTGGGGTAGAGGAAGCTCCTCCATGAGTACTTCCCACCCGTCATCTGTCGCATCCTAAGAGAGCTGCCAACAGGTAATACTAGATAGTGGGTGATCGCCGTGTTCTGCAGCATCATTAAAAATCACCAAACACATTGAAATCTGTGTGAAAATCATAGTAGTTTATTACTATTGTAATGACTGTGGGAAAGTAACATGAGGACCAACAAAGAGTAACTACATTTAAAAGTGTGTACTGTTTTTTCTCACTCTTTCCTTGTCTATAGAACCTTTTCTTTTTGTTGTATTTGCCCTAATTTTTTAGAAAAGAAGCAATCTTGAGTCTAGGGAGGAAGCAGAAAGCTGGCTTTGAAAGTCTGTCAATTATAGTTCAGGGTAGAGGGAGGCTTTCAAAGTCAAAGAAATCCCAATAACATTGATCACTGTCCCCTAACTGAGTAAATTAAGTAAAAATATTTGCTAATCATTTCATTATAAAATTATTACACAATCGATATTATAAAGTATAAAATAAAATTTTATATTTACAAAATATTATAAAATAGCCTTGCCTCTTGTATGAAGAGAGCAAGTCTTTCCCTACATAATTATTTTCTGACTACTCTTCAGCTGGATGTTGGTTGGCTTTTGTCACTCAGGTGTTCACGGGTGTTTCAAGGAAGAGCATGATATGCTTGTGGGGGATACTGTTAAACACAGACCTCCACTACACGGACCTGGGTGTTTCTTCAAATACCCATTAAGCAGGTGAACTTTGATCAACATATATTGGATGCTATGTTTGCCTTTCATAAAAATAAACCAAGACTTTATGTCATGAGGTCACCCAAGGCCAGAAGCACACCTTGCATGTGGTTTAATTTGACATCCTCAGGGTGACTTTATAAGATCCCCCAGAGAAGACAAACACATGAATGAAAACTGTTAAAATATAGTCATTGACATATGCCTTCTACATCAAAAGTTGGGTAGATACAACTGACAGCAAGCGGACCCTGTGTGGAAGGGAGTACCTGGTGCACACAGGAAGGGGATGAATCCATCCCATTAGACCTGCTCCTCTGGTGCCCGGCGGCCCTCCCGCAGCTGTGTGCTCCTGGAGGAAACCCATGCATCCATCGTCCACATGCTGCACCCCTAAGGCTGGCCAGGCAAGGAAAGCTCACAATAAGCTCAGTCTTTCCTGTGATAAACAATCTGTTTTTGTGCTTTTGATTAAAATTTAATAAAAAAATATTTCAGCCAAGCGAAGACTTGTTAAAAGCAGGTGAGGAAAGATGCACATTGACTCCTCACAAGACTAATCCCCTCCACTCTCCCTTCTCATGTTTCCTATTCATGTGCAGGAGGAGGGCGTCCTAGGAAACATGGCCTTGCCCCAGCAGAAGGATCTTTTTCACTCCACATCCAAGCCCTGAAGGAATCTAAAACTCAATCTGGGAACTCTGTCTCCACGCTTACCTACTGAAACCAGAGTCCTCTTTCCAGCAGCTGCAAAGATACGAAGTTCATGGGTGGGGAGGGGAGCAGAACGAAGGGCTTCTTAGCATCGTCTGTGCAGAAACCAACCCTGTGTGATTCAAGGAAGCATAATTCGAGATCGAAGAGGCTGAGCCAAAGTAAACGGAGGAGTCTGACCAAGGAAATCCCAGTGTGAGTGAGGAGTTCGGGCCACTGGGGCACCTTGGGCCCCAGGGGCTCCCGGGGCAGCTCCTCAGCACGAGCACAGGGCAGTGCCCAGGCCTTCCCACAGCTGCTCTGGGGAGCACTTCGCTCCCGAGTGCTCCAGAGAGCAGAGAGCCGAGTCCGGGTTGTGCGAAGACTAATTTGTAATTGTGAACACTATGCTGAGCAAAGGGTGTCCCTCAAAGAAAGGCTTAGGTCCAACATGTTTCTGGTCCTGCTACTAAAAACTGAGTGTATTAAATAATATGTATAACATGTATCTTTGTTTATTTCTGGTTCCATATATATGTGTTGCATGTATGTGTGTGTGCATACATATATATTTTTTTCTCCTGATTCTAGCAAAATAGACTATGCTTGGAAGTATATAGTGAGGGGAAGGTGGGCAAGTGTAGCGTGGAGGCGATAAAATGGAGAAGACACACTCCAGACAGAGGAAGAGAGGAGAGGAGAGGAGAGGAGAGGAGAGGAGAGGAGAGGAGAGGAGAGGAGAGGAGAGGAGAGGAGAGGAGAGGAGTGGCCATCAACTCTGTCCTAATGAACTGAGCACTCACTTTCCTGAAAAGGAAAGGAGGGGGGAAGGGAGAGACGTAGTGAAGGAGGGATGGAGAAGGAGGGAGGGAGAGAGGGAAGAAAAGGAATAAAAAGACCATTTGAATTACCGTGGCTGCAGTTACAGAATTGGGTTTTTGAGGGTGTGTCATAAAAAATCCAGCCAAAGACCTGATCTTGGAAACCAATTTCATATATATTATGCATGAGATTAACCTTCCCTAAGTGAACTTTGTTTTGTGGTGTGAGCTCCATTGTTCTCAAAGTAGGTTCTGATCTGTGCGACCTCACAGAAGCTCTAGTGTATCTTGCTGCACACATAGGCATGCCGTTCATTCTCTGCCTCAGACCCCTCGGTGTGGGAGGAGATCACGCTTCTCTGGGGGGGCATGCATCCGGACTCAGTGAGACCTACTCAACACGTGTGCTCCTCTCTTGCCTCCTGCCTTTGCTGGGATATAGCCCCCTCTTTCCCAGTTCTGAGGCAACCTCATGGCGTTTGCTATGAAAATCAGGGTCTCCTAGGGTTTCACTTATTATCTGTTGAAAAAGATCACCCAACAGAGTGGATAGCCTTGTCCAGTCCCCACACCCCCGATCCTTCTTGTGATCCTCTAGGAGACATGGGAACTGCCAGCATCTGGCCAGCCTGCTGCCAGGGTGTAGAAAATTGAGTCCTCTTGCCACTGCTCTCTTGGCCTCATCAGCTCCTGCTCCCTGGTGCCATACTAGCAATAGGCATTCTGAAGCACTCACTCTTTCTCCCTGGCTGCATTCCTATAATCAAGGCACAATGATCTGTTTTCCTTTGGATTTGCTCATGTTCCTGGTGTTTTGTTTGTTTTTGCTTTTTTATAACCATGTCTCCTCCAGTCCCTTTGGATATAGTGCAGGAAGGCCAGAGGTAACAACCCATGGCTACTTTTCAGCTCTCATCCCTCTCTCTCTGAGCCCCAATCTTCGACCAAACAGGGTGATTTCTCCTCTCTGGCTAGCCATCCTGTACTCCTTCCCACCCTGTGCCTCACTGTGTGAATTCCAGGCTCCTTGAGATTCAGTCAATGAATTATTGATTCCAACAACTGGAAGTCTCTAAAGAAGCTTGACTGTAAAAATCCCTTCCAAAGTCAGGTGACATCTTTATTCCGGGTCATACTTGGTGTTCTTTTAAGGCATAGGGTGCCTCCAACTCACTGGGTGGAGAGGAGAGGGCTCAGAAAGCACGTGGCAAAGGAAACCCCTTGGATCTTAAAATGCACATACCACTCTGCTGTCCTCATGCAGCTCTGCCTTGTGGTCTAAGAAATTTAACTTCAATTCATTCCATTAAGAAGACAATGCTCCCAATTTCCTTTTTCATTTTCCATCCTCATTCCTTCCCCATCACTGAGGTCACTTAACCAGGTTTTGCCCCAGAGCACAGGATAAGTAGACTCTCCAGCAACATTGTAAGTCATTGACACATTATTGTTCCAAGTCTAGAGAAAGTATCAAAGCCTCTCTCTCTCTCTCTCTCTCTCTCTCTCTCTCTCTCTCTCCCTCCCCCATTATATCATCTATTGAAAAAACAGGGTTGGAGAGGGCAGTTTGGTGCTGATCTGTTACGGATTTTTGATCTCTATACGTGTATACAGAGAGAAGAGAAGCTAGTATTAGTAGGGGGGGAAGAAGGTATAATCACAAGAGCTTTCTCATATTGTACTTGTGGTGGTGGTTACGTGACTGTACACATTTGTCAAAACTCACCACCACAAGCCAAAAGAACAAATTTTAGTTTTGTAAATAAAAAATGAAAAAAAAAAAGACATGGGAGTGGGGAGGGGACTAGAGAGGTTGAGAAGGAGAGAGGGAAGGGGAAGAGAACACCATTTATGAATTCAGATGGACATCCACGGATGCAGTGAACTTCTGGGCTAGATCCCAAGCTCTGAGTTCAGAGGAACACCCAAACCTTAACAAAGCTGGACAGAACTTATTTTTAAAGACCTTGAGGAAAGGAGATTCCATCCCTTTCCATGGCAACCCATTCCAGCCGCAGGAAGTTCTTTGTATCTCAAATTATTACCTTATGATGCAGTTTAAATTCATTTCCGCTCATGTCTCCCTTTTGCCCACAGAAGACAGAGCAGCTGGTCACCATCCTCAGAGGAACGCTCACTCTTATTCCTGAACGTCATTCCCAGGTTGGCTGTCAACCATCTTATCATTAAACTAAATATGTATAGTTCCCATAACCTTCTAGAATTCTTGCCAACTCATTAATCATTGCTCATGTTCTGGTGCGTAAAATTGAGCACGGGGCTTTAGGAAAGGCCTGGGTCCAATCACAAAAGGAGGGTATCGTGCTTACATGATTGTATCTGCTTTTCTGTGCAAGTTGATTTGAGTTGCTTACAGCACAATGACGCCACGTGGTTGACACACTCATGGTTGAATTGCTCTAACACCTAGCTCCTCGAGATCACACATTGTGAAGGGTCATTGGCATTTGCAGAGTTCACATCTGCAGTTCAGGGCATCATGCGCTACCTAGTCAGTGACATGTGATTTGAAGATCAGGTGATAAGATTGCCATGGTAGTAAATGAGATCACATGGAAAGCTGCTAACCTGAGCTTAGTGCACATGCACCCATGGAGGCGGCTAGCCTGTAAATAGTCGTAGCAAGTAGGCCTCTACTGTGAGGAGCTGTGAAGGGCCACAGAATGGGGAAGCCTACTGCAAGGAGCCTAGGTTTGTGGTAATGATGTTATTTTATTGCCTGGGAAAATGTAGTATGCATGTCTGGTGTTAGTGTGAGTGTGGTGTGTCCTTGTTTATCTCTGTGCATGGAGTTTGTGTGTGAGTGTGACTGTGTGTGTTCACAGATATGTGTGATGCAGTGGGAGGAGGAACACTTCTCACATATCATTCGAAGCTTGAGGTCCACTGGATTCAGGTGTTCCTTCACATTCAGACCCAAATTGCACTTTATTTGGTATTCCTGTAGGATTAGAATATATATGAGGTGTGTGTTGTTCCTGTGATTCCGGTTGTTTGGTTTTGCTTCCACTTCCTGATGGATCTTTGATTCCACGCATGCCTCATATCCCTTAGGATTCATCTCCATTTCAGACTCACACTGGCCCCTCGATGACTGACTGTGCATCTGACCCGTTCCTGGACAAGATAACCACCACATTTACATTTCTCTGGGTCCTCACCATCATATCTCTCACTCTAGCCTTATGGCTACCAGCATTCCCATATCCACCTAGTCAACAAATGCCCCTGGACCACTCCCCTGCAAGGCCCAGAAATGAAGTCATCAGCAACATACATCCCTCATCCTCAAGGACTTGCTATCTAACAGGGTTAGAATAAGTCGAGAATTATCACGTGTTGATATGTGAGAAGCTGGGATGTATGTGGTACACCGAGTACAAGGGAGAGGAGAGAACGAAGATGAATCTCTGAAGATAGTGGGGAGATGAAGAGCTGGGTGTGGACCAGGAGGAGAGGGGAGTTAGTGGTTGGGGAGAGGTCAACTTGAGGACAGAAAGGCAAGTTCAGTTCAGATAATGAAGGATCCTGCAACACAGATCATGTACTTCAGACATTATGTTGAAGGTGAGGGGGTCTAGGGGAGGTAGGGTCATGATTGCAACGGAGAAATGTCACTGTTGACGCAGTGGGAGGAGAGTGGGTATGGTATGCAAGGAGACCAGACAGGTGGGGGGCACAAGCCAGGTGAGGGATGGGAGGGACCTGGACTCATTGAAGAGGGCGGGTGGGGAGAAGGCAATGTACATGATCAACACTTGACAGTTGGACCAGGACTCTCAGTGATGATCTATGTGGGGGCCTATGAAAGAAAAAGGAGATAAAGGATGTCATGTTCATCTTGGCCGCACTGAGTCCGAGGTGCCTGTGAGATAGACTGGAGATGAATGGCCATCAGGCCACTAACCAGTGGATTTGTAAGTCTGGAAAAGTCTTCTGTATGTGTCAGCCTTGCCATAGCCCACATGTGACCCTGGCTACGTACCCCAAAGTTCCTAAAATCTTCACTGGCTGTGTCTTCTCCAAACACATCCAACGTAGCAGCCACTTACACTCCTGATGGTGCACATCTGGTGTGTTTCCAAACTTTTCATCCAATATATTTATTCCTCAACTCCTTCCTTTTGGTGCCCCGGCTTTTAGTTCTGGTGCTTATTACCTATTCATATTTTAAATATGTATATATTTTAATTCTACAACATAAACACTACCCACCTAGCTAGCAAGAGGGTTTTTTTCTAAATCTCACAGAGGAAGACATAGACATGGCCAACATGCACATGAGAAAATGCTCCGCATCACTTGCCATCAGGGAAATACAAATCAAAACCACAATGAGATACCACCTCACACCAGTGAGAATGGGGAAAATTAATAAGGCAGGAAACAACAAATGTTGGAGAAGATGTGGAGAAAAGGGAACCCTCTTACACTGTTGGTGGGAATGTGAACTGGTGCAGCCACTCTGGAAAACTGTGTGGAGGTTCCTCAAAGAATTAAAAATAGACCTGCCCTACGACCCAGCAATTGCACTGTTAGGGATTTACCCCGAAGATTCAGATGCAATGAAACGCCGGGGCACCTGCACCCCGATGTTTCTAGCAGCCATGTCCACAATAGCCAAACTGTGGAAGGAGCCTCGGTGCCCATCGAAAGATGAATGGATAAAGAAGATGTGGTCTATGTACACAATGGAATATTACTCAGCCATTAGAAATGACAAATACCCACCATTTGCTTCAACGTGGATGGAACTGGAGGGTATTATGCTGAGTGAAGTAAGTCAATCGGAGAAGGACAAACGTGTATGTTCTCACTCATTTGGGGAATATGAATAATAGTGAAGGGGAATATAAGGGAAGGGAGAAGAAATGTGTGGGAGATATCAGAAAGGGAGACAGAACATAAAGACTCCTAACTCTGGGAAATGAACTAGGGGTGGTGGAAGGGGAGGAGGGCGGGGGATGGGGGTGAATGGGTGACGGGCACGGAGGGGGACACTTGATGGGATGAGCACTGGGTGTTATTCTGTATGTTGGTAAATTGAACACCAATAAAAATTAATTTATAAAAAAAAAGAGGTTTTTTTTCTTTCTCTTCTTCTTTTTCTTTTTTTTTTATTTATGGACACATTTGAAGAAAGTTCCTTTATTTATTTTTATTTTTTTTAATTTTTATTTATTTATGATAGTCACACAGAGAGAAAGAGAGAGGCAGAGACAGAAGCAGGCTCCATGCACCGGGAGCCCGATGTGGGATTCGATCCTGGGTCTCCAGGATCGCGCCCTGGGCCAAAGGCAGGCACTAAACCGCTGCGCCACCTAGGGATCCCAAGAAAGTTCTTTTAATTTAAAAAGATAGCCATGGGGGATCCCTGGGTGGCGCAGTGGTTTAGTGCCTGCCTTTGGCCCAGGGCGCGATCCTGGAGACCCAGGATCGAATCCCACATCGGGCTCCCGGTGCATGGAGCCTGCTTCTCCCTCTGCCTGTGTCTCTGCCTCTCTCTCTCTCTCTCTCTCTGTGGCTATCATAAATAAAAAAAATTAAAAATTAAAAAAATTAAAAGAAAAAAAAAGATAGCCATGGTTAAATAACTGAGCTCAGGGCAAACTGGTTCAGTGAACACTCACGATCTCTGGGGGACTTGTGTTGCAGATTGCTGCAGAGCCCAGTGTTTGTGGAGCATGAGGCCCTCCATGGAGGACGCACCAGAGTCACCAGAGTCACCCCCGTTGTTGTCTACCCCATACAGTAGTCAGTCTGGGAAACTGAAGCACAAGCTCCTGTGCCAACAATATAAGTAGATTTAGGAATATGTACAGTGGTCTAAAGAGTGACCTAGAAGGTAGCATACTTAAGAGTTGCCTTAAACCAGGCCCAGAAGAATGGTGTTTGCCTTCACCACTCCTTGTGCAGGGGCTGCTCAGCACAGTGAGGCTCAGCACACAGTGAGTGCGCTGATTGCAAGCATCTTTTCTCTACGAAACTGGTAAAACTCTTTCTCAAATGTTATTCAGGTGAATGAAGAAATATATCTGCTAGAGTTCTGACTGAATGATCATCTTTTCTGCTTGGATCTGTGCTGCTTGAGTATCATCTGCTCCATGTGCCAGTCTCCATCCACACCAGTGGGTCTTCTCCTCTCAGTGCTCATCAGTCTCAGAAGGTCCTGAGTCAGCTGACATTTACTTTCCAAGCACAGGGGACAAGCCAGGTGAGGGATGGGAGGAAACTGGACTCATTGAAGGGGGCTGGTGGGGAGAAGGCAATGTACATGATCAACACTTAGAGGCTGAACCAGGACTCTCGGTGATGATCTATGTGGGGACCTATGAAAGAAAGAGGAGATAAAGGATGCCGTGTTCGTCTTGGCCGCACTGAGTCTGAGATGCAGCCTCTCCGAGCAGCCACAGGTGATTTGCTCCTGCTGGTGCTGTCAGAGTGGCCGCCCAACCCTCCCAACAACCCGGTCGCTCCCTCGGAGAAGCCTCCCATGGAGTCAGCCTATTCCTTTAGGCTGAACATGGGTCCTTTTCTTTCTACTGAATTGCTGTTTTGCACTCCTGGTTCACTAAGCTTTTCCTTCTGAGTGAGGTTTTAAAGTCTTCCTAGATTTCGCAGGGGAGTAAAATGCTTCCAGATCCAGAACGGGTGGGAAACATGTTTTGCAATGAACAGAAATCTTTGGCCCTGGGCTGCTTTCTTTTTATTCAACGTCAACACCTAGCCCGTCCCTGACCCCACGATAGCCTCCCTGACAGCTGTAATTTGAGGTCTTACCAATCAAAAAGGCTCTTGGCTATTTTCTCCCCAACATTTTGATAGATAGGTCGGAGTAACTCCTAAAGAGCAGGTTTCTCAAAGGCCTAAGGGATGTGTGGAGCAGGAGCCTGGCCCCGGACTGGTGTCAGAAGCGAATCTCAGTTTTGATTCTGTGAGTTGGGAGGTTACCAAACTCCTCTGGGCCCTTAATTTCTCATCTTTCTAGTTTAAAAATTGTATTAAGTTTCCCACCCTTTCTATCTAGAAATTCTACCTAATAAATGTGCTGACATGTTCTCTCACGGATCTGGCATTAACCACAGGCCATGTCTGGGCACCAGCCCCTAGCAGAGCTCCCCACTTTCTGACTGATCCCAGAGACCCTCAGAGGCATGCTGTGCCCACAAACAAGAGGGACAGACTAGGGGAGAGACACTTCCTATAAAATCCCATCAGCCTCAGGACCCTCAGTCACTCTAGGAAAGTGGAAGATGCTTTCAAGAGGAACATGGTAAGTTCGGGGCCACCCCAGTGATTGAAACTGAAGCCAGATTTAACTGGATTAAGAAAAGTCATAAATCATGTCTTTTAACATTTGTTCTACTTCTCTCATTTTTAGAACATTTTCAATGAGTCAGATATTGTGTGAAAAAATTTACGTAGATCATTTGATTTAAGCCCTACAGCCATATTAGGTAGCTTTTGTTGTCGTCACTATACTATTTCCATTCAGAACTGGGGTTTAAAGCCAAGATTCTGAGTCCAGAACCCATGCAAGATAGATTTATCACCAGACCAAGTTAGTCCCATTAACAAACCCCTTCAGAACACCAGGATGTCAGTTTTCCCAGAAATTAGAAAACATTACTTTCTGAGTCCATTGAAAATAGCAAAGTAGTGATTCTACTTTGAAACTGGCACTTCCGGATGAATGAAGTGAAACCCACAGAGGGCATGGAGGGCATCCCAGATAAGAATGCATTTGCCCCTGGGTGCTGCTCATGCCCTCACGTGCAGAAAGGCTGACAAGCAGGATTGCTGATCACAGCTGGCCCAGAGGAGCCCCGCAAGGTACCCGGCGTCTAGGCATCCAACTCGAAAGAAATGCCAATCTAGTGTAAAAGGATAAATGTATTTTGCATAGAGGAAGTTTGTAAGTGCAAAGGACTTTTTTAGACATTCGTCATTTGATCAATGAAAGAACAATTATTCATTAAAAATGGAATGTTTGTAGGGAGTGACCTAAGACCCTTACAACCTCCTCTTACTTTGTATTTTCCGGAGCTTCTCAAACTGAAGCTAGACAAGACTGCTTTATACAGAAAGACACACACACACACACACACACACACACACACACACACCGGAACAGAGCACAGCAGAAACAAGGTGCCTCATAAAGATTCAGGCTTTAAAATGTGCCAGCTGTTAAATAAGAAGTCACGATGAACTGTACTGATCCTGCCCTGTGTTTACACAGATGTGAGGTCTATAAATGTCCATTTCAACACAAGTCGGCCACTATACTTGAAGGTAAAAGTCTTGATTTACAGACAGATATTGTGCTCCTGGCTTTACGGTTTGTGTATCTGTGTGTCTGTCTTTCAAATGGCAAATGCAGATCCAGAAAAAGGGAGGAGACACCATCCACTCAGCTGGATAGAGGCTAAGGACTTCTTTAACTCCACAGATGGCTTGTTAGCTTCTCTGTTGTGTGTTTCCCAGAAAAACTATCCCAGTACCTTTCCTGTTGGCAGGTCTGCCACCTACAAGGTGAATGGCCACATCATGTTGCACATTTTCTGTGGATTAAAGGATAATTGGAAGTCTGTTAACATCACTTGCTGGCACTTCTCCTAAAGTCAGCGTCTCTGGATACGGTTTATACAGGGCATCTTTGGGTCTCTTTGATACAAGAGCAGTGGGGGCATGCATCTCTGACCATTCTTCCATTGAGCAGATGGCAAAGACCAAGGATGAGACCATCAGGTTGCAGTGGGGTAAATGTGGTGACGGTGCACTCCTTCTGTCATTGTAAAATGTATTGACCTACATTCTGTAGCTTCTGAGCTATCTTAACAATAATTTCAATTTACTGTATATTTGCTGATTGACCAACATCCATTTTCCAATACGGCAGAAAGTTTTCTTTCATCTATTTCTAGAATCACAGATCAACTGAAATGTTAAAATGGCAGAGTTCTTTCTGGTCAGTCAGCCTAGAGCAGTAACTCAGTAGGGGTTCTGGGTTAACATTCCCTGAAGACAGGATGGTTGGGTTAGGGCGTGGCATTCTGGCCCATGAGCATCCTGTGGAGGACTGTAGGGGGTGCACCCTGCCTCTGAAATCTTGTGCTCTGATGAGATGTAATAGAAGGTCACCATGGTCATCACCTGTCCTTGCTATCAACTAAACTCCATTTTTCCTGGGTCACAACTCACTTCTGGGGGTAAAGAGATTTTAGCTGTAAACTGTTGCATGAAAGGACAAGGAAAGTAAACATGTAACGTAGCTACAAAGACTTTTAGAAAGTCAAGCAAGTGTTAACAAGAAGAGAGAAAGGGGAAAAAGATCCTTTAATTTGCTTTAAGTTCATGTTCTCTTTTCACAAGAAATCACAAAGAAGATGGTCTGACAGGGATCCCTGGGTGGCGCAGCGGTTTGGCGCCTGCCTTTGGCCCAGGGCGCGATCCTGGAGACCCGGGATCGAATCCCACGTCGGGCTCCGGTGCATGGAGCCTGCTTCTCCCTCTGCCTATGTCTCTGCCTCTCTCTCTCTCTCTCTCTCTCTCTCTCTCTCTCTCTGTGTGTGTGTGACTATCATAAATAAATTTAAAAAAATTAAAAAAAATAAGATGGTCTGACATTTTCCCATGAAATATTAGAAAAGCTGGATAAGTATGCAATGCTTAAGGTCAGCAAAGAGGAAAAGGAGGGGCGTCCATATTTCCTAATATGTCCTGGACCTCGTTGTGCTCCCTGTGGCATGTGGGGGCTGAGGTCCTGGAGTGTGCCCAGACACCATGGTACTCCTGTAGGGTAGATGCTGACCACCCCAGCTGAGCCCAGTGGGCTTAGGTGTAAGGTCCTAAACACACATGCAAGAATCCTTAATGACATGCGGGTTGAGCAAGTTCTTTCATTGAAAAGTAATGATATTGACATTTAATTGCCGCCTACAAGTCGATACTGTTTTATTTCAGAGAATAAGCTAAAACTCTTCATATGAGCGAAACCATATGATAATTATCTTTCTCCAATTGACTTATTTCACTCATACATGGAATGTAAGAAACAACACAGAGGATCTTAGGGGAAGGCAGGGAAAACTGAATGGGAAGAAATCAGAGAGTGACACAAACCATGAAAGACTCAACTCTGGGAAACAAACAGGGTCACTGGAGGGAAGGTGACTGAGGGCACGGGGTAGCTGGGTGAAGGGTGTGAATGAGGGCACGTGATGGGATGAGTGCTGGGTATTGTATGCAACTGATGAATCACTGTATTATCTCTGAAACTAATGAGGTACTGTCTGTTGGATAATTGAATAAAACTGTAAATAAATAAATAAACTCAGACTCTTATTTGTTTTTATGGGGGGCTTATTTTCTCCCTTTTGACTCTGCTTTACAAAAACAATGTTTCTTACAGTTGGTGAGAGGGGTCATGGACATAATATAACATTCTCAGCCCCAGACTGAGTGGGAACAGTGCTTTCCTCCACCTTGCTTCAAGATTCCACTCTGCCCACCAAAAACAAAAGGAAAAGAAAAGGAGGAAAGGAATTGCCTCATGTATAATTTCCCAATTATGACAATGATCATAATGGCAGCTACCATTCATCACTCAGATGGCAGGAATTCTGCTGAGAGCTTCACGTCTATTCTTTCACTTAGTTCTTACAATGAACTATAACGTAGCATGATTATCCCCAATTTAAGAAGCAGCAAGATTGAGAAAGTGAGCAATTTCACAACTGATTCCATATCACAGTGCACAGTAAACTTTGGAACCAGAATTCAAATCAAGCCCCTATGCCTAGTGTGTGTCCTGCTCCCTGCAGAAACCAACGAGATTGCATTGCATGTTCATAACCAGTGCCTCCAGAACAATAACTGTTGGTTTTAATTTATCTGGGATATTAAATTATGTTCATAGCAGTCTTCCAAATACTATGAAGTTTTAGTTCTTGGAACACATACCATAAGGCAACTAGCTGCTTTGCAGGATAAATAAGATTAAAGAATCCAAATTGCTGGGATCCCCGGGTGGCTCAGCGGTTAGGTGTCTGCCTTCGATCCTAGAGTCCTGGGATTGAGTCCCACATCAGGCTCTCTGCATGGAGCCCACTTCTCCCTCTGCCTGTTTCTCTGCCTTTCTCTTTGTCTCTCATGAGTAGATAAATAAAGTCTTTAAAAAAAAATAAAAGAATCTGAATTGCTAGTTCACTGATGAAAATGTTTTCCTTCACTAAAAATGTGGCAACAATAGAGACAGAATTCCAAACCACAAGAACTAGTGGTACTTTATATGTGTTTATTGGCAATACTGGACACAGTGCAATGCTTTTTTATTTTCTGCTTGGCTTGAAAGACATGTGTCTGGCTATTTATCCTCCACTCCCATTTCTTTGGTCTGGCTCTTACTCTATTCAGCTCCTTGACATCAAATTTCTGTATATTTTAACTGTGTCTTCTGAGCCTAGCTCAGTGTCAGAAATGTTTTAGGAGCTCAACAAATGTGTATGTAAGTGGAAATCTAGGTAGGTAGACAGACACAGGCACAGCTGCAGACGTCCATACACACCTGCCCTTACCTTGGATTTAAGATAGGTAAGGGATCGGCCTAGACCTGCTCTCCTCCTGGGTACTGGGTATAGTGCTGGCACCTAGCTTGTGCTATTACCTTTGTTTCTCTAAGCTAATAATTTTAGCTTAGAAATCCCAAATGAAAAACAAATACAAACAAACACAGAAAAATGTTGTCTTATTCTTTGCTCTGTGAACTACAATTTGTGAGAATAGATTAACAGTAAGAGGGAAGAATGCATTTCTTTTATGATTTATATGTGGGCAGGGGCATTTTAAATTGTTTAATTGCTTTAGTTTAAATCAATTAATCAATTACATTTATTGATTGATTAATCTAGCTATCTGAACTGAAGTGCCTAAAGAAGCTAAGTCCTGCCAGCATCTTTTCTGACCCACATGTGGCTCAAGAATCTCAACACTTCTGTCTCATGAGCCTCCTTATTAAGAGTAGGGTATATTTCAGATGTTTCTTCAACAGCACTAGAAATATTGATTAAATGGGAAACATTAAAAAGAATGCTTAGAAGATGAATAATTTTTCCAAAAAGATTAACTTGTAGAAAGAATAAGATCTAGAGATGGGGATTTCAATATCAATTTATAAATATGTTCATGTCTCTGTGCCTCATTTCCTTGTGTTGGTCACAGTGGGTAGAAGCCATAATGGTCAAGCAAGATGTGTTGAGATTCACAGATTATTCATTGTAAGCAAAAGTAAAGAAAATAAAAAAGAAAACATTCCCCCATTTTGATAACACCTGACCCATGACACTTGACAAACAGCAATCATGTTCTACAAGAGACCATGAAGAAGTCCAAGACTTACTGCCCCAGAGCTAGGAGAGCATTAAGAAAAACCAAATTGTATCTCTTTTGACCAGACTCTATCCCTAGAGAAGCAAGGTGAGTTCACGGCATCCATGGATCTTCATAAGGAAACAATAATGTCCTCTCTACTCTAACTCTATGAAGGGTTCCATTTTGTGATTTTAAAAAGCTAAATAATCTGGTTAAAGATAGCCCTTAGAAAGATAAATGATGTCTGCCCTGAAACATAGGGCATCCTTCATCTGAAGTGATCTGACCCCAGAGCACGAGACACGTGCTCGCAAAGCAGGAAGAGCAGGCTGCTCCCCACGCCAGCTCTCCTGATCTCCATTATATCCATTCATTCATGAAAACCATGTGTTTGCAAGAAAACATGTCAAAATCAAAGCATGGATGTGCCAGGCTATGTAATATAGCATTGCTGGGTTTTCATTTCCTATTAGAGGATGATTAAAAAAAAAAACAAGTATTGCATTAGTGTTAGGCTCGTGAGGCAAATTTAGTAACCAAATATAGGTGTGTGATTGAGCAAAAGAACCAATTAAAAGCAGTCTGTCAACCGCCCACTTGTAAGAAACTCAGCCCGTTTTCCTGGGCTCAGAAAGCTCACATCTGTGCCAGGGGCACGCACCTTACCTTGGTCACCTGCATGTTTCTCATTGAGGCTCATAGCACATCAAACAGGACATCTGTCAGAAAAGGCAAACTGGAAAATGGGAGGCATATGGTGCTTAGAACACTTTCCACGAAAGCTAGAAGGAACAATTGAAGGGGTGTTTCATGAAAACATGATTCCCATTATTAACTCAAAACCCCAGGACAGGTCTACACAGGCACAGCAAGGAGGAGCCTGAGAGGCCCATGGTTCAGGCAAGTGTGCTTTAAGGGATGCTCCACATCGTTCATGGGATACTTGGAGGGTCACATTCAGATGAGTGAAGGGCCTTTTCTAGCTAGGAGCCAGGTTCTATCCCAGACTGTTGGAATGTCTGAGAGATTTTACTTGGCCTAAAGGAACAACCTAACCTCCTCAGAATATTCTGGGGAAGAGAGAATGTGCCCAGAGTGGGCATTGCCTGCAGGGAATGTTCTTCCTAACATCTCAGCTGACCGTAGGGACCTCTGCCCTGAAAGGGGCCCCACACTTCATCTCTGGGTCAGAGCCATTGGTGCTCACCGTGTCTTCTCCCAGGAGAGCATGAATGGAGAGGATGGATGATCTCCCAGCCTGGGTCATGGGTTGCTTGGGGAGCTTGTCTAGCTCGCACAATCTACTGTAGTAGTGAGTTCAGGTCACCATCTGAGATTCCACTGGGAACCTCCAGAGCTGGGGTCCTTTCTGCATTGCAGCCCCAGTCCACACCTTCACAGCCTACCAGTGTGGCTCTAAAATACTGCATCACAGAAGCAGGGGGTTTGGACACCGGTCCCCATCTTCCCATGAAGCTCCTTGGCCCCTGGTGGCTGACATTGCTTCCTCCCTCATAAGTATTTGAGCTGTGTGTTCTAGGGGAACATTACGATGGAGTTTTGTTGGACTTCTACAAAAGCTCCTGTCACCTCTGACCTGTCACAATGCTGTTGAGTCTGAACTAAGAAGAGCTGTGAAACAGCTCTCCTCAAACAAAGGATATCTATTCCAAGGAGTGTGCTGTCGTACATGGCACATAGTTCTTTATTTTAAACAGAGAATAGTAAGACCTGCCAAGAGAGGCACTCAGTTGAATCAGTAGATGGGCACGGTGGTCAACTAGGCATCATCTGGAAATTTTAGTTCTGTAGCCATTTGGTAATTTTGAGGTTACTAACATTTCTGTTTTCTTCTAAGAGAGAAGAAAAGACAATTACCTTAAAAATATCATTCCTACCAATTTCCAGTATGTCATTGGGGCAGCAGCTATATTTTGACTGAGTACTAACAACTACATTGATGAAGTGACTTTCATCCTTGGTCCCCTGTGCCGACACCTTCCCTTGAGGATCACACGCATATTCCGAGACTTACTTGTCAGTTGCCCTGCTGAGTAGGAGGCCATTAGAGAGTGGACTAGAGTTGGAAATAGAAGCATGCTTTTCTTGTCTTTGATGGAAGAAGAGTATATCTGAAGGAAAAAATACGCATGGCATCACAAAGTGTGGGGGCCCTGGAAATGGACCCCCCGGTTCTAAATTATGAATGACGCACAAGGTTCTGCTAGTCAAGACAAGGGTTCCTGCAGCCACACTTGGATATGCAGCCAGTGGTATACAAGAGGACAGCACATGGCTCCATGCAATGCTTCTTATGAAGCCCTCTTTCACGGGGGCTCAAAGAGCTGAGGATGACAGAGAGGCAAGTGGAAGGAGCATTGTTTTCCCTGCAGCCGACGCGTCTGTATTTCTTCCCACACTGAAGGAAGTCCCGCAAACTGTAAGGAAGAGAGAGAGAAGAACGGTTCTGTGATCTGGGGGCCATCTTCTGGGATAATTCATGTGAAACTTCAGTTGTCGGTGAGCATAGATTATTAGGAGGTCAAGCATATTGTACTTTGTAGTCTTTCATACCCCATAATAAAAATGTATGGTGAGGATAGTGTATCGTTTCCTATGTGAATTTCTGCCTCTGGTTTTTGTTATGAAGACAGCCCCTGGGACTTTGAAGTGAACCAACCTGATCGTGTCAACCAACCAGCTTGTGTCAGATAATTTAAACTGGTGCACACATTTCCCATTATTTCCAACTGCCACGCACAGACAACAAATCTCTTCCATTTCATAATGTAATTCTCTATGTCTTTGATTTTCCCAAGAAAATCAGTGATTTTAGAAATCTGTGCCTTTCTATTATTCACATAAACCTTTTGCTTTATTTTCTATTCACCTAATGGTGTCCATAAAGCTGGAGGGGTTACTTGCATTCTGAAAAAGAAATTTTAAGAACATAAACTCAAATAAAGCTCCAATGTATAAAATTCTAAATTAGTGGTTATATTGCCATCAAATAAGAAACAATTTTTTTTGTTGTTGTTGTTCAGGAAGAGGAAGTTTCAGGGACATGAGCGAATAGAAAACTTGTCCCACCGCACAGGATGCTGAGGTTGGTATGAATTGAGTCTGAGTGCATGTGTGTGTGTGGTATGAGTTTGTGTGCATAACGTGGTTGTGTGTGTGTGAGCACATGTGTGTGCATACGTGCAAGTGCAGGTGAGGTGTAGGCCTTCTCATAGTACAAAAGAAAATTATACGTCAGTGAGACTAAAGTTTCCTTCTTTAGTGATAAAATAGTTTTAATTCACTTCGAAGTTCTGATTATTATGTCTGGGTCTGGATTTATTTGCAGAATGTGTTGCCATTTATCAGATTAAACTGTGACAATGCTCGGTGACAGAGTGGCCCAGGACAAAAGTGCAAGGAATTTGCCAAGTACGGACTTGGAAATGCTAATCTTCTCTAACCTTCAATAAATATCTGTACCCAGGACAGGGAGAGGCAAGGGAGAGCGGTCAGAGACAAGGCCCTGCTGTCCTTCACATCAGGGAGTTGCGTGGCTCTGTCAGGTAGTCCCCCAGCCTATTTTGTGCTTCCAACAGATTTTCAGAAATAGTTGACTTGAACACAGTTTTTGTCCTCAATGTTAAGTGTTCACTGAATCGTTTATCCAGCATTTGCTGAGCATCTACTATGTCAGGCAATGCTCTAGGGCTTAGAGGTCATTAGCAAGAACAAATTCAATTCAGTGGGAGTCATTGACTCATTAATAAGCATGACAGTCATGTATTTATCAAGTGATCGAAGTATGAAAAGTAATAAAGCATAAAAAAAGGAGATGGGAAGTTCTGGGTAAAGGAGAGGTCCCGTGTTACATAGATGGACAGGGAAGCCTCACCCAAGAGACAGCCCTTAAAGAAATGCTTGCGAGAGGTGAGTCTGTATCTGGGGAGGATGATTCTAAGCAGATGAAGTAGGAAGCCCAAAGCTCAGGGGTGGGCTCATGGAGGCCAGCAAGTCATACAGGAGGGAGGGTGAGAGAGAAGGAGGGGTGGTGGGAGGGAGGGATAGCAGGTGAGGAGGTTGGACCTGATTGATGACTGAGTGGAGCTGTTGCAAGACTTTTGTTCTGAGTGAGAGCAAGGATTCATTATTGGGATGTTTTCAGCAGAGAAATGACATGACATGATTTATATATAAAATGACCGTTCTGTCTTCTACATTGAAAATAGACTACAGAGAGCTGTACTGAAAAACAAACATGACACCAAAACAACCTAAAGTTACATCAAGTCCTAGATGTGCAGTTACAGCATTGTAAGTGTTGATTCTCCCCAAGTTGATTTGTAAATTTAATGCAATTCTAACTATGATATCATCTGGGTTTTTTTTTTCCATTTTTTTTCTAGAACTAAGCAAATTAAATTTCACTTGGAGGAAGAAATATAGAACAATAGCCTGGAAAACGGTCATAAAGGAGGCTGACTGTATTAGCATGTGGTTGAACAAGTGATAGAATCTTTGTGTGTGGGCAGCCTGGGTGGCTCAGCGGTTTAGTGCCGCCTTCAGCCCAGGGCATGATCCTGGAGTCCTGGGATTGAGTCCCACATCTGGCTCCCTGCATGGAGCCTGCTTCTCCTCTGCCTGTGTCTCTGCCTCTCTCTCTCTGTGTCTCTCATGAATAAATAAATAAAATCTTTTAAAAAAAAAGAATCTGTGTGTGAAGAATGGAGTGATTGTGGCTCATGAAGATATAAACACATCAGTGACATGGAATCAGTACCTGGACATGGATGCACCTGTGTGTGGACTCTTATAACATGATGAGGGTGGCATTTCCAATCAGGAAGAGGAGACTTCTTAGGAAGTGGTGAGAGCAGTGGGCTGGGTGAGCAGAGATGGTTGGGTCAGATTGACTCATCTCACCAGGGTAAATACTGAATTTATTCAAGATTTATGACAAAAAAATGAAACCATATGAGCAATACAAGAAGACATGAGGAAATTCTGGTAAAACCCAAAAATAGGTGATATATTTGATGACATGGAAAAAAAAACCAAAAACTCTTGCCAAAACATTTTTGTAAAAATAATTATAAGCAGGGTAAAAATAACCAGGAAAAATATTTGTAATGACAAAGAATTAGTATCTCCAATCCATAAAAAATCTTCTGAAAGTATAGGAAAACAATCCCTGTGGACAAATGGACTAGACACACAAATAAATAGACTGTAGTTAAAAAAAAAAGGCAGGTAATACTTACTTGTATGAAGACTGAGCATTTATTTTATTTACATTTACTTACTTTATATTTACTTTAACTTCTCTCATAATTAGAGAATGATAAATTAAAACTACGTTGGAAATTTTTTCTCACTATCGGATTGGCAAACATCCAGAAGTTTGACAACAAACCCAAGAGGCAAACCACATAGCTCCTTCAGGAGAGAACCAGGTGTAGTCTAGCCACGTCCCATGAACATTTTCCCGGACAGCCTGTGTCCTTTGCCCTGTGGACTGGAGCACCAGTGTTGGGGTCCTGTTAACGGTTCCACAGTGTTTGCCTGGAAGCTTCCCAGAGCTGTTGTCAGCCAGCCTTGCCCTCACCTGCTGTGCAGTTCATAGGCTGGCATACACCCAGACACTCACGGGGACCTCACATCAACTCCGGGACTCCATCTCTGGGTTGTTCTTTTGTTCTATATTCTGCTCTCAAATTCTAAACTCCCCAGCCTTTCTGAGCTTTAGTTTTTGCTCATCTTACCTCATGATAATTGTGTGCTCATCTCATAGCACCACCTGAAAAATGTCTCCTCAGAGAGAAGGCCACCACCTTGTTTATTTCCATTCAGTCAGAGATCACAGCCCTCTACTGGTTGTTGCTCAGCATCTCATAATAGTTGCTTCATAAAAAGCTGATTTCGGTAGGTTCGTAGATAGATGGAGAGATGATGGATAATAGATGGAGAGAGAAATAGATAATAGATGATAGGTAGAGAGATAGATAAGAAATAGATGAGGGAGGGAGGGATAGATGATAAACACATAGGTGATGGATGGACAGATGGGTGGATGGATGGATAGAAGGACAGACAGATAATGAATGGATAGACAATAGATAGCTCATACATGCATAGATAATTGATGGATGGATGAGAGGTAGATAACCATAAGAACATAAATTTTCACATGTACATATAATACATACTCACACATGCATGCATTCATCTGCTATAAAATAAATAATGAACAGATAAATCACAACATATATAAATAGGGCTATTTTTAAGTGAACAAAGAAACAATGTTGGAAGCACAAGGATACAACTTGTTTCATAGACTTAACTTTGCAATCATGAAATGGTGTCACAAAATTTCACAGCATTTCTAAAAATAAATAACAAGATGAATCATATATTTTCAACTATGCATGAAGTTGTTACCACACAAACAGAGAAAAACAATAATACCGAGAGATTATAAAATAGAGAAATCTGACTCCAAATAAAAACTGGAAAGATATTTAAATGTTTTCGGTTATCCTGTTACTTGTGGTACTGTTGATTGTTCTTCTGAGATGGTTGGGAGCCCATGTCTGAAGAAAGCAAGTGAGCAATTGCCTTGGTGACTTGGAGAGATTTTTGGGGATTTATTCCTTGGCAGAGAAGAGACCTGGATATTTGATCCTGTTGTCTGTTTGTTTGCAGAGGGGAGGACTGGTCTACCACTAGTTTCCTCATCACAGCTGGGAAAGATGGCTCCGTGTTCTAAAATTTTCTTTCAACTTACTTGGTGAAGAAGCTACTTTGCCCTTATTTTTAAAGGAGGAGGAATTTCTACACACAGAGAGACACACAGGAGAAACATCCTATGAAGATTATGGCAAAGATGAATCTATGACCCAAGGAGCACCAGGGAAGGCCAGTAGATCCCCAGAAACCAGGAAAAAGGCCTGGAGCAGATTTTCCCGAAAGCTTCAGAAGGAACTGGCCTTGTGGATACCCTGAGCTTGGATTTCTAGACTCCAGAACTGTGAGACAATGCATTTCTGTTGTCTAAACCATCCAAGCAGGGCACTTGTTACGGTGGCCTTAGGAACAGTAAGGATACTCTCCCAGGACCCTGCTTTATAGGATAACAACTGTCTTACGTGGGTTTCCCAGCTGCAGAGCTGAGCCACGCTGGGAGGGCAAGCATTTTATTTGGTAGGTGATCCAAGGAAGGCCCATAGGCGAACTTGCAAGTCACACAAGAAAAGGAAGAGAGCTGATACAAGACACGTTGCCAAAAGCATTACCTCTGTGGAAAACAGGGACTCTGTTCTGTCAGGATCCAGAAGGTAGTGAAACAAACCAAAGATCACATGAGCTGGGACATTTACACGCCAGTTCTTGCTGGTCATAGCTGCAGTCCTGTTGGGGAGTGCTAGGTCCCCTCCCTTGAGCCTGCCTGCATGGGGGTCAAGTGTTAGGGGTGTCTAAAACCACCTAAATCTCTTGCGTCATGTGGATGGTGATGACAATCCCCATGGATGCTCTCAGCATGCAAGCTGATATGTTGACATATGCATAGAGTGAGTTCATCAATACCTACAGACAGGTAGACTGAGACTGCAGCAAGCAGAGCCATGTCCTATAAAATCACCTTCCTCCAAGTCAATGTGGGTTTTCTGACTTGCTTCCAATCATTATAATATGGTAAAGGTGATTGCTCTCACTTCTGGTTGTACTACCTTACATGATGCAGGCAAAGGGATTGTATAATTATGGTCCCTGATCTGTTGACTTTAAGTTAATCAAAAAGTGAACATCTTGGGTGGGCCTAATGTAACAGAGTAAGTTCCTTCAAGCAGGTCCAGTAGTGACAGATTTGAAGCCACAGAGACTCCCTCCTTTATGCTCGGTTTGAAGAAGCAACTGCTATAAATTCTACAGCTACAAGGAAACGGATTCTGCCAAAAACAGGAGTATCTTAGGAGGGGATCCTTCCCCAGGCCAGAGTCTGGATGAGAGTACAGCCAGCTACACCCGTATTCAGTCTTGAGAGACCTTACAGCTGAGCTGTGTGCAGACTGCTGACCTATAGAAATTGTGGTGAAATAAATTTTTAAAAATTGTGATAGTTTGTTATGCAGCCTAAGAAACCAGTACAGGTACATAAGTTTGATGTTAGGAGAGCTTGATTGATGTAGACAAAAGGAGGGCGGAGGGAAAATAGGAGTCAATTAGGAAGAGAGGGGAAAAAACACATTTTTCCATGTATATGCTATGACAAATTTGTTTAGACATATGTAAGTAACGTTGTCAAATAAAATTGGAAAAGAATTTCCCAGTTTAAAATCTTAGCTGGGCTCCAGCAAAAGATGCACTAAGTGACAACTACTTACAAATACAGTTTAAACCTGTGTGTTTGTATTCATTGGAAATGAAGACACCCATCACAATTACTTAAATGTTTTGAAGATAGAGAAGTACATCAGTCTGACTCTCCAGATGCTTACACGCTCATGTGTTCAAATCCGCATCATCTCATGGACATGGAATCCATGCACACTGCCTGTCATCTGCCGCTGGTGCTGCAGCTGATGCTTCCTGGAAGGCCGTGCATCTTCTAGGCGTGGGGTGGATGTTTGGTCCTCCACGCTCACTGTCTGATTCTCTGAGCAGCAGCCAGGGGTCCAGGTCAACAAAGACTGTGGCTCTCAAGTGCAGGAAAGCTCTACATTGGCACACTGAATGACTAAGATGTCACCCAGTGCACTTGACAAAGGAAATCAGACAAGGCCAAAACAACCCCTGAACATTGTTGGGACGCCTTGTCTCCTCTGCTAGCATCCTTGGAATTGGCCAGGTGTTTTGGCATCATGCAGATAATCTAGGGAGATACGTGGGATGGAGGTATAAGAGCTAGGGTGGGGAAAGAGGGATTGATGCAAGCAGAGTGAGTGAGGCTTCGGGCTTACTGGACCTGGCCCTAGAGGGGACCCCTCACCCCACAAACATTATCATCTGTTATCAGGGTTTCCATTAACAGCTGGGGAAGGAGCCATCTTTCGGTGTAGCTTCTCAGCCAACCGTAGGGTCGCGTCAGATCGAATTTGCTCTAATTTGGTGTTTGAGCTCATAAACTTTTTCAAAACGTGAGAGTGGTGATCAACCCCACACAGTGTGTTTTAAGAAAATTGAATTTAGTTATTTTGATTAAGTAACTGCGGAAGCAATCAGTGAAGCCAATTTTTCATCCTAACTGCCCTGCCAGTGGCTCTCTCTAGGTGCTTCTATGCTGGTGTGACAAATACAGCACTCAAAAACTGTTGGAGACACACATTCTGTATTCATAGATGATATTTTAACAAAATATTTACTGTACTTACACAGAAAGCACTGAGATTTGTTCACCTTCGCTCTGTCCCCATCCCTGCATTTAGGACCCTCTTAGCAGTTCCAGATCACCAGAGCATCTTTAGCTCTCTGCTCCCTAACATCCCTGCACACGAACACCTTTGTATCCATTTATCACAGTATTGCGTGCCCCGCCCTGGCCCAGGACAGCACATAGGGAGTGCTCACGAAGGGCTTTCTATCTTGCACGCCCAGTCTCAGGTGCATGAGTCTGAAAATGTACATTTGGAAACATGATTTTACAATCAGACACTCCTTAATTATGAATGAGGTGAGATCTTCGCCTCTTTGACTAGTTCTGGGGATGAGGGAGGGCGTGTGTCCTACTTGAGAAAACAGAGCAGTGAATAAAAGACAACACAGTGCTCACTGTTGAGCTGGCCAGGAATCCTAGTTAGCTCTCATGCTGAACCCCACATTGAAGATGGTGAACAATGAGCTATCATAAACTGGAACCACCTTTTCACAAGTTCAGGTGACGGTGTGCTAGAATTTAATAGCAGGGATTAAATGTCTCATACTGTGAGTCACCAGCCTTTGACTCAGCTTCCTATGCGCTGCTGGTGGATCACTGTGGAAGAGGCAGGATGGCAAGGGCTTCAGGAGCTGTTTCTGGATATGGGGGAGGATTGGGCCAATGGTTCTGTCCAACACAGACTTTCTGGGGAAATCAGTCTTTTTCACTATGCTCCCTGAGATGGAGTCCATAAACCAGGACTGAGGTCGCTGTCTCTCTGCATGTGGCCATCTGGAGGTAAGCCAGAGTCAGTCATGGGAGCGGCACCTCCAGTGCTGAGAAGTGAAGTTCCTCATATGGAGAGCCTTCATTGGCTAGGGCTGCTTTAACAAAGTACCACACACTGGCTGCCTTGAAACAACAAAAATGTGTTCTATCAAGGCACTTGAGGCCAGAAGTCCAAAATCAAGGTGTCTATGGGGCCGTACCTCTGAAGACTCAGAGAGGACCTCACCAGTCCCCCTATAGCTTCTGGGGGTTTGCTGACAATCTCTGGCATCCATGGGCCATGACAGTGTGACTCCAATCTTTATGGAGCACCTCCCTGTGTGCATGTCTATCTCAAAATGTCTCATTTTTATAAAGACACCAGATACACTGGATTAGGGGCTCACATTCATGACCTCACCTTAACTCAATCATCTGCAAAAACATTATTTCCAAATAGGTCGTGTTCACAGATACTGTAAGTTGGAACATCAACACAGCTTCACAAGGAGCAACTCAACCTGTAAACAGTGGGCCATGCTTTCAGCCATAGTGCTGGTCAGAAATGCGTCTGAGAGCACGACCTCAAGTAGGCTGATTTGCATAGGGATATGGATATGAGCCAACCAAGAGCCATTTCTCCATAATGCCAATAACATCACATAGGCACAGTCTTCCTTCCAATAAACACCTGAGAGGCAAGGGGCCGAGACTCAACTAACAGATGCCGGTTACCCTGGAGTGGGTCATGCAGGAAAGGAAAGGCTCTGGGCCGGCTGAGAGCCTGACTCTCTCCCCTAGCCATATCTCAGTGGTGCATCTTTACCCAAGAATCAGCCCGCATTCCTTCCTTAGCCAACTGGGATTTTACAGTGAGACCTGTGTTCACTGCTGCTGGCATTTCACTGCAGGCTGGGCTCAACAGGACACCCCACGATGTTCCTCTTCGGGGGTTCTTCTGCGCTCCTCTCAGGGCTGAAAGCAGCATGGAACAAACAGCACGAGTGTAATGAGCCAGGAGGAGATGGTTCTGGAAAGGCTGGGTTCTGTTAATACCAACCTCTGGGCTTCTGATGGAGGCCACACAGCGGCAAACACAGAAGGGAGCAGGGCTTGCAAGTGTTTCACTTTTAAAAACATCATGGCAGATGATTTTTTTACTTTATTTTTCAATTATAGGGTCTCGGGGAAATGTTTGGCATTTCAAGGGGTTTTGTGCAGATGTGGTATTTTTCATAATATTTTTCCAATCAGTTTTCAATCTTGGCTTCACATGCTATCACAGCGATCTCTGTGTGAAGTGCGTGAGGAGAATATAACTTAGAGCTGTTTTTGCACATTTTCATTTTTGCTAGCTCAGGTGATAAGAAAAAAGATCATAAAAAAGCAAATGTTGAAGGTCAGAAAACAGAAATATAGATGATCAATATTTACAGTGATTACACAGCATGACTCAAGAAGATAGGCTGGCTTAGTTTTGGTTATTTGTCAATAATCTCTAATGGATCACTCTGCTTTCAAAAATTTGATCCATTCAGAAAAACCAGAATCATTTCCTTGTTTCATATTCCAATGACCTTCCAATATGATTTTATTCCTTGAAATTTGTTCTCTGCCACTGTAAGCTGGTTTGCTTCCTAAATCTTCTCACCAATTGGGGTTGATCCCTCAAAATCCTGTTTTCCCACAGAGCTCAGAGGTCTCCTTATCCTTCACCCTTGGAGGAATCAAGTCCTCTATTTTTTTTTTCTCCATGAGCCTGTGAGAGTGCCAAAGGCCCTCCTCACCCTTTGGGGTCCCTCTCACACCCAGCTCCCCTCCAGAGTCCTGGCTGAGTGAAGGATCCAGTTGTGCTCCGAGGAAATACGTTCATTTAACAAGGTGATTTATATATGAACACATCCTTCTAAAGAAAACTCTAATAGATTGAAAACAAGGAACAAGGTCAGAAATCTGTTAGTCAAGATTTATAGATTGTCAACAGTAGACTTGTTCATTTCCTTAGTTTGGGGACGATTGGGCCTATCTGGCCATCAGTAGGGAATGATGATCTTGAATGCTGTGATTGACAAAATCTGTTTTATATAGCAGACCTGGGACACTCACCTCTGGGTGGGAATGCGTGTTTTGTTTCCAGTAGCAGGAGAGTAAAACCAAAACTACTTTTTTGTTTGCTAAGAAAGCAATCCAAAAGGAAATCAGTGTATGCATTATTAATTATTCTAAATCAGCACGGGTTTATTGAGTGCCTACTACATACCAGGTAGTATGCTTGGGGTTTTTAAGCAATATCTTGTGGAGAGTACACTGAGTGATGAGATACACACAAAGAGAGTAGATATTTTGCACGTAAGACCCTTATTTATTTGTGGATGTTATATTTTTACCCATGCTTTCTATAATTAATTGTAATTTATTCTTTATTATGTAACAAAGGTACTAATAATATTTCAGAGTTATTGTCTCCAGGGTCATCAGACTTGGGTCTTTCTCTTCTTACATACACTAAGGATATTTCCCAGAAGGTGGCCCAAGAGTGACATGTCATTCTTTGGGAATATCCTTGTATAACAGATTAAATGATGAGCATCATCCAAGGTCAAATATTTTGAAGCTGAAATCATTTTAGGGCAACATACTGATTCCTGGCAGGTTCCAGGGTCAGGCAAAGTGCCTTAATCATGCAAGTAACAAGGGAATTAAAAAAGAAAGAGAAAGAAACAGCACGGAGACGAAATTCAGTGAACATGTCCACTTTCCCGACTTCTCATGGAGATTTATGGTCCAGGAAGGGAACTGCTTTATGTTATCTTGGCCATGTCAGCGTCCGCATCCCCCTTCTGATAGCCAAATGCCTCAGACTAGCCAAGGAGACAGGATTTGAAGGATCTTGAACTTGTCAAACAGCTTTTCTCGTCGGTAACTGTGCTGGTGCATCAAATGCTAGATGGGGGTCTTGCTGCAGTGTGCCACTTTCAAAGCGCTGTCCGCATTGGGTACACTCACATTTTGAACAGAATCATTCCTCTGTGTCCCCCAGTGATTCTCTGACTCCATCAGGAAAGCCCTGCTGGGTACAAGTAAATCAGAAATCACCTTTGAAGAAACTGCAGAGGCGCCAAGGATGCATTCTTCAGCTCATTGCTTAGTGTCCTTCTGACAGCAGGTCCCCCAGACACATGTTCAGAGCTAGAGCTGCACTCCCACTACGTCACCACCAGCAGTGGCTCCTTATTATGCTCACAGTCAAATGCAGTTCATTTGACTCGGCATGATAACCCACTGAGGAGAGGAACTGGGCCCACCATTCCCTTCCACAGCACCACAGTCTCAGACTTCTTGCTTCCGCCTAGTGTTGTGTGCACACAGCTCAGCATTACTGGTGCCCTTTTGGTTGTGTGTGTCCCATGCAACAGCACTCCTTCTCTCTGCACACGTTCTTCTCACCAGAGGTGGCCTGTCTCAGTCTGACATGTGGTATTTTCAGTGTCAAGTGGAAGATGCCCTCTGTAGCTCAAGCTCTTGGATTCTGAGCACCACAGTTATGAAAGAGATCAGTGGGTTGTCAGGAGTGCTCAGTGAACTTCTTTTCTCTAACCCAGGTCAGAAGATCACAGAACACTACACTGATACTCAGGGGCGGCAGCCCTGCCTCCTGGCTGGGGAGACATTTCCCCCCACTTGACCACGTTACCCTTCTCTCTCTCCTGCTCTTTATCTATCTATCTATCTATCTATCTATCTATCTATCTATCTATCTATCATTTATCTATCTACAGATAGTGTCCCATCTTCCAATAAAGTTGCCAAACCTACAAGAGGGAAGCTTCAAGGCTAAAGCATGGCATAGCAAGATGCAGAAATGTCCTAGTAATATTCCCCCTTCCTCGTCCACTTCTTCAGGATCAGCATTGCTATACGCTCATTCTCCCGGAGCATGAAGGAAACGCTAACCTTCACCGCACTGCTTGATCTGATACAAGATGGAGAAAGGTGGAACATTCTAGATCTCCACTCAGTAACCAGGGTGACCTCAGTTTTTCATCTGCATAACTGGAGCATAATAATACCTTATATGAGACAGTATATGTAAACATGACAAAGAATAGGGAGGAGGTTTGTTTTTTTTTTTTTTTTTGGCTGGGTACAGTATACTTTATTGATGGTACATGACAAGGTGGGGCTCCCCAAGCCCCTCCCCTTCCTCGGGGTCTAGGATGTAAATTGGAGGTCAGGAGATTCTCAGTGTGTTGGGCGATTAAGTTGGGGCAGGGACTCCCCAGAAGCTGAGAGCCTCTCTCTTCCTCTTGTTCTTGCTGGGACTGGTGGTCCAGGAGGCTCTTACTCCTTGGAGGCCATGTGGACCATGAGGTCTACCACCCGGTTGCTGATGTGCCTTGTACTATTTATGCATATGTACTCAAGACTGTAGGAAACAAACCCCAAAACCGTAACCTTCGGGTGGGCATGACATCTACAGGGTGTGAAGCTTTAACACCACAGTAATGGACACAGACACGTAAATGAAATGCATTCAAAGTACATTCTGCTAGCTGCTCTGGTCCCAGCTTGTCCATCGGTGATAAAAACTACCCCTATTGGTCTCTCACTGTGCCCCCAGCCCTGTGCCGACATCGCCCTGCAAGAACTGCAAGCCATGGTCACTCCAAGCCATGTGGTGTCTCCACCTTCAAACCACTCGGGCCCAATGCCCCTGAAACCATGCTGTGCTGCTCTCAAGGGCAGGTGGGCACAAGGTTTTGAGCTTTCTCCATATTTACAATGGCAGTGGCTGTGTGTACCTGGTATGAAATTCTAAGTCATCACCAAATACAAAACAATAATATGTGCTTATGAAATCAGTAAAGTGCACATTACACATTGCATCTCAATCTAGCTAGGAACTCAATGGCTGCAAAACCATGGCAACAGAAAGACCATTCTGGTGGATCCCAGAGCTCAGACCACCCACCCACTGTATGGTATTGATTCAAGCAATGAGCACTGACAGCCCTCAGGACAAAACCTGCACGGGGCCGTCTAGAGAAATGACTATCACCACTGTGATGAGATCATTATTACATTGCAGAAGCAAAGCTGTCTGGAAGTTTCTCCTGCTCATTGCTAAGGGGCATTGCGACGGCGGGTATCTCCCTCCCAGGTTGGGATACATGGTTGTGAAGTGCCGGTTGCTGTACAAGAGTCGGGCCCAGGAAGGGGTAAAACTCTCCCTGTCTTCTTTCTCAGGGACGTGCTGGTCTACTCTCAGCAGTACGCATGCGGGTGGGTGGCGTGGCCAGTGGTTGTGCCCCTGCTTTTGCATTGTTGTTGAACACACATGGTGATAGATGCCACGTGTGTGTGTGCAACTGTGTATGGTCAAGTTCACCTCTGTGTGAGTTTCCTGCACCCCAGACAGGTACTGAAGTACCCTCTGCACGGCTCTGCTCTCTCCTCATGTCTACAAGATCAGTCCTGTGTTCTGTTAGCACACATGATGGAGGTTTGCTCACAGAGTGGTCTGCAGGCTCCCTCTCCTTCCCATGTGGTCCTTGTGGGGTGCCCAGGGGACCTCCAGTGAAAGGAGCCAGAGTACCGGGCACCCTGCTCATCTCTTCTCATTAATCATTAAGGGAAACTCCATTCATGGTTTCTCTTATGCAGAAGTAACAAATATTTATTTTGAAAATAAAAACAAACAAACAAACAAACAATGAATAATAAATATTAACTGTCTCTTTTTCTTTGACTTTCTGCTGTGATGGTCATAATGCCCTGGATGAAGAGAGGCTGTTTCTAAGGATTGTGACTGAGACCCTGAAAAGAGAAAGGCAAAAGTAAACTATTATCCCTCCCGTGATCATGGAAAGAGACCAGGTAAATAAAAAAAAACAACCTCTTTGTTCGCTGCCTTGGTCTGCTGAGGTTGTTATAACAAAGAGCCATAGACTGGAGGTGTACATGGTGGACATTTACTTTCACATGGTTCTGGAAGCTGGAAGTCCAAGATCACGGCTCCAGCAGGGTTCGGCTTCCTGGATGAACTCTCTTCCTGCTGCCAGATGGCCACCTTCTTGATGCATCTTCCCATGGCCTTCATGCCGTGCATGGCTGGTGGGGAGATCTTCTGTGGCTCTTAGGAAGACATGGATCCCATCAGATCAGGGCCCCACCCATATGACCTCATTTAACTTTAATTGCTTCCATAGAGATCCCACCTCCAAATGCAGCCACACATGACCCTTGACCACAGAAGGTGTGAACAGGAACTGCCTAGGACCCCGCCGCTGTCCAGAGTGCAGCAGGAGTTGATGTTTCAGAGGTAAGACAATGCTAGCCATTTATCTCGATTCTTCAGATTTTGTTACTGTGTCAAGTTATCAGAAAGCAAAATGTCTATACCTCATCACCAAAGCCCCTTATTTCTGCAAATGTCAGTTATGCAAACAGCAAGATCAAATAATTTATCATTTCATGACATTGTCCAATTCACACCAAGATCACAAACTTAAGTTCCAGGAAAAAAAAAAGCATTTTGACAAAACATTACAAGCTCTCTCTTGTAAAAATATGAAAACCACATATCTCCACGTGTCTCTTTTTCCTCAGCTCTGAAAACTTAGAGTGAAGTCGTTTACGATTGCTACCACATCCGAGTAACTGCAAGGACGGGCATCGGAGCAGTCGTGCCTCCTGGCGACAAGCCTGTCCTCAGCCGGGCTGGTCGGAGGAAGGCAACTGAATGCATGTCCACCTTTTTCCATGCATTTGCTCTTGATTTATCTTCCACTTAGGGCAAGTGATACCTCTTTGGGATCATGAAGTTATAATCCATAAACCACCTAGTCTTTGGGCAAACAGGGAAAGAAGAAGTTTCGCAGCAGCACTCATTTACCCATCCCGCCTTTTACCTATTTTTTCCCATATGGGGAAGAATGGTTTCTGAGCTTTACCACCCCGTCCCTGGACCAGGCACATTCCCAGGGCCCTTTTGGGCCTGACAGATGCCAGCTTGAGATGCAGAACAGGGCCTCTGGGAAGTGGAAGAGGAGCAAGGGGCTTCAGAGGGGTGGCATCTCGCGCCAGCACCCAGAGCCTGGCTCTCCGGCAGGTGCCTGAGAAAGCCGTGGGAAAGAAACACAGTCGCCAGCTGGCTGCAGGTGCTCGTGGCTCAAGCAACAGGGGTCTCAGACATGACTTGTATCTGCAGAGTCTGTGCCCTGAGGCCGGGGCCACGGCCAGGGCCGTTCCTTGCATCTGTCCTTCTCTAGAACACTGGAAGCCTCCCTCTGGGGTGAATGCAGAGTCCACATGAAACCACAGAACCTGCTTCCTTGCTCCAGAGGCTGGGAGGAGCCTGTTGTAGTCCACTGAGTGTGGGACTCGTCCTCTGGAAGGCAGGCTGCAGGGGTGAAGAGGGCTGTGGAGGGGGACAGGTTTGGGGCAGGCAGCCCCGATGCACCCGAGGAGGATTTCCTGACTCCCGGTGTCAGACACCAGAGGCAGCAATGCACGAGTGTGGATGTCCTTGGGGTGCCGTGAGACCCAGATCCCATCAGAACCAGACTTCATTTTCTCAGGTGCACACATGCATCTTCTCATTCTTCCAAACACCCAGAGCACAGATAGGGACTCGCATGAGGAAGTATATAAAAAATGTACAGAAGTGTCAAATCTATCATCCACAAGGCGCACCTTCAAAGGAGCCATACAAACTGATGGAGATGAAGACCATGGTCTGGTTCCGCGGACTCCTGGCTCGCTGCAAGCCGCTTATTCTGCCTGCCGGGGGCATGGGGACACCTGTCCTGGCCCAGAGGCTAGGGCTGTAGGGCCCTATCCATGGGTGATGCCCCCTCTCTCTGTAACCACAGGGAGGAGAGACAGAGAGAGAAAGTGGAAGAAACGAGAGGAGGAAGAGAGGAAGAAAGAGGAGAATTGAGGGACTGGCAAGCAGCAGCAGAGAAGGAGCGGGAGGTGTGGACACTTGCATGAGGCTTTCTACCCCAGGGCCTGTCTGACACCTGCAAAGACCCCGCCACCAGCGAGGGCAGTGCAGAGCTAAGCTAAGAGCTCCCAAGGTCCCATCCCCAGACGCCAAGGGACACAACCTCGAGGGAACTGACGGAGGTGCAGGCCGGGCTTCCTGCAGCAGCACCCGCCAGTCCTCCCTGGCAGGAGGTGCCATGCCTCTAAACCAGCATGACCTGGCGCGTCAGTTATACTGCCATTACAACTATTTAAAAAAATAAGAAAATGAAGCAGAGACATCATTTGGCCAAGGTTACTTATTTATAGTCGTCTTTGGCTCGGCCCCGGGGGAAGCCCTGGAGCCCCTCTCGCCACTTGGTGGGATGCTCAGTTGCTCCCCGGTGAGCAGAGGGGCAAGGCGTTTACAGACCCTCACATGTCTGGGTTAGAGCCAAGGACGATTGCTCAAGACACACGGGTCTGCGGGGAAGGTCTGGAACGTGGCTCCCGCTCCCTTCAGATCCTTCAGTTGAGATGATGGGCAGTCCAAGGGACCACAACCCAAGCCAGGAACCACCTGCTCAGCTAGGTCCCCAGACCCACCTGTGCGCCCCACCACTTCCACTGTGCACCCCTTGGAGGACTTTCAAAGCAGTGGTCTGAGTGATTCTCACGGGAGTGAATCCAGTGGCCTGTAGGCTTTATTCTTTTCTGAACAACCAGAAGGCAGAGCCATTCAACGGGCAATTATTGAATGTCTCCCCACACTTTCATGACTCTCTTCTTGCCATCTCCTTCCCCCACCTCCCGGCCTCCCTCCTCCCTTCTGTCCCCCCTCCCTCCTACTCCTTCCTTCCTCCTTCCCTTACTCTCTCTCCCAAGCCAAAAACAATAGATGAAAAACTACCCCTTATTAAATTAAAAAAAGATAAGAGAATTTAAGAAGCCATGAAATTTTCCCATGTTTTCAGCCAGGATTTCACCTAAATTAATTCACAGAGATAGGCACATATTTTACAGAGGAATTCTCAGAGAAAGGGTCCCACTTCCATTTCAACTATTTTTCCCCATTGCTCTTAATAGCTACCATAAAAAGGAATTCTCTAAAAGTTATTATTAGCTGTGGAAAAATAAATTAAAAAGATACCAGGTTTATTTACAAAATGATACTTAGAAACTGTAATTGAGGGATAATCGTTTTAAATACTCTTTTGGTCCAACAAAATAGGATGTCTCTGAAATGCATAAATAAATAAAATAAATAAATTTGAGCAATGGAAAATAAATAAAACTCCAACATTGGCCAACAGGATTTTGAAAAAATGACTACTGATTTATTGAGATGGTCTGAGAAAGACAATTGTATTAAAACACAGAAAATTACTTTTGTTTGGGTATTTTTTTATACTAATACTTTTAGGTAAAAAATAGAAGTACCTCACAAGAACAGGGTGTTTGTCACAGATATGCACCTATTATTAGAAATGTCCCTGGGGCTGAGTGTATCGATTTGGTATTAAGACTGTTTGATCAGCACTCGTCTCTGGAAGAGGAGCATATAGGAGAAAGGTGAGCAGCAGTTCAGGTAGGAGGAGGAGCAGGGGCGCTGGGAGGTCTGGACCGTGTCGCCAGCATCACTGAGCAGGGGTGGAGGCTACTCATCACTCAACATACTGGGGGGAAGTTGAGCCCAATTACAGCATGTAGTAAATCTATTTTCCTTTCCCTTCACTAAAAATCCTAGTTTAGAGAATTGTGAAATTGCGGAGAAGTCTCTGAGGGATGAAGTATCTTTTAGCCCATGAGAGAGTCTAGAAGGGCCATGGGTGCTGCCTCTCGGGCTCAGCTTACTGAGGGCAGGTGCATGTATCCAGGCCAAGGGGAGCACTCTGCAAGCAGGGCCCGGTCACGTCCTGATGTCAAACCCACTAGGACGCAATGGGCACTGGAATGCAGACAGGATTAGCACGGTCCTTATAAAAGGAGAAATAAATCATGGCCAGAGTATCAGCATGGCAGTGGCCATGTTTGCCACTAGCTACCAGTGAGACGTGCACATCGATCTCAAGATGAGCTGGAAGTCATTTCATTTGAACGTGCACGCGTGTGTGTGCACAAATCTGCACCTGATCATGAGACAACAGCCCCACGCACACCAACAGGCAAAAGGCCGTACATGGGTCACTTTAATTTACACTGCTTTGGCTTCCCTGCATTTTGACACTCGTTTCTTAAAGTGATCATCTGAGAATTCCCAGGTGAATAGCTCCCGCCAGCATGGTGGTCCCTACCGTGCAGTGACAGGTGGGTAATAAGCTAATAAAGCACATTCCCTAGCCCACAAGGATAAAAGCTTTCCACAAAATGAAGTAACTGTTTTTATTTCACATTATGGTATTTGTTTGGAGGGGTCACTTCTGTACCACCAGAGACATGACCTAAGGCGACATAATCTGAGAGCTCAGAGGGACAAGGCCCCGAGGTTTACTCCTGAGGTTAGATACTTCCTTCTCAGTGACTCACCTGGTCCAGGATGGGAAACACACTGTGTGGTCACAAGGAGGGAACTCATGTACAAAAATGCTACAAAATTCCAAATAGCTAATTTTCCATAATTGACTAATATCTCATGTGCTCCCAGTTAAACCCCTTCTCTAAAATACGGGTTCCAGAGTTTTCCTTGATTACTGTTCAAATGATCGATAGGGTGTTAAAGCTGAGTGTCTGTGACACCCGCTACCTCCAGAAGCACCTTGTGAAGTCATGCCTACAGTGTCTCTTCACCCTGAGCAGGAGCCATTCCCCTTACCCTGGCGGCCACAGTGATTCCTCTGTATGGAAGTGGGCCCATCAGGACCGAAGAGGAATAAAATGCAAACATATTCAACGGTGGCATCAAAGGATGCTCTCATGTTGAACGTTTATTTCCTTCCATGGCCACAGAGGTGTTTGCAGTGAAGAGTTACAAGCAACCTGCAGAGCAGTGAAGGGAGGGCTGAACCACAAGGTGGCCTAATAACCAGGTGGTGGGGATATGCGGTGGCCTCCACTAGGACACGAGGAACCGTCGGAGGTGCGTCTCCACGGAGCCTCGCTGCCACCCCTCTGGAAGCCTGCAGGGACATTCATGTCATTGCCCTGACATGTCAGCTGTCACCTTTCTTCTCAGTGCTAGTTCCTTTAGAAGCTGGAGGACTACGTTCTCTGTCACCAACTTTACCAGGAGATCGGGAACTGCTAGGATGCAAAACACTTGCGCCAGGCTGGTGGAGAGATCACTTTTCATCCTACAAACTCTCTCACTTGCAAATGCACACATATTCTAATTAGAGCTGCATGCGGTACTTCACCCTGGATTTCCTCGTGCATCACCCATGTGCTGCACCACTCGCCTGGGACCCACCGCCAGGTCGCCCCGTAAATGTCAGCGCCACCTCCGGCCGTCTCTCGAGACCACTTTAATAAGTCACCTGATTACCAGAAAAGAGGAATCCACTCTGAAAATGAAATAAATTAAAAAATAAAAAAAAAGAAAGAAATTGTGATAAGAATATATGCTGGACGTTTTAATGTTTGTCTCAGGAGGTTATTTGACATCTCGCTTGTAAGTTTTAAACTTTAAATATGCCTACATAGAGAAACAGGCGTGTCATTTGAGGCTTTCCCGTGTTTTCTGAAACAAGTTCAAGGCAGTCTGATTTCGAGAGAACACTGGTTGGTAAGATTGGGTTAGTGGCTTCCCAGTTGATTGGCAGTTTCACGCACACACAAAAAAATAGCCATTTACTTTGCAAAGCAATGCTGAGGAGTCTCACTGCTAAGCTAGGAGGGGATGCTGAGCTATTTTTAGAAATAACAATAGTAGCAGAGTGACTAAGCCGATAGGTATCATCACCCCGCATTAGGAAGACCTGAGGCCCAGCACCCTGACAGCAGGCAGGGCAGGTGACACATTTGGCATATGCTAATTTCCCACATATATAGGTCACAAATGCAATCCATATCCTAGCGAGCCCTTCATTATTCTGCCGTGATCACAGTGTTCAACAAAACCAGTTGATAGAACCTGTTGTAATAACAGATATTGATGGTTTTCCATACATGAAGATGGAAAACAAAACCTACATCGTGTCTGAAATGCCAGAGAGATTTACATTTGAAAACAGTGTGTCCGCTAGCAGCTTCCCGCAGCAGAGCCACTAATGGTAAATGAGTTCCAGGCCATTCACGGCTCCCTTGATTGACAGCGTAAAGGCCTCTGAGCCATTATAATGTCAGAAAAGACTGTCTTCCCTCCCCTCTCCATGCACAGTTTAGAGTTTTGTCAGATTTCCCATAATTAATCCTGATATTTGACGTTTAATAATCTCGCCATCTCTATCACGTTGGGTTACTAGTATGTGGCAGACAAGCGTTCAGGATGTATGTAAATTTTTCAAAGATACTGCCAGAAACTTTTCAAATATTAGAATGGATTGGCAAAAAAGCAATTCTAAGATGAATCCTAATGTTTTTTTTCTTTCTTCTCCTCTGTGTCACTTTCTGGGTTCAGAAGGGGACTAATGTGCCGTGGAATCAACATGATGTGCCATCATTACTGTCCATTGTTCAATCCTCCCATGTCAAGTGACAAAAAAAAAAATCAGGAAACGGGATATTAGCCAAAATAATAGCAATGACTTTCTAAAATCTTAAACGAAATGTAGTGTAGGAGGTGATACAGTGACCGAGGACATTTCAGTTGTAAAAAGCTGTAACAGGGCACCGCCAAAAGTTACGAATTCATCCTATGGAAAAATGCCACTTCTGTGCTCACTCATGTAGCCCACATTTAGCAAGCATTAGCTGCGTAGGAAGGAAGACGCTCAAGAAGCACACACGCGTGGTCTAGTGAGGCACCGGACTGTTCCAACAGATGCCAGCGTGTTACACCCGTGGGCATCAGCACAGTGCATTATGTAACACCGTTGAGTCTTACCATTGCTCTGGATCTTATGCCTGGTGCAAGAGCAGCACACAATGACTATAATATTAGCCCCTACATACTGTGCGCTTATCATTGTCACCTTAGGAGAGGTCTGCAGGCGTTCTGTGTTTTATGCCATATGCATTATGGTTAACCCTGAGGCAACCTGTTGCCCAAATGCCCCGAGACCTATAAAGACTGAGTCACTCAGCCAAGCCAGGCAACACCCTTGAGCCCTCCGATGAAAATTATGCTGTCATCCCTGCAATCATGCTATGGCGAAGAGGGTAGCTTGCACTTATTTGGCAAGAGGACTAGCATATGATTAAGTGTATTTGGAGAATCACATAGTAATTAGCCATATTTTATCGCACTATTCTTTATTTTCTAATCTCATAGTTTGGAGCAGAGCAACATCATTTTATAAATTCTACAATATCCATAAAGCACGGTGGCCAGGGGATACTACATAGGTATTGGTATCATCAGTAACACCAACATGATTGGTGCAGTCAGAAATCACCAAGCAGGCAGGTTCTGTTCCTATGAAGGATAACTGGTTAGATACTAAATGGTCGATCAAGGGCTAGCACAGAGCTAGTTACCTGCAGGGAGCAATGAGACCCAAGGGTTGGCCCTATCAGAGTCTTCCTGCTGGATGAGGTGCTAGTGTGCTCCGCTGCTACTGTCCACGGCTGACATGGAGACTTGTGTCATCTTGCCAAAAATGTCTCGGGTTTCTGCCGGTGACACTTCTTCGCTCGATGGGGTAGACATGACAACGCCTTGACCTAAGCCCAGAGACCTCTTCTCTGGTTTTGTCTTTCTTTCTCATCAGGCATTTTAACTGGCCCTGGGAAACAAATGTGGGCAAAAGCTAACTCCACTGTGGTGCCAAGCAGATGGCTGGGAGGGTGCTAAGCCCAGGAGCCAAGCTGGCAATGCCAGGAGCAATGCCAGGTATTTTAAGGAGAGAATTATGGTTGCAGAACACAGTTTAGATGTTTTGACGATGAAGAGTGCCTGCAACATCTGAGGAAACCATTCAGGAAAGTGAAGAAGTTGGAGGTAAGCTTCTGGGGCTCCTCCCTGGGGCAGGGAGAGCCAGCAGGCCAAAGAGACCGGGGTCAGGGACACACAGCTGACCTGAAGGAGGAGGCCAGGAAGGGGGGAGCTTCTGGGAAGGAGAGGAATCGCTAGTCCCCTGGGAGCACCTCCCCTGCCTCACCTGAGAGGATGTCCTCCATTTCCCTGATGCCTGAGAACAACTCACAGGAAGTCAGTGCTATTATTAGAGTTTTTACATCGAAGCATAAAGCTCTGAGATGATAAGCCAACTCCCTAAGATGTGACTGGCCCTGTTATGAAAAGCTGACTGCGGGGTCCCTACCCGTGATGTTCATTCCTCAGGAGAGCCAGCCTGTCCCCAAGGTGGGGGGTGTCGCATGGATGCCACATGGGCCACCTGTGCTGTGCTGGGTGTGCAGACTGGTCTTCCAGGTGCTGGGGAAGGGAGGGGCAGCCAGCCAAACCCACCCCGGGATTGTCTGATGAGAGCCGCTCCCGCAGAACCCACGGAAGTCTGGGGCGCCCTCCTGGCAGGGATGGTACCTGCTGTCATCCCCGGCCCCTCCCCACAGAAGCCTGCAGAGTGGGGTTGGGCAGTGAATGGGCAACTTGGCTCACAGGTAACAGAGCTGCCCATCCTAAAACCAGCTCAGTGCAGGCAAGCTACCGTGTCAGCCTTCTCCACTTCCAGGGTTCCAAACCTTTCCTAAGAACACAATCCTACGCCTTCACTCTGCTCCCAAAAATGTTGTGGGGAAAGAACTTTTATTTTGCTTCCGTGCCCACTGTAGGCAAAGTCTCATCGCTTTTTTCTCAATCTCTTTACCCAGAAGAGGAGTTGAATCTCATTCCTCCTGTGTGCCTGCCCCCAGCGGGCACACTCCCAGCCTCCCTGGCACCTGCTGCCTGCAGGCGGCTACAGTGACAGTCGCCAGGTGACCAGCTCCCCGCCAGTGGTCTGCGGAGCCCTTGGGTGGCCACAGGGAATGCCATCCACAGGCGGCGGTGTGGCTTGGCTGCTCGAGATTGTTGCAAGTTCCCAAGTGAAGGTGACCTCGGGGTGACGTCCTGACCCTCTGCGCATCGAGTGGGGCTGACATTTGAGGGGCCCGTGTAGGGCAGCGCCCAGTCAGAAGGGCACCACTGCTGCCGCCACCAGCAGCAGAAGCAGCGTCCCTTATCAGAGCATGTTCAGCAAAATATTTTCATTTTACTGTCTCTTAACCATCCGGACTTTTATCACATCGGCTTCATGAAGGTTAAATAAGTAAATATAAGACTGGCCATTTGCAGCCAGCAGGTCATGGTACCTGTCAACGTTCAGCTCATTATTCACTGCAGCGTGTTTGTCATTTCCTTTGTGTGTTAGGGTTACAGACCGCAATTTCCACCAATCACGTTCATTATTTAAATGAGACAAATGGTGTGTTGTCCAGGAGCGTGATCTGAGCGGCATTATTATTCCAGCCCAGCGAAAATGTCGTGACCTGTCTTGGGTTTCTAATGGCAAGAAGAAAGTGGCAGGCCGTCGAGGTGACGACAGGCTCCCCATAAATCAGGCGTTTCAGACATTATGATAACTTGTATTAAAGAGCAAATGGGTTTCTTGACATTAGGTTTTTTATACATACCATTCGGTCAATGTAAATGGAGTTGCTTTCCCCCAAAGAGATAAAACTGATCCAGCCCATGTGAGTAGAAAAGGCACATGCTGTTCAATGCGCTGAGTGAGCGGGGTCGGTTTTTGTTATGCAGGTGCAATGACTGGAAAAGTCATAGACAGCAAAGGTGTGGGTAAGGCAAAGCATTTTATCCCTTCAAGGGACCCGAGAGTTGGCACTCACTGATGCATGCCTTCTCTGGTGGCAGATCCAGATCGTGACATAAGGCATCATTGTATCTTAAATTGCTGTGTGTGTATTTCCTATCATGAGTGGGCTAAAATGATGTGAAATAGGTGTGAGCAGCAGGAAATTTCATTTCTCCTCTGTTTCCACACAGGCCCTCTGTCCATAGGCTTCCATCGTGGGTGTTGGGTACTAGGTTTTCTGTTATTTTTTTTCATGATCCATAGTTGTTGTTGTTGCTGTTTTAAGATTTTATGTATTCACAAGAGACACACAGAGAGAGGCAAAGACACAGGCAGAGGGAGAAGCAGACTCCCTGTGGGGACCCCGATGTGGGACTTGATCCCAGGATCCCAGGATCATGACCTGAGCCAAAGGCAGACACTCAACCACTGAGCCACCCAGGGGCCCTTACATTTTTTAATCATCATATTCATGTAGATGTGTTACATGAAACATGTCTCTAAAATAACTTGCCACTTTAAGGACATATGATGATCTGTTTGCCTTTTGTACTGTTTCAACATAAACTCCCGATGGTTCGAAAAATATATTAGCACTGGTTGATGCTATTCCTGAGAAATAAGAATTTACACACAAATGAGCATTGAGAGTAGGAAAAGTCATCTTGATAAGTTATAAAATATATACATAGAATTAAAATCAGGAAAATTTTGCAATTGTAGAAAGAAATATTTAAATTATTGTTCTATTCCTATCTAGGGACAAAAACATTTTTTGACCATGGATGGGTTTCCATTTTCATGTTTAAATTTCTCTAGACCCCAGCCAAGATTTTTTTTTTTAATTTTGATCAACACAAGATTGGGCCCCACTATGGGAGACTGACTCTCAGTTTTATTTTACAGCAATTCAAGGACCTGAGAAGAAGCCGGTATCTGGAGAGTCTCTGGAAAAAGACAAAGGCATGTCTCCCATTTGGGGTTGGGACTAGGGGGGTCCCGGATTGAAGAAGCTTCTTGCCTCAAGGAATCCTCGGTGGTGATTGGAGAAAACACAGTGTATGTAGGTGGGCTTCTTGTGTTGAGAAGCTGTAGGCAGTCATGAGTTAAGGCAGATTGTTCTAGGTTTGAAAGAGTAGAAAGCCATCAGCTTGGTGTTGGCAAGAATCCTGGACTCACGGAGCTCTGAGTCCTAACTTTAGGGCTGAAAACACAGGCTGGGAGAAGTCAAAAGGATTTCCCCAGTGCACAGCCAGGGACCGACAGGAAGAAACTAACTCAGCTCTCCAATGTACACCCTGGTGGAACTCCTATGTGATCGATCTTTCTGGCTCTAGACTTGCCAATCATCCTCAAACACTCTAGACTCTAGAAGAGGACATCTGGAAGGTTTGTATATGCCAAGGAAGAGTTGGGAATCTAGAACACACGGAACTTCAGCACGGATGGGATCCCTCTGGATGGAGTTTGAGAATAAATTTTCCCAAGAGTCCATTCAAAATCTTCTGGCTGACCCAATGCCACTAAAATACTTCTTCCAGGAAGTTGGCCTCTTCAAAGCCAAGACAATCAACATTTTATACATAATGGATTTTTTGGTGTGAGACTGACCTCTTTCCCTGCAACTGGTCATTTCCCCCTTTTTGCAGCACTTGCTTCCCAGGACATTCACCTACATTGACCCATTTGATGGGGACCTCTGATCCCCTTTGCAGAGCTGCCGAGAATGTGGGGCAGACCCTGCCATGAAGGGAGCACAGATTAAAAATGAACAAGTCGCAAATGTACTTAACATCTAGGGCTACCATGTGGATTTGGGAGATATCTATGAGTGTGTCCTTTGGCATATACCACTTTACTGAATCACTCATACAGAACCTCTACCTTCTATCCTACAGATGTGTCTCCTGCTTTTCTCTGTAAAGAAAAAAGTGCAGAAGGCCTATGTTAGTGTTTCCTCCCCAGAACTGACAAGATGATGCTGTGGCTGGGATCAAGAAGGAAACCACCCCTCTAAATACAGGCCCACCTTCTTCCCCCTGGGTAGATTATTTTGACTCTACGGAAAACTTCAGCGATGCTTTGTTGTCAAATCCAAATAACAGTTCCCGAAGTGAATACAGTTGGTAAAGGAAGTGGATGAGGAAAGAAGGGGATAGCTGATTACAAGGGGTACCTCTGGTCCACGGTTCCCTTCTCTGTACTCCTCTATCCTCATTGCTCAGCATGGATGTGAGCGTGTGTACATGCGTGTGTGTGTGTGTGCATGCATGTGCCTGTCCTCCACATGCACACCCTCCCCTCTGCTATGGTTTCCCTTCATCCTTTCACTGATCTCTTCTTAGTGCCTAAGACCCCCACCCCCCTGATGCTTCACATGAGCCACCAATCTTTATCTCTAGGATCTATCCATGACAGGAGGCCTTGTGTATGCCTGCGTATTGGTGGGGGGCCCTCAGTGGAGAAGGCTCACTAAAGGGAAAAGAGGGGAAAAAACCAGGTCTCCTGAGAGTGGAGGAGAGGCTTTCTTTCTTAGCCTTGCCCACTTTGCTCCAAAATGTTTGAAATTAAGCACATCTTTTGACCATAAGCATAACTTCCTTTCAAAGACCTACATCTGTGTTGCACACAAAAAAAAAAAAAATGAACTGATACAAAAGTTACTGACCTTGACCCTTGTAAAGTAATGAAGCCAGAATTTGATAAGAGAGTCTGACTCTTGTCCTCAGGGAGCAATAAGACATTTCCACACGTGTCCCTCTGGCCCTATAACAGTTGCAGAGGAGAAACCATGCTCATCTCTGCTCACTAATTCCCAGGTTTTCCTGGCTCCACCAAGGACAGGGGAGAGGAACTCCCAACCTAGCAGCCCCTGGTGTCTGTGTAATTACAGAGTCTCGTCTGCACACCTTGTCCTAGAGAAGTCCAGAGGGCAAAGGTCTCAGCTGCCGGTTGCCTTGGCTTTACCTCAGCAGAGAAGGCATTTCTCTCCCAGAGGTGGGAGTGAGGATGTGCCCCTGAGATGTGGACAGAAGGGGGAACACCCCGTCCCACCTCCTGTAAACTCAGTCCCAACACTTCAGCAGTCATCCAGGAGCCTGGCTGGCTGTCCCCAGTTCTCGCTAGGGCTCTATCTGCCCCACTTTCTGACATTGGTCTTCCATAGGAGTCTGCTGGTCCTCAGTGGGTGGGTGGGGGAGGCCCCATTCTGCCTGCAGGAAATTGCTATCTGGAATAGCATCCCTTGAAAACTTCCATCCCTACAGCCTGTTTATTTTTCCTACAGCACATGTAATTATTGCCTGACATTATGCCTTATATTTATGTAATTATATATTCTACATCTTCCCACCAGAATGTGAGCTGTCCAACAGCCCAGTGTCCCACGCTCCAGAACAGGGCTCTGCACAGAATCGACTCTGGGTGAATGTCTGTTAGACGAATGAATGATTGATTCTAGGTGGCCTGATGTTGGTTTCTGGGTCCTCATGAAGCATTTCGTTCCTTGCCAGAATAGCTTACGTTTCTCTGCTTACCCATTCTGTCTCCCTTTTTGCCCTGGGAATGCCTGAACATGAGAATAATAGTTTCCAACGTCTCTGTTCTGTGGGTAGGCTATTAATTTTTTTTTCCTTCTGATGATGGGTCACTTTTCCCTGAAATTTTCCATACCTAGTAATTTTTATATTGTATACTTTCTGGAATATAAAGAGTTTGGAACAAACTTCCACTCGATTTTGTTAAAGTTTTTCATACTCTTGCATTTCTGTCCAGTGCCTTTGATCCTGTGGAATCTGAGTTTTAGCAATCCTTAAAACAAAAGAATGATTTTTCCCAGGATGACGTGTGTCTTCATTTAAAAACAACAATTTAAAAAAAATCCCACTTACATTATAAAAGTCATTTCCCTTTATTGTTTCAAAAATCAAATCCTCCAAAAAAATTGGGTTTTATTTCTGTTCATGATGATACCAGAGCACACAGATGCCCTGACCATTAACCCCCTCTATCCACTGGTCTTCTAAATGATGCTGTTCCTACCGTGGGTATTCTCTGCCTGAGAGCTTTCTCTGTCCGCAGGTCACAATACAGCCCAGGATCCAGGACCAGCCCTCATCCAGTGATGGGAGGGATCTGGAAGGTAAGCCCTCACTTTCTCCCAAGGGGTCCACACTGTGCTCCCCAGGGCCCCGGGGCAGAGCTGAGCCCTGTTACTCCTGTGGCACCCTATTGATTGACACCTCCTCTCTTTACTCCCTTCCACACTTCCCAAACTGTTCATCCTGGGATTACTTCCCAAGCTCTTGCTCCGACTCTGCCTAGGAGAACCTCAGATGGCAGTCAACAGTGCTTGAGACCATGTATTTTCTCCCTCAGTCCCTCCTGTCTGTGTCTAAATCATTCACATCCTTACAGCTTGAACTCACATTCTGATTCCTCCATTTGTATTTGGAAACAGCTTATCATTTAGACACTTAGACATCACTAAATCAACTCTAGTGCAAGGCTAATCAATCAAACTCATCCAGAAATTTTTTCACTAGTTTCTAATGGATTATAAGGTCAGCAAATTGGTTGAATTATTTCATCAGTCCATGTATTTACTCACTGGACAACTACCTCTCAGGGTCCTACTCTTTGCCCCAATGGGGCTCTGTGCTGTGGACACAGTGATGGAAGACAGTCAGCTCCTGTCCTCATGGGGTCTCCAGGGGGAGCCTCCATTCCCAATCCTACCCTGAAACATGAGATCTCTTCTTGGACTTTCATAGAAGAGAACAGATATAAGAAATTTTTTTATCATTATCAACAAACAAAAATGTTCATGTGTGCACATGCCTCTATTTCTTATTCAAGTAAAAGTTGTCAATAAATCAGAAGCAGAGCACTGACCCTCAATTAACAACAGCCAGTCCTTCTCCTGTGTACCTATTTGACAGAAGAAAGCAGAGAAAAGTAATCCATTAGAGACTGTACTCTATGAATGGATCAAAACATTCTAGAACAGGTGAGTGATATCATTGTTAGAGATGGATATGCTTGCTGGGTGCCTGACTTCACACACTTCGAATGTTCTGCTCAGTATGGTAGGAGCAAAGACGGCATTGTAATTGTCTCATGAAACCCAGTCCAGGTCCGGGGCGACACATCATGCTTAGAGATCTTGGTGCTCATTTTCTTCAGGTGGCAGCGTTTTGCTCTTCCTTTGAATTCTTATCTTCTAAATAGCAATACAAAATTTTGGAAACTGCCCTGAAGGGAAAAGGCCAGGTATGTGTGAGTTTGGGGACACTTTCTGTGTTGGATACATTTTCCATTCCTCAGCCTTTTTTAGACTCCTGCAATCAAAGGATGCCTAGGGGTGCTGCTGATTAGGTTCAGGATCGTGAGAGAGGGACGGGCCATGGTGAAGGCAGCGTGTGGATGGAGAGAAGAGAGAAGTGGAGGAGGGACCAGTGGAGCAAGAGACAAGACTGAGCAGATCGAGAGGAGAAGAGGAGGAAACTGAGCAGAGACGGCTGCGCAGGGCTTGTATGCCAGTGGGCGTCAGCTTTGATGGGCCTGATGAAGACCCATAATATAAGTTTCAACCAGAAGAGAGTTTTTTTAAATAAAAATTGTATATATTCATTAAGGAGGGCATGTGATGTGATGAGCACTGGGTGTTACACGCAACTGATGAATTATTGAACTCTACATCTGAAACTAATGACGTACTGTATGTTGGCTAATATAATTTAAATAAAAAGTGTATATGTTTAAGCTGTACAAGGTGATGTTTTGATATACATATACATCGTGTGGTGATTACTACCATCCAGCTAACTGACATCTATGTGTCTTCACATAGTTACCTTAATTTTGTGTGTGGTATGGACAGCTGAGACCTACCGTCTGCGCATATCCCACACACACAATACAGTATTATAGCTAGACTCACCATGCTGTCTATTCGACTTCTAAAAGTCAACTTGCATAACTAAAACTTTTCCCATTTTGACCAAATGATCCCTATTTCCCTCACTTCCAGTCCCTGCTGACCACTTCTACTTTCCGGTTCCATGAAGTCAACTTTTTTAGATTCCATATCAAGTAAGGCCATGTGATATTTCTCTTTCTGTGTTTGTCTTATTCCACTTCTGGATCTATATCTAAAGGAAATGAAATCGTGTCTCGTACTCGCATGCTCATTGCAGCATCTTTCACGACAGCCAAGATATGGAAGCAACCTATGTGTTTATCTGTGCAACAATGATAACACACACACACACACACACACATATATGAGAATGTATATATTTTATAAAATAAGGGAATTTCATAAAATCAGGAATGTCATTCAGCCTTAAAAGAGGAGGACATCCTGCCACTTGAGACAACAGGAATGAAACTTGAGAACATTACTCAAGGGAAGAGATTTATGTTTTGACAATGAAATTAGTTTATAAGAGATTCTAATGTCTTACCATGCAAGGCAAGCAAAATATGGCCTGTGGGCAAATCCAGTCTCCTTCCTGTTTTTGTAAATAAAGTTTTATTGGAACACAGCTACACCCATTGCTTTATTAACTGTCTATGGTTGCTTTTACTCAATAGCAGTAGACCTGAGTCATTTCCACAGAGACTTCATGGTTACATATTCAATACATTTGTGCTCTGTTTACAGAAAGTTTGCTCTGTAAAGAGTCTTACCTACATTACCTACATTAAGGTAGGTACCTACATCATCTTACCTACATTAAGGCCCAGGTGGCGGTGACCCTTAGCAGGAGTCAGGATTCAGCCACTATGATCTTGCACCCCGTGGGTGTGGGCTCACAATGTGTTCTGGAGGTGCTCTAATCATCAGGTCACACGCCAGGAGGCAACTTGGAGGGGAGAGGTGAGGAGATGCCATGGGCAGCCGCCGTCTCCTATAAAGGACATTCTCCCATCAAGTTGCCACAGGACACTTACATGACTCACCAACACTTAGTTACATGGTCACTTTTCATTGCAGAGAAGCTGAGAAATTCCTTTACTCCTGGAGATCTGACCCCAGCTAGGACCAGGGCTCTTTAGAGGGAAGCAACAGTCTGGGGCAGGGATGTGATTTAAGTTGACTGTTATTATCTTTAATGTAATTGGAAGGATATTGCCTTATATTACCTACTAAGATGCCTCTAGTGCTTCACTACAGTGTATATAAATAAAAACGTCTAGTCTTAGTAGAATAAACCACCAAACAAATACCCTCCTATTTGCTACCCTGAGTACTCTGAGAGTAATGTTCTAGTCATGCGTTTAACACAGTTATAACGGATTATACCTTTGCACATTTCCGTCCAATTTTTCTTGGAGAAAAATCTGTCACAGAAATACTTGAACATTAGAGAAATTTCAGACTATAATTTATAGAACGTTGCATACCATTTAGCTAGCAGATCATAGCTGTTCCTTTATAAATGTCATAGGAGCCTTCCATTATATACTGCAAATGTGTAGGAAGAACATTTTAAACATAAATTACCAGGACCCTTAAAATATATAATACTTTACAGACAGTAATGCTTTACCAGACTGTCATGATTCTTCATGTAAATACGGACTGAATGTCTTTTTAAAGTGCTGTTTTGTCTTCCCAGCTGACTGGGACATCTCTAAAGAAAGTGGATGCTTTACAATGATATTTAGGAAACTAAAAACGAATTTGAGTCAACAGAGTTTGGAAATGAGTTTGGGGCTGGCGGTTCCTCAGAGGGGATTTGTGGGAGTCCATCCTCCTGGTGCCTTCTTATTGATCCTCCGACCTCCAGGAGCTGCTGCTGCGAAGTCCCACAGCCCTGGGCAGGTTGGGGATGGGGTGGGGGCTGCAGATCCACATAATAGATTTTTTTTAAATTTTATTTGTTTATGATAGTCACACAGAGAGAGAAAGAGAGGCAGAGACACAGGCAGAGGGAGAAGCAGGCTCCATGCACCGGGAGTCCGACGTGGGACTCGATCCCGGGTCTCCAGGATCGCGCCCTGGGCCAAAGGCAGGTGCCAAACCGCTGTGCCACCCAGGGATCCCATAGATCCACATAATAAGTGCAGCATCACCCGCAGTCCCCGTGCCCCCTCGCAGAAAGGCCAGCATCCCCGGTATCCACGTGCACTCTGCTGATCCGAACTGTTTGTTCTTGCCACGATCAGGATTTTAGCTCGTTTTCCACAATGAAGTGTAGATCTCTGAGCAGTTATTATCTCAAAGGCCCAGGTGCTTTGCTCTGTGTCTTTATCTCTGTGTTCTGGTGACCGACCAGAAAACCCCACAAGAAACAGATGGAAAGCCCTTCGCTTCCCCCATTAGAAAGCTTGCTGGGGATGATGAATGAGTGATGCGCTTCTGATGATCTAGTCGGGGATCAGGATAATTGAGAGGAGGGAGACTCGCACTACCGTGACTCTGAGATTTGATTGATGCCTTCGAGGGTGTAAGCAGATTTTAATAAGCCGGCGCGTCCTCTCTACCTCGCTGGGAACGAAGGACACGGACAGCATCGGGCTCCCACCGTCGCCTGCCTTGTCCTGACCCTGCGGCCCGCACTCGGAGTGCACGGGGTCCCCCCGCTGGGACCAGGTGCCTGCAGCGCTCCGCCTTGGAACGCTTTCCTGGGGCCCCTTTTCAGAGCAGCCCAGGTCGGGAGTGAGGCAGGGGCCCCCCGGGAGGCGTCGTCCTTGCCCCCCTTAGCAGCGGTAGCGCAGACCCTTGGTCCTCGCCGCCAGGCTCCTGCACGTCGAGGGGCAGGACCCAGGGACGAGGGTTTTGGACAAACTTCCTCCGACCCCCGCGCCCGCCCGAGATCCAGGATCCTGCGCTGGCTCTCTGTTCTCAATTAAAATAGCAAACTGTCGAAATGTGTATAAACTCCCCCAGAGGGAGGGCGGAGGGCTTCTGAGTGCCTTTCTTTACCAGCGTGTCCCTGAGAACCAGGACCTCTGCTAGTCTCCCAGCCAGCCAGGCTCCCAGGGCCGCCGCCTCCCTCCCGCTGGGTCCCCACTCCGCGGCCGGGGAGCACCCTTGGGGTCCCTCACTGCCGCGGGGCCTGTGTGCGTGGCCCGGGCCTTGGCTGCCCTCCCACGGCCCTGCCACCTGGAGGGGCCCCCGCATCTCCCCCGCCTGGATCCGCCTTCAGGACGGGCTACCTGCCTTCCCAACTCCCGAAAACACACTCTTTGATGAGCCTTGATTCAAATAGCCCGGAAGCGGTGTTTATTTCGAGTTTTATGGCACTTTACCGTCACGTTTAGGGGAGAGGACTTGAACCCCGGGAACCCCACGCGGGCCTCTGATTTCGCAAGAACACGGCTAAGGACACGAACGCAAGTGCGCGGGGCGGACACGGACACGGATGAGGCACCAGGCGGCGAGCGGCTGGGAAGGGCGGGGGCGCTGGGGCGCGGACCCTGGGGCCCGGCCGGAGGAGCCACGGCCCCGCAGCCAAGGTCTAATGACTCTCCTCCTTCCCGCACACTCGCCCTGCAACGGCGGTTAATGGAAGAGGCCTGGATGCTGGAGAATCCTGGGCTGCGCGGAACCCCAAGGCGGCTTGGGGCCGGGGCTCTGGAGCGCAGCTCAAGGCAGGTGCTGCTGTCCGGGGCGGGGCTGGGGGTGGGGCGCCCAGCGCCCCCGCTGAGTGCCCCCCCCCGCCATGGCCCCCACTGAGTGCCCCCCGCCGCCCAGCAGCGCCAACCCAGCGCCCTCCGTGGCCCAGCGCCCGCCCCCGCTCAGCGCCCCTGCCCAACAGCGCCCGCCCAGCGCCCCCCGCCCAGCACCCCCCGCCGCCCAGCGCCCCCAGCCCAGCACCCCCGCCGCCCAGCACCCCGCCCAGCAGAGCCCCCCGCCCAGCAGCCCCCGCCCCCGCCCAGCACCCCCCACTGCCCAGCACCCCCACCCAGCAGCGCCCGCCCAGAGCGCCCCCCGCCGCCCAGCGCCCCCCGCCAGCCCGGCCCAAGGCCCGCGGCCTCTGAGCCCCGACGCCGGGCGCAGCTTCGGAGCGGCCAGTGCTCTTCCAGAGCTGAAGCCCGCGTGATGAAGTGCTGCTCCTTCACCAGAAGGAATGTTTGCTCACTATTTCATCATCCCCTAGAGGCGCGGAGAAAGAAAATAAGCCCATCCGTTGTCATTATGACAGGGTAAAAATGGAGCCATCATATTTCAATAACACAATGCGACGAGCAGCCCATCGAGTGATGAGTTATGGAATCGCTCGCTCACGCTGGACCCTGAGTTAATATTATCTCCCCAGGATAATTAGAGCGGAGTTCAATTACTGACCCTGAATTGCCGTGTGGGCCACACCACGGGTTTTGACACAGCGTTTCCACATTTATCTTTTCACCTAACGCGCTAAATCTGCATCGCGGTGGTGATTCATCTTGCGGCGCCCCTTCTAGCTTGTACCATTCTTCTCGCATGGATTGGCTGGTCCCTGGAGTCCCCTTGAGCACAGTGTGAGAGGGTCTATTACACTGTGTTTTTCTGCCAATTTACGTTTCTCTTTGTGTTAGCTTATTGTGGTCACTTCTAAAGTTGGGTCAAGTGAGCGCTTCCCCAAAGGTCACTCTCTGCCCAATGTGGCCATGCCCACCTACCGGTGGACCCACCGGGGGGCAGATCCTTTCTATGCCTGTGCCTTTGTCAGCTGTACCCACAAAACCCCCCATTGAAAGCCAGGGGCCCCTTTCTTTCCAGGGGGAGTGGTGAGCGAGGCAAGGCTTGTTAATCTTTAGTTAGCTCCCCAGCCGCCCGCAAGCCTCCTTGGATGCTCATTGTCACATTGTCACTTCTCACTCTTGGTGGGGCAGAAAGAACCCACCACGACAGCCAGACACTATTCAGGCGCCCTCACTCGGTGTGGGGGGGGGTGAGAGAGGAGCTGGGAACGACGACTAACAGGGTACTGTGTCAGCAAAGCCACCAAAACAGAAGGTTCTTGAGGCAAATAGATTTCCACTGGAAAGCCGAGCATCTGTCATAATTTGAGATCTGGAGAGCTAAAGAAACGAAAGCTTGGAGTCCCAGGATCTGAATCTGTTTTATTCTGTTTGCTATTTTTTTCCTACTCTAGGACCAATGGCTATAATAACCAGGGTCTGGGGACACCCGGGTGGCTCAGTGGATGAGCATCTACCTTCAGCTTAGGTTGTGATCCACGGGGTCCTGGGATCAAGTCCCACATCAGGCCCCCCCACAGGGAGCCTGCTTCTCCTCTGCCTGTGTCTCTGCCTCTCTCAGTGTGTCTTTTAAAATCTTTTAAAAAATAACCTGAACTCTTCGGTTTGGGGGATACCAGGTGTGGCGGATGGGTGCTGAGGGCTGAACCTGCAGCAGGAGCTCTGAGACCCGGATGTCAGCGCCGGCCGGACTCTTGGTGACTGATGCTTATCGCAGGCCACACAGCCTCTCGGGGGACAACTCCTCTGCCCTTTCCCTCATGTCTCATGTCCCACATACTCCTAAAGGCCTAATTTTTAGAAGAGAAGGAGGTGGGTCACAGCACAAACGCGATTGAACTATACTGAAGTGGGGTCAGTTTTTCATGTAATTACGAACGACCCTTGGAGGATACCAGCAGAGCCTGGAGTCCTACACTTGTTCAGGACCCAGCTGGGTGTGGGCTGAAATCCTGACCCACAGCCTCACATGCATCACCCGCAGGAGCAGCAGCAACCACCTTGGAGCGAGCTTGGGATAGCACGACAGGCTGCCATGTGCACGTGGCTGTTCGATGGTTGCCGTGGAGTCACTGGCTTCTTCTGGGATCCCTTTCAGCCCTCTGCATCAATCCTATTATTCAGATTACTTAGATGTTCAGATATCTTAGATTATTTATCTGAGAGGAGCAGTGTACAAGATGGCTGTTTTAGTTCTGAAATAATTTAGAAGAGTCCAGACTTGGTCTGGTTAATGTAAAATGCTATTTTAATATCCACTGCTGACATTTCATATGGTTATTTTTGTGGTTGTTTTTTGCATTGTGATGAAGTACGTCATCAAGTGGATGGCCCTTTAGGGAGCTTCCAAGATGACTGTCACTCCTTTGAAATCTTTTCCTGGGTCTGGGATGCGGATCTGGGTTATGGTTCACTGTGATATAGGAGGTTAGTGATCTTTTCTTTTCCAAGGTGATAGTGCACAACTCTGGACAGTGCGGATGGAGGACGTGGACGAGGCTGATGGGAGACATTGGAAAGAACGGTCTTCCTCCTCACAGCCAAGAGACCTGTGATCTTCAGTCATCCTCGCTTCAACACGAAGGAAGATTGAGATGGGTTCCTGATTTCTCCCTATTTTGCTCACCTTGCTCATTCCCTGGAGAACAATCATGCCCACACCAACAAGACAAGGGCAGCCACCCAAGCTCAGGCCTGGCTTTGCAGGCAAATGCTGGACATGCCTTACACAGACCAAACAGGGACCCTCCAAAAAGCTGCCAACTTTGCTCCCATGTGTCAAAACACTGCTCTAGTACTGCTCTGTACACTAATGGACAGCAAATATGCACAGGAAATTTAGTCATTGACCAGGAGACTACGATTGCTTCAATCTGGTCACCATCTGGTCAATACAGCCCAAGCGTCTGGAAGCCAAGTTGTGAGTCTCAAATCCATCTCCTAAGCATTCCACCATATCGGGTTCAGATATCAGACACGATCCTTCCACTTGAGAAGCAAATGAACTAAGTGGAAGTGTTTGCATCTAATTCCTCCTGGAAGCAGGGTTAAAAACAGAGGCATCTCCTAAAGCTCTCCCCCGGGATGCTTTCCTTTGCAAAATTACCCTCAATATCAAACTACTTTGACGTGGAGAGGATAAAAGACCTGGGTAAGCACATCACAAGTTGCTGGAGCAATACTCTAAGTGCCGATGATGGCAGTGACAGATGAGTGAAGACCAAGGATCTTTCAAACTTAAGGGGGGTGGGGGGTTGGGGGAGTGCCTAGTTGATTTGACATAAGCATGGGAGGGTTTCAGCCTGCAGGGAAGGAGAGGCAAGAAGTGCATTTGAGCCTGCAGGAACTCTCTGCACAGGAACAGGGTGAACATGCGGGCTGCTGACCCGATGGCTCTCATCCCCATCGTCCTCCAATCACCAGCTGGATGGAGGCTGCATGAGGCACTTTCCTGCCCTCCCAATGGAGCTGGACCCTACACCCATCCCAATGCTTTGCACAGTCGGAGCTACCTTTTTCCTCGCCCTGCCCCATTCCCAAGAATAGATGCAACTGCACATGTTCACATGGAAATCTTTTGTCCAGGTGTTAGCCTGCTGCTGCTGTGACCAGAAATGCAAACTTTTTTTTTTCCCTCCTTCGTGAAGAGCAGCATATGTTTTCATTCTAAAACTGTGCTCGTATCCCAGCCCATAAGCTGTCCCTGGGGTTCACTTCAGCTGTACTCTGACTTCTCGCTCGGCACATTTCCCTTCTGAATCAATAATATAATATTTATACTTTTTAACATGAAACAGAAAACTTTTCTCTTTTTTTGTTCATGTGTTGTTGTGGTTTATGCTGGCAGCCAGACGGGTTGAGTAGCAGAGCAGACTTCTGGGAATCAGAATTTTTTGGACTCCAAAGGGGCTCTTCCCAGGGGCCATGTGCAGCAGTGTCAGTATGTAGCTGGCCCTGTTGCCCCAGACATGTCTTCCCTCGTGGGGTGGACGTGGAGGCTTGGTCTCTGAGCAGATCCGGACAAGAGCCTGGGTGGCTCTGTGGCCCCCAACGTCTGCCACTGGAGTGGGCCATCCTGGGAGAGGTCCAGCTGTCTGTGTGACCTTTCCCATGGAATTGGGTCTCTGGCTGGCAAGAAAAGAACCACATTGCCTCCCCCCTGCCCAACACCAGCACTCCTTACCTTTGGACCTTCCAGACCAGGACAGTTAAAGGAAAGGAAAAAGGACACCAGAAGGAAAACAGAAAGTCAGAAAGATGGAAGTTAGACCATCTGGCAGGGAGAAAGGAGCCAATGAGAGTTCTGGCCATGAAGGCAGGGAGGGCGCTTCTGGAGAGATCTGCTGGGAGCCTGTGGAGACCCCAGTGCCCCAGGAGGCCCAGCGGCACCCAGACTCTGCAGTCCCCTCAGTTCCCACGCCTGCTCCTCCAAACCCGCGGCCACACTATAGCATGTCTGCTTCCCTACCTGTCTGCTCTCCCGGTCCCCGGGGTTGGCTATGACCTGGGGCTGGGAGGTGACTGTCCACACGTGGCCAGAGGAGCTCGAGGTCCCTGCAGGGCCAGCCCCTATTCTCCCAGCTGGCTCTCTCCGCTGCCCACGGGATTCCCGTGCCCAGAGGCATTTGTTGGAGAGGGTGGATGCTGCTTGCCTGGCCCCAGAGGTTGCGTGGACAACCACCCCCCTGATGCCCAGCCTCCAGATGGGGTTTCTGTGTGAGAAATAGAGTCCTGTGAAACTAGGCCTCGGATCTGGGATTGTAGCTGGGATTGCACTAATTAAAGCAAGGTGTCCCACATCCTGTTGCCCTCTACCTTTCCTTCCTAAAGGGTCTGTCCCCTGTATGGAGCCCCAACCCCCTTTCCCCCTAAAAATATATATATACATTTAAAAAACTTCTATTGACAATTCGTTTTAAGTGCATGTGTCTCTGGAACCAAGTAAGGTACTTGAAAGGAAATAAGATAAAAACCAAAAAAAAAATATTGGAAGAATTAGCAAAAATGGTACCTCAGCTCTCAGCTAGATGTTGCTAAAATCCTAATTTTCTTTTCATTTTCTTTCCTAGTATAAAAGTAGAAATATGCTTACTGAATCTTTGTCAAAACTGCACAGTATAGACTGTGTGTTGATTTTAAAACACATCAAACATTATGTCTAGTTATGAACACACACACAAGTTGACACTTTCCCTGACATATTTAGGAGAGATAAAGAGTAACCTCAGGGTGGTGGTCTTTGTTAAGAGGTGAATGGGGGTCCTGGATGGGGAAGCAGGTGCCAACTTTTTATTGTGGGCGTAAACATGTGTGTTACTAGCAGCACTATTTACGACAGCCAAAAGGTAGAAGCAGCCCAAGTGTCCACTGATGGACGGATAGATAAAACAATGTGGCCCATACATGTGATAGAAAGTTATTCAGCCTAAATAGGAAAGGAAATCATAGTCACGTTGTAATGTGAATGAGCCCTGAAAACATGAGATGGGGTGAAAGTGAAAGAGGGCCATCAGAAAAGGACAAATCCTGCAGGATCCTGCCCACATGAGGTCCCGGTGGGGTAAGATTCACAGAGACAGTAGCACAAGGATGGTTCCAGGGGCTGGGGGGGTGGGTGGAGGGGAGAGTCTGTGCTCAGTGGGGACAGGGCTGCAGTTCTGCAGGAGGAGGTAGATGGTGGTGGTGGTTACAGGACAGGGGAAGGTACCCCATGCAACCAAAGGGCACACTTAAAAATGAATAAAATGGTAAAACTCATTTTCTGTATTATTTTACCATGATAGATCTAGAGCAAATAAGGCAAGTTATTACCATCTGTAATACCTGGGGGTCTGTGAAGTCTTACTATCTTCTGTACTTTATACTATGTTTTGGGGAATAAACAGAGATCATGAGTGATTAAAATTCAGGGTAAACCCTGTGTGGCTCTAGACTTAGCAGGTAGGCCCTGCACCCTCTGCTTGTCCACCTCTGCCATGGCCAGGTCCCCCTGGAGACACTCACAGGATACTAGAGTTCCCCATGTTGCTGTCCTGTGATGGGGCGTTCACTTGTCTCAAGAACAGAGGAGCTACTTTGTCCATCTGTATTTCTCATTATTGCCCTAGAGTGATGACCCGCAGGCAGAAGAGGCTCTCCAGAAATGTCCATTGACTGATGGAAGAAACAAACAAAAAAATCCATTTATATCATTTAAACAAAATTACAGACTCTTGGAATTTATAGAAGTCCTTCAGCACAGATGAATCAGAGGATTGTCCTAAGTCTGTGTTCTCATTTTTTTGCATGTGTTCATTTTGTCATGTGCTTCCTGGGCCCATTATCATCAATGCAGTGTTGGGTGAAGCGAAGACATCTCCTGTCCTCCTTTCACACGTGCATTCCCTTGAGTGTCTTTTCCCAAGGTGACCCTGCTTCATCTACTGTGAGACCTCCTTTTGACTCCCTGGGCGAGGGGTGTGGGTGTCACAGGCGGCTCCCAGGAGGGGCTGCTGGGCGTGCCCTCTCCACCCACTTTGATGCTGGCCACAGTGGAAGGTGCTGGAGCCCCCAGAAGCACCAGTGGTTTGCATCTCCCCTGCAGGCCCTGAGCTCCAAGGTCCCTGGAACCCACAGGGCTGCCCCCTCCAGTTCAGTCTAGGCCTATCCCCTAGACTGAGCCACCCCAAGCTGCCCACCTGCTGCAGGACGACGGCTGGCCCTTCAGCACCGCGTCTGTCGTCCAGTGACTCACCCCGCCTTGTGTAACGTGTTTGTTTCCTCGCTGTTCCTAATTATGTCAACCCTATCTGTATTTGTACTGAACAGCTTTGTGCTTTCGACATTCTCCTGTCTTTGGACAAGATTGTCAGCAAAGACTGGAAAACACCCTAAAATCAAGTACAGATACAGCGAGGTAGCATGAACTTGGCTGTCGTGGGAAATGACTGACGCTGAGGGTTCCTTCTTAATATTCCGTTCCACACAACAAAGGGAGCGTCTCCGGGGAATGGAGAAGCCTCCATAGAATTGCTTATCTCCAGAATCAGAAGAGGCTGCAAAAGATGAAGAAACACTTTGCAAAAATAGCAACCTGCGTATTAAAATCCCCACCTATTCACATGCGTCCTCCTTTTGAAGAACCCGGCCATGTCCAGACATAGTCTTTTCCTAAGGCTCTGAGATTAAGGCACAGGCACCCATAGAAGAGCTTCCCCATAGTTGTCAGAAGGGGATGCATGATTTGGATACAATCAGGACTTCCTGGAAATGATCTGAGATGCAGACCTAAGTCCTTAGGGTGCATTTTTTGTCTTCTCCAGAACTGCCTGTACTCTTTCTTCTGGTCTGGATTAGACACCAAATGACTGAAGGATTTTGGGGGGAGGGGGAAGGCTGTTCCAGAAGCCGGAAGGATTAGAAATCTCACCAAAAAATCTGCTTTGGTGCAATTCCCAGAAAGATTTTAGAGCTTGGAGAAGTTTTTAGCGTTGGCTGAGTTTGGAATAAACATCTCCAAAATGTTGGGCGTGTTTCCAAACTGAAATGAAATTTGAGGTCCACCCATTTCACTAGTTATTAAGATAAAGAGAAATCCCCTGTTGAAATTGGATTACACAATTGGTAGTTCTTGCCATTGTTGAAACAGATCTACCCACAAATTTCATGCCTGTCTTCTTTTCTAAGTCCAGCTGCTAAGGGGGGGGGGGTGAGAAAAAAAAAGAAAAGAAAAAAGAAAACAACTTCCTCTTTCCCCTGACAATTTGTTTAGTGTTCCTGCTGCTGAGACTGCCAATATTTGATAATATCAATCTGGAAAATCTGATACTCATTTCGAGTAGGCATGGGCTCAGGTAGGAGAAATGGGTTTTTCTTATTAGAGTCTTTCTTGCAAGACCTAAAGACCTAGAAATGGAGCGGAATGCGTCCATCATGTATGGGCCTGTACGTTTTGAATTTAGACTTATAGGTATGACAGTTATGTGAGTTAACAGGAAAAAAAACAAACAAATACAAAAACAAATAAATGAACAAACAAAATGAGACCTTGCATTGACTTATGCATTATCTTTCCTTAAGACAGGAAACACAAAGGGGCACTTGGCTATATCAGTGCATAGGACATGTGACTCTAGACCTCGAGTCTGTGATTTTGAGCCCCATGTTAGGTGTAGAAAATTTCCAACTTCACAGGCAGGTGCACACCTGTGTGGTTTGTACCCTTTCCTGTTCTCGATCAAAAGAGGAACACCAGATCACTAGTACCAGCTAAAATAAAACATGAGATGCACATTAGAGTTCATGCTTAAAATTATCATAAACTCTAAACGTTGACTGGAATCTTAATTGTCTGATCTATGGGCCAAGAGGGCAGTGGTGCTCTGCACTCCAGCATGGGGCTTGCTGTCCTACACTGGGGTCCTATAACCATGTAGTTGTATGAGAAAGATTCATATCCGTAGAGGATGCTGAGAGTTCAGATCTTTGTTGTCAGATTAAACACAGTGGATCCTTTTGAGATCATTTGGCCTTTGTGTGACTAGCATAGTCTGAAGGGGATGGTCGCCTCTGTTGGAGGAGAGATTCCTGGCTCTGAGTGTCCTCTTTTCTCTAGGCCCATCTCTCTCGTTCCATCTTCTGTTCATGCCAGGTGCATGGGGCTGAGTTATCCTCACCCCCAGACAGTGACCAGCCGTGAGCCATACAGCGCCTATTTAATCTTGTTTCATTCTTAGGCAACAAAACATTTTCACCCAGGACTTCACTCTACTCTGAAAGCGGACAATTTAATTAAAACAAAACAAGACAAAAACAAGTGAGAATAACATGTTTAACTGATAAAGACCAGAGTTACCATGAATTGCCAAAGTGGGAGACTCCAGCTGTAGAAAACACAGGCCTCCGATGCAGGTAAGACGCACAGGATGCCCCTCCTCGTGTGATCATTCACGTCTTTGTTTGGTACTGGAAAAATAAAGCTTCTTTATTAAAGAATTATTTTTATTATTAAACAAAATAAATAAATAAAAATAAAGCTTCTTTATTAAAGAATTATTTTTATTATTAAAAATAAAATAAAGGTGGGGAAAGGCTAAAATAGCTATTTTGTGGCCATATCATCTGTGATTCAAACTCTCTAAATATGAACGATTATTAACATTGCAGGTGGTCGATAGTAATCAAATGAGTCATGAAGCCTAGCTCTCAATACATTGGCCAGATAAAAGTCAACTGATTTAAAAATAAAGAAGAAAAAAAAAAGTCTTTTAGAAGGTAAATACTTGAAAGCCCGACTGGGTCATCAGGTGGCGGGGGTGGGGGGAGCATAGTACCCATTAGGTAGGCATCTATTAAATACTCTCCTGGAGTCTGTTAGGGAAATTACCAGTAGATAAGCCAACCAAGCCCACAGGATGACTCATCTTATCTCTCTCTCTCTTTACTCATTTATTGCCAAATTCAGTAGATCCTAGGTCCCAGGCTAAAACCTAGGCTGCCCTCACCTCTTCTTTATGACTCCAGGGCCTGGCCTCTAATGTTTGCTCTGTGGCCACAAGGGCAGGGACTTTTTCAGACCTTAGGCACCTGTTTATAACACAGTACAGAGTCTCAGACGAGGCTTGATCAAGGGGATGAAGCACACTTATGTCCACGCACAGGTGTGGGGACAGCCCACTCAGCCACCTACCTGGAGCAACTCGGTGCTTGGCAGCATCATTTGAGGGCAGGGGCGTGGCATGCCTCCGGGCAATTCTCTTCTCTCTTGTGTCCAAGGAGGCCTTTTAAATTCCAGCTCATTTGTAGGTCTTCCCTCTAGAACTCTGATAAAATGGGAAGAATTAAGGTTTCTAAAATAGATTGATGCCAGTGGCCTTCAGTGGAAGGCCCCCTCCAGTCAGTTACATCAGGTATGTTACTTGCTGCAGCATTGGACACCATGACCACAGGGAACTTGGCGTGTCTCCGAAGGGGGTGTCTTAGGGAGGGTCGCATTTAAAGTTTAAAGAACTGGAATTACTCAAAGGGTATCTCGGCAGGGAATGGTCAGAATTTATAAACCTAGATGTCTCTGGCCTCACTTTAGAAGCCATCAGTCCATGCAGAGTAACCTGTAGATGGGTTTGTGGTCTTACCCTGGGGCACAGGTAAGACCCCCACCTGTGGTAAGGGGTCAGGGCTCAGAAGATCTGTGATGGCTTTGCTATTGTTTTGCTAGAGTCTGTCAGTTTTGTGACTCATGCCGCAGCCTGTTTTGGAAAGGTGTGGTTTCTGTTTCAATGCCCAGTGCTCCATCGCAGTCAGCAGTAGAGTCATTATTCACTTTATCACACCAGAGTTTTGTTTCTCAGTCCAAGTTTGAGTTGCTAATATGTTGGAGTACCGGGGGGTACTCTCTGGGGCCCAGTGGGGGTGCCGCACCTGAGGACTTTCTCATTGGAGACTACCATGATTCCTGGCCATTCTCCCCACGTTCGCTCCCCGAGGTAGAAAGACAAACTGACTGTGCCAGCTGCTCTTTGAGGAGGATTAAGGAATGTTCCTGTGCGCTCATGACTCTGTCCTCTCAGGGCTCTGTCCCCTGCAGTTGCATTAAGAATACTTTTGCAATTCCTGCAGATCCAAAATACTGTGTAAAAGATCACCAACATCTCCTCTCTAGGATACTGATTTAATGAGAGAAAAAAAACAAAAAACAAAAAACAAAACTTGTTTCAATTTGCCCTGAATGCCCAACATTCTCCCCTGTGTACTCCACTCTGAAATGACGACTTCGAGACATGAAGGTATGGTACATGTGCCAATTCAGAATCCAACATCAACTTCCTTGCCTTATATACACACTGACCTTATATACACACTGACACACAGCTTATTATATACACACTGACCTTAGCTTTATTAAGCATATTAACAAATATGAGTTTACGTATCAAGTAAGCCTATCTGATTCAGATTTTATATCCTGGTTAGAAAGATGTTATAAAATTTAAGAGTCTGCTAGTATAGTCATATAGATTGATGGAATACATTGTCATTTTTCTCAAAATCTTTTTAAAAATCTCAGGTAAGAAGCAATTAGCACAAACAGCTCCTGTCAGAGTGGGAGCAGCGTGTCCGCCTTTCTGTGAGGTGCACGGACCATCCTTGGCCCTTCTTCGAATGTCCCTCTGGAGCTGCCTCCCTTATGGAATCAATACCCCAGCCATCCCAGGACATATTTTTAAAGGAATAAGTATTGCATTGATTTTCGCAACTCCTTATATCCAAGAATCACCCACAGTCATCTTGCTAATAGTTGATGAGTCGGTGACAGAAGGTGACTTTTAAGAATGGTCAGTGTGCAGAAAGGACAGGGAGTCAGGGAGAAGGATGGCTAGACATGGAGAGTGGAATGTCCCTGGCCAGCCTTCCGCTGCCAGAAGGATCTGCTGGGAGATGGTGCAGTTCCATTCATGTCCACCCAAGACTCACTTAGCTTTTTGTTAACGAGGGTTTAGTTGGTTCAGGGTGATTGCTGGTTCCATGGTCAAGTGCTTGCAGCCCAGGTGCACACCGAGAGGCCCTGTCCACCGCTGGAGCTGGGGCAGGTGTAAATGTTTGGGGAGAAGACCCTTCCTTCTTCCGAAGCACCACGTTTGTGCTCCACCGGCCACCAACAATTACGAAGACTTTCTCAGGATTGATCTCAGCAATCAAGCCATCTCTTGATTTTACACTTCACCAAGTGACTGGTATTGTCATATTTCAGAAAATTGAATTCAGCTTTATGAAACATATGTTTAAAAGCTGTACACTTTCAATAATTATGCTATAACATCCCTGTTTTTATGCAAAGCTAACTAGATATTGTCATATTAAAATAGCAAATCCAATTCATTTCTTATGAAACACATGTTTAAAAAAATAAAAGGAGCACTTTAATTATTTCAGGAGTGTTCAGGCCAGCTCAACAGCCGACTGGATATTGCATTTGTTTAAAACTCAATCATGCAAAATGAAGACTCGATTTGAAAAATTTTAATAAAGATAACCAGCCTATCATGATATCATTTGAATGCTAATCGGCACTCCCATTCAGCGGAGGGAGAGCAGTGTCAACTTCGCTGGAGGCTCTTTATTCCGCAATAAAAACATTTACATTCTAATGATTTTATTAAAGCGCCGGAGCTGTCAGCAGCCCCAGATGACTCCTGGCAAACTGTATCAGCTATCAACTCAGATTGCCTTTATCAGAACCACCCAGTGGTGAGCCCAACGCCACAATGAGACGTCTGCTGCTCACAGAGCGGGTATTTAATCATTTCTTCTCCAGTATTGTTCTGCTTACAGAGCATAAATAAGAGCTTCAAATAACCCCAGAGTGCTCCTGACAATGAAACAAAGTGTGGGCGCTATTTATCTTCCTACATTCTTCAGGGACCACTTTCTCCCACACCCACCCCCCCACCTTTTATTTGGTGGTTGTTGCTGGCGCTTGATTTTTTTTTTTTTTTTAATTCACTACCCCGTATCATCATTCAACAGCTCTGGATTTCTTCTTCACCTCGGACAGCAGGGCTCAGGAGAGAGCTGGGCAGGGAGGTGACCCAGTTGGTGGCAGGAAGTGATAGGGTGGCCTCCGGGGACCGCAGGACCGGGGACACCGGGCGGAGCAGATCGGACCTGAGCAGAAGGGGGGGTGCCCTCTTTGTCTTTGTCACACAGAGGTGACCGGGGAGGAGGGTGGGGGGATCCTGGGCTGTTCACCTGTGCCCCTCCGTCACTAGAAAGCCCACCCAAAGCAAGGGCTTTGCTGCAAAGGATCTTTCTTTTTGCTCCTCCACTTAAATCACAGCACTTACTTTGGAGTAGGAATCAATGCTGGCATTATCTTTTAGGTTGTTTAAGAAGCATCCTTTCCCTCCCTTTTACATTTACGGATAAAAGCAAAGAATTCAGAATAAAAGCAAGAACCTTCCCAGGAAGATGCGAAACTGGAAATCTTTGTGAGAGGGAGAATAGACAACCAAAACCGTCCCCTAGACTTGTCATCGTTGGGAAACCAATCACTTCAGTTCCGTGGAAGTTTGCCCTATTGGTTACTACTTTTTTTAAAATCTTTTTCTTTTAACTGCTAGGTGTTTTAATAGAAATCATCCTGAAGTACTCGATGTGCTTGTCTTCCAACAACCGGCTCTGGAGGGTGGGGTGGCTAGGTGGGCATCTAGTAGACACACAATGATGTTTGTTTAAAAAAAATGCTGCAAAAAAATGCTGCTTGGATATGAAATTTAATTTAAACTTGCCTGATAACTTTGATTCATCATCTTGAAATTGTGTGTGTAAGTTTGTGTAGGGTAAAACCCACATAGATTTCTACCATATGCTGTAGGGATCTTTGCTCCTAACCTAGCAGCCCTTGCTCCTCTGAATAAACTGCCTTTTATTAGCTAACAGCTGGAAAACCCAGGGCTGCAGAAAATGGAGGCAAGAGCCTGCACCCCCAGGGAAAGGCATCTCCGCCCAGCTCTGCAGACCCAAACTTGCTGTCTCCCCTGCAGCCTTGTCATCCCTGCTTCGCTGGGCCACCTGGTTCCCTAGCCACCCACCATTCTCACCCCTGCCAGCTGTGGGTGCACCTGTTCTGGCCTCTAAATGAATGACCTTTCCACCAGCCCAGTGGGCTGTCCACAGAGGTCCCCCCACCCTGCCTGCCTGCCAGGGGCTGAGCCAGGGGGTCCCACCCATACACACCTCTGACCCTCCTGGATGCAGGATGCAGGAACCTGTCCCTAGACAGAACCACTTGGCTTTCAGCAACAATAAAACCAGCCTGGCAGAAGGAAGCCTGGGGACCTGCCCCCTTCCATATTGTCCCAAACATCCGTTTACCAGGGAACACAGAGCAGTGTGCAATCACTCAAAAGCGAGTACCTACTGCAGGGAAACCAGTGAGTAAGACTTTGCAGGGCGGTAAAAGCACCACAACTTATAAGAGGGCCCATTGTACTGGAAGTTAATTTTCACAAATAGTAGAATTTGATCTTAAAATATATCTCCAGTTAACAGATCCTTTGCTCTGCTAAGGGTCTAATCTCTGTATTAAAGGAGCCTTTGCTGGATAAGGAAATATGCCCACAACAGGACACCTGCTAGCAGAACCTTCAAGAACACCCATCCAATTGCTTTGATATCTCATCTTTACCAAGATATTTAAAATCGGCACGGCCCCCTTGGGGCAGTCAGTGGGGAGATGTGTTAGGAACGGGCGGGAAGGTGCTGCTAGTGGAGGGTGGTGCAGAGGGCAGTGGTTCGCTGTCGCCATGGGGCCCGCATGAAGGCCCTTCCAGGTGACCAGGCCCTGCTATACTGGCCTGGCCTGCTGGCCTTTGGAATCCCGAAATCAGACTCATGGGAGTTTCACATCCAAACGAATTGCGGTAAGAGATGTAAAGAATCTCTGAAGACTCAAGTGTTAATAGAAACAAAAGGAATTATTTTCCCAGAACACACACCCACTGAACTCTGTGCTGAGGGCCTTGTCCTGCACCTGCTCTGTAGGCTCCTTCAGTTCTTCCTGGGCCCAGGCGTTACCTCCAACCTCAGTCAGTGAGGGGGATGGAGAGGACACTGGGTGGGCACACTTAGAGTCCCACAGGTCCCCATTTCTGATTCTGATCCCCACCTGTGCTGAGTGAAAGTCTGTCATGGCCCAAGGGGCACTGATGGGTAAGGGATTTAATCTGGTGCCAGCTGGGCAGGGCTGCACACAAGACCTGCATCCCTGGTCCTCCAAGACCAGTGAGTGGAGAATCGGTAGCCCCCCTGACATGGGAGCCACCAGAATTTTTCATTTTGGGTTCCTCCTTGTGGATGGTTCCCCAAAGACTAGCCTTGAGGTGATGATGTAAGCTCAAGAGAAGCCATCTCTCAGGGAATGAACACTGTAAGGGGCTGAAATTTTGCCCGTGCAACCCATTTCTCTGCTATCTTGGGAAGAGTGCTTCTTTTCTTCTATGGCAGTTTTCCTGTGGATAAGATAGGACTCCATCCTTACCTGGGAGTCACTGAGGTGGAAAACATAGAGAAAACACCTCTGCTGGACAAGGGGCTGACTGGCAATGGGCTAAGAGCTTTCAATCCCCAATTAAGACTTGTAATTAATCACACATTGAAATCATGCAGTTGGATGCCCAAAGGTCTCGAAGTGAATGTAAGCCCCTGGACATCAAGCAGCGACTCATAGAGAGTGTGGCTGCTCAAAGCAAGCCCTCCTAGCGTGGGTAAAACACAGTTGATTTTTTTATGGTCACCCACTATTTTGGCATCTTTTCTCAAATATCATATCCTTATAGTTCAACTTTCAGTCTGGCCTTTTATTACTTTAAAAAATATTGCTTTGCATATGTCAAGACAAAAGATAAATATCTATGCCTAGTCAATTTGTTATTTATATATTTCTTTCAAGAAGTCAAATATCAGATCACACTGAAAACAGATTTGCAAGCTTGTGCTGAGAAAGTATTTGAATATTACAGCATCATGCATTTATGTGTCTTTGTTCAAAGGTTTAAAAAAATGTACTGTCTGGGGCTGATGCTTCCTTGGCTTCCCGGAACCCGGGAAGGGTGAAGGTGGGTGGGGCTCATTCAGGCTGTAGACAACCTAGTACAGAAGCTCTGATGGCTTTCTTTTTTTTTTTTAAATTTTTATGATAGTCACACACACACAGAGAGAGAGATAGAGGCAGAGACACAGGCAGAGGGAGAAGCAGGCTCCATGCACCGGGAGCCCGATGTGGGATTCGATCCGGGGTCTCCAGGATCGCACCCTGGGCCAAAGGCAGGCGCCAAACCGCTGCGCCACCCAGGGATCCCTCTGATGGCTTTCTAATTGACTCACGTGCACATCAAACATCAGGTTATTCTTCAAAGGAGTGTACATTGCAATTAAAAGAGAGAGAGAGAGTAAATGTATTAGAGTGGAGATCTTCAAAGTGACAGAAAATTGACCAAGTACTGAAGGTTGGTGTTGGGTCTGCAGTCTTCTTCCTGTGAGTCTATCTGTCTATACTCTGTGTATTTATCTATCTACCTGTCTGTATAACCATCCATTTATCTATCACCTATTTGAATAATTCATCATATATTCCTTAGCTGACTATGCTAAACTGTATGTTTCACCTCATTAAGTGCCAAACACAGGATGCTCTCTAGGACTGTGATCCATTTTGGTGCTGAAGGTGGAGGGTTGGCAGCAGGAGATTTGTTCCATTCAAGACTCCTGGCACCCACCAAGGGGAAAACCTGGAGAATACTTACCAACACATTGGTCTACTATGAAATATGAAATTTAACTGATATAAATATCAATTAGCTGAAAATGTTAAGGCTATTTTCAGACTCAATGACCATTAGATAATTGTCCTTTCTTCTGCCACCAGTTTGGATGTCATTGGCTGGTGGAAGTAAGGTCAGGAAATGGAGCTAGAGAAGGGTGTGTGATAAAGTGGTAGATGCTCCTTCCCCCTGACTTCTGAAATACCCCCTCTTTTCTGGGAAGGTCCCTGAACCTCGGCCATACATCACCCTCCCGAATCCTCACCCAGCTTTCTGAGGCAGGCACTATGACTATCCTCTCTTCAGATGATGAGACTGATGAACAGAGTGGGAGAGCCACACTTCCAGCCCCTGGATGAGCTGGCATGCATCTAGGCCCTGGGGTTAGGCCTGGCACCCCTAATTTTGACCCTGCAGAGGAAGGAAGGCCTGAACAGTAAAAAGTCTGCTGCCCTTACTCTGCAAAATTCCAATGGGCCAACTCCCTGCTCCTAATAGGAGCCTCCATCCCCTGCCACATACTGGGATTTGTTTTATTTATTTATTTTTTCATTAATACAATGGCATCATTCACTGCAGAGCCCAGGTATCTATGAGGGGAGGGAGAGAGCCCTATTGGTTTCTCCCTCAGGTTTTTTTTAGAGCAATATGATATAGACATCAGATGGATGAGTATGAATGGAGCTGCAAACCTCCCCCTGGATCCCTTCAGCAAATATTTATGGAGCCACTGCAATGTGCCAAAAAGAGTTTCTCTGGATGGGACAGAAGATAACAGACAAACTTCCATCCTCCTGTCTGCTTCAGTCCTGTTGTGGAGAGAGACGGTAAGCACACAATCACATGCACATTATATATGATACAATATGATATGATGAAAATATTACATTCCTTAGTCTATTATTATATATGATATAACCCAAAGTAATCTATTGTCAAATAGAACCAAATGATATGGAAAAACAAATAAAGATGAGGTAAATACATACTCTCAGTCCAGGAAAAGGAGGTGGCATAGGTTTCTGACACACTCTGTAGAAAATGTTAGAAATATTTGGATTAGTTGTTTAGTAGATCAATCAGGATCCTTCAGAGAAACAGAACAAGCAGGATATGTGTGCATATAGATATTGATATAAATACTTGGAGATAGAGGTGAAATAGATGCAACAGATGATAGATAGATGATAGGTAGATAGATAGATAGATAGATAGATAGATAGATAGATAGATAGATAGATATAGAGACCAAAACAGACATTTATTTTAAGGAATTAGCTCATGTAATTCTGGGGACTGAGGAGTCCAAAATCTGTTAGCAGGCCCGCAGGATGGAAACTCAGGCAGGGTTTCTATTCATTAATCTCCATGAAAATTGTTTTTCTCTGAAGACCTTCAACAAATTGGAAGAGGCCCAGTTGCATTATGAAAGAAAATCTCCTTTCCCTAAAATCGCCTCAGTGTAGATGTTGATCACATCTACAAAATTTATTGACAGCGGCATGTAGACTAGTGTTTAATTAAATAACTGGGTGCTCCAAGCCCAGCCAGGCCAAAACAAAATCGAACCATCATAGATCCCAAACCAGATCCTACTGACACTCCCAGTAGATGAGGAGGACAATCTCCAGGTTCTGGGGCTGGTGCCACAAGTGACCCAAGCCTGTGGCTAGCAGCAGAGTAGGTAGGCATTTGAAGCCAATGACCAGATTTTTCATGACAGGGGGCGGGGGTCAGTTAAGCACGAGGAGGTGACCAAACTGCTTCGTTAAAGTATGAAGAGGTGGATGTTTGGGCCTACACATGCATTTTCTGTGTGTTTTGATCAAAATTTAAAAATTCATTGAACTCTATTATTTTCAACTGTAACTCTGTTGGTGTCATGGGTTCCATTGTGATTTGTGCATCCATTCAGTTATATTGATTATTAGCAATATCCTGTAACCTTCGTCTCTGTCGCCAACTACCATGCAACTTAAAATGTGGTCTATACACACAATGGATTTTTTCCTCATTTAAATTCAAGTTAGTTAACATACAGAACATTATTTGTTCCAGGGGTAGAATTTAGTGATTCATCAGTTGCCTATAACACTCTTCAAAAAAGAAGAAAATCGAGAACCCTGGGTGGTGCAGCGGTTTAGCGCCGGCCTTTGGCCCGGGGCGCGATCCTGGAGACCCGGGATCGAATCCCACGTCGGGCTCCCGGTGCAGGGAGCCTGCTTCTCCCTCTGCCTATGTCTCTGCTTCTCTCTCTCTCTCTGTGTGACTATCATAAATAAATAAATTTTAAAAAAATAAAATAAAAAGAAGAAAATCCTGCCATAGACAACATCATGGATGAACCTATAGGACATCATGCTAAGTGAAATAAGTCAAACACAGAAGGACAAACACTCCATGATTTCCCCTGTATGATGGATATTAAATAGTCAAACATACAGAAGTAGACAGTAGAAGGGTAGTTGCCAGAGCTTGAGGAGAAAGGGATCGAGGAATGATTGTCCAAGGTCCCGGGAACTGCTGTGCGGAGTCCTGCCTATAGGTAACAACAAGGTATCATGCGTGCACTTAAAATTTGTTAAGTGGCTAGAGCTCCTAGTAAGTGGGTAGGATGCATGGAAATGTTTGGAGGTGATGGATTATGTATTACCTTACATTGGTGATGATCGGACAAGTATATTAATGGGTCCAAACTCACCAAATTGTATATATTAGTTATCTGTAGTTTTTTTTATACCAGTTATAGCTCAATAAATGAAAAAAAAGTAAGTGGAGAAGTAAATAGAAAAATAAATTAAAATAGCCTGCAACTGCATCTAGTTAGTCCCTCCACTCCTGGGTGAATAACCATATCTAAAAGGTGCCAGCAGTAATGTTAAGTCACCTGGGGCACATTGGCTCTTTGTGTCCTGCCATCATCAGTGACTCAGAGGAGCATATGGAAGTCATGTTTCTCAAACCTGTGGATATTAAAGGATCAAACATAGGTTATACTTTAATGGCAATGTCAGATATATAGGGTAGAGATGACTTAATAGCAGTAAATGTACATTTACAAAGCGAAGTCACTGGCCTCGCCTTACCTTTTTATTTCAATGAATATTTTCCATACAGCTACCAGATGCTCACATGATGCTCACATCGGGGATGGGTATTGAGCTGGACAGAAACGTCCAGCTATCCTTGGGCCACAGGACGGATGGCATGTAGACATTACACCCCTTGACAAGAACAGTTTAATCATAAGACTGATGTGCTACCAAGAAGCAACCTACCAATCTCTGCAGAACTTCACTTAGATAAAGTTAAGTCTGGATATGGGTATTGAGTGGGAGGCCACCTGGAGAATGGAAGTGGAGCCATGTGCAGCATGGAAGAGCACGAGAGGATCTGCCTGTGCCTCTCCTGCTCCTTGATGGACTCATTGACCCAACCTCACTGCTGCCCCCACCCCAGGTCAGTATCTTCTATACTCAACGTGCTTCCTTCTTTGGACTTAGAGCTAGATATTGTTGACGCTCCAGATAGGATAACAGGGATAGGGACGGAGACTGTCTCCTCAAGGTTTTGGTTTGCCAGCTATCCTCTTCCCAGCTCATTTTTCAAAGCTCAAATAATTTATTCTTCCAATTTAGTATTAACGACAGCACGTTGTCTTTGATCTTTCAAACAAGCATGACCCAAGTCAACAAAAAAAGAGCCCTGTTTCCGATCAGCCATTGGCAAAGACTTTCTTATATTGTTTTCTCCCTACAAGGCTGTGAGCTTCTGTCCTAAATGTTTCCTCCCTGGGTGGCTGCAGACCCCCTGACCTCTCTGATCTACCCGTGTTGGTGAGCATGCGACCTGCCAGGGTTGCATCCTGACGGAGGTGTCAGACACAGAGCCGGTACTCCAGTCCATACCTGCTATTCAAATGAAGATATTGGCACAGAGGAGCACATTTTTATAATGTGAAGTAAATGTCAAAATGAAAAAAAAAAGTCTGTGCACATGAATAATGGAGGGGAAGCTTCAAAACCAGCATAAATCATTATTTTGGCAGGTAATTTTTTATATCTTTGCATGGTATCTTTTCTCTATTGATAAATTTATCAGTATAAAATATAGACTATTTTTATGAAATGAATACATATGAATTTAAAACAAGGTACAATTATGGAACCGTGGCATTACACAAGCAATTCCAGAAGTGAGTTTGAGGTGGCATCCCTTCTCTCGATTTACAGGAGTTTATTACTTCTGAAAAAAAATTACTTTAGGGCTAACGTACTCTGAATATCTTAAGCAGGATGGTAATTTCATGTGGACAAAATGACAAAAAAGAAACCAATTTTAGTTGTTTGAAGCAGAGACCTGGTATTTCTCTGTTTGGTGAGTCAGTGACAAAAATGAGCATCTGCCCCCAGAGCAAGGGATGCCAGGGAGCAGACAGTCAAGAAGGTGCACCCTGCCTACTTCCTTCCCTTTACTTCTTAAAATGCATCCTCGTGGACATCTGCCAGTGAAGGAGTTCTGGAATGTCTTCCATTTGAGAATCATAGCAGCTCTGGGGTCCTTCTGATCATTTTCCTTCTGCACTTTTGAGAACCCTCCATGCCTGGAATTGTGTGTGTGCCTGCGTGCATATGTGTGTGTAGTGGTATGTGCACGCACGTGTATTGCACACATGTGAGCCCATGTGTGGGGTGTGTGCATGGGAGCACATCCAGGTTTGTGTGCCTGCATGCATATATGTGTGTAATGGTATGTGCATACACGAGTATTGCACACATGTGAGCCCATGTGTGGGGTGTGTGCATGGGAGCACGTGCAGGTGTGCGAGCTCCCTGCCTCCACTGTGACCCTGCTCTGCTACAGAATCCCCAGAGAAGTCTTTTTAGAAAGCAAATCTGATAGTGTCTAGCCCCAATCGCACAGCTCCAGTGACCTCCCATCACTGTCATGGCGAGCCCACACTCCCTGTCATGGCAAACACGGCTGCCACGCATCCCTCACTTTATCAGCATGGGTCTCCACTACAACAAGCAGTGGACCTGGGACTAATGACATATAAACTTCAGAGCCCCACCCATGGGCAACCTCACTTCTTAATGTATGTTTCCCTTAAAGATAAGGTGTGCATCCAACATGCAGCCTCAGTACATTACCCCATCTCTTGCCTCTGCCCTGTTCTCTCCCACTCACTGTTCCCCAGGGTCCTTCTACCTGCCTCTGTCATTAGAAGGGCACACCTTCCTTGTGGACCATCCCACAAGAACATACGTCACACTTCTTTAGCATATGATACTACAGATTAGATGGTGATTATACATTGTAAGAACATATTTTCTTTCCATTCCCTGTTCTCAACTGATGCATGACCACAAATTAATACATGCTAATTGAATAAATCAATACAAGATGAAAAGACATTTCGATATGATGTGCCAAGATTAAAATCAAAGTGTTTGGGGTCTGAGTGAAGCTATAGGTGATGAAGAGCTGAAAATCCTGTATATCAAGCCAATTTGCTCAGCTGGTGGCCAGAAGGACCATCTCAATGTGGATCTGTGAAAACAAAGCTTCAGCAAAGAGAGTGGAGCTTCCACCCAGCCCTGGCTGCCCATGGGCCTTTGGACAAGTAGCAGATCTCTCCCAGCCTCAATGTCACCATCTGTAAAATGGGGTAACATTATCACCTGCCTCATGAGTGTGTGGCAGTGTATGAGACTCCTGACTAGGAGACTGGTCCCCAGTGAGCCCTCAGGGAGGGGCTTGTATTTGTTGTGAGATCTTTCAGCCTGTGCCTGAGGGGAGATGTAGGAAATGCAGCCCCTCAAAGGTGTGATGTAGGTGAAAATGAAAATATAAGATGGAAGCAACTGTAGGTTCAGAGGAAGAAACAGAAGTGACAGGGAAAGGCCTAGGGCAGGGCACACGGGGGCCACCCAGCAGCAAAGCTCCACATCAGAGCTTTTGCTCACACCTATCTTTTGCCCATCTAGGTCATGTAAAATGAGAATAAATGTATTCCTGACCTGAGGTGTCATAATTGGATGTTTATGGGTTAGGGACTTTCAGGTGAAACATCCAGTATTTGGAACGTGAAGTTCTCCCTAGGGGGATGGTACACTCGGAGTGAAGGGGAAGGTCGATAGTCCAGTTAAGCCAACATCGTGGCCCTAAGGCAGCTGCTCTGCATGCTGAACTGACCCACAGGCAGCAGGTGCAAGCACGGGGTGCCCGACTCCAGCTCCAAGAGGGGGAAAGGCCAACTGACTCCCCAGCTCCCCAGGGATTCACAGCCCCAGGACCCGGCTGGGCGCCCCTAATGGATGGGGGCTGGCGGTGGGAAATGCCAAGCCGGGACAGGCCGGTCATGCAGCTCCAATTCAGAACAATGGAAGGCTAATTCATTTAACAGATTGGATGCCCAGGGACCACGAATGACAGCTTAAAAGACCGAGAAATGCCCGGTGGGTCCAGTGGGAACACTGGAGTTTGCAGGAGAAATGTGCCTGCCTGCGCTCCAAGGCCCCGGGAAGGCTGATCTGCATTCCTGGGAAGGCAGGCAAGAACAAATTAGCTAATGGAGGCGGGGACCTGGATGACCTGGATCTTGGGCAATTTACCAGAGTCAAGACGGTCCTCGGTCAACACTTTTGTGAAGTTACCGATAAACAGACCCACGCGTCCTTTATGCGAAGGGTTTTCAGCGACCTGGCCTGTGACACTGAAAATAGCAGGTGCGTTTAACAGGCCACAAAGTACTATTACTTGGGTACTTTGCACCTGTTCAGCAGCCGTCACCTGGCGTCCAGTGCCACGAGCATGACTAAATGTAGTAAAATAATGGTGACCCTCATTGTCACTAGGTTGGAACCTTGAGATCCCATCACCTGGTGCCTTGGACTCGTCCCACGGTCTACCTTCTTTACAAGTTTTTGCTTCTGTTGTTTTAATTTACTGCCATCTATTCCTTTGAAAAGATTGAACATGGAAACCACACACATAATACATTTTATCACTATTTTAAACACTAATGAAGGGTCGTTACTGTGTCATCACCTGTGGAGGGTGTTATTTGCTGAGAGCCATCTCCGGGTGGATTGCCCAGCCTCCACTCCCTGGCCTCCACTCTAGTCTCACTCCCCAACCTAATGGCACCCATGCTCCAGTGGGGCCCTGGACCATCTCTGCTCCTGGGACCTCCTCTCTCTACCTCCATGCTCGTCCTCACTCCACTTGTTGCCCTCATAAGCTGGACCCCAGGGAACCAGGACAACAGTGCGGTAGTGCGTTGTCCCTCCCCTCCACGGCCTCCGGAGCAACCCTCATCATGAAGGACAGGGGGCACTGAGCCCTGCTGGCCCAGCTGAGCACTGGAGGAGGGAGTGGAGGAGGCACCACCCAGGCAGGTGGCTGCACTGGGAATCCCTGCCTCTGCCCTGACCAGCCTCCATGCCTGTGTGTCACCACTCAGCCTCCCTGTCTCTACCAGGTCCCTTCCACCAAGAATCAAGATTCCCTAAGGATCTCCTATGAAAAACAAGCAAAGCAATGCCTGACTCCCCACTCCCTTGGCTGCAACCACTGCCCCTTCTTGTCTGACCCCAGGAGGGCCACTGTTGCGCATCTTTCTCTGCTCCTCACAGGACGCTTCAACTCGCCCCAGTCTGGGCTCAGCCCATAGCTTCGGAAGGACTTCAGTGTGCATCTGCAGAATGCCCCATGATTCCTAGTTGGTTCCAGAGACCCTTTCCATCTCGCCCAGCACCTCAGGGGCACCCACATTGGCCTCCCCCCGCTCCATCACCACTGTCAGGTATAGGGGTTTCCAAAACACCACCCAGACTCTCCCTGGCTTTGGTCCTTCTTCCCTGAACTCGAATTTTTCACTATTTCCCAATTCCATCTTGGGTTCAGGGAACTCTAGAGTTATGTCTTCCTTATTGCTGAATTTGGCCATTGAGAGATGATGTTCTATTCAGAAGAGAACAGCCAAGGTGACAAACACACTGATAGTTCACACTGTCCTACTCAGTGTGGACTAGAGGAAGCCTTTGGTGCTCTCCACCATGCTGCTACTCATCCACCTAGTTGTGACGTTACATTGTCATATTTAGACAACAATTCTTTTTGTTACCTACACTGGATGATTAAGAAGCTTCCCCGTATCATAAACAAATCAAAACCACATATATTTTAAGCTATTTGAAATGTTGCCACATCTAGATGCAAAGCTTCACCTTGGAATTAAGTAGATTTATCTATTTACCAGAGATTGGGAAACCAGGTTCTTTGTTCCAGGCAGTGCACGGGTCTCAGCCTGGACTCTTCTGTCCTCAGAAAACGATTCCTGAGTGACAGAGACCACCCCTTCCAGCTGCTCTCAGCCTGGGAGAAGGGCAGCCCCCATGCCCCACTCAACTGAGAGCAGAGCCAGGCAAGGGAACCCTGTGCCCTGCAAACTCATGGTCCTTCCCTGTGCCTTTCAGGATTTGCCATTCAAAAAAGTTTCTCCCCCCCTTCTCTATCTCTCTTAGCCTTTTGATTCTTACTTGAAGTATAGCTGACACACAGTATTACATTGATTATAGGTATACAATGCATTGATTTGACAATTCTGTAGGTGACTCAATGCTCACTATGATAAGCATAGTCACACCTATCAGCATACAATGTTTTTACAATATTACATATTGTTATATATATATATATATATATATATATATATTTTATCCATTTATCTATTGACAGACACTTTAACTTATTCACCTCACATGATGGAAACTTCCTACCACCAAACAGCAGCCGCCCACATCCCTCACCCCCAGCCCCTGGCAATCATGATTCCACTCTGCTTCGAGGAGTTTGGCCACTTAGATTGCTCACATATGTGGAATCATGCAGTATTTGTCCTTCTGTGACTGGTGTATTCTTTACTGAATAATACTGCAATGAACTGGCAGTGCAGATATCTCAAGAGCCTTATTTAGATTTTTTAGTTAAATATGCAAAAGTCTGCAATGGCTTATATCCCACTGGATATACTAGATCATATTGTAGTTCTCTTGTCAATTTTCTGAGGAAACTCCACGCTGTTTCCTGTAAGATCGTACCAACTTACATTCCTAGCAACAGCGCACAAGGATTCCTTTTCTCTAATCCTGCCAATTTTTGTTATCTTTTTTTTCTTTTTTCAAAAATAATCATTCCAACAGGTGTGAAGTGATTGTTCACTATGGTTTTGATTTGCATTGATTAGTAATGTTGAACAACTTTTCATGTATCTTTGGCCACTTTTATATATCTTCTTGGAGAAATGTCTTCAAGTCCTTTACCGTTTTTTTTTTAATTGGGTTACTATTTTTCTATTGATTTATAGGTACTTCTTATATATTTTGGTTAGTAACCTAAGGAGAGTCTTCAGGAACAGAATGTTTATAAGCTGAGACTTACCTCTCCTCTGTGGTTCCTGGAGTTTGGAGGGCTAGATCTCTACTCCCCAGTGAGACTGACTCACTCCTGTTTGATACCTCTGTTCAATAGTCACTACAAGACCCTGAAGCAGGACAGGGCCTTTGAACCTTTAGACAAAGGGTTGTACTACTTAAACTACCATAGTTACTTAGAGCTTAGACATTCTGGAAAGTGTTCACACATCCAACTAAGGTAATCCACTGAGGAAACTGCATAATCCCATGGGAAGGCAATATTTATTTGACCTTACGAAGTATTAGTAAATCCAAAGACACTAGGAAAATCTGGTCATAACATTGTAAATCATCTATTTTTAAGTTGAGACTCTAGAACCACTCAGAGGGCACACTCTACCATCCCAGGAATGATGAGATAACATTGCTCTCTTAAGTGTTATTTGAATAAAGTCTGATTAAAAGCGTACCACCGGCACAGCATCCACCATCTTATGGACATACTCGTATCAAGCATAAAGATTTGTACCAGGAAGGGAATAAATTTGGCCTATTTCTGTGATATAGGATTATAATTCAGAAGACATTACGGTGGTCTTAATTTTTGTTAAAAATGCTAACTTGTTGAAATAATAATCTGTGAATAATTCCCTGAGCTATTTTACTGCTTTTTCTTGCCCATTGAACTTGACCCTACCATCCATAGGAAGCGTTATAAATTTTTAAAATTTCCTGTGAGCTGGACATTTTAATGAGCCACGCACAGCAGTGTCCTGTCAGTGGCCGGTGTGTCGGCCGGCGAGGGGAAATTTATCTCACCGGCACAATACGGCGGCGCTGCTTTCCACCAGAGCCTGGACTAATTCCACTCTGCGGTTTCCTGAATTAACAAGGCTTGTCTTCCAGCCTTTCGACATGGGGGCACTCTGTTCCAACCTCACTTGATTGCTGGCCTCCCCAGCCTCCCATAGGATGCCCGGGATTTGATCCACCTGGAGCCTTGGTAACCAAGTTCTGCCTCCTGACCTTGGTGATGGATGCTTCATCTTTTGTGCTGTAGTCACTGCTTCCTTGCCCTCTCCACGTGCCCCTCCGCCCACTGGTCAGCACGCACCCCCCTTGTCTTTCTATAAAAAAGAATAACATTTGACAAGTGAGCTGTTTGTCATGCGTGCTCTAACACAGTTGCAGTTAGAGATGGCAGTAGGCCCATCTGTCAAGACCTAAATGCTAATAGATCATTGGCTGGTACTTGGGCCAAGCGTTGGGTCACTCATAATTTCACCTACGGATACAACTATTCTATGAGAATATGACATACTTCTTTAGGTATTAAATCAGCCCTGGTATAATTTGTCTGCCAAAGCTCAGTATGGAAGTAAAATACTACAGCTGTGTCATATAATTACGTCCTGAAGCCCACGAAGGTTGGCACTTATCTCTCTGGGTGTACGGTTCTTTAAGAAAAAAGTGGGGAATGGAATAAGAGCAGAGTGGAAAGAAGCAGAGGGAAGAAGACAGCAGAGGAAGAATTTACATACTGAGTATTAGTCCAGAATCCGTCTTCTGTCACGGGGCCCAGCCCTTGCTCTGGTTCATAGGCTTCTTATCAGATCTTGTCTTGAATGCCCCTCCCCCACCCGGCGTTACACAATGGTGCTGATAGAAGGGAAGCAAATTTCTTCTATTAGTGACTGGCAGCGATTGGAGTGAAATGAAGTTGTTGCATGATATTGTTATATATGCAAGGTGCAAATAACCTAGTCTGAATAATCACAGCCTGTGTCCTTTTAAATGATTTTTCTCCCCATTTAAAGGAAAGCCTTTGATGTGATAATATTAATTCCCTCCGTGCTGGAAGGAAAAGGGAAAAAAGCTCAGAGAAGCGGAAATTAAATGAGTAATGCAATGTCAGTCAATCTTTTAAGCCAGGGCCTTATTAACTGCTAATCATTTTGTCATTTTGTCGCTCAAAGTAATAAATTTGATACGAAAGCACGGGGATGTCTTATGTTTACTTTTATTAGCTTTAAACAGAAACAGTTGCGGAGACATTACATTATCGAGACGTGTGGCATTTAAGTGGTTTCTGTAAAGCATATCATCATTTTTCTTCCTCACCAGCGTCTGATTGCCATAATTTTGAATAATCTGGCTGTCTGAAAAAAAAATTAAAAAAAATTCTATCCAGACCTTGCCCAGAGTTCTATCCCTGGAGTTTTATCAGGATTATACCAGGCATTTGATTACCTCCAATTTGTCAGAGGTAGCTGTGGGAGTTGAGGGGGCAGTGGGGCTTCCTGGAAGGGCCACTCGCGGTTTGTGTGCACCCTCATTCTAAAAACCAGTAAACTCTGGAAAACATTGGAAGCCAGGGCGGCCACCTTGTGGAACTCTGCTAGAGCCCTGGACCTCATGGAGATCACACAAGAATCTGCAAGTGTCCTTGGTTGCAGGGATACTGGGGTAAAATGTGTGGCCAAGAGGATATCCTGCATGAGTACACACTGTGCTGACAGATGTGGGTGAGCCAGGTTCCTTGGCTGGTCCCATCCTGCACAAGATTTGAGGTCTTTTTGACCTCTTGAATTGAGGACAGCTTGCCAAGTCCCTGCTACGGCTGACACAGTGATGATCTAATGGGTCCAGATATATCTGTGGATCTCATCCCAGCGTGTGTTCTGGCAACTGGGCCACTTCCCTCTGGATCGTACTTCTGCAAGCAGGAGGAATATTCAAGGGTGAACCGAAATTCAAGATGCCCCAGCCTGCCTGTGCTCAGCTTTCCCAAGGAACCAGGAGGTTGGAAGTAGAGGGCAGATGGAAAACCATTCTCAGCACAAGCACTCAGGTGCTGCTGAAGGCCCTCTGAACTAGAGCTGTCAGTGGGAGCCCCATTCTCAAGTACAGCTGAGCATTGAAATGCTGTCACCAGACACGAGCAGCCTGTGGCGACCTGGTTGTGACATTCAGCTGCAGGAACCCATGGGTTTCCAAAGGAGGGGTGTCCACACAGGCTGCAGGGTTCTCCATCAGTAATGGCGGCTGCAGCCAGCCCTCGTCCATGCTCCCAGACAAAGTAAAGGACTCTTTGTGCTTTCGATATTGAGGAGTCTCCCATCTCTCATCATACAATGAAGCATCTATGGGAACTATTTCTTAGAAGTTTCCAGTGACTTTTGTGAATGAAAGAAGTCTGGATTTCATATTTGAGTGCCTGAAAGTTACTAGTTTCTGATATGATGTTGAAGGCCATATTTGGAGATGTTTTTTCCTCCAGAGAGAGTTGATTCAAAGGTACAAAAGTGTCTTCCTGTTTATCATCAATCTTTCTGAGGTGAAAGTATGTTCTGGTGGCCAGTTCAAATATCTCCATCTTGGGCACCTGTGTGGCTCAGTAGTTGAGCATCTGCCTTTGGCTGAGGGAGTGATCCTGAGGTCCTGGGATTGAGTCCCATATTGGGCTCACCACAGGGAGCCTGCTTCTCCTTCTGCCTGTGTCTCTGCCTCTCTCTATATGTCTCTTGTGAATAAGTAAATATAATACTTTTTAAAAATCTCCATATTTCACCTGTGTGCTCACAAGCACCACAACCAGGTGGATGGAGGGTCAAATGTTAAATGATTACAAATGAAAACATTGTGAAAGAATTGTCACATGAAATACTTAGGCAGGTCACTGTGTGTCCACTTTCCTGGGATGAGATAGTGGAGGCCTCTCTTCATTTCCCTTTGATCACTCAGTGGTATATTCAGTAATCACATCATTGGTATTATTATCCAGGTGCTGATGGTCCTAACTCTGAGGATCCTTGGCTACACGGAGATGACAATCCTCACACAGATAGAACACATATTTTATACCTGCTGGTAAATTATTGATCACAGATATCAATAAATATCTAGATGTTTTATTTCACAGGACATTCACTTAAAACAGATGCATTGCTTTTATAATTTGTCATATCCTGCTATCCTTTTAACACATGCATTTAAATATAATTAAGGACATCATTTTAGTCAAGATATGAACTTTTTTTTTTTTTTTGCCACTTCTCAGTCTAAACACTGAAGTAGGAAACATGCCACTCTCCTCTTCTTGAAAATCACTTGTAAAATTGGGAAGCGGAGCCACCAAATTCATGAGAAGTCGGTTGAGTGTACCATACTTTCCTCATTAACTCGATTTCTCCCTTCTCTGTACTTATGTCAACTTCTGCCCCAAACTGGTCCAGTGGTCAGATGCATGCCAAAGGGGACTCCTTTTCACTAGGTGAAACCACCCATAAGGCCGTGACACATAATGTCACTAAGAAAGAGTGACTTCTTTATTGAGTCACTCACCCTATTCGGCACTGCACCCCCATCTGGCACACTAGGTGTAGAAACACACTCAGGAGAAAAGTAGCTATGAAATACTAGAGTTCTGAAGATGTTGGATGCTCAGGAGTGTTCAGAATGGTAAGCTGTAAAGACCATCAAATGATCATTAACTACAGGACACTGCTGGACTGTCACCAGGGCTCGGGCCTGAGCAACAGGTGTCCACGCAGACAGGACCAGAGAATGCAAGCATATGAAGTGTCCTGAAACAGATAATACATAATAAAAACATTAAAAACACGCTTGAGCTGTTTCTTCAGGAGCTTGAAAGATATGCAAAGGGCAGAAATGCATTTTCAAACATCAACAAGCACAAATGCTTACTGTTGCCAATTGAAATGGAGACAAAATAGAGGCTAAATAAATCAATAAAACCCAATATCCTGTTTTACTGGGGGCATTTTTATATGTGTGTGTCTGTGTATTTGTGTGCAAGTGTGCATTTTAACTAAATCAACACCCTACACTGGGATTTAGTGTTTCCACAGGTTTCTTAAACAAATGTGATGAACTCACCGAACTTGTTAATGAAAGTGAGCACTCCTTGTTAAAAATTGTTGTGTGGCCTAGGACCACCTGTGGAATGACCTTGACCCTGTCCCCTCATCTCAGCTTTGGTGTCCTCACCTGAATTGGAGCTGATGGTCACCAGTCCTCCTATGAGCCAGGAGCAAAGCCCCAGCCCCTGCCTCCGTGCCAGGCATCGTGTCACTTGCAGACGGTAACATCATGGCTCCACAAGCTGGGTCTCTGGGGGAGGTTGGTCTGGCTCCAGTCAGGTTCTCAGGTGTTGCTGCTCATTAGTTCTCCACCCTGAGCCCCGGGGGCACATGATGACCTCTGTAGGAACCAAGTGCATGAGGACCAATGGCTCTAGGGATGGCAAGGGGTGTCCTGAGGGCACACCTGTGTCTCCAAGGTGTGTGTGAGTGTGAGTGAGTGTGGGTGAGTCATCTGAGGGCCAGTTCTTTGATCCACCAGCAATGGTCCCATTCTCTCTAAGAATGAGCTTGCTCCATTCCTGAGAACTCTGCCCACCCAGTGGTCTTCTCGGGTGTCCACATTAGGCATCGCAGTGCAGGAGACATGGGGATGGCCTCCAATCTGATCTATGATTCAGAGCAGAACATGGCCCATGAAGCTGTCATTACAAGAAATAGGTCTGATTAATAAGGACCACTTCTCTCATACATCCAGGTAGGTTTTCAGCTCCGTCTTCATAAGAGTTAAGCTACTTTGTCAATACAGCCATTTTAGCATGGATTCCATTTATTTATTTCTGCCACGGGTGAGCAGTCAAGCTAGTTATATGGCTTTATATAAATGAAACTGATGGTGAGTTTCTCTTGTGTTTATTTTTTTATTGATCTATGATTGATTGATTGATCACCTCTAATCCTCATGTGTGTTCCTGCCCCGTGATAGTGGAGACAGATCTCAGAATTCCAAACTTGAACACCTTCTGCTTTGAACACCAAACCATCGATAAATCACCCCAGGCAGGATAACCTCAAAGAGTGGAATTTTGGAAAATGTGCCTATTACTCTTTCCAACAAACAGACCCCCCACATGGGAGATAAATTTCATGCAGCCTGTGATCACAGCTCTCTGCTGGTGTCTTTGCGGCCTCACTACTTGCTCTGTTCCACCCGGAGCCTGCAGCTCATGTCTTCAGCAGCATTTTTAGGCCTCAAGTGGTCTGAAATAAATTATCCAATTAAACCATTCCAAATAACAGTTTGTATTTAATAACAGAAATCATAAGAAAAAGAATCATCCAATGTAAACACAAATTATATACACACCTTAATTATTGCAAGTTACAAAATGCATGGGGGAGATATATTTTTTTCCTTATGACAGTCATTATTCATCCTCAAATTATTTACAAAACAGTAATAGCAATTTGCATTTAAATGATATGTTTCTTATGAAGAGTTCAATATGATGTGTGTGTGTTGAGGTATATACACACATATAAATTATAGCTATTAATTCTGCACTAATATAAGAGTAAATACATTTGCTTTATGGTACATGCTGATAGTGATTATTGCCATTTGCCACCTTTTAAATGGTGGGATTCTTGGGCTCCAAGGAATGAAATGATTTGCCCAAATCTGCATTCCATGTCCGTGGCAGAATTGGAAATGAAAACGGGGCTAGGCTTTCGAAGTTTAGAGCCTTCCTTGCTTTGGACTCTGGAAACATCCCTCTTTGGGCGAGTTTGGCTGACCGACTCACATGCTAGCAGGAAAGGTCACCCCTCAGCTCTTCTAGACTTAGAAGAACAAAGCAAAATATTCACACGTATCTTCCTGAACCTGCCAGGAGGCTGGACCCCTCCTGCATGATAACACCCCTCTCCCTTCCTCATGGGCTGAAATGCTCAGAGAGGACTTGTTTTTAAGGGTCAATGAACATTTATCTCTTATGCAGCTCTTCCCTCTTGAGCTACTTATTTAAACTGAATTTTGAAAGCAATAGAAGCAATGCTAATGTACTGAAAGCTGCCTCCTCTAGTTGGCAACATTCACCCATGAAATGCAATTTTTAAATGTAAAATCTGGGCGTGAGGCTTACGTGTGTTTAGAGAGTGGTCATCCCTTTTAAGCAAGGTAACCCCCAAATACCATAGGACCTTTGCCATCCCGGCCCTCTGAGTCCCCAAGTTGGGGGTCTGTGCCTTAGGGGGGCAGGAGGCATCCCCTCTGGGGGTGCACCTGCATCCATCACAGCCCCGTCGTGAGCATGGCCCCCACGTCCAGGCACTTCACTCACTTCTCACGTGGTTGGGAGCCGAGTTAAACAGGCAGAGGTTCTGCAGAACGGAAGACGGTGTTTGGATGCTGTGACCTTCAAGCTCCATGATTTATTGGAGTAATATCACATAAGGAGCTATCACGGAGACATAACATATTTATCAAGCTCATCTCCCTGCCTCACTTCTGAGCCTAACAGACCAGAATTTATACATTCACATGAGGACTTTGTTACCTGTGTATTCAAATATTGTTTCGGAGGCAGAGTGATTTTCCATAAGGGGAAACGATGGGGGAATCAGGAGACCTGGGTTGCCCAGACCAGCCCCACACCTGCATTCTCAAATATTCCACCAATGGCTCCTGCTGAGGGATTTCAGACAGGAGTGTGTTGGAGTGTGCATGCCACTCCCCAGCATGTGGGGACATCCCTGTGATGGCCCTGGTGTCCAGTCTGAGTATCCGTGTGTCACAGGGCTGCCACAGGCTGTGAGTCCTGCTGAGCTGGGTATGCATCAGCTTCATACTTGCCTTGGAGCTTAACCCTGGTACTCTGAGGAAGAGACCCACTGAGCACTTCAGATGCCTCGATGTACAACACATCTTTGGTATGTGGATAAAGTGTGTGGTTTTCCTTAGGAACAGAATTTCCTCCTTCCAGGATAGCACATGGGTCTGGTTTATCCTCACATCATCCGTCCATACTGAGATGGGCTCTGCGGTGTACGTGGACTTACCAAGAGTGATGGGGAAGTGGCTTCTCTCAGCCTCTCGTCTGTGACGTAGACCAGTAACAGAAGCCACGGAGAGCATACTCAGCAGCCCTGCTATTTTGCTCCAAATAAAGAAATGAACTTCAGTCCATCTTTGAATTAGCAGGAAAAAAATATTTCTATACTCCCAACTTTAGATTCATTTTCCTCTAATTGTCCCAGGAAGAAGAGAGGGTCAGGTCCCCACCCCTCCTTAATCAGTCTGCCGATCGGCATGGAAATCAGGTCCCTCTCTCATGACATGTTCACAATAAGGGCCAGTTAGTCATTCCAGAATAACCAGTGATGACATATGTAACTGTGCACAATGATTATCATCCTAATGTCACACAAATAAGTCCTAAATTTCTGGTACTGACCCTCCCCTATGGTCAAAAAATATTTAATTAATAATCCGAGATTATCATCACTGCCATCTTCTAAGCCACCACGACTTTGCCACAAACCACTAACACATACCTATATCCTAAACCCTTGCTGTATTTGGAGGGTTCCTAGCTCCCTTGCCCACCTGCAGGTGATGCTTCACAGTGGCTGGAAAAGCCTCAGCTCAGACCTGTATTCCCAGCTGTCACCCCTGCACAGCCCCCAGTGACAATGTCATCAGGGCCAGGATGCTCGTGACTTTGGTAAAGCCCTGACATGGAAGTAAGATGGACCACAGGGCATGGCAACCACTGGGCTGCACTTCTGAGACCTCTCCGGCTTCTTCCCCCTCAGTTAAAGAGCCAAGGGGATGAGAAATGCCATCTGTGCCTTTCTGATTGGCAGTTGGAAGTGGGTGGTTTAACATCAGCTGCTCCTTCTGGCCACAGAAGCTGCTGGAGCAGTAGGTTTTCAGACAGTACAGTGGGCAAGTTTGCATATTGATCTTTGAAGGTTCATTAGCTCTGTGCTGAGTACTGCTGACATCACAGATGGATGCATCTTTAAACTGGCTCTCTCCGGGTAAACCACTTGGGGACTCTGGCCATTGACTTGAAGTGGCAGTGGTGTCCTGCCAGAGGACAGGGCTTCTTGTTCCCTCTTCCCTTCAGAGTCTCATCTCCCTCCCTCCCTCCAAGTCCTCCCCTCACTCATCACCCCGCTCCTCACCTCCTTTACATTTCTTTTTCACCACAGCAATTTTTAGATCTTTTTTTTCTCCAAGAGAAGGGACTTTTCCCCCCTCGGATGTGTGGGTGAAGCTTTGGGCAGGCTCTTGTACGAAGTGCAAAGGTTTAGGAAGCTTCTCCTCAATGAAACATTTGTTTGGCTCATGAAGAAAACCGTTATCACCAAATAATAAGAGGAATAAAATGATCTTTTTGGAGTCATACTGCAGACTTACTTTATTATTTGGTTATTTCAATAGATGAGAAAGTCTAAAAAGATATCTGTTTTACAAGGAAGGGGAGAGAATTCGAGTCATTGATTCACACTTTAATGGGTAAAACATGGGGAAAATCATTATAAATGTACTGGGCCTCCATCATCGTATAAATGCATGTCTGGGCTCACTGTGATCAATTAAGTGTCCCCTATCTGACTGGGAACAAACACCAGGAGGTGTGGGAGGTACTGGGTTCCCAAGGAGGCCACTGCCCGCCTGCCCACTGCTCTCAGGCCGGCTATGACAAGCCCTGCGCCCTGTCAATACATCGGAAACATAATTTGTATCAGCAGCTGTTTCTTTAATTAAGATCTCTTTCAAATCTTTCCCATCGATTCATGCCATTAACTTATTGACCAGTTTGCTTGTGCTGAGAAGGTGTGTTTTGTGGAGAAGCCACATCTGACTGCACATTTGTGGATTCCAGGAAACAGGCTTGCTGGTGTTTGGGTGGTTACCAAGGCCTCGACCGAACAACAAACATAAAACCCAACTTAGAATCGCTAACCCGAGCCCCAGGTAGAAGCAGCAAGCACATTAGAAGAGCAGTGTGGACACTCACCTGAGAGAGACACCAGCAACACACAGAACTGTCTGATGCTCTTAATTTATTTATTTATTTATTTATTTATTTATTTATTTATTTATTTATTTATGTCTGATGCTCTTTAAACTTGAAATAAAATAGAACTTCACCTCCTGTGAAAACCCAAGCAAATTTTAATTACATTATAGAGAGATATGTATAAATTAAACCACACATTATATGAGCATAGGATCTAGTAATTATCTGATCTCTCGATGAGGAAACATTCCCTAAGGATGGAGACCAGTAATGTGCCTTAGCAACTGGAAAGACTATTTTTATGGCAACAATAAAATTAAAAAGGGAAACACTGTGAAACCATCTCTGTGACAAATACGCCAATAGGAAATTTCCTCAATAGACAAAGGCAGTTAGATACCTGTATGTTTGTTGTGAAAACCTCCAGAATAAAATGGGGGAAATAAAGTGGGTATGTGTTTAATAGAATTTTACTGAGGAGATAGTGAAAAATAGAAATAACCATAAAATAGTTTAATATCTCTGAGCACTGAGTGTTATGCTATATGTTGGCAAATCAAACTCCAATAAAAATATACAAAAAAATCTCTAGCAATAAAATAAATCAAACAAAAATAAAAGATCTTTAAACACATCAAGTTAGTAAAGCATGAACATTAAACTACTTGATACTGGAAGAGCTCAGGACTAGAGCCTCTTTTAGAAACAATTGTGAATAATAATTGTGTGCAACATTTCATAAAAGCAGTTTAGCAATGTATCCAAAAATATATTCATATTAGTTTACACATATCTTTTTTTTTAATTTTTATTTATTTATGATAGTCACACACACACACACACACACAGAGAGAGAGAGAGGCAGAGACACAGGCAGAGGGAGAAGCAGGCTCCATGCACCGGGAGCCCGACGTGGGATTCGATCCGGGGTCTCCAGGATCACGCCCTGGGCCAAAGGCAGGCGCTAAACCGCTGCGCCACCCAGGGATCCCAGTTTACACATATCTAAGTGATATCAGTAATTCCTCTGATAGAAACATATTCAATGGAAATAATGAAGAAATGATTCTATTTGGCCGTTTTATTATGGTATTACTTTTGATAGAAAATGTTTAATAAATATAAAAAATAAGGGAATAGTTATATCAACATGGTACAGTTAAGATAGTGGCCATTAAGTGATATTTTCCCCTCAAGTTTAATAAACAGGCATAATTAGTGAAAAACTGTAGGCTTTCTAATAGTGAAAAGCTGCAAGAATCAGTTTTGACAAATATTCCCCACAATGAAAACATTATTTTTTAGGGTAGGAACAATTTTTAAAAATATCCTAAGATTTTTCACTTAGCATGAAAAAGCAGCTTTTGGATAAAATTTAGAAGAAAAGCAGCACATACACACACACGCACACACACAAATATGACTGTGGCTGACTCCGTTGTCCTGGGACTGGGTTAGTGATATTAACTTCATTAGTGTCTTTAGACATGAGAAAATTAGTCAGGCAAGATCAAGAAACCAGCAAGTTAGAGTGTTGATTTTGTGCCAGGCGCTAACCTAATTTCTTAATTTATATGGTCTAAATTAATCCTCACAACCACTTTTTGAGGTGAATATTATCATCTACAGGTCATATGCTTCAGTGAGAAGTTCAAGGTGTCCACGGATACACCTCCACTCTTGGCCCACTGAGACCATCTTCCCCGTATCTACCTTCTAAGTGTTTGCAGGCATGACCTGTCCTGTGTTTTTACAGGAGCCTTTCTACTCAACCAGCTAGAACCTACAGACCAAAGATCAGCATGTCAGGAGCAGAACCCAGCTGCAGTCTCAGTGGCTGACTTATGAAATAACCTTCAGTCATTTTCGGCCTTGGTTATAGAGAGAACATACAATATTTACTATTGTAGGAAGAATTGTTGGGGCTTAAGATATGAATTATTAACTGGACAAGGATTTTCTAAAATCTCTGTGATTGCTATGCATACATATATCAAATCACAGCATAATATATCTGACATATATACATTTGTATGAAAACATTTAAACAAATAAAAAATAGAATATATATATTTGAATAACAGATTAAAAACTAAAAGAGAGATGAATGATTTGAAAGTAATTGTACAATTCTACTAAATTTGGTAGAGATACGGTGTTCTTGATGAATTAAAGTTAAAGATTACAGCTACAATTTATCCAAACTGAAAAGTAGTACAAATGTATAATATTCTGTAATGGACACATTCAGGTAACTCCTTCTAGGACCTTTACACCTTCCAGGTCTAAGGGAAATCAGACAACAAAGACTAGAATCTTGTTAATAAGAACAGCCACTTTCTGACCCACCTAGCGGCAGGAGTCCCACTAGGTACCCTGTGCAGGTATTAGCTTTGGCAGTCACAGCACCCTTCCATGGGACAGACAGTGGTTTTACATGACATAACAAACTTAGAGACATTTTGGAGTTTATTCAGATCCTAGGACCAGTGCCCAAGTCTGAACAGACCCATGCCCTGTGTCCTTGGCCAGCAGATGCACGGCCCCTCCTGTGGAAGTTTTTGTGCTTTAGGTGGATTGAGTTAGAGCTTTTCTGTTTATTCAGTAGAGGTATTTCAAAGACAGACAATCAGAGAAAGAAGTAAAGGCAAGGGTGTGAATTTGAGGTAACCGCAAGAGAATTGATCAAGAGGTTTGATCAGAGAGCCCAGAAAGAAACTCTAGAGAGAGAGAAAAAAAATCATAGAAATTTGAGGAAGACCTCTTTTGAAGAGGTAAAGGGAAACCAGTGTGGGAATTTGAAACCTAGCAACCAGACATGTAGCAAGGACACCTGGGGAAGGTGCCCCACATGTCAACATATAAGTACAGGTTAGTTAAAATAATGACATTCTTAACTCTGGAAATATAGAACTTAAATGTTCAATAATTCATTCAAAATTATGTCAGCTAAAATGAGTCCCTAAAAAAGTGTCAATCTTTTGTTGATCTTAAGGAGATATCACGCTTCATTCATTTACTAAGTAACACCAAGTTTTGGTTTTCATAGTACATAATTAAATAAACATTGGGACCATCATTATTTGGCAGCGAGGGAATACAAAGATGAGTAAGAAACAATCTTTATCATTGAGGAGCATATGGCCTTTTTTTAGTGGGTTATGCATTGAGGAGAGATTTATAGACTGCTAATTTTGGCGCAAGGAATCAGTTCTATGATAGAAGCAAGCAGATGTGCATATTCTCAAGACAAGAGTATGAAGAACCTCCAGAAGGGAAGTTTATATGATATGTGTAGTTTACACAGGTGGAGAATAGGTCATGGATTAGGAAGAAGAACCATCTAGATAGAAGGGCCCTCATGATCATAAAATATATAGAAGGAAGCTGGAAAGAAAAATGAGAGCAGATGTAGACTTGCAATGGGAAGGGAGCAGAGATGGGAAAATCTCTCCTCCTGGGGGGTTCTCAATTCTCTTAAAAAATAATACAGTGCTGTGAATCTTTAGGAATTCTGCTGGGCAAGAGGAAAGGAGTCATTGACAATATAGTTGAGGATGCTCTGAAATGCAGATCAGAGCTAGTGGCCTGAGCTGGCCACCACAAGTGTGTAGATGGAGCAGTGTTCTTGGCTGAGGGACTATTGCCAACTCTACTAGACATGCTGTGTGAGCAAAAAGAATATTCAGAGTGTGTTGTTTGCTCAGCACAGGTAATACCTATAGCCAAGATGTCCTCTGTATGCTTGGGTGAGCGGGAAAGAACAAAAATGATGGCTCCTACGACAAGGAGGTCGATGAAAGCTGAGGTGAGGATAACAGATAAAAACAAGAGTAATTCAAGTACCTGAACAAGTTTTCCATGAATGTGGAGAATGGAAGGAGCAGATGACTGCATGAGAATCAGCTAAGTCCATATTTTGCACTGAAGACTTTGTTTTTGGTCCTGTAAAATTACATTAACTATGGTTGTTGGAGAGCAATTTGATTTTCTTCTGGTTCATTATATGATGTCCCTGGAGGAGGTAGCCCTTAGAATGATGCTTTCCCAATAGGCATGGAGATAGGGAATCCCCAAATTTGTGGAAATTGAAAAAATAAAATAACCTAAATAAGTAATATAAGGCATTCATGTTCAATTTTTGCTAAGTGAGTACATGTTGCTCCAGGTTATTAAAACTCTCTAAGATGACTTAACTGTATATCAGTGTTGTTTAGGAAGTAAAATAAGTGACAAAATGTAATATAATTTTCCACCTTTATTTAATACGCCCCCTATATATCAACTGCTCCAAAAACTCTTTGCAGCAGTACATATTATCAAGCCAAAAGCAAATTAGCAAAATCCAACTTTGAGCCAAATAAATTATTGTTTAGTCTTGGCTAAAGAGGGCATTAGGGGATATGAGCTGGTAGTTCATGAATAGCACCAACCTGCCAAATTCTTGACCGTAACGGTAACGTTTCAAGTCCCATTGGAGAAATTTACGAATGGATGCAACTTTGCCTTCCATGATAGACAATTTATAAGCTTGTTCCTTGAATACATCAGTGTTTTTAGGACACATATTTTGGATGATTTAAGTAGATTGGCATGTGTATACTATACGATTATGAAATGAAATCTAGAATCTAAAGCCGTAAGATAAAAAGGACCATGGCTATTACATTTTCAGAATGCATCAAAACATTTTGAAATTCAAGACACATGGAAAGCTCAGTCATGAGAGATTCTAATTGGTTTGCTCTTAGTGGACAGAGTTATCCTTTTTTTTGAGCTAAAATTTCAAATTGCTGGTTGATTAAAATCTTAAAAGCTTTTACCAACAGGCATTTTAGTAATTAAAACACATAATCAGTTGTCCTTAAACCACACAGGACTTGTCTTTTAAAAAAGAAAATCTATTCAGCAAATGCATTTTAAATTTGGTGAGTCCTCCTAACACAAAGTAAGGGATTTGGAAGAAGTCCAACCATAATCAATTTCTCAGGCTCAATACCCACAGCTTTGGAAAACATATTCATGGATTGATGATGACCATGAGACTATCAAAGACACTTTTCTGGAATAATATCCTTCCAACCTCTTGTATCAAATAATATATCCTGGGTGTTTATATATGCCACGCCAGGAGCTCACATTTCTCAGAGAGACACCAGGGAGACGACGTTAATGACAATTATTTTCCACTTGCATGTAATTTAAAAAAAAATAAATAACACCTGAATAGATCAAGAAATATATCATCCAAAAAAAAATAAAAAAAATAAAAGAAATATATCATCCTAAGAGGTGAAATAGTTTGTAACATTAATCAGGCCAAGATAATTGCCAAGTATTCAACATTGCACAAAACACTGGATAGAGCATTATGAGATTATAAATAAAAAATATCTTCCTCAGAAGTTTAAAACTGAATGGTAGGGTCATACCCACTCCTCTGAAACAGACTGAAACTCAAGATCCAAAGAAAGCATTGAACTAACGTGTGTTTACACGTTTCCTCACCTAGGTCCCTTGGGTCCTGTGCTCAGCACTGTGGTCAACAACGTGTGTACATCTTAAGTATCCTTTCCTGACTCCTTACTAGCTTAGGCAGAGAAGGGAAGGAGCCAGAATACTTATGAATTTTTAATGAAATTACTGCAAAGCAAATTTCAATTATCACACCCAGCTCTAATGATCACTTAGCATATTCAAGTTTTATTGGCTTGCCCTTTCTTTCCCAAGCTTTTTAATGTAATAATTTGACATAATGTGAAAGGTCTCATATGTCTTTATTAATGATATATACTTAGTGATTTATTTTATTCATAGACAAGAATACATTTAATATATTGGCTCTGTTAGCAAACACGCAATTTATGTGTAATTCCTTTTCTAGAAAATCTAGCACTGCCTGTCTCTTGCCTCTGCCTCTTCAAACAGAGGAAAGGATGGGGTGGGAAGACCACATGCAGTGGTCGTGTTTCTTCTCTATACTAGAAATATGAGAAACAATTTCTGGTGTAATCAACCACCCAGCAACTAGTGCATCCACATGGAATGAAAACAAAAAACATCAAGATTTCAAATGAAACCACTGATTTCCAATTTTTAACCCTGGAGAAACTGGGAGCACAAATGAGGGGAACACTTAGATGTTAATCTTCAACATCCAGCTTTTAAATCCTGTAAATTCAAGGCATTTTTCTTAAACTATTAATTTTTATAAAATGAATTTTATTTAAAATTTTAGTAAACTCCACCTCTCGTCTCCCACATGGATGTACCATTTATGTCTTATTACATCTAGCTGTTGGTGTAGGATACTTCTTCCTGCAGTGCAAAGAGTAGGTGGAGTCACAGATGGTGCAGAGAACACTTTGTCACACCAGCGGTTTGCTGTGTGTCCGGAGTAATGTGCAATTCGCTTTCTCTGTGCTTTTACGTCATTGCAGACCATGTATATGGCCTAAATTTCTGGATTTCATTCATATTTTTGGAAATAGATTACTTACTTAGTATTACTTTTCCTCCTGAACTAAAACCTACATGCAATTTGAATTGCTTGACCACTATTCAAAGTAATTTGATAAAATTTAAGAAATGGATTCAATGCCCTAGATGTTTAATCTGCAGGATTGACAGCATCTATATGATTAATTTAATCATTTTTAAATCCAAAGGTTGGGAGACACAGGCCTAGGTCCCAACCTCTCCAACAGCAGAGGGTACCCTAGTCAAACTATAATCCATAGACACCAGATAATGTCTTGAGAAAAAATAATGAGAATGTAAGTTTAATATGTTGATTAAAATAATTCTTTAATATTACATCAATGAAAATTTTAAAATGGAGTAGGGGAAATTGTGGTTAACGAGTGAGATTCCCCGAATTTATCATCTTATGCATTCCTGTAACAGTAGATACTACTTTACACTTTACGTTGATAGGGAAAAAAACTAACCAGTAGGCTTCCTCAATTTTAATAGTTAAGATTTTACCTTTGAAATCACTACAGGCCAACACAACACAGCAAATAGAGTCTAACAAAAGTAAACCACAGGAGAAGGTAATAATCCAAATGATCGAATGTATTTATTTATCAAAATAAATACAAAAGAATGAAACAACTATGTTTAAAAAAACAAATTAAGCTCAACTAAAATTTATTTACAAGAGACAAGCTAAACCTAAAGAATATAGAAGGGTTACAACTAAAAGACTCACTAACTACATCAACAGAGTAGCAGTATCAATGCCAGATGAAGATTTCAAATTAAAACAAAAAACTAAATGGTACAGAGATAATAATTTGTATTGATAAAATGCACACGTAATGTGGTGATCAAATTCTCACCAAAATTTACAATCAATTAATATTAAAACATGTGAAGAAGAAACATTTTAAAAATCAGAAAGCTACACTAATTTGTATCATTTTTTTATCTTTTCAGAAACAGGTAATATGATGTGATGTATAGATAGCTTGAGGTTGTGGAAAGAAAGGAGAAGCAATTAAATTCATGTATCTACTCAGGTGAAATTTGCGGAGTACTGAGAATAGTGGTAAGTGTACATTTAAATGGGTTTTATAAGAGCATGGGTCTGTGGAGCTCACACTCTCATCAAAAGAACACTCCACATTCTCAGAAATTTCTGTTTTGCCTGCCACACACCCCACAGGCAACCACCCTTCTGTCAACATGGGTTTGTTTTGCATGTTCTAAACTTTGTATGAATAGGATCAATACAGCACATACTCTTTTATATCTGACTTCTTTTAGTCAAGTTAAAGTTTGTGAGCTTTATCCATGTTGAAATATGTACTCGCAGTTTATTTTTTTAATTGAAAAGTATTAAGTGTTGCCTAAATACAGCAAATCTGTTTATCCATTCTTCTCTTGATGGTTATTTGAATTGTTTCCAGTATTTGATTATACGTATATAAAGCCAAAATAAACATGGTTTAGCAAGTTCTTTGGAGGATATATGTTTTTATTTCTCTTGGGTAAATATATAGGAGTGGAATTGCTGGATTATAGAATAGCCATAAGCTTCATTTTATTGATGATGGCCAAATATAATGCCAAAGATATTGTAATATATGATATATTATTATTAGCAGCATATAATGTTGAGCATATTTTCATAAACTTATCGGCTGTTTTAGCTAACTTCTTTTGTTAAGGGACTGTTTTTTTATTGGATTGTTGTGAATTTTTAAAAAATGGTTTGTAAAACATCGTTATATAATATGGTTATGTGTATTATGAGTATTTTCTCCTTGTCTGTGGCTAATTGTTTCATTCCCTCAAAAATATTTTTTGATGAGAACAAGTTTTTAAATCTGCTGTAGTTTGGGATGCCTGGGTGGCCCAGTGGTTGAGTGTCTGCCTTCAGCTCAAGGCGTGATCCTGGAGTCCCAGGATCAAGTCCTACACTGGGCTCCCTGCAGGGAGCCTGCTTCTCCCTCTGCCTGTGTCTCTGCCTCTCTGTGTGTCTCATTAATAAATAAATAAATCTTTTTAAAAATCTGGTAAAGTTTGATGGATCGATTATTCTTTTATGGTTAGTTTTTTATTTAATGCTTTCACACATCCTTTTTAAAATTTAAATCCAATTAGCCAATATATAGTACATTATTAGTTTCATATGTAGTGTTCAATAATTTATCATTTGCATAAACACCAATGCTCATCACACCACATGCCCTCCTTAATGCCCATCACCCAGTTACCCCACCCACCTACCCACCTCTCCTCTAGCAATCCTCAGCTTGTTTCCCAGATTTAAGATGCTCTCATAGTTTTTCCTCTCTGATTTCTTCCTAGTTTTCCCTTCCATCCCCTATTAGGAATAGCCTTCATGCTGTTTCTTAAATTCCAGGTGAGTGAAACTATATAATTGTCTTTCTCCAATTGACTTATTTCACTCAGCATAATACCCCAGTTCCATCCATGTTGATGTAAATAGTAGGTATCCATCCTTTCTGATGGCTGAGTAATATTTGATTTTGAATAATATTTGATATTTGATTTTTTTTTACAAAATGATTCAGCTTTTATTAATTAGCATCTTAGAAGAAACAAAAGATAAGAGAGCCAGCAAAGCTCTGAACAAACACAATGAAACAGGTGCAGACAGGCCTCAAGAAGCCATTTGAACAGATGGAGGCAACACCCTCCTCGAGTGGGCCCTGACCCAGGGGTGCTCCATGATCTGGGCCAAGGGTAGCCTTTCCAAAGGCTGGTATCTGAGAAACTTGGAGACTAAGTCCTGGGCCCCCAAAGGTAATGATGGGGGAAATCGTAGGTCTACCTTGAGGATGCGTCTGTAGGTCTCATTATGGGAAGGGCTCTCAAAGGGTGGATATCCTACCAACAGCTCATAGCAAAGTACTCCAATGCACCACAGATCAACCTTCTCATTGTATGTTCTCCTCTCAATCATTTCTGGGGGCAAGTAGTCCAGAGTCCCACACATTGTCTTTCTCCTCAGAGATGATGTGTGCACAGACCAGCCGAAGTCTGCAATTTTCACCTCACCCTTGAACCCTAGCAGCAGGTTCTCTGGTTTAATATCCCAGTGAATCACCTTTTTCTCGTGGCAGTAAGTCAGAGCATCTGCCAATTCCTCCATTATCGTGACATCTTCTTCATCCATTCATCTGTCAGTGGACATCTGGGCTCGTTCCACAGTTTGGCTATTGTGGACATTGCTGCTGTGAACACTGGGGTGCAGGTGCCCCTTCAGATCACTACATTTGTATCTTTGGGGTAAATAAACCAGTAGTGCAATTGCTGAACCATAGGGTAGCTATATTTTAACTTATTGAGGCACTTCCATACTGTTTTCCAGAGTGGCTGCACCAGTTTGCACTCCCACCAACAGTGCAAGAAGGTTCCCCCTTCTTCACATCCTCACCAACATCTGTTGTTTCCTGTCTTGTTAATTTTCACCATTCTCACTGTGAGGTGTGAGATGTGAGGTGGTATCTCATTGTGGTTTTGATTTTTATTTCCCTGATGCAAGTGATATTGAGCATTTTTTCATGAGTCTGTTGGCTATTTGTATGTATTCTTTAGATAAATATCTGGTCATGTCTTCTCCCCATTTCTTGACTGGGTTATTTGTTTTATGGGTGTTGAGTTTGATATAGATCTTGGATACTAACTAGCACTTTATCTGATATGTTATTTGCAAATATCTTCTCCCATTCTGTAGATTGCCTTTTAGTTCTGTTGACTGTTCCTTTTTCTGTGCAAAAGCTTTTATATTGATGAAGTCTCCAAAGTCCATTTTTGTTTTTATTTCTCTTGCCTTTAGAGGCATATCTACAAGAAGTTACTATGGCCGAGGTCAAAGAGGTTGCTACCAGTGTTCTCCTCTAGGATATTTTTTTTTCCTCTAGGATTTTAATGGATTCTTGTCTCACATTTGGTTTTAATTCATTTTGAGTTTACTGTTGTGTCTGGTGTAATAGTCCAGTTTCATTCTTCTGCATGTGGCTGTCCAGTTTTCCCAACACCATTTATTGAAGATGCTGTCCTTTTGTCCATTGGATATTCTTTCCTGCTTTGTTGAAGATTAGTTGACATTAGCTGAAATGTTATCCCATCTCTTTGTGTCTTCCTCAATTTATTTCATAAGTGTTCTGTAGTTTCTAGAGTACAGATCCTTTACTTCTTTCATTAGTTTTTTTCCCTAGGTATCTTATGGTTTTTGTTGCGATTGTAATTGGGATTGATTTCTTAATTTTTTTCCCTCCGGTCTCTTTGTTAGTGTGTAAAAATGCAACTGATTTCTGTGAGATGATTTTGTATCCTGCCAAGTTGCTGAATTCCCATATGAGTTCTAGCAATTTTGGGGTGGAGTCTTTTGGATTTTCCACATAAAGTATCATGTTATCTTTGAAGAGTGAGAGTTTGACTTCTTCTTTGCCAATTTGAATTCCTTTCATTTATTTTTGTTGTTTGATTGCTGAGGCTAGAACTTCTAGTACTATGCTGAACAATTGGTAAGAGTGGGCATCCCTGTCATGTTCCTGACCTTAGGGGAAAAGCTCTGAGTTTTTCCCCATTGAGAATGATATTCACTGTGGGCTTTAAGAAGATGAATTTTATGGTATTGAGGTATGTTTCCTCTATCCCTACACTGTGGAAAGTTTTAATCAAGAAAGGATGCTGTATTTTGTCAAAGGCATTTTCTGCATTGACTGAGAGGATCATATCGTTCTTATCCTTTATTTTATTAGTGTGCTGTATCAGATTGATTGATTTTCAAATGTTGAACCACCCTTGCAGCCCAGGAATAAATCCCACTTGGTTATGGTGAATAATTCTTTTAACATACCATTGGCTCCTATTGCTAGTCTCTTAGTGAGAATCTGGGCATTCATGCTCATCAGGGATATTGGTCTGTAATTCTTTTTGATGGGGACTTTGTATGGTTTTGGGATCAAATTAATGCTGGTAGGATGACTGGATGGCTCAGAGGTTGAGCGTCTGCCTTTGGCTCAAGTCCTGATTCCAGGATCCAGGATCGAGTCCCACATTGGGCTCCTTGCATGTTGCCTGCTTCTCCCTCTGCCTGTGTCTCTGCCTCTCTCTCTCTCTCTCTCTCTCTCTCTCTCTCATGAATGGATAAAATAAAATCCTTTAAAAAAAACAAAAAAAAATTGTAATGCTTGTTTCATAGAACAAGTTTGGAAGTTTTCCTTCCATTTCTGTGTTTTGAAACAGCTTCAAAAGAATAGGTATTAGTTCTTCTTTAAATGGTTATTAGAATTCTCCAAGGAAGACTTGTGCCCCTGGACTCTTTTATTTTCTAAGTAACATTTGCCTGCCCCAAGGTCATGAAAATATCTTTCTGTATTTTATTCTAAAAAAAGCTTTATAGTTTGGGGTCTTATGTTTAGGTATATGACCCATGTTGAATTAATTTTTGTTCCTGCTATAAGATGGGGGACAGAGTTTATTTTTAATGTATAGTAATCCAATTTCTTGTGTTTTCTACCAGAAAATTTGTAGATTTTGATTACACATTTGGGTCTATATTTTGAGGTAAGACCCTGTGGATATGTTAAATAAGAATTAATGTTCAGTGTGCATGTGTGTGTGAATAGAATACAATTTGTCCAACACTATTTGTTGAAAGTTTATTCTTTCCTCATTGAAATATCTTGGCATATTTGCCAAAAGCCATATATGTGTGCATGTTGGTTTCCGGTCTGTTTTATCTGTTCTGTTAACCTAAGCAACTCTTCTTTCACCAATAAGACTTAATTGCAACAATTTTATCTTAGTCATGAAATTAAATAGTCTCAGTCCTTCAGTTGTAGTTTTCATTTTTAAATGCTTTATGGTTATTTTAGATGCATTCTTTTCATATGTATAACACCTTAACTTATTTTTTTAAACAATAAGTGGTATATTTTTTTAAATTTTTATTTATTTATGATAGTCAGAGAGAGAGAGAGAGAGAGAGAGAGAGGCAGAGACACAGGGAGAGGGAGAAGCAGGCTCCATGCCCCGGGAGCCCAACGTGGGATTCGATCCCGGGTCTCCAGGATCGCGCCCTGGGCCAAAGGCAGGCGCCAAACCGCTGCGCCACCCAGGGATCCCGTTAACTTATTACATTTGTAGGCACAGTGCCAAAAAACAACCATCTTCAAGTAATTTATCTGACAATGCTGTTGGTATTTGTGACACTTTTTTGTTGTTTTGTTTCATAATGCTAGTCATTTTTATTTTCATATAAAATTTTTCAAAACAGTCAAATTTTCACAAGAGTCTATTGAGATTTTCATTGATACTGAAAAAATGATTGGTAAATTTGAGGGAACATTAACATCTTAAAAATATTGAGCTTTCTGATCCATGAACATGGTATATCTATCCATTTATTTAGATCTTTAATTTCTCTGTATAATATTTTAAAATTTCAGTGTATAGACCTTCAACACATGTAGTTACATTTATGCCTAAATGTAGTATATTTTGATGCTTCTATAAATGATATTGCTTTGTTAATTTTATTTCTAAATCTTCACTGCTGGTACATAGACAAACAACTGATTTTGTGTGGTGACTTTGTATCCTAGTGTATTACTTAATTTTATTCATTTTCGAGTAACTTTAATGTACATTTGTTAAGATTTTTTATAATCTTTATAATCATATTTTCTGCTTATAGAGTCTTATTTTTTCTATTTGATCTGCATTGATAACAATACTTTTAGTTCCCTGACAAAATAAAATAAAATAAAAAGAATATCTGTGTTATATCTTTCTTAAGCAATTGAAAAAATTCACTAGGAAAGCCATTTGGATCTGAAATTTTAGATTTTATTTGTGTGATATTTTGCTTGTTTATGTAGGCATATGTCACATATATATATATATGCAGATATTTAGATTATCAATTTCTTCTTGAATTTTTTTAGGTAAATTTTATTGTACAAGTAATGTGTCCATGTTTTCTAAGTTGTAAAATTCATTGGCATGCAATTATTTATTACACTACTTTTTTTGAACAATGATTGAGTATGTAATATATCTCTCCTTTCATTTATAATACTTTAATTCATGTTCTCTCTCTCTATATATATATATATATGTATGTTTCACTAAATGTGTATTATTTTAGGAATAATTTCAAAAAAACCAAATTTTGCTTTTATAATTGTTTTCCTTTTTTAAATGGTTTATTTTAATGTGGTTTTTTTTTTTTGCTCTTTTTAAATTCACTGTTCGACTTACTTTTTCATTTTTTCAAAAAGACGTATAACGAACATTTCTTCTTCTTTAACACAGGTATTTTATTATTTTATTTTATTTTATTTTATTATTTTTTTTTACACAGGCATTTTAATATATGGATTCTTCTCCAAACACTCTAGCTGAACTCCACAAATTTTGATATGTTGTGTTTTCATTATGGTTTAATTTGAAACTTTTCTCAATTTCTTCTGTGATTTCTTCTTTGTCTAACATGTTATTGAGAATATTCTAGATATTTTATTGATATATTATTTATGTTATGGCCCAATGTGTCATTTGTCTTCATGACATTTCATGTTTATTTGAGAAGACTGAATTCTACCATTATTGGGTATAATGTCTTAAGTCTGTCACTGAATGATAGGTAGCTAACAGTGTTGTTCGTATCTGTATGTTTACTGATAGTTTGTCTAGTGGTTCTATAAAATGCTGAATAAATATCCAACTGTGACTGTTAACTATAGTCCTCTTTAGTTCTGTTACTGTTGGCTTCAGTACACTGACAGGTCACTATTGGGTACACATATACTTAAAATTATTATGACTGTATAATAATTTCATGCATTTATTTTTGTGGAATTCTTCTCTTTACTTCTGATAATACTTCTTGTTTTCAAATACTTTCCAATTTTTCTGGTATTAAATATATCTACCGTGGCATCCTTGTGCTTACAACTTACAAGGTATATGAATTTTAAAAATATTTAATCCTAATATTTTAAAGATATTTCAGCCATTGCAATTAAAGTGCATCTCTTTTAGGTAGCAAACTATTGGGTTCTGGTATTTTTTAGGCATGCCTGATAATCTTTGCCTTTAGTTATAATATTTATTCTTTTCATAATTAATGTAATTATTGATATGGCTCATTTTATGTTGACTATCTGGCTATTGAATTTCTAGTTGTCTCATCTGTTTTCTTTTTTCTCCCTCATTTCTGAATTATCTTAGATTACTGTAATTTTTATAAGTATTCTAATTGAATTGCTCTATTAGATATGTGCTACAGATATCCACGTTGTCTGATTACTTTTAAAATTACTATATGTGGGAGTGCCTGGTGGCTCAGTAAGTTAAGTGTGTGCTTTCAGCTCAAGTCATGATCCTGGGGTTCTAACATTGAGCCCCACATCGGGCTCCCTCCTCAACTAGGAGTCTGCTTCTCCATCTCCATTTGCCCCTCCCCCTGCTTAGGCTTTCTCTCTCTCTCAACAAATAAATAAAATAATTTTAAAAATTACTATATACCTTCTGAACTTACCACATTCTACATAGAGATGATATGCACCAATTCAAGTATAACATGAAAAATTTGTGCAAGTAATGTAATTTTTATTCTTGTCCTTTGTGCTAATGTCCTCTTATATGTATTCACTAAAAATGTTATTTTTGTATTAAATTTCGTCTTTAAATATTTTCTTTTTTTTTAATAAATTAATTTTTATTGGTGTTCAATTTACCAACATACAGAATAACACCCAGTGCTCATCCCGTCAAGTGTCCCCCTCAGTGCCTGTCACCCATTCACCCCCACCCCCCGCCCTCCTCCCCCTCCACCACCCCTAGTTCATTTCCCAGAGTTAGAAGTTTTTATGTTCTGTCTCCCTTTCTGATATTTCCCACACATTTCTTCTCCCTTCCCTTATATTCCCTTTCACTACTATTCATATTCCCCAAATGAATGAGAACATACACTGTTTGTCCTTCTCCGATTGACTTACTTCACTCAGCATAATACCCTCCAGTTCCATCCACGTTGAGGCAAATAGTGGGTATTTGTCGTTTCTAATGGCTGAGGAATATTCCATTGTATACATAAACCACATCTTCTTTATCCATTCATCTTTCAATGGGCACCGAGGCTCCTTCCACAGTTTGGCTATTGTGGACATGGCTGCTAGAAACATCGGGGTGCAGGTGTCCCGGCGTTTCATTGCATTTGAATCTTTGGGGTAAATCCCTAACAGTGCAATTGCTGGGTCGTAGGGCAGGTCTATTTTTAATTCTTTGAGGAATCTCCACACAGTTTTCCAGAGTGGCTGCACCAGTTCACATTCCCACCAACAGTGTAAGAGGGTTCCCTTTTCTCCACATCCTCTCCAACATTTGTTGTTTCCTGCCTTGTTAATTTTCCCCATTCTCACTGGTGTGAGGTGGTATCTCATTGTGGTTTTGATTTGTATTTCCCTGATGGCAAATGATGCAGAGCATTTTCTCATGTGCATGTTGGCCATGTCTATGTCTTCCTCTGTGAGATTTCTCTTCGTCTTTAAATATTTTCAAAGATACTTTTATGTTTGTCCACAAAATGACCATTTATTGTACTCTCTTCCATTTTCATTCTCCTTTAGCATGAAGAATTTTCATTGGCAATTTTTGTAAAACAGATCTGCTGGTGACATACTCTCTCAGCTATGGCTTGCATGAAAAACTTTTATTTGTATTTATGATGAGGTTTTGACTGGATTTCTTTTTTCACTTTTAAAATTTATTGTGTAATTCTGGTGTCAGTTGTTTTTGGTGACAAGTCAGCCATCATTTGTTTCATTTCACCCTGAAGATACTGTGTTTTTTCTCTGGCTGTGTTTTAGCTGGGCATTGGTACCATTGATACACAGTTTAAGTACTTTGTGCTTCAGTTTAGTTTCATTCATATGTATCCTTCTTCTTGAGGTTCATATATTTCTTGGTTGCCTGGTTTGATATTTTCCACCAAATTTGGGGAAATTTTATTCATTAAGTTTTTATTTGTTTTTGTTCCAATCCTTCTTAATTTCTTTCTCTGGGTCTAAAGTTACACATATTTTAGAAAAATATTTTTTCACACAGGTCACTGAGGATCTGTTTATTTCTTTTCTTTTTTTTAATATTTTTTATTTATTTATGATAGTCACAGAGAGAAAGAGGGAGAGAGGCAGAGACATAGGCAGAGGGAGAAGCTGGCTCCATGCACCAGGAGCCTGACATGGGATTCGATCCTGGGTCTCCAGGATCACGCCCTGGGCCAAAGGCAGGCGCCAAACCGCTGCACCACCAAGGGATCCCTGTTTATTTCTTTTCAATATTTCTTCTTGCTGCTCTTCATGTGAGTAAATTTCTTTTGGTCTATATTTAAATTTATGACACTTTCTGATGTAAGCTGCAATGTTCTGTTAAGTCCATCCAGTGAGTTATTTAAATAAACATTGTTTTATAACAGTTTTTCTGAAAAATAACAGGGAATCCCCATATAGCTCACACCCACGTGACCCTATTAGTAAACTCCTACATTAATTTATCACAATTAGTGAACCAATATTGATGTGTTATTATTAACTAAAGACCATAATTTATTCAAATTTCCGTGGTTCTTACTACATGGCTTTTTTTTTTCTGTTTTGGCATCCCATTCATGGTACCATGTTACATTTAGTTGCTATGTCTTCTATAGTGGTAGCAACTTCTCTGACTTTCCTTGTGTTTGATAATCTTGAGAGTTTTGAAAAGGACTGACCAGGTATACTGTAGAATAATATTCAATTGTTATTTGTCTAACTTTTTCTTGTGGTTAGGCAGGTTATTGTTTTTAGGGAGAAATAAATAGAGGTGAATTGGCATCGTATCAAGGGCGAATAGTGTCAACATGGTTTAAAACCGTTACTGTTAACCTAGGTCATCTTGCTGAACTATTATTTCTCAGGTTTCTCCATTGTAAAGTTACCTTTTCCCCCTATCTTTTTTTATTGTACCTTTTGGAATATCATATGAACCTCTTTACCAAAGTCCCTGGTTCTTTGCACTGGAGAATGATATTAGAAAACAAATTTCAGGTGTGAGTCATTCTTGCTGCTATTGCAGTGTCATTGCTTCTAGGTGCTCTCAGCTAGCAAATGTATGGATGCATGAGATGCCTGGGTGGCTCAGCAGTTGAGTGTCTGCCTTTGGCTCAGGGCATGATCCTGGAGTCCCTGGATCGAGTCCCACATTGGGCTCCAGTGAAGAGCCTGCCTCTCCTTCTGTCTATGTCTCTGCCTCCCTTTCTTTGTGTCTTTCATGAATAAATAAATAAAATCTTTAAAAAAGTATAGATGCATACCAGCTCATGTATATAGACTTACTTATATGTATTTCTGTATGTGACCCCATCTGTACACTAAGTTATCTATGGGTTCCTCCTAACATCTACAATCCTAATCCATTACCATATAGATAATTTTAGCCTCTTTCTCTTGCTTGTTTATAACATTTCCATTCCAATGCTAAGAAACTGACTCCCACCATCTACCACCCATTTATGTAATTGTTCCATACCAGTGTACATGTATATTTTCTCAGAATTGTTAATGTATGTCACTGTGGGAACAACTTTATCAACTACAGTACAGTGCTGACATACAGTTCCTTTTTGTGTTTTGCTTTACAAACCCTACTCATTTCCAAAAAGACTTAAGTCAGCACCTTCCCACCTATCCCCCCTCAGGGAGGGGGTTTTGTACATTGATAATACAGTTAGATTCTGGTAACATTGTGCATTCAAACAGAGGATTTCTCAACCTCCTAAGTGAAATTTTAAAATTTGCATACATTAATGCTTACTTGCTGTGATGTAGGGTTCTATGGATTTTGACAAATGAATGGTATAATATCTTCACCCTTACTATTTCAGACACAATGAATTCACAGCCCTAAAATATCCCCTTTGCTTTGCTGATTCAACCCCTAGAACTTCTGACCACTATTAATTGCTATATCATCTCTATAACCGGTGCCTCTTCTAGAATGTTCTATAAATGTAATCATACATTTTGTAGGGTTTTTTGATTGATATCTTTCGTTAAGTAGTATACATTTAAGACTTATCCATACCTTGTGAGAATTGTTAGCTCATTTCTTTTTATAACTGAATACTTTATTAAATGAAAATTCCACAAATGTGTTGATCCATTTTACTGAGAGACATCTTAATTGCTATCAGTTTTTGATAATTATTAATAGAGCTTATATAAACATTAATAGGCTATTTTTTGTATGAGATAGAATTCTATTTTTTAAAGACTTTATTTATTCATAGAGCCACACAGAGAGAGAGGCAGAGACACAGGCAGAGGGAGAAGCAGGCTCCATGCAGGGACCCTGATGTGGGACTCAATCCAGGGTCTCCAGGATCGCGCCCTGGGCTGCAGGCAGCGCTAAACTGCTGCGCCACTGGGGCTGCCCTGTATGAGATAGAATTCTAGATTGAAATAGTCAAAGTTTAATGCTGGAGACTCTTACTGACTTATATACTGGGAAAAATGATAATAATGTCCAATAAATATCTCGTAGTAGAGATTAGCTAAAGAAAGTCCATTCAGATAGTATAGTAATATAAAATAAACAAATTTATAAGTAAACTAATATAAAATAAATAAAATATATTTAAGAGCCAGCATCAGACATTAACTTTAAAATACAAAGTATAAATTCATTTATACATTATGATGATAATTTCAGTACATATGTAGAAACATACATTCATATGATATTTTACTGACATTACCTACCCAAGAGAATCATTGTATGTGTTAAGTGAGATGATATGTGCAAAGAATTTAATCCAGAAGATGCTCTAAGCATTCTTTAAATGTTACCTCTTTTGATTATTAAAGAAAACAAATTACAAAAATGCATTAAGTATCATAAACAGAACCATGAAACTAAGGTCTTCTTTCAAGATTTTTTTTTTACAGAATAAGCCATTTTTAAATCAATTTAAAAATTAGTTTAAGGTAAAATTATAAACAAGATTATGTATTACAGCAGAATCCTATTAACATAAAAGCAACATAAAATATTTTCACTGTGTTCATTAGCAATTGCATAGAGCTTCCAGCAAGTTTCATCCTTTAAAAAATTTGTTTTTTCACAGATATTACTTAGAAATAAGGGTATCAAATTGTTTAAATGAAAAACATATTCCTCTGACTGTACAACATTGTGTGAAAGAATATATTTTTATCCAGAACATTTGCTTCTGTTTTTCCATATTCGGAGATAATTGAGAATAAATTTTTCCTCCTGAATTGTTTCGTTGAATTTCTTGGAGGCTTCATTACAAACTAAATCCACTGATGTTTTAAATCTACTAAATTTTCCCTGTTTCCCCGTTTACGTCTCTTGTCAGACAAATCATATGTAACAGGTTTACATTTTCATCTTTGCTATGATCAGAGGTAAAATATAAGACTGGTTCATTAGAAAATGGTTGCAATCAGGTTCAATAATCCTTTTCTATGTGATTTAGCTACCATTGTCTTTTGTTTTCAAAGAATATTTTGATCTTAAATCAACTTATAGAATAAATTACATTATGCATAAAATCTAATCTTTAAAAACATTTTTAGAATTACTGGGTCAGTTCAGGAAACTTCTCAACTCCAAGACTCTGTCTTACAAGTTGGCTGGGTTAGTACTAATAGTCTATGCAGTGAAGCAGTATCTGTCAATGAGAATGAAAGAATTTGAAGCAAGTGTGCTTATGGAAGGTAGGTACCAAATCGATCTAAGTTTTATTCACTCTTCCAAAGCACGTGTTTGGTTCTTAAGTATCTGGACAACTAAATGATCCCACTTGATTTTCTTGAAGACTTGAGCTGTGCCTCTTGGAGCCCAGAATCTGCAGAGATCAGTGGTGGGACTCACATCCAGATTGATGAATGGAAGCACAGATGTCACTGAACTTTCACCACAACATACCTCCTCTTTGGCTTTCTCCTGCAAACTTATAAGCTTCACATCCATATTGTCTTACCCTTTTTAGGAGAGTACACCATATTCTCCTTATAGAAACACTATTTCCAGACTCATATTTGTCTAAAAAGAAAAAAAAAGTGGAAGGAATGTTTTGAGCCCCTGAAAATAGTCCAGGTATACTTTTTTTCTACTTCAAAACAGAAAGCTGGCATCTGAAACCAGCCTACTGGATGCCACTGTGCATGTCTCTGTCTACCTATGACATGTGAAGACAGGTAAGGTCTAAAATGAACAGCATGCTGAAACTGCACCAGGAGACCTTTCCTATTTAAGACACATTGCCACTGAGAGATGTTATCTTAGCTAATCTGTTTGCATGCTTGATGGCTAAGTACTGGACACTGAAGCACCAATATACTTTGTTCTCAGGCTCCTACAGCTTGCCTGAGGATCTGCACCAGTGCTTCTCAACTGTAGGCCATTTTACCCTGCCGGAGACCCTTGGCAATGTCTGGAAGAAGTTTTGATTGTCACAACTGGGGTGCAGGGTGCTATTGACACCTAAGGATAGAGGCCAGGGATGCTACTAAACATTTCACAGGGCAGCCCAGGTGGCTTAGTGGTTTAGCACTTCCTTCAGCCCAGGGCATGGTCCTGGAGTCCTGGGATCCGGTCCCAGGTCGGGCTCCATGCATGGGGCCTGCTTCTCCTTCTGCCTGTGTCTCTGCCTCTCTCTCTCTCTCCCTCTCTCTCTCTCTGTATGTCTCTCATGATTAAATAAATAAAATCTTTAAAAAAGTAAACATCTCACAATGCACAGAACATCTCCCACAACAAAGAAATACCTGGTGCAAAATGTGAATAGCACCAAGACTGAGAAACCAAGGTCTGTATAAATGCAAACCTGCTGGAAGAACCACTTTTATCTTCACAAACCAATAGCATGCAAATACTCTCACACAATACTTTGAATCTATGGCTCCAAGGAACCACAGCTATGCAGAAAGAGCAATTATTCAGTTATCTATGTATCTACAATAACCAATAAGATTTTCTTTAATGTCACAACCCATACACACACACATACACACACAATCCATCATTAATAATGGTAGCCAATATTCATGGATATTTTACTCTGTACCATGGTGTTTTTGTTTGTTTGTTTGTTCTCAATCAATTCTTTGAAAAGCAATGTATCTCTCTTCTACAAATGATGAAGATGGCAGAGGGCTTTGATGGCAGAGGTAGTGCCTTCCAAGCCTGCCTGGATACCACCAGCATACAAAAAAAAAAAAAGTATTATCTGCAATAGATATTATTTGAATTCATAAGAAAAGTTAAAAAAAAACTTGACATTTGGCATTGTATTATTAATCTAAACTATATTTATTTTATATAACTTTTTTTGAAGATTTTATTTATTTATTCATGAGAGACACAGTGAGAGAGGCAGAGACAGAGACAGAAGGAGAAGCAGGCTCCCTGCGGGGAGCCCAATATGGGACTCGATCCCAGGACCCCAGGATCACACAATGAGTCGAAGGCAGACGCTCAACCGTTGAACCACCCAGGTGTCACCTCTTATTTAACTTTATACTTTGAAAAAAGACTTGGCATGCATTTACCAATATTGTCTATATGCATTTGTGTCCTTTTTTTCCCCCTTCACCTAGATCTAATGACTTTTCCTTAAGTTTGCAAATCTGACATCTTTTTTTTTGTTCTATGTCAAGATAATATATATATATATATATATATATATATATATATATATATATATATATATATTTTAAAGTGTTATAAACCATGGCATGTTCCAAAGTTTCCCCAGGTCTGTTTGATAACCACCACGTATACTATGTTTGGTATTTTCCCAAGTACTAATGATTTATACTTGAACATAAACTATTCTTTACACAAGGCTAATCTATATATTAGTTCAAGCACAGTGTTTGTGATTAGTAAGTAAACAGTATCAGTCCCTCAAAATTGAGTGTAATATTTAGTATATATTATGTTGTATCATGTTAATGAAATTCATTATAATTTCACCAATGAGTAAAATTTTCCTTGAAGGAAAGTAGCTTTCTTAGGTACAATAAGCTCTAGTTCTTTTAAGACAACTATAACATAGACAATTCACCATAATCTGTAAGATCTGGACCCTACAATGCTAAAATAAGTGTTTTGTTAGCTTTTCGCATGCCTCATTCCCACTTGTGAAATGCCCACCCTATCGTTTTGTTCTTGCAGCTTTTCCTGTGGATTTCAGAAAGTCGTTCAGTCCTCAATGGCTTCCTCCTCTTACCCTGAAAATATGACAGGGTAAAACTGATGCTTGAGAAGCCAACAGTGGCCCCAGTTCACACTTGGCCTTTTGCACTCACATTGCATCCCTGCCAAGTGCCTTACAGAGCAAAAGCCCCCTGTGGTTCCCAGTGATGCCCTTCATCTTGCTTTCCATACAGCCAAGACTTCTAGCTTTGTGGGGGAGGCCCTGTCCTATCAACACTGCTTCAGGATCTGTGCCATTGGCACCATTCATCTTCTTGAATTGACTCCTGGGAGCTGTTTTTAAAAGGACTTCTTGGCATCCTTGCTGCTTCTTCAAGGTTCTCTGTCACAACATTTCACTGTGTATCTCTTTCTATAGCCCATCTGGCTTGCATGTTCAATGAATGATTTCTTCCTCAGAGCCTTCTTTTTCTAGCCCTTGTAATGCTTATCTTTCCATAAGATCTTTTCAAAGTAACCTGTTTTAGATGGATTGAGCTTGTGGTTTGTTGTAAAAGCCTGATGACCAAGAAGCAGGTGTTCCTCACCTGGATGTATCTAGCATCTTCCCCAAGCTTATGCAAGATTGCCTTAAAGTGACAGTACCTGAGTGAGGATCATGGCAATCAGGAGGCATGCTACCTTGGTTCTCCATGATGCTGAAAGTGGCTCCTTGTGGCATTTCAGGTAGAGATTACACCTAACAGGCTACCTCCTCCCCATGCCTGACATAGCCCTAGATCATAAAGGTAATGCAGATGTATTTATGTTATTGAAAACAAATGCTGCCATGATTGGTATAAGCACAATGAGAATCAGGCATCAGGTAATATTTTACCACTTTGATAAGCAAAATACATCATTTTCCTTCAAAATGCAACACAGGCAAACCCTCTACTAAACAGAGAGATACTGCCCAGATAACTGAGCCTGATCTCTTTCTCTAGGGCCATGGTGATGGTTCAGGCTCTTGGAAGCAATGAGGGCAGGTGATGTGTCTTGAAGAACCCCACCTGTGTCTGGTGAGGAGAAGCCTGTGTAAAACACACATACCTCTTTTTTCACCCCTCTAGCTCTTTGGATATTCAGTCTTCTGGGGGAGGATTTCTTACCTGAAACCCATCGATGCATCTGATTTGTCCAACCCTCAAGTTCCAGAAGCATCTCCCTCTCTGGCTAGAAGATTTATCATGGAGAGACAGAATGAAAGAAAAAAACAACACCATGGTGATCGGAAAGAGGTCGGGGGTGCTTTAAAAAGAGTGATGTTCATGGGCTGATGGGGGCGAGGTTGGGGGCTTCCATCCCCCGTGGGTCTGGAATGGAGCCTGCTCTGGTCAGATTGGGACCGGCTCACAGATCTGGGGCTGGTAATCTGATCACCGTCTCCTTCGTTTTCATGCTGTGTTTTCTTCAGAGCCCCTTCTCCTGCTTCCAGCCTGTGACAGTGTGATAAGACACAAGAAATTTAGTCATCATGACTGCAGTAAAGGAGCTCAGTGAAGGGATTATGGTATCCCATAACCCTTCCATTAGCCACGGCCGGGCCGCTCCGCTGCAGTCACAGCACTGAGCGCCACTGCAGTCCTCTCCCCCTTTCCTGCTGGCTGCTGTGTTTTTTGCCTTTTTCATTTATATATTCATTTTGTAAAAAGAAAGCTTTGAAAGGTTAACCCAGAAATAGTCATCTCATTCAACTCCCTGAAGCTCAGTATGGGACGCCCCGACGTCATGGCCCAGACATGGGTCCACTCTTCACCAATGTGGGCCAGGGAGCTGTCAAGGGTATTACTGGGGGCGCTCATCCAAGGGCTGTCTTTATGAGGCGGTGCAGACAGGGTAAGCTGAACACATCAACACGGGACACAGACAGGCTACCCAGGGAAGCAAAGATTTAGGAAAAAAAGAGAAGGAGTTAACAGAACAAAGCAATATCGTTGCTTTCTATCACTTGTGGACGTGCACATTGTTATTGTTTTTGCTTATGTTTTTTGTTTTTTTGCAAAGGCCATTTCTAACAGTGGACACTGCCCTCTGGCTCAGGGCAATTGAGAAGAGTGAGGCAGACAAATCTTGGGAAGAAGGCCTTGGATGAGGCTTCTCTTTCAGAAGTCTTGACTCCACCAGGCTTTCAGGTGTTACATTTCACTCCACAACTGCCATTAGTAATCCCAGCAGTGAATGGCAAATAAAAAAACACAAAGGAAATATTAACTATAGCTTTGAAGCAAATGTAGGTAACTGCACGTCTTTGGCACAATCTAAGTATAGATGGAAAAGACAGGAGGCCTCTACAAGGAGGAAATGTGATGTAGCAGCACACATTCAGGGGAACAGGGGGTGATCCGTATCTACCCCTGTGGTTGCCAAAGGTCAGAGGAATGCTGCAAATGAAACCACACATCTGAAACAAATAGGCAAATCCTGGTCTGAAAAAAATGAATTTACATTCAATAGAAAGCAGCCTTGACTGAAAAATAATCAGTCAGACCCAAGACGTGCCTAGAGGTCGGGTCTGCCATTGGAGGGTGCCTGCATGGGCATCTCTCAGTGGTCAACAGTTACACTGATGTCTTCCTCAGAAAGTTTTCGTGAGGGTTTTATTAGACAACATAACGCAGGCCAAGAACTCATAGCAGAATAGGCCCCCACTAATGCCAGGGTAACCAAACGCCACCATGGCTGCCCCGTGGCGGTGAGGTGAACAGGATCCAGGAAAGTAATGGAGTTCTGAACAAGTCCTCTGGGGACCAGGTAAGGAAAGGAGGGTGTGTGCCTGGACCTATTGGACCAGCTCTGAAATGGGTGCGATGCAGAGCTAACCCTGGCCTGCTCACAGCTCTCTTCCTCTATCTACCACTCCGTCTCTATCTCTCTCTCTGTTACTTTTTCTTTTTATACAAATCAGATAATACTCTGGTTGGCTGCCCATATGTCTCACCCTAGGAATGCCATGGTCTATTAGCATCTTTCCTGACCCTTCCAGGTCAAGGCACTCTGCTTGCCACTGTGCCTTGTTGTCTACTCCGCAGAATCGTGTCCGCCTTGTCACTGATGGTTAAGTTCTGTTTTGGAAAATTCTGTCATTGCCATTGGTACTTGGAATTCCCATTCCATGTCAGCATCTCCTATGGACAAGCTGGTCCTGTGGATGAGAACTGCCATTGAGCAAAGATCCTCATTGTCTAGGTAAGGAGGGCCCCCAGTCAGATGGCCTGTGTTTGGTCCCATGTAAGAAACTACCTCCCGGGGGATCCCTGGGTGGCTCGGCGATTTAGTGCCTGCGTTCAGCCCAGGGCATGATCCTGGAATCCTGGGATCGAGTCCCGCATCGGGCTCCCTGCGGGGAGCCTGCTTCTCCCTCTGCCTGTGTCTCTGTTTCTCTCTCTCTCTCTCTCTCTCTCTCTCTCTCTCATGAATAAATAAATAAATCTTAAAAAAAAAAAAGGAAAAGAAACTACCTCCCAGCCCCATCTCTTTGAGCCTCCTGCTCCTTGTCTGGTAGGGCAGTGGCAACCTCTATACGTTATTTTTTCCACCTCACTAATAGGCCCAAGCCTTAAGGAGCCAGATGGGAGTATACTAAGGTTTTTCTTGCTGGTCTCATCACAATGACAAAGCCCAAGTAACAAGAATAGTTCCCGTGTCAGTAAACTCTCCCCATCCAGACTGACATTCTGACCTCCCTCATCCAACACCTTTGAGGTCCATTTCTGCATGTTCTCTCAGGTCTGGTTCAAACAGGCTACAAGAAACTTGCAATTCTTCTGGTTAGTAGTAGCCTATCTCCTTCCAGAGTAGGAAACATAATTCTCTGATCACCTATGCTGATATGAATGCAGCTCTTGTTTTAGAAGAAATGATGGGAGGTGTCAAAGGTCAGGCTCCTAGGGAAAGTTTCTGAGGCTGAGATGTGGAATCAGGCAGTAAAAATGGAAGTGCTGGTAGGAACAGCCTGTGGGAAGACAAACACAAGACAAACTCAAAAGAGGCTGCCTTGATTGATCAGGGGGTCCCTTGTACTGGCATGGTTCTTCAACATTGTCCTACTTGGGGCAGAGGACCAAGCTTTGGTACTTCCTTATGGACCTGCCACCTTATGCTGTTTGAGGGAGGGATCAGAACTTGTTGCTGGGCAGTGTCCCTTGACCGAATGCAATTCTTGGAGAGGGAATTTGTCACATCGCCAGCGGGCCCCAGCACTGACCACAACTAAGGGAACAGAGTCTTTGGCACTGCCTAAAATCTTGGACAATGCACCATAGTGCTCACTCTGGTTTGCTTTTTGTGCCACTTGAATCCACTTGTTTTATAGTGAGCTGATCCCATTGGAAATAGTGGCTCCAAGATTCTGGGTGATTGTACATTTTGGGGGAAGTTACAAGAGGAAGGTCAGTGGGGTGGACCTTGGTGTCTTCTGCTCCAGCTGGTCTCAAGGCTACAGATGGTCCTCATTACTGCCCCTTGTACTATCCATTCTAGATTGACCTCACCTTGACAGTCCCTTTGCTGGACACCCGTCCTTCTTAGCTGTGGCCACGATACTTACCCACTACTGACAAGAGTGGGAAGGAGACCACTCAAGGATCCACCAGTGGGTCAGCGTTGTTCCAGACTTGTTTCCCAGAGTCTATTATGTAAGAGCAGCCCAATCCTTGCCAGGATGGTGCCCTTTCCCTTGCCTTCCCAGCACAAGGAACCTGAGAGATGAAAGAAGCAGCCGTGGAATCAGGTTCAGGGGGACTCTGTCTGTGTGCCCTGGTGGCAAGTTTTCATCTTTGGGAATCACGACCTCTAGACCTATAGCACCTTGCAGTGGGGAGGGTGAGGAGGAGAAGCACAAACTCCTCAATGAGCTCCTGAGAGTGACAGTAAGTGGGGGTCATTCTGATTTCCAGTCTTTGATCCCTAGGCCCATACACTGAACCTCTATCTTCATCACAGGGACCTGGCCTTTCCTTCAATCAGTGAAATAAGGTTGTGCAGCTGGCTCGGGTCTGAAAACCGGGCTAGGGATCATTGTGACATGTGTTGGGGTGACTAAGCTCCCTGGTCTTCTATTCTCATTTCTTTCGGTTGTACAGATTGAGCATCACCCTCATTACTGCCAATCTTCTTGGCTCCTGGGGTCACCATATTCCACTAACCGTGTTCATTGCTGCCTATGGGTCAGTCTTCTCTGATATGGATACAGTAACCCCACCTCCGTGATTTGGACAATCAGATGTCACCAATGAGCTTCTGTTATTTCAGGATCCTCTCATCCATGCAGCTGTAAGAAGCTCAGTTCTTTGACAACATCTTCCACTGTCAGACCTATCCCTTCAGTAGGAGATGCCACCAAACACTGCAACATGAATAGTAGATTTCGTACAAGTACATTCCTGTACATTTCAGTGACAGGTGCTCTCCATACCTCAACACACACACCACACACGCACACACACACACACACACACAGAGAGAGAGAGAGAGAGAGAGAGAGAGAGAGAACATGCAGTTCTAGTTAATCCACTGCTCCAAGCTTTATACTTGCCTTCTTTCTCTACCACTCCACCAGTTTCCATGGCAACTCTAACATCTCTATTTTGCTGGGGCAGGTCCCTGCTCTCTCCCAAGAGCCAACATAGAAGCATCCTAGCACCATGTCCCAGGGCCCCTGCCAGAATTTTAAATCCTATGTGGTAGAGCAATTCCCATGTGGAAACACCCTAATGACCTGTACCTGTGTAGCCCATCCTCTTTCACCAAAGACCCTGAGGACACAGAGCTGTACCTGCTGGTGCATATTCTCTGAGTCTTGCATCTCAGTTTCTGGCCAAGAAGTTGGCAGCGTAGGCTGACTCAACCCTTATTATTGGTCTGCCAAGGGCAGAGAAGGAAATGTGGGTCTTAAGGGAGATGGGTACTATTTTGTATGGCTTGCAGAATTAATGTCTATCATTAATATCAGTTATCTAAATATGTAACTCAAAAACCAGAGAAGATGGGGCTAATTCACCTGTTGGTGAATCATGAGCTTGTAGATGACAGGAAACACCATGGGCATGGGTTCTGCTCCCATGGGGAGTGTGCCATAGGGAAAACAGAAGGCCAAGGCTGGGGGTATGAAGAAACTTATGGCAGGTGGGGAAAGGAAGCCCATAGGGACCAGAGACAAGGTGAGCCTAGAGGTTGGTGCCATGAGGCCATGGGGATTGAGCATGTCACAAAGGAGAGGATGAGAAAGGGCATGAAATTGGGAAGGGGGTGTTCAGTGAGATAAGGGGTAAAATGTGACCTTTCACTCTAAGGAAGAGAAGGTGATAATGCCCTTTGCTGGAGCCATTCTCGCTGCATGGTGGGCTCAACAGAGTTCAAGAATGCGTGGGAGAAGGGGTGAAGGGCAGGGACTCTGGATACATCTGGGGGAGGCTTTAATAAGAAGGGGTGAGGAGGGAACAAGTGGTCAGTGGACTCTGACCCTCAGTGTGCTCTGAGGCTAGGAGAAGGAAACCAAGTGTGTGTGTGTGTGTGTGTGTGTGTGTGTGTGTGTGTGAGAGAGAGAGAGAGAGAGAGAGAGAGAGAGAGATCCAGTTCATGAGTAATTTTAAATTTTTTTTGCATTTTTAAGTTCCCTCAATTGACCATTCTTTTCTCCCCAGAATATTTTAATTTTAACAAAACTTCTGATGTTTTTAAGACATTTCCCTCTGTAGAGCCTCTCCTTTTATAAACATGGGCAGGATTTTCTTGTTCTTGTTCTTCCTTAAGGCAAAAACCCAAATGACAAGGCAAAACGAAAGCCATCCAAAGGCAGTGAGTGGCTAAATTTATCAGTGTTCTCTCCGTTTATATGAAGTATTAACCTGAACCTTAATTGGTATGTTTTGTTTATTTTTCTTGGTTTATTTGCCTCCATCCAAGGGAAATTTATCACAGAACAAAGACTTATATCTCAAAAGCTTTATGCAGTTGAGTATATTCCTTGGTGAAACCCCCAGGCTGATCAAACTGAGAATCTCGTCTGTTTAGGGTAGAGGTTGGAGGTCCCTACCTGTTTTTATACTTTTAAGCTGTCACAGTGAGGACGTGAGGAAGAACATAGAAGGCTATGAAGAAACATTCTTTTCCTTCTGGTCTCGGCAAGGATGGGGAAGGTATCATGCCGTTGTTGGGGGATTGTAGGTCATGGTCACCCAGGTTGGAATGGATGCAAATGGATTCCAACAGACTCTGAAGGAACCTCTATTAATATACGGTGGGCAAGGGGTAGGGTACAGACTAATTAATGGTTTGCCAACTATAATAAACTATAAAAATCTCAGAATCTCAGACTCTGCGTTTAGACTTGTACATTTCCCTCTCATCCTATGTAGATCCAGACAAACAATGGCCTGAGAGGTCGAACCTAAATTCTTGGCATTTAACAGTGTTGTGATGAACTTTTATATACCTGCGTTAACATTTCAACAAAACAGCTTTCAGTTTCTGGAGGAGTACGAAGTTTAGTCTCAGCCTAGTGAAATATTGATAAGGTTCTGATTTGCAATGATTTTCTGTCTTTGCTGATTTTCTCAGTCTGTAGTCAATTCACATTTCCCTGTGATTTGCACACATCCAAAGTCAGATGAAATTAGGCCAGAGCGATTTCACTGGTGCCCACAGTGACAGCGATGTCCCCAGATATAGGAATTTGCCATTACATAGCTTCTTTATTTGGTCCACCATAAATATTTTATTCGGCCCTAAACGAGGCAGCTACTCAATTCACAATGATGATGTATATATGGTGGGATTGTTTGCACTTCCTTTAGAACATACAAACTTTTAAACCGTCCGTAAAATATGAATTTGAGATATTTAGTTGATAAAATTAACAAACAGATCTACCTCTGTTTATTTCACGAATTAAATATTAGGCTAAGCCATATGAATTTGTCAGTATGTGACCATTTTCAACATATTAAAAAGGCAATTTCTGATAGTTCAACCTAAATGATATTCTTGAGACACGTGTATAAAAGTGATCAAAAGGAATTTGTAGTAGAACTTAGAGTTTTAATAGAACAAATAAGAACATATAATTTATTGGAATCCTTCTGAGATCTTCTGTCTTAATGAAGTTTCATGCATGTGATGTTGAAATTGTACTTTTTAACAGACACTGCAGAAGCATAGTGACCCCAAGAAAAGTGAGATGTTTCCACTTATAAGGACTGTAAGACCAAGGCATTATGTGATTCCCACTTTCAAAATAGGCTGAAATGCTGACTGAAGTAAGGTTAATGCATTAAATAAAATGTGTATGAAGTTTGCAGTTGTTTAGTGACTTGTTTTGGAAAGTTCACAAAGCTAATAATACAAATATTTCTACTACAAATGAGAGCCAATAAGTTTTAAGTACAAAACAAGATATATGCTGATGTCCTGAGTATGTACTTCTCAAGCAGCACAGTCAACACAACAAATACCATTATTGTCACCATATAACGGAAAAACATAAACACGGCACATCAAAGTGAAGCAACTTGCCAAAACCACATAACTGTCCAGTGCTTTATCATGGCAAACTTTGGGATTAAACTTGTGTATTTGTGGGCAGGAGTGTGTCACTCCAGGCATGTCAAAATAGTGTTTGTCTTGCTATGATGTGTGCAGAGGGTCCTACTTTGAGTCACATTTGCAAATTCCCAAAATTATATTAACCCACAGGGAAGCACTGACGAGCTTAGAGGAGAAAAAAATACTATAAGAAGGTAGAGAAGAAGGAAACAGGTTGAAATCATTCTTGCCTCTGACCCTCTGGAAGCAGTAATGCAGTGCAGTGGCTGTTGGCCCCCACCCCACGCTCCCCTTGCCAGGATGGAGGGGCAGGCCGTGGCCACCAGTGACCGTGTCCAGGGTGTTCCTGGCCCTTGGGCCCCACGTGACATTGTGCAGATCCTGGTGCAGACAGTTGCTGGCTGGAGCTCAGCCACACCCTGGTGTGCTCCGACCACCACGTAAGGGTGATGACGAGTTGAGAGGGTCACACTCTATGGTGCTGCCCGCTGCTTCTTGCTTCAGTGGACAAAAGCAAAGAACTTGAATTGATGGAAGAAGAAGGGATCCGGGGGTGTGAGGGACCCGTCTGGCCCCCCAGCTCCCCAGGAAGGGGTGCGTGAATGGAGAGCTGGCCCAGCTGGTCAACACATCACCAGGGCCCCTGTGGCGTCGCCCCACCAGGACGGACAAGCATCTTGATTTTTTAACAAGCTCCTGTCAACTCCCTTCTGTCTTTTTGACAATTTGGCCATGGTTTCAAGCAAAGGCCATTCGTTCTTGTGCTTACATGGTATCATAACTCAGGCATCATATTACAGAGGGAATCAGGCTCTGCTATATGTTAGGTGGACATGTGGGCATCCCTCCACCCCGCCACCCAGGATGCAGAAGGGTGATAATCACGCTACCTGCTTCCACTGGCGTGGTTTTACTGAATCCTGAAGGTAGCCGGTGCAGACTCTCCCTGGGGCAGATGGGCTATGTCTCTGACCCCGTGCTGTTCCTACAACAAACCTGAGGCCGGGTTTGCCCCTTTCCTTCTGATTCTGTATGCCGGTTTCTCTTGCTGCTCCTCTGTGTGTATGTGTGTGCACGTGTGTGCGTGTGTGCATGTGCACTTTGCACAGTAAGAGCATACTATTCCCAACATCGCAGCCCCCTGTTTCCTTCCTCTCCTCTTCCCAATCCCATGTCATCACCCCTTCCAGAATGGAATCACCGTGCAGCTTGCTCTGCGATCCCAGCCTGTCGGAGAAGCACACAGAGCCACATGGAGGAATGGGGACCCGGGAGGAACCACACCTCCACAGCGATCTTGGAAGCAGAATGCAGGCCACAAATGGTGTCACACGGTGACATTGGAGGACGGCTCTCCGTGTCCAGGGCAAGGACTGGGGAGATCTCTAGGGAATAGGAGTTAGGATATTTTAAATACTCAAGAATTCCTACATTATTATTTTGACAAATTTAATGTAATCATTCGTTTTTATTTCCCTGTCCTTTAGATTGCAATTATTACGTAGTTTTATTTTCTTTGACTTATTTTGCTTTCTCAGCTATTTTATGTATATGTATTTATTAGTTTTTTATTGTTTGATATGTTTATTATTTTATTTATATATAAATAAATATCAAATAAATATATATAAAATATACAAATATATACCAAAATATATATACATATGTATTTTTAAAATGTCATGTGTGTTGCACCATGACGCTGTAAAGTGTGAGGATTAGGCTTCCTGAATCCTTGCCTGGATTATGGGCGCCCTGAAGACAGGTTATTCTGCTTGATTCGTATCTCTGACCTTTAAGGTTTTGAAGGTAAATTGAGTTGGCTTTGAACTGGAATGAAGTAAGATATTGTACTACTTTTATCAAGGTGACAGCTCTCGGTCACACGCCGATCTGATGGAGGGGCCATCAGATCACAGAGATGACGTTCCTGGTTCCTGTGATCTGCTTAACGAGCTGGAAGTTGTGAAGGACAGTGACGATTTCCTTGATGTTTTTCATTTAAATCACATGGTGCAAAAGTAAATAAAATGCTCACAAGCCAGGGTCTGCATATCACCTGCACAAAATCTGTTCTGAGTTTGTAGCCATCAGTACAGGTAACAGGATCTGATTTTGTACCTAAAGCACATGCATTTCCATAATCGCCGCTCAGTGCCTGGTGCTTACCTGCTTTGTTTTCCATTCCCATTTTATATATAATTGCACGCCTCGGCCCCATCAATATGCAGGTTAGCACTCTCAAATGAAACTATAAATTTCAATTTGGAGAAAATAAGCCCTCATTTGGGTTCATAAGTTTTAAATAACACATTACCATTGGCTACATCAGGTTTGCATTTCTAATGTTATTTTATGCATTTGACAATAGATGCTCCACTCTGCTCTGAGAGGAGAGCAAGTGCATATGAAATGTAAGTCTGCTGAAAATGTAGGAATTTATTAGAGCTGTCACTCAGCCCTGACAAGAGAGTTAACTTATTTCTGAAGATATTTGAGACATCTGTGTTCGCTCCATTGTCTGCAGGCTCTGAAGTTTCAGAATTCTGTCTCCAGCACCTCTTCAAAATGTTGTCTCCACATTTTTAAGGGCCTGAAAACAAAGCAGAGGCCCAGTTTTTAAAATGTGAAAATAGTTCGGTGCCAGACTGGAAGCTGCGGGAGAGCTAGGAGAGGGAGCTAGATGCCCAGAGGGGAGCGCAGGCTGGGACGCCCACCGTGGTTCTGGCAGCGTCCACGCCATCCGCACTGCCCTCCACACTCAGCTGGTGGACTAAGTGACATCCGCACCCCTGTGGAGGCGGGAGTACTTATCCCCTGGATTCCTCTGCCACCTATCAACCAATATTGTGGGATTGCTTCCAAGACTTATTTGACCTTTTACTAAGCTAAAATGCAGAAAACTTAATAACACTGTTATCACACATAACAATCATGAAGAAGCGACCACTCAGACCTAAGTCATGGTTAATACTCCACTGCAACTTTTCTCCTCCTTTCAAAATAGCCATGTTAAATAGCAGAGAAGTAGCAAGATCATATTTAAAAAGCAAACTATCAGATTTGTATGTATGTGTGGTTTGTGGCAGTGTGAGTTTTATAGGAAGAGCTCTGTGTTTTGTCTGACATGTTTTCCAAATCATCAGATTTTGCATTGAAGTCCTCCAGCAGAGCACCCGTCCAAGGTTAAACCTGCTGTGATTGTTTAGATAGCCTCATGTCCTATCTGGAAGTGGGAGAGGGCGTGTTTTCTAGAGAGAACCTCAATTTGGGAACCACTCCCCACAAGCAGCAGCCAGGGGTAGGTACTTACCACCCACACCTCCCATCGTCACTTAGCAGCCAGGTGAACATTGTGATCACAGATGGGCCTGCTGACTTCTAAATGGCTCGTCTCACCCCTCCAGGCCCGTCCCTTTGCCACACGATGTTGCCACCACCTCATTGGAAGGTGGGATCGATCTGCCTTCCCTCTGAATCAGGCTGACCCACAGAACGTGGGGGAGTCTTTGGGGCTTCTTCTCCTCTTGGCTTCCAGGCTGCTCTCATCTTCTTCTCCTCTTAGTTGGAGCTGGTGGATCCAAACACCTAGCTAGTAGCTGAGAAGCTTCCCTTCGGAGCCTTCCAGATGTGCAGGCCAGTGTGACTCAGGTTATCGTGATGATTACTGCATCTTCCCACGTGGCATGGAATCACTGACCTTTCCACATCCTCTGGTAGGGCCAGCTCATTGGACTCCACCATTTTTCAGGTTAAGACTGGGTGTAGGAGATGTAACATGACTGCACTATTTCCAGAGCTAATATGTTACTGCCCTGGCATGAGAACTCACTGCTACAGGTTCCCAGTCACACCATTTCTCATCACATCAGGGAATGTTTTGGAAGGACTATTCAGACAGACTAGGTGTGTATTTGTACACTTCTCAGAGGGTATGTGGTAGGTGTCTGTCCTTGATACTGGTGCAGGGTATCACATAACTGTGGTCCACAGCACACACACACACACACACACACACACACACTGTACACATGCTCACATGTGCACATGGATACACACACACATACACTGCACATGCATACACACTATACACACAGAACACACACTGTATACTCTCACATATGCACATAGATACACATAGGCACACGCATGTACACACATTGTACACAATCTCACACATGCACATACACACATGCACACATACTACCCATTCTCACACATGTGCATGCATAACAAGGCATACACTCAGCACACACATTGTACACACACTGTACACATGTACATACTGCCTGCACTCTTACACATGCACACACATACACACATGCACACAGATACACATATGCACACAAACTGTACACACATGCACAGACATACACACATGCACATGGATGCACACATGCACATACACTGTGCACACATATACACATACACTGCACACACTACACACAGATGCAAACACACTGCACACATCTATACACACAGAGACCTTAGCTTGGGCAAGATCATCCCCTGCTTATTTTTCAGCTAAAATTGTCTATTTAGATCTGTATGCATCCTTGTGGCTATACTGTCTTTAGAAATTTTAAGATAAAACTTTTAAGGAAAAAATAAGATTTAAAAAAAAATGAACATGCCTTAAGAAATAAAATTAATCCCTGTTCTCAGAAAGCTGAGGTGACCATATTAGAGTTTTGTCGAAAGTCTCTAAGTTGCGATAATCACATGATGGACTCATTCTCCGCTTGTCCCCTCTGTATCTAGTTCTTCATACCCAGAAAACGTGAATGCTGAAGTCCTTGCTTTATTGCTTTTTAAAATAGAAAAAAAAGGCTCACACACACACAAAAAAAACATTAAAATGAATCACAAGGCATCCAGTATGAAAATAAAGGAGTGTTTTCCACAATCCATGTCTCCATTAAAGTGGGAGAGAATTTTTTTTTTCACGAGCAGAAAATCCTCGATTATCATATTCTCCCAAGAGCAGCTCTAATGGTCTGAATCCAGAATTTATTTTCAAGTGAGAGGGACAAATTGGCTTAATATGCAGCCATTTGTTGCCAGAGTTGACAAAATATTTAGGCATGCAAGGATCATGCATTCGTTGAGGAAAAAATTATTTATTTTGAAATTGCTGAATTGCACTTGTTAGACTAGAAAGTAGGGAAGGTCTCATGGCAGGTAGAGATCTTCCCACACACATTGCCGAAGCAGATGGGTGCCTGGATCCCTTTCTCTATGCACCCCACCTCGCCCTCTCCCTGCTTCACTGTCAGGAGATATGGCCCTCCTGCCCTCATTCCCCCTCTACCCTCACCTTCAAGCCAGTCTTTATTAAACTTAATAGAGTGCTCATTTTTGCTAAGATGCCACAATCTTACCCCAGGGATATTTGCATTTTGAGAGCTGTCAGAATTTTAAGCAAAGACATGATGTTTGGATGACAGGCCAAGACCAAGCGGTGGAGGAGGGGACATTCTGATCCGTGGGCATCCTGGCATCGAGAGGCACAGGGCTTCCTCTGCTGGCCCTGGCAGATGGGTTTGTTTGCCAAAAATAATGCTGGTTTTATCATTTTGGCCATGAAGTTTACTGGATTTCTCAAATCAGAATCTCTGTGTATTTTTTTTACTGTTAAGTTTCTTAGTGGTGGTTTCTTTCTTCTTTGCTGAAATGGCATTGAATTCTAAATTACATGAAAGTGGGAAGAGCACAGAGGAACATTGACTCCAGACTCCTCACTTTGCAGAAGAGGACACGGAAGTTGCCAAGTGAGCAGATGCTGGTCCACACAGAGCAGCCTGAGCACCCAGGCTCCCTGGGCAATGTGGGCTGCCTCACTGGCGCTGGCTCCAGGGACCTTCCGCCATACAGGCAGTGTTGAGAATGATCTGAACCCTCCAAATTATCAGTGCCTTGGTTCTGCAAAAACAGGGACATGACATTTTGGATTCTTCGGTGGAAGTCAAACGAAGAATTTGGAAATGTTGACCAGGGTATATGAAAAACATGCAAAATACATTTAGGTTTCATAAAGAACAAGGCTGGAGGTAGGAGGGATGTTAGATGTTTATTTTCAAGAGTCCTTTATTACGTTCCTTTAAAGATTCCCTTTATTAGGAGCCCACTGTGTCCTGATAGCTTTACACTCACTATTTCACATAAATAAACCATAGCTCAGGTGGGAAAAGTGTGAGCACAGATATGTGCTCTGATATGTGGCCTTCCAGCTTACCTTAGGAAGACTCATGAGCCTTTAAACAAGAGCACAAGTCTCATGTGCAGACATACATGAAAATATTAAGAGTTTGTGTAATTCATATCTTCACATCCTCCAAGGATGTGATAAGGTTTGCAAGAGAGAGAGAGAGAGAGAGAGAGAGACAAAGTAAGATCTTTAAGTGGAAATTAAAAAATATTTTAAAATACAGAAAGAGAGAAAATATCATCAAAAACATCTGTTGTCATTTAGTCACGGTGCATTTAATTTTACTTCCCTTGGCCATAACGGCAAAGAGGGAAATACGTCATGCCGTAATTTCCCATTGTCTGATAGAGGGGAACATGCCTGCTCATCAAGAGAGCTTTTGTTTTGTTTTGCTTTGCTTTAATTATGAAAGAAAGTTATTGCTTGATTCCATAGATGGGGGCCCTAAGCCACACGCTGGCCAGTGTCCTCACCAGGGACTGTGAGAAACTGGGCCCCCTGCCCCCCCAACATGGGTCCCCTTCTCCCTTGGGGAGAGGTCCTGCCCTGGTGGCTCGCGGAGCCTGCTCCAGCCCAGTGCCTGTGTGAACCTATGGGGTGGGGGGGACTCTCGGACGGCCGCAGGTCCAGGCATGGCCTTGCTCACATCTTGCTGTGCCCCTTGCGACTGTTAGTGTGATGTGTCAACTTGGCTGGGACAAGGGGTGCCCAGACATCTGGCCAAACAGTACCCCAGGGGTGCTATGGGGGTGCTTCTGGAAGACTGGCATTTGAATTGGTAGATGGGATCACACACATTGACGCATCTCATGGGGGTGAACCCTGTGCAACCCACTAAAGGACCAACAAAACCAAGAAGGCCAACCATCCTTCAAGGAAGAGGGACTCTGCCCGCCTGCCTGGGCCCCTGGTAGTTCTCTCTCTGAGGGGGGCAGGGCAGGACCTCCAGCCCAGCTTCCCTGGGTCCCCAGCTCTCCATGCTCCCCGCAGATCTTGGGACTTGCCAGCACCAGAATCACACAAGCCGGTTCCTTATCATAAATCATGTTCCGTATGTGTAAGTACCTCCTTTGGGTTTTGTTTCTCTAGAGACTGTGAACACCCCATCCAGGAGTCCTGGAGGGCTCAGTGAGGGGCCTGAGCTCCTGTACCCCCACTCCCACATCTATCTCCCTGCAGAGACCAGTTCAGGAGCATCAGAGGCCCGTTTCTGCAGGAAAGAAAGAGGCCAGGGCCAATACTGGGAAAATTAGAAAATCAGCCGAGCCTCCCCTGGAGGCAGGGGCTTCCTTCTTTCCTGCCTTGATGGGACTGTCTCCCACCCCTTTACCTTTCCTTGGTTCCTGCTCCCTCTCCCCAAGCTTTAAAGGGAAGTTTGAACAAAGTGTGTCCTTTTATCACAAGGTATGTGTTTACTCTTTCCATGAACATTGTCAAGTCTTGGCCATAGAGATATCATGGTGCTCCCTGGAGACCGTGGGCCAGGCTGTGCTGTAAAGTGCAATAAGAGTATAATTCTGTCCTTTCAATCACTTTCTTGCAATAAAGGCCTCCCTCATCACAGTGCCCAGAAGCACCCTGGGCAGGCCCCTGGGGGCATATCTTCCTTTCAGGGACCTGCTACAGAAGGGCTGTCTAGGTGCCTCCAGGCAGGGGCAGAAATGAAGGGAGGCCCCGAGAAATAGGGCAATTGTATTGTCCTGAGGCAATGACACCTTCACGTTTTCTGGCTCTGAATCTGCGGTTCAGTATGTCTGAATTGGACCTGACACATATTTTCAACCTACTCTGATTTGGTCCTGATTCTACAGAAAAGGGCAATGTGCTGTGAGGAATCCTGCGCTGGTGGAGCCTGGCCAGGCGCTGTCCCAGTGAAGCAGCCCTGGACAAAAGGCGTCAGCCACTGGGTGGCTTGGTCCTTGATCCACGCCGTGAGATTGTCACCCTGTTCCTTTGAACTCTCTCTAGCTTGGCATTCTGTCTCAGCTTCAAGCAGGTGTTTTGTTGTGGCCATGAACGCAGCACTGGCTGGGGCCTTTCAAGTGTGCCGAGTATGCGCGCCAACGTCGCCTACAAACCTTCCCCGGGCAATGAGCTGACTGGATGAACCTGCCCCCAGCCACGCTAATCTGGCTCAGGGACATCCAAGCACATGAAAGCCTTTGGAAAAACTCACACTTTTAATTGATATACTCTGCCCACTGCAGACGGCCTCTGTTTTTGATACAGCAGTTTGGTTGTGCATGGAGACAGTCCATGGAGGCTGGATAAGTGAGCACAGGCACCTGAGTAGATGGGAGCAGAGGTCCCTGCAAACAGCAACCAGGGGAGGAGCATGGGGTTGTGATCCTGAGACCAGTATGGTGATCATTTCCGTGTCAGTAATATTAATGCATAATTCACAGATTATTAAATTCTAGCTGGAAGATGTTTGTATTTTGAATCACTGATTCTTTTCCCTAGAAATTTGATTTGGAATTAAATGCTAATAACAGAGTTGAGTGTTTCGATTCCTTTTTCATAGACATCTTTGTCGCCTAGGAACTGGATATCATTGCTGAACAAAGGAAGTCCCACATTTGGGTTGAGCAGCTGGGGTCCCCACTTTTCCTGTGTTGATTACAGTTAATTTACTCTGCCAACATCTGTCTTAAGAAAAAGAATAGGATATTCATTTTTCGATTCCCTGGGCTAGAAGTGGACAGAGAGTTTACTTTGACGCATAGTTGGGCAGCTTACAGTCCAAGGCGTATCTGGAGACGTGGTTGAGAGAAGTGAGAAGGCAGGGCAGCCGGTGTGGGAGCCGCAGTGGGAGCAGCAGCGCCCCGCTCGAGCTTCCCGCCCCCAGCGCTCTGGCAGGTGCACTGGTCCCTCCAGCAGGGGGGCTATGCAAGGAGGTCACTTTCCTGCAGTCCCAGCTCTGCTTATTTACACTGAAAACAAAACAAGACCACCTGGCATTCCAAACAAAAGGCCTAGAATGGAACTTAGAACTAAGTAATTTTCTTAAAAAATGGTATTTTTCTAGTGTTGAATTATTTTTTAGAAAGTGAATTTATAAGGGAAAGGAGGGGAACTGAGAGGGAAAAATTAGAGAGGGGAACAAACCACAAGAGACCCCTAACTCTGGGAAACAAACAAAGGGCTGAGGAAGAGGAGGTGGGCAAGGGTTTGGGATCATTGGATGATGGGCACTGAGGAGGGCACGTGATGGGATGAGCACTGGGTGCTATACTACATGTTGGCAAATTGAATTTAAATTAAAAAATAATAAAATAAAATAAAAAAACACAATGGTATTTTACACCCAATTTAGTATCCGAAATTTTTCACAATATTCTCACGTAAGTATGCTTATGTCATTAATCACTCATTGTGTTTTTAAATTTGTTGCAAAATATTCTATTATATGGACATATCAAACTCTATAAACTACCCCTATGTGGCTGCTATTTTTTTTAAATAAAAAAAAAACCTTCCTAATTAAAAAAAAAAGTGAACTTGTATCTGAAGATGGGTTTATATCTTCCTCCAAGAAAGAATTAGTGTAAGACATGAGTTCTAATTCCCAGTTAAGTAATGAGCCACTGAACTCTGGCAAAGCTGAAGGTTTCATAACCTGAAAGAACCAAGACTCACTCATTGGAACTTTGTGTATTTTCATGTGAATTTTCTTGTTTAGTGTCAAGCTTTGGTATCTATCTGAACGGAGACAGCACAGAATCTTATCCGCCAATGAGGTAAAGGATTATTATTGTGAGCCATACAAGTACTAAAGTATCAAGAGCACATTTTAAAAACTTTTAAAACATCTTTGAACTTTATTTAAAATAAAAGATTTTCTGGTAACATAAGGAAACAAATTATCCGTGGTAACAGATTTCACATGATTGATCTCTTGAGTCCATAGTAATAACCATCCTCCATGGATGAGGATTGAGATTCCTCCGGGAATCATAATACCAGGTTACCTCATCACATCTGCCCCACAGCTTTTTAGTTCCTACCCAGGTTTACTAGACATCTGGGTTATGATGATTACACTAGAGATATTCAGTAGTGGGCTACAAACTCAATTCTGCAACTAAATATCAGGAAAAAAATATATGGCACTATAGACGAAAGGTTCATGCATCCTCAGAATTCAAATCCTGTACTCCTCACCCCCATGGGATGGTATTTGGAGATGGCTCTGAGAGGGGTTTAGGTCATGAGGAGGAGCCCCGTGAATGTGATTAGCGCCCTCATAAAAGAGACCCCAGAGAGCTCCCTTGCCCCTCCTACCATGTGGGGATAGGCAGGGGCTCTTGCCGGACACCATAATTGCCTGGTCTTTCATCTTGGACTTCCAGCCTCCAAAACTGAGAAAAACCTATTTGTTGTTCATAAGCCCCCACCCCACCCCTTTCTATGGTATTCTGTTGCAGCAGCCCAAATGGATCCAGACTTATGGAAAATAGTCAAGGTCGGTTTTTTGTTTTTTTGTTGTTGTGTTTTTGGTTTTTTGGTTTTGCTTTTTTTTTAATTTTTTAATTATTTATTTATTTTGCTTTTTGTGCATTGTGATTTTTCCCCCTTATCTAGGGCAAGTTCACTTCCTTGTTGGAAAGTATGTATTATAATTTGATTTCTGGGGAGAATGAAGTTGGTTGCCCGTTGCACATTAGTCTCTATTTTGGAGGGCTGGGTGCCTCCTGAGAAGAGAAGATCAGTCCTAGGGTATCAGGCAAGGACCCAGCAGCCCTGCCCATGGTTCCCACGGCCCCTGCTGTGTTTACAACACATCTGCCCAGGCCACCAACCCTGCCAGCCCAAGGGTCTCTAAACCTGCCATTGTCCCTATATCCCTAGGGAGGGGAAAGTGGTAACAGGGTGAAGAAATAGCATCAACTTCCCGGACAGAAAACTCTATAATCATTCTCTAACCTTTTAGAGGTCACTGACCCAGGTATCCTCAAGTTTGACTCATCCTTATCACTGCATGGTCTGTATCACATAAATTCGATAGAGCAGAAGAGACTTTGCTCATCTGCTCCAGCTAGACAGTGTAGACCCTAAATCACCTCCAGCCCCCACCAATCCCCTCTGGCTGGAACTCATCCTCCACCACTAGCCAGTGGTCTTCAAACCTGCAAGTGTGATCTTACTGTTTTCTGCCCACAGCCCTCATCCTGGACGATAAAGTAGGGGGCAATAGGATGAGGGTCTATTAGGATGAGACTCTATTAGGATGAAGGCCAAAACCCTACCCAGATTGACCAGGTTCCTGCATGAATGCACCCTGGGCTGATTTCAGCTCTTCCCACGGGCTCTCCACTCTGTTTCCCAGCCTCTACCTGCTTTGGTACACGTGGGGGGGAAACCACAGCCGCCTCTCAGGACTTGCTCACACATCCCCATTTGGGACCCCGGCCCCCCACTTCCTTCCTTGGCTAACAAACTTGCAACCTTCAGGGTTCATTTCAAAAACTCCTTCTTCAGGGAAGATTTTCCTGACTATGTCATCACCTCAAACCACATCCCACTGCCCCTCATATATTTTCACAATATCATATGATTTTCTGCCTTGCGAGGTATGACTTGTGAATATGTTGCCACTTTTGATTACTTGCCTTTCATGTCTGTATCCCAAACTGGAGCATAAGCTCCATGAGGGCAAGGTCTATTTCTCTTCTACTTTTCTCATGTCCCTGGCAAATGACATCGATTGGGTGGAAATTGAACAAATGGATGACAGTAGGCAGGAGGGGGAGAGGAGAGTGGGAACTCAAAGGTGACACACAACAACCCCCTCCCGTGCCCCCATGTCCACCGTCAGCAGGTGCAGGAGAGCTGACAAGGGGACACAGGTGCAGACTGAGATGTGGTGCAGCTGGGGCCACCCCGAGGGAGGCCATCGGTCTAGTCCAGCTGACATGACAGGCAGTGGATTGTATTAGAAACTTCAGAGGAAGAAGAGTGAGGGAGAGAAGGAGGGCCAGCAGAATGAGCCTAGAGACTCAGCAGCTGTATGAAGAAAGGAGGGAAAACCAAAGGGAACACCAGGATTTTGCTCAGTCAGGTGAGGAATGAAGAAGCATCCTTCACAGAAATGAAGAGTTGGGAGGAAGAGCAGAGTCCTGGGAGTTTTAGATGCATTCTGTTCAAGGTTGTGAGACTCAGAGGTCCGGCTGGCACCTGGGATTCATGTGCTTAACATTGGATGACTCTGATGTCGCTTGAAGGTCCTGCACACAGAGGTGGTGGCAGGAGGTGGGGTGGACGGCATCCCCTGGGACACAGCACAAGAAGAGAGGACGTGTCAGAAGCGGGGCTGATGGGAGGGCTGGCGGAGCAGGGCAGGTGGCAGGGTCCTCTCCTGGGGCAGGTGGGGAGACCACCTGTCAGCGGCCTGATCTGAAGGGGAAGATGCCTGATCTGAAAACTTGGCAGGAAGTTGGGCAGTCCTGGTCGGTCCATTTCAAAAATCCGGGCTAGAAGATGGGGGTGGGGGGCAATGGGTCTGCACCCTGGGGACGCTCTGGCCAAGGGCTTAGGGGGGACAGGGCAGAAGCCAATACCTGGGGGGCTGCTGGGGGCACTTTCAGATGCTTGGCCTCAAAGGACACCAAGAAAAATATCTCTCCCTCCCAGAGGTACCGATGAGAGGAGGCCGCCGGGCATGTGGAGTGAAGCGTGGGCAACGTGGTGGAAACCGAGCTGGAGTCAGGGGGTGGTTTGGGGGTGGGGGTGGGGGAAGCAGGTGCCTGCATGGGCCTGGCTCCACCTCGACCAGGATCCCACATCCCTCCAAGAAATCTGGGATTATGATGGTGCCCTTTGGGTTTCTCCCCTGGGGCTGTGAGCTCTCTGAGGACCGGGGCCAGCAGAAGCCCCCAAAGTCAACCAACATCAAATGAAGTGAAAAATAGGTGAATCCCTAGACCAGCCTGGCATCTAAGGACATTGAAGTTCCCTCTGCTTATCTGAGGGTCAATGGATGCCTCTGGAAAGCGAGGAAGAAATTTTTATGTCCACATCCTTTGTTTATGGGGTCTTGCGAAGAAAATGGGAAAATGCAAGGTTGCGTCCAGGGAGCGGGATTTCAGGTCAGAGGGTTTTAGAGGCAAGGCAGTTCCGCTCACGCCCAGCCTGGTTGAAGGACACGTGTGTCCGGCACTCCTCGTGGCTGGTGGGCAACATCTGCCCACGGCAGGCTCCCGGGATCCGGTGAGGACGACGGAGGGCGGGCAGCTGCTCTGCTTGCCTCTGGTCCTTTCCTGAAGGGACAGGAGTCCGTTTCATGAAGTGACCAGACAGCCAGGCAGGCTCTCGGGGCGGTGACCCCCCACCCGCCAAGCCTGGGAAGGCCGCACCCAGAGGGACGCGGGGAGGCCTCGCGCTGAGTCAGGCGGGCTCCTTCCCAAGGACGGTCGTGCAGCAGGTCCAGGAGACTGTGGACGAGACTCGGGGAAGGCACTTCCTCTTCTTAAGGGAAAAAAACAAAACAAAACAAAAAAAAAATAAGTAAAGTAAAAATTTACCTTCTGCCTGAATTTAAACAATAGTCCACCGAGGTCATAACAGCAGACGAGGCCGCCTGGTCCTCGACCTCCGGCGGTGCCTTGGCATCGCGCTGGGCGCCGTGTGGACGCGGGCTGCACCTGCTGGAGAACCCGGGCTGAGGCCCGAGCCCTGGAGCCCCCGACGCGGCCCTCGCGGCAGAGACGACCGCCCTCGCTCGGCCCTGGGCGGTGGTCAGCTTTTTAATTAGCGGCCCGCCGCCTTCCTATCGCGGGGGCAGAAATAATTGCTTCATTGTGGAGGAACCTGTAAAGGCAGCCACATGGGAAAGTGCCAGGGACAGATCATTCCGGGGCTTCTTTATGGACTGTTTTGTAAATAAATCATACTTTTTAATTGCTCTGTCAGAAGGGTCCTCCTTTGAGCACGAGGCGACCGCGGCTACTGTGGGAGCGCCACAGGACATCTGTCTGGTCTGGCCAAGGGCTCCCTGCACTTGTACTCAATATCCACAGCGACCTCTCGGATTCCATGGACATAGTAACAATTAAAAGCACACAATGGCGCGACCATGTTCACCGTGACAGAGGCAGGTTGGCTGCTTCCCATAACAGCCTCCCGGGCGAGCAGAACAAAGGGCCCAGGCCCATCTGCACCGGCGCTCCGCGTGCCTCCTGTTCCAAAGGCTGCGCTCCTCCTCCAGCGCCCCGGGAAGCCCCCGCGCAGACAAAACTCCCAGGTCCAGAGGAGCCCGGCCCTGACATTAGTATGATAATGAATTCTGGATGCCTCTGATAGACACAACAAAGGGATGGGATCTTGGGATGGTAACTTAGCAGATCGGGGACTCAGCTTTGTGCGGACTCTGTGTGGATACTCCGAACCCACTCGAGGATCTGGGGCAGGCAGGGTGTGTATGGGGGGGTCCCTTTGCTCGCCTCTTTCCTTCCAGGAAGGGTAAGGAGGTCAGAGTTCATGTGGTTCTGAGTAGGCAGGGAAGTCCGGTGCCCACCGGAGCTCAATGTGTCTCTCTGCACAGCCGAGTCACCCATGGGTCCCCTCATGCACCTGTCACTCCACTCCCAGGGACGGGCTGCGCTCCAACACACACCTCTCATTTCTGCCAAAGGAGGAGAGAGAAAGCATCACGGTGGGTTCGGGAGGATAAGGCCCCCAAAGCCAGCCTCCTCCAGGGAAAAGAGTTTTCTTCCTGCCAAATCTCTGCAAACTGGGTCTCCAGACACACTTGCATAGATGATCCATGGCCCCCAGGGAGAAGGCCAGATGTTCTGGGGGGTGCTGGAAGGTAGGATTCCCAAGGACGGAATGCGAGGGACCCACTCTGTATGTGGACACTTGGATGGCATGTCCCAGCCGACACTCTTGCTTCTCTCATGCAGTCTCTTCAGTTCTAGAATTGAAGTAAGGCTGACATAGATTTCTGAGGTCCAAATGTAGGCAAGGTGGATGACAAAGAACTATCACCATCACCACCAGAAAGCACGCCTTTGACGAGAAGGGTGGGGAGTGGGAGTTGAACCTGGTGTCACAGCAAGTCCCCAAGCGCGGTGGCACCAGTCCTCAGCAGTTAACAACTATTATATAAACAGAATGGAATGCGCCCGGTGTTCTGACTGATGGAAAAAACCCGGTCACTAGCCACTGGGGGATGCCCGGTGCCCTCACAGCGCTCCAGCTGCGACCCAAGTGTGTTTCCATAAAAACTCAGTGCTCTTAACGAGGAGTTTGATGGCGTGTTAACAATCTTCAGCTTCAAGTCGAGCTGTTAACCAACAAAGTCGTCATTAACTGCTGGTAATGACCGCGTTTCTTGGGATTATTGCTTAATTATGAACTTGATCGCCAGAGTCCTGCCTCCTGACTCAGAAAGTATTTTTCCATCATAGTGGCTCACCACAACCTCCATCTCTCCAGTTGAAGTGGCGGGAGATGCTGGACCGTGGTGGCCGGCACTGCACTGTCCCGAGCCACTGCCTGCCTGGCCCGGTCTGGCTCAGATGGCTTTCCAGGCTCGAGGGCCAGTGTTCTCTGGGGACAGCAAACACACTCAAGGTGCTGGTAGGAAACGATTTCTTAGGGATGTAGATTCATTGTGAACAAGTAGGTCTGTCCAGTGGGGCGATTTTGCATCCCAGCTGCCAAAATGAGCCCCCAAAACACACACGCACACATCTGTATGTCCAGGCACGGACTTACAGATAATGTCAGAGGACCTAACCTCTGATGCTCTGCGGGGAGGGGTTCACTCCCAAGCTCATGTCACTGGAAACCAAGAGGCACGTGGATCCTCTCAGGCGGTCCCACCTGGGACCGTTCCTGGACCCACAGCCGTGACTCTCCCCCAAGAGGTACTTTAGGTGGTACTTCCCATGTCAGATTCAATTGAGAGGGTCCACAGATGAGGCACTTGTTGCTTCTTCTCAGCCCCGGCCCTTGCGGTGCCCTCGGCCACTGCAGGCCACTCCCTTCCAGAGTGACCTTTCTGAATGGCTTCGAAGTTGCAATTTCCAATGACTACGTGTAGCCGTGTATCTGCATGAAATAAAGGCTGTCGTCTACAACTCATTCCTTAGCTCTGACTGAAGGAGGGCATTGTCTGCCCCGCTGGAGATGCGATCTTTAACTCCACATACTTTACTACTCTTAGCCACCTGGTCTTTTAACAGAGCACCGCACCGTCTTCTCCCCGGAACTACTCTGGAACCCGCTTGGTGATGGGCTGCATGCTTACCCCCGAGTCAAACTACAAGTGGCTTTTCTTTATGGTCTTTGTGAGCACAAGCCTTTGTGTGCCTCGCCAGCACCATGGGCACGCTCGGGGAGAGGTTTGTCACAGAGGAACACAGAGGACGTGTCCCTACTGATAGGTACTTCAGAAAATTTCCTTCAGAAAATTTCCCCTGGGCTACTTTCCAGCCACCCAATACCAGTGAGCTCCCTGTTCTTTTTTTTTTTTTTCTCTCCCTGTTTTTTTTTTTTTTTTCCTGATAGGTACTTGTTGGTGACTCGCAAGAGGTCCTTGTAGTCAAAATCAGCTCAGCAAGCCCAGCTGTACCCAAGCGGGGAGCACCCCGAGGCCCTCCTCCATCCACCTCCTCCACCCCTAGTCCTGAAGGAGCGTAGGGACAGGGGCACTGGCAGGGAGTGGGTGGCAAGCCTGGCCCCTGGATAGAGGAGCATTGTGGAGAGGCTGAAGGTGTGAACTCAAAGGTGATGAATGGCCTGGGTCCCTCTCTTATGACCTCAGCCCATAGGGGAAGCTAAAACTTAAGTGAAGAGGATTTCAAAGGCAGAATGGGACACGGGTTCCTCCCATTCCTCGTGGGACTCTGGGAGGGCGACACCCCAGGCCACCCCAGCCACCTGGCACTGAGCTTGAGGATCCGGGGAGGCCCCCAGTCCATGTCTCCTGTACCTCCCTGGGCTCCACCGGGTGTGGACGGGGACCAAGCTTGCTGGGAGCAGGACAGAAGGTTGCTGGTGCAGAGTGAGGAAGAAGAAGACTGCTGCCCCAGCCAGGCCCTGTGTGTCACAGCAGCCCGTGGAGAGTCCCTCAGAGGGCCATGGCCAAGGGGGAAGTGCCCTGGGCTCTATCCTTGTGCCAGATAGAGACCCAATGAGGAATGACATCAGCCTAGGGCCAGCAGGTGCCAGGGGGCAAGAGCTGAGCAGGGACCAGAGGGTGGGATTCTCATTCCCTGGGACCCTGACTTTCCCCAGTGACCCAGGAACGTGATCTACCCATTGCTCCATGTCGGTCCATCTGATGGCAAGAAGCAGGTGGGAGGCTCCCTGGGGCTGGGGAAGGGAAGCAAAGGGACTGGTGACATCATCAGATCAGCCTGACCTTGACGCCCTATTGGCTGTTTAGCCAATTCTCATTCGTCAGTTATCAGAACAACAAAATAGGCCATTAATTTTTTGGCACATTGGCTTGAACTGTGCATTGAATTACGCACCTGTGACCCTTGATGTCTTTACAGACACCTCTTCACCGTCGCGCCCACATCTCTCCCCGCTGCATGCTCAGATAGGAAAGGCATAACTGACACTCTCCTGTCTCTGCCCCTTGTTTGTAAGAAGCTACTAGCATGGATTTAGGAGAAACTATTTTGCAGACACATTTCTCTGTGCCAGAATTAAATGAAAACAATATTAAAAATGTCTTTGAACGTGTTCCACAAATTTGAAAGAATATTTATAAACCATGCTCAGGAACACACTCTCTCCGGGCCTCCCTGTGAATAGCAGGCTGGATTCATCTGGTGAAGAGGGAACTGCAGGCCCAGCACCTCTGCCCTGCAGCCGCCACCGCTGCCACGCACCTGCCCACAGCCTCACGGTGAAGACTCCACCCAAACCATATTTCAGGCAATTAGTGTCAGCAGTACGTACCGTGCACTTGGATTCTTACCCTTAATGAAATCAGCTAATATTGGAGTTGAATAAATATGCTATAAACCGCCTGAAGGTAAAACTAAGAACACCCCTACCCCCGCCCCCATCTCTCCCTTCCTATCCCTGGTCACCTGAGCTGGGCACATTTCACAGGAATGCAACAGGCACTTGCAGACTATAGAGTCACCGAGACAAGCAGTAGGGCTGTTTTCTGCAGAGGTGGTATTCATGATTTTAGGCCACAGAAACACTATATTCTGGAAAGAATGGCATGTTTTCAATCAACTCCTCACAGCAAACAGGCATGTTAGAGTACATTGGACATAAGGTGGCGATGCGTGCATCCACATCTTCACACTCACATGTTTGTAGTTGCAAGAATTTACAAATTGTACAGACATCGTAGTTATATGGGAATCTCATTTACATTAGGTAAGTCTGGAACAATGGGCTTCTTCTAAATTTGCTTACATTCTAAACTTGGGTATTTTTTCCTTGCATTTTCTCCATGTCGTCTTGAACATCACCTGCAGCCATAGGGAGGGGGAGCTGCTGGGCTCTCATCAGAAGTCAGAACAGTGACAACAACCTTAGTATACAGCTTAGTCTGTGTGGTCGTCTGGCCCCTGGGTTGTGGCTCTCCAGAGGGGCCAGGGGGGCCCCTGCTCTTCCTTGGGCCCCAATACAGCCTCCACTCAAAGAACAACATAGTTGAATGAACACAGCTTAGGATCACAACACTATATAGAATCTGAATATTAAAATATTTGCATGGAGGGGCTTCTGGGTGGCTCAGTGGTTGAGCACCTGCCTTCAGCTCAGTTCGTGATCCTTGGGTCCTGAGATCAAGTCCCACATCGGGCTCCCTGCAGGAAACCTGCTTCTCCCTCACCTATGTCTCTGAGTTTCTCTCTGTGTCTCTTGTGAATAAATAATTAAAATCTTTTTTAAAAATAAAATATTTGCATAGAGCCATGAAACATTTCTTCTTTGTATGATAACCATGATAGAGAACACTCTGCATTTTTTGAAAGACACAACTTTTCTTTAAAAATAAAACATTTCAGATTTCAGGTTGTACTACAAAGCTGTGGTCATCAAGACAGTGTGGTACTGGCACAAAAACATAGATCAATGGAACAGAACAGAGAACCCAGAAGTGGACCCTGAACTTTATGCTCAACTAATATACGATAAAGGAGGAAAGACGATCCACTGGAAGAAAGACAGTCTCTTCAATAAATGGTGCTGGGAAAATTGGACATCCACATGCAGAAGAATGAAACTGGGCCACTCTCTTGCACCATACACAAAGATAAACTCAAAATAGATGAAAGATCTAAATGTGAGACAAGATTCCATCAAAATCCCAGAGGAGAACTCAGGCAACACCCTTTTTGAACTTGGCCACAGTAACCGGAGAAGGACAAACAGTGTATGTTCTCATTCATTTGGGGAATATGAATAATAGTGAAAGGGAATATAAGGGAAGGGAGAAGAAATGTGTGGGAGATATCAGAAAGGGAGACAGAACATAAAGACTTCTAACTCTGGGAAATGAACTAGGGGTGGTGGAGGGGGAGGAGGGTGGGGGGTGGGGGTGAATGGGTGACGGGCACTGAGGGGTACACTTGACGGGATGAGCACTGGGTGTTATTCTGTATGTTGGTAAATTGAACACCAATAAAAATTAATTTATAAAAAAAATAAAATTAAAAAAAAATAAAAAATAAAAATAAAACATTTCAGGGGCAGCCCCTGTGGCGTGGCGCTTTGGTGCTGCCTGCAGCCTGGGGTGTGATCCTGGAGACCCGGGATCGAGTCCCACATCGGGCTCCCTGCATGGAGTCTGCTTCTCCCTCTGCCTGTGTCTCTGCCTCTCTCTCTGTGTCTATGAATGAATGAATAAACTCTTTAAAGAAAAAAAAAATAAAACATTTCAAACATATCAGAGTCAAGAGCATCATTTTTAAAGGGAATTACTCATTTTTTTTTCTTCTCCTAGATTTACCTCACATTTTCTAATACCCTAAGGTGCAATGTTAAGAAACCACGTACTTCTCTATCTGTAGCATGAGGGAAGGCACAACAGGTGCTATTGTCATGTGATTATTGGGGGCATATTAATTATTGACTGAGTGATTTTGTGATCTCCTGAGTTGTATAGCATATGCTTTATAAAATTATGAGACAGAGCAAGATTTTAGTTCTTTGACATTGAATAATAAAACTATACACTGGTACATAACTAAAAGTTATGCAACCACCACGTTTTCAGGAAATATGAATGTTTTAGTGAGTAAGAAAACCAGCAAAATCAGCTATCTTGAGAATATGAAAATATTATGCTTTCAGCCCTATGAAAAGTATCCTTATTGTATAAGTGTTAAAAAAAATCATAAAGGAGTACCTATCATCATGAGGGATGTTGATAACTATTGTATTTTTTTCCTTACGTTACATTTTGCTCTGGATCTCAAATGTGACTTGAAAATAAATTCATAAAACATGATTTCCTTATATATATTGTCTCAAAATCAACACAATAACCATCTTTAAATCCCAAATTTAAAACTTGAGCAAGGTGGTCATACTGGACACAAGAGTTAAAATCATGAAACTGGTAATTCTGTGTAGTCTTATGTCCTAGATCTAAAGGAACCCAGATCTCATAAGCCAAGAGAAATAAAAAGACAAATGAATAGTGATGCTTACCTTCCATGCATGCCCCCCGTTAATGTATAAAGCCTCTGGATTCTGTAGTAATTATCGAACCATGCTGAGTCTTTGACCAGATTCTGACACCCCTGGGGGCCTGGCTTCAGCTTCCACATGCTGACAATCCACTGGGATCTAAATTCTGGAGGTCAGAGACCATCCCCAGTGCCTGGGACAGTTCCTCCTCACACTCAGGAGGCCCTCGTAAAACATTTATTGAATGAATCCATGGAACCGGAAGAAGGGCCAAGAATAACAAGTAGGAAGGCAGGCACTCAACCACTGAGCCACCCAGGCGTCCCGAGCAAGTAGGAAGGAAAGGAGCTTCCACTGGTTGCTTGGAGTTGGTGGCATTCTTCTTGAAATGAGTAGAAGCCACCAAATTCCTAGTTGATACTCTACTGCCACTCTTCATTGAGGTCACAGATATTTTGGCTTGGAAGATGTAAATCAAGTAAGTATTGGAACAGGAATTGAAGTCCAAATTAGATAAATAGATTGAAAGAAGGTACCTTTCCAACTTAAATGAATTCTCACCTCTGGACCCTGACTAGTTACATTGTGGGATACTGAGAGAAGGTAGGAAGGGCATCACTGGTGTGCTGCAGAGGAGCCTGAGCAGCACAGGGTAGCAGAAAGCAGGGGGAGACCTCAGAGAAGCAGGTGCAGATGCGGTTCTACATAAGAGGAAGGCAGACCGGCAGCTCTAGTTCAGAGAGCAGGACATTGACACTGATTCAGAGGTGGACCCAGGGATGGCCCAGGAGCATGGGGAAGAGGAGTCCCTAGAATTGACCCAGGATCACGAAGATGTAAGGCAACTTTCATCTTCCTTTAGGACAAGAGTAATGGATTTCTAGTTGAGGAACATAACATAGACATAGCTGAGTGACGTCAGCAAAGCAACTGCAAATACTATGTTTTTTTCCTTCTGGACACAAGGGAGAAATATAGATAGCATGGTCATGCACTTTAGGTGGCTCACTAGTTCAAAGACAGCTTCCCAAGGATGTGGTTTACTGACTCAAGGCCTTGCTGCCAGTTCCCATCATGATGCTGTGGATACTGAGGTCAAGCCACCCCTTGCTGAGGTCAAGCCACCCCAATTTTTGCACAGCATAAAGCTTGAAGTAATAATAATTTTTCTGCATGATTAAATATCCAAAACATCTTCACAGTTTCAGCAATGAACTGCATAGAACACAATGGCAATTTCCAGGAGTAAGTGAAGCCTACACCATCCCAGTAGCCTGTGAGTTAGCAGCACTCAGAGAGCTCCTGGGTCCTGGGCTGAAGGTCTTTCCCCAGGTCACTGCTTTGAAAAAGCTGAGCTACCCCAAACTTCAATAATTGAGTAAATACTAAAGCCAAGGCTGCATGGCTCAGGTCAGAGCTGCAAGGCTGTTCTGGGTCCCATGCTCTGACTTTAAGAGGAGCAAAGATGAACCAGATCCAGGGAAGAAAAGAATTGGGCAAAAGAACTCAAAAACAGGTCAGAAGAAAGAAATCAGACCTGTGTGGCTTAAGAGAAGGAGAGACTTGGTGAAGCTCTGGAAAAACAAAGCACAGAAAATGACACTAAATGTCTGAAACTGTGTCAAAAATAGCTCAGTTGAGTTCTGTCTAGTGGCAAGAAGTGGAGCAATCCAGTGGTTGCTTTCAGCTCCACAGAGGAATTTTGATCTAAATAGGGAAAAAATTAAATAAAAAAATTAATAAAGCTGACTGAAGATAAATTGACAACTTTGGTAGGCAGTAGGCTTTGTGGTACTTGAAATGTTTGGGACGTGACTGAGGATGCCTGCCTGGAAGGTTCTTGAAAATCATCCCGTTGCTGGCTTGGTCCTTCATCTATATCCATGCCTTCCAACATGTAGAACGTGTGGCATCAAACACTGGAAATGGGGCCAGTCCAAACTGAGATGTGCCCCCACTGCGAAATACTTAACCAAATTTCAAAGACTCGGCATACACAAAAAAGAAAGCAAAATATCTAAATGGTATATTTTTATAATGATTACATATTTAATTGATAATATATTAACTAAATTGGATTGCATAAAGTCCATTAAAGCAATTTCATTTTTTTAATGGGACTACTAAAGTATTTAAAATTTCACACAAGGCGTATATTATATAGCACTGGTCTGTACAATTTGAAGGGCCATTGGTCTAGAACCTAGCTAGCTATTCAGAAATGTGATTCTTGCTTTAGCGGTAACTATATTACCTGAGAGCATATGAGAAATTCAATATATCCAGCCAACCCAAGACCCACTGAATCAGAATTCTCATTTTACTGTGATTTGAGGTACCCTGGTCTAGATTATAATTGCTTTGCAACATCCTTTAAAGTAGAGAAACCTTTTATTTAGAGGAAATACAGGTGAAAGTATGCTATAAAATAAGTCACTAAGGGACTGTTTTATTTGTGTGTGTGTGTGGATTGTGCACAGTGATTCTGGTGGCTTCTCCCACCCCCACTCACCTCACCCTGGGTCCTGTTGTCTCAATTTAGGCACAGTTTGAAAACCACTGTTCTGTTTCGTTTTTACAGTCTCTAAGGTATCTCAAATCCAGAAATATCCAATATTTCATAATTCAGACTTTTTTTGCATTCCACTTTACTAGAAACAAAATGGCAAGCTCTCCATGAGTGTGGACATGGTTTCGTGGTCTCATCATAACCTTGTCCAGTTCACTGGCTGGCAAACCTGTTCAATCACCAGAGTTATTAGAGAATTTTATTTTTATTTTTTTTTTATTTTTATTTTTTAAGAGTTTATTTATTTATTCATGAGAGACACATAGAAAGAGGCAGAGACACAGGCAGAGGGAGAAGCAGGCTCCATGCAGGGAGCCCGATGCGGGACTCAATCCTGGGACTCCAGGATCATGCTCTTAGCCAAAGGCAGATGCTCAACTACTGAGCCACCCAGGTGTCCCCAAATTTTCTAAATTTCTCAAAAATTATGAAATGTTGACTATGACCTGTTTCTACTGACCAAAGAAAATCCTAACCGAAGCTAAAAGTGTATCAATCTATTGTAATTAATTTCCCAATAGAAATTAGAACGATGAGGGAGCTGGGTGGTTCTGTGATCTGTGTGGCTACTCTTGATTTCGGCTCAGGTCGTGATCTCAGTATTGTGAGATAGAGCCCCACGTTGGGCTCCAGGCTTAGTGGGGAGTCTGCTTGAGATTCTTTCCCCTCTGCTCCTTTCCACTGTGCTCTCTCTCTCACAAATAAATAAATCTTTTTTTTTTAAAGAAATTAGAGCAATGAATTTATTTTGGAAATTTATTTTGTGTGCATGTGTAGGGCTGCCTTGAGTAGGCTAGATATTTTGTATTGTCCTGAAATGATTTTTAAAGATTATTTTATATAAGTATAAAAATACAGAGGCACGATAGGGGCCGATGGCCAGGTCTGGGCTTCACACCTGGCAGTCTCCCTGCACGGGCTTTGCCATTTTTATGTCCTGAGCCTGGTGTCATCCCCTCCTCACATGCTCTGCACCCATCATGTGGCTGGAAAGTCCTCCTGAGATGTCATCTGAAGATGAATGTGGCCACCCAGGGCGTCTCACTAGAACCTAGCATTGCTCAACTCTGAAAAATGCCAGGGAAAGAGGAGTCGGCTCAACAAATGTCAAACATGCCCATGATAGCTGCTCTCCTGTCAGCTCCCGTAGGGTGTCGTTCTGCACAACCTCTGCTTCTAGAAAATTTTCTTTTCCTCTTGGGTGTTGGCAGCCAGAACCAGGGCAGGTGAGTAGGTGAGAAAAGAAATCAGGCTCAGAGAGCCTTTGATTTTAAAGTAGCAAATCAATAGTGGCTCCCTAGTAACCCTCACGCTCAGGCAGTCCTCCAGGCAGCCTTGGTTTCCTTGGCACAGGGCTGCAGGGAACACAGTCCCATCTCCCACGGCCCCGGGAGAGCCAGCTAAGAAGACGCTTCCTCCAGGTAACAGATGGTACAGAGAGGCTGAGTGAAAAATCCAGCTCACAATGTCCTGGGAAGGGTTCTCAGAGTGGGTGCCATCTGGGCCCAGGGGAGCCATTAGATGCTGTAGGAACAGAGAGTGGGGTGGGGAAGGACAGATGAGGCTGGATCCGATGGGGTTGCTGAGCCCCTGGGATGCCCTCCTGAGGTCACAGGGAGCCTTGAGCTCTTCTAAAGGTCTTCCCTGTGTTTTGACAGAGAATCTAGTCTAACCTGAGATGGAGCTCAGGTTGGGTGGCCCTGCTACCACTCCACTCAAGGGTTTGTTGCAATGGGGCAATGGGCAAAGGCACTGTGGCCAGAAGAAGGAAGGAGGGACGTGGAGGAGGATCCCTGAGGAACATGAGGGAACCGCAACGCTCACAGGTGGGTGGCAGAGAGGCAGAGTCGCGGGGTGACTGAGGCTATGGTGTGGCCTGTGGCTGAGGAAGACAGGCAAGGAGCAGGCTTGTTTGCAGCCAGCATCAGGGTCTAGAGGAACATACGAGGCAAAGAGAGAGAGTCAGGTCATCACCAGACCCCATGCGGTATCTGATGACATGGGCACCCAGGAGAGCTCAGAGCCAATGAAGACAGAGCACAGAAGCCAGGAAGGTGGAAAGGACAAAGACAGACCAGGGAGTGTCATGAGGAGGGGCATCAGCAGGTGCTGAGGGGTTGGTGTCTCAGACACTGACCTGCGTGGCCCGGAGCCTGGGATCCACTTGGGGAGCACAGGTTGCCTCTTCAAGAGCACTGACTGCCAAAGGAAAGGGAAGAGCCGGGGTCTGAAGAGGATCAAGGACAAAAAATACAGGAAACGCCCCCCGTTTACCATAAACAGGCTACACTTCAGGATAACCTGCAATTGAGAAGGATCCAGCAGAGAAAGGAAAATGGGATACAGCAAGGAGCAAGTAGGGCTCATAAGAATAATAATGATCTTTTCTTCTTACCTGATTTGTTCAAGAGAAAAAGCTTGAGATGTTTATTTTTTAAACGTTTTGCTCTAGGACCTCCTCAATATTGAAACATCGAGTGATGGGGGTGAGACGTTGTCCACTTGCTGTGGCTTGGCAAAGGGGTGAGCCCAACCTATTGCTGCTTTCACAGACCTCTCACGGGCAGACTGTGGCCCTCAGACATAACTGACTGGAGAAACGAGTACTCTGCCAGGACCACAAGCCTGAGATTTGGATTAGAGAGCCCTAGATTTTTTTTTTAATTTCATTTATTTATCCATGAGACACACACACACACACACACACACACACAGAGAGGCAGAGACACAGGCAGAGGGAGAGGCAGGCTCCATGTAGGGAGCCCAATGTGGGAGAAGCACCTAGTCAATATATGCCTCCAAAGGGTCATCATGTGAATTTAAGGGTAATTTATTCATCCAATACCATGGAAACATTATCTGACCCCAAAGAATTAACTTCTGTTGTTGCCGTTAATGCATATCGTGCATTCACTAACACAGTTTCTAGTTCTATCTACTTATTTGATCAATGGTTTCCTTCAACGTTTCCCTCTTCCCCTAAAAAACCACCCTGGATATTGCTTGATAATCATCTACTGTTATTGTGGCATTTGTTGCCACCAGATCTTAAATAGAAATTTGTTGTTAATTGTGGTAGACATCAGGTTGGAAAATGAGGTTCCTACAATCATTTCTAACACTGTAATATTTTCTTCTGTGCGGTGAATAGGGGAGACCCCTTAACTCGACTTGAACGGAAATATATTTTGGGGCCAGAAGAGCTATCCGTTTTTTTTGTTTTGTTTTGTTTTGTTTTGTTTTGTTTTACAAATGAGAGCACTGAGGTGTAAAGGGCTTGACTACCTTTCCCTGGGCTGAATTCTATTCGAGTTCCAGGTCCCAGGTGGCATTTCATTGGAACATCATTTAGATGTTGCCCCATTTAGAGCATGCACCTGCTGCCACACCTAGGTATTCATCAACTCAACAATTTGGGGCATCCTCCATCATCTTTGGGGAGAGCATCCCAACAGTAAGACAGGGGCAGGGGGGAACGTCCCCCTTGCTCCTCTCAGCCTTGGGGGAAGCTCCAGACCATCCCTCTCCTGCTTGCTTGCTTGCTTGTTTCTGGTCTGCCCCCAGTGACCACCATGGTCTGCAGCCTCGTTGCCCTCCAGAATCACACCGTTCTGTACTGGAATAACCTGTGCAAACCCCCACCTTTCTATTCTACTGACTCTCTTGTGATTATTATTTTCCCTGCTGCCTCTCTTGTGATTATTTGGTTAGCCCCTTCTCAACCTGTCTCTTTACCAGACTGTTTATTTATCGTTTTGAAAGCTTTCCACTTATTGGCCCCTCCGGTCTTCCCAACACATTTGACCGCGCTGACCTCTTGCGCCCCTTCCTGTTTAGAATACCTGGAATGAATTCCAGTTGCAGAGACACCAGCCATTCTTAACCACTCCACTTACCCCAGATTTTCTGCTGCTTCGTTACATTTAAACTAACTGTTAGATCAGCATTTCTATTAACAGTGAATCAGGAATGATGGAGTGATGGTCCAATAGCAACTATTTCTCTCTCACTCTCTGGTGACTCCGCAAGTCCCTGGGTTCCTATAAGGTTTTTTTGTTGTTGATTCGTTATTTTGCTTTGTTTGCAGAAATTGTCAAAATCCATTTTAAAGTATCTTTAAAAAGTTTCTCCTTCAATTTGCATGGTTTTTAGCCCAATCAGTAGATGTATAATTAAACAGCCACACAGACAAGGCTTTGATCCTGATGAAGTATTTCTTTACAAATGAAGCGAGGGAAAAAACTTTCTCTACAAGTCATAGAAATTCCCAAACATCATCAGAGGAGCCCCTGGTTTTAATTTTCTATACACGCCATCCCACCACACCAGGTATTTGTGACTGCCTTCCATGCTGCTCATAAACTGTTATCTCATCTTTGCCAAGCCGATTCTTCTTTGCTCACACTGCGTATGTTAAACTCTAGCTTTCAGATTAATTTTAACCTAGACCTTCTACTACTTTTGGACATAGATTAACCATTGATAATGTTATCATAAACACATCTACAAATATCTTCTTATGGTGATTATTTTATTACCATTTAAATACGCCAGTGTAAATATAAATTAATTCAAGTGATAATATGTTTGTAATTAGGGACTGATAATGTTTAATGCCTCAACACATTTTGCAAAGTGCATTAACATATTGACCTTAAGTGGAAGTGTTTTATATTAGGTTTGGGAAGTGAAGGTTTAAATAAGCTCATGCCATGTATTCATTCATTGAATAAAGCTTTAATATAATGTTGAAAAGTGTTGGTAGGGAAGATGAACGGAGGGCTTGGGAACCCAAAGAAAAAGGAAAGGTTAATGAATTGCTGTGCACACATAACAAACAACTGCATGAAAGACCATGCTTTCCCCTGGAAATATTCAGAGAATTCTAAGGGAGGCAGTGTCTGGGGCCAAAGTCCAACCAGTGATGACTGCTTTGCATGGAGACCTCCATTCTTGGGTCCCTAAGTGTTCCTTGAGGCCCCTGGGCCTTAGATAGGCAACTGGCTTTGCATACAATGAGCTGACATTACTGAATTTTGAATGTAGGTGTACTGAAAATGTTAGCCATATAGTTTAAAGGGTTAGTGAAATGTTTTTGTGAGGTGGTCACCAGTCCCTTGATGTGACCCAAACCCCATCCATCCTTGGTGACCTACAGGGTCCTGCCCTGCCCCCCCAAGCACCATACCCAAGAAGCACAAGAATTGGACCCTGATTGAGGCACCCCAGGCAAGACAGGAGGCACCCAGGTTTTGCTGCTGTAGGTAGAGGATGACTGAGGTGGGTCTAGCTGGACTATGGATGGTGGGACCCCATCCACTTGCCATCCTCTGTGATCAGCAGGGCAGGCCCTGCTGGGAACAGTGGGGATGTAACCAAGCTACTCTTTCTGACTGCATGCCTGGAATATCTCTCTTGGCTCTTTCTAAACGATGTTCCCCTAAACTCTTGCCCTTGAATGCCCTGTATACCTTCCAATCCAGCTGATTTACCTTGCTTTTCTCTGTCCTAAGAATACTCTTTTTCTATCTCTCTTTTTCACTGGGATCCAAGAATTTAAATACATAAACACTGAGAGAGGATGGCTGCCACCCCCTCCAGTGCTGGTTAGGAAACCATCCTACTCTGCAGAAACGATGACCTTTAAAGTGTCCCCTGATGAACAAATAGGAGGAATTCCACTGAAGTTGGGCCATCGAAGCTCAGAGCCCACTGTGTCCTTGCAGGGAAGAGAGCTGAGACCAGCGTGCTGGGCATGTGAGGCTGGTCCTGTGCCCCAAGACTAAGAGGACGCTGAGAGGAAGTGCTTTGTGCACTCTTCTGGGATGTGTATGTTATGGTCGGGCTCTGGGAGCAAGTCCCAAGGGTTCCAGGCAGAGACACGATAAATGCAGAAGTCTGTGTGCAGAATGAAGGGGAGGCTGCTGAGGGCAGGAGGGACTAGGCTAGGATGCTCTGTGGTTAAGAGAGTGTTGAGGGAGGACTAGGTCCCATCTGGTGATGGGAGGAGGCATTTGTATTGGTGGGTTTAGAAGAGAGGACAGGTTGCTTCTGGGTATGGCCCAGTCACCATTGTGACCTTCATGGCTCCAGAGGCTTTAGAAGGAGTTATCACCCTATCTTCTCTCTCCTCTTTCACTTTTCCCTAGGGAGGAGGACAGAACTGGCTGGTGGGTGAATCTGGAGAAGGACCCAGGTATATGCACCTAGCATTTCCTCACCTTTCTTCTGACTTCACCTCTGGGAGCATGTCTGGCATCCCTGGGAATAGCAAGTGCTCCAGGATGCTCTTGGAGGTGTGGGGAGCCTAGTGGTGAAAGGCCACACCTAGTGTTTATGTGCCTATGCGTGTGGGTATCTATGTGTGCACATGTGTGAGTGCATGTGTGTGTGTGATCATGTATGTTGGTGGGGGTCCTTCTACTTTGCTCCCCATGTGTAGGTTGCTCGGTCAGTTTGAGGTACAGCATACAATGTGCATTTGAAGATGTAGCCAAATATTCCTGTTGACTTATCAATAATAAACATGATATTTTGGTCTCCCATTTAGGTTATTCTTTTTATTTCCTAGTTGGTTCAGAATTTGCATAAAGACAAAGGATGCCATTTATTGGGATCCCCTTGGGGCTGGGCTTTAGACAGAGAATGAGGAAAGTCTTTCCAATAATTAAAAAAAATGCTCTAAGACAAGGTTCGGTTTCAGCTTTCTGCCCACAAATCAGATGAACACGAAAACAGCTTCAATCTGGTAGCACCAGGACATGAAGACTAGCAAGCACAAAGTGTCTATATGAGAATACCACCCCAATCCATACTTTATCTACAGGATTTTCACAGATTTAAGCATCAGAATCCCAACGTTTTAAAAATTCAAAATGAAAACGACAGACATTCACTGAGAGCAGAAGTCAGAATAAAAAAAGAACCAGCACCATTAGCCACAAAAAGCTCAGATGATTGAGAGGAGATTATGAGGATGAGCTTCTAGTTATGAAATAAATAAGTCACAGAGTTGGGGGTGTATAGCACAGGGAATATAGTCAGTAAAATAATAACATTGTCTGGGAACCAAGGGGGCTTCAAGTACCGTTTGGAACTGTTGTACACTTGAACCTACTATCACATTATATGTCCATTGTACTTCATCAATAAAAAAAGCTCAGATAATATAATGATTACATCTAGACTATAAAATAATTAATTTGAAAATAACTAAACATACTATTTTAAAATTGAAATACAAGTTAGAAAAGTGAACTCAGCATAATACCCTTTAGTTCCAGCCACTTTGTGGCAAATGACAAGATTTCATTATTTTTGATGGCTGAGAAATATTCCATTGTATATATACCACCCTTTCTTTATCCATTCATCCACCAATGGACATCTGGGCTCTTTCCACAGTTTGGCTATTGTAGACATTGCTGCTATAAACATCGGGATGCAGGTGCCCCTTCAATTACTGTTTGTATCCTTTGGATAAATACCCAGTAGTGCAACTCTATTTTTAACTCTTTGAGGACCCTCCACACTGCACCAGCAGAGTGGCTGCACCAGCTTGCATTCCCACCAATGGAGCATAAAGGGTTTCCTTTTCTCCACATCCTCACAAACATCTGCCATTTCCTGACTTATTAATTTTAGCCATTCTCATGGTGTGAGGTGGTATCTCATTGTGATTTTGATTTGTATTTCTCTGATGCTGAGTAACATTGAACATTTTTTTTTCATGTGTCTGTTAGCCATTTGTGTGTCTTCTTTGGAGAAGTGTCTGTTCATGTCTTCTGCCCCTTTCTTGACTGGATTTTTTTGTTTGTTTTTTGAGTATGGAGTTCGATAAGATATTTATAGATTTTAGATACAAGCCCTTTATCCAATATGTCTTTTGTGAATATCTTCTACCATTCCATAGATTGCCTTTTAGTCTTGTTGACTATTTCCTATGCTGTGCAGAAGATTTTTATCTTGATGAAGCCCCAGTAGTTCATTTTAGCTTTTGTTTTTCCTGCCTTTAGAGATGTGTCTAGCAAGAAGTAGCTACAGCTGAGGTCGTAGTGATTTCTTCCTGTGTTCTCCTCTAGGATTGTGATGGATTCCTTTCTCAGATTTAGGTCTTCATCCATTTTGAGTTCATTTTTGTGTATGGCATAAGAAAATGGTCCAGCTTCATTCTTATGCATGTGGCTATCCAACGTTCCCAACAGCATTTGTTGAAGAGATTGTCTTTTTTTTTCTATTGGATATTCTCTCCTGCTTTGTTGAAGATCAGTTGACCATAGAATTGAGGGTCCATTTCTGGGTTCTATGTTCTGTTCTATTAATCTATGGGTCTGTTTTTGTGCCAGTACCATGTTATGTTGATGATCACAGCTTAGTGATACAGCTTGAAGTCTGGAATTGTGATGCTTCCAGTTTTGGTTTTCTTTTTCAACAATCTTCTGACTATTCAGGGTGTTTTACGGCTCCACACAAATTTTAGGATTCCTTGTTCTAGCTCTGTGAAAAATTCTAGTGGTACTTTGATAGGGGTTACATTGAATGTGTAGATTGCTCTGGGTAGCATAGACATCTTAGCAATATTTGTTCTCCCAATCCATGAGCATGGGATGTCTTTCCATTTCTTTGTGACTTCTTCAATTTGTTTTCTATAAGTCAATATTGGTTTCTAAACTCCATGAAGGATGTGATGTCCCAAGGAAATCCCAAGAAGAATATGATAATGTCATCTTCCAACAGAAATTCAGAGAATGGTTTAGTTCTCCAAGTGTCAAGAGACTTAAAATAAGGATGCCTGGGTGGCTCAGCAGTTAAGCATCTGCCTTTGGCCCAGGGCGTGATCTTGGAGACCCGGGATCTAGTCACACATGGGGCTCCCTGCATGGAGCCTGCTTCTCTCTCTGCCTGTGTCTCTGCCCCTCTCTCTCTGTGTCTCTCATGAATAAATAGATAAAATATTGAGAGGGACAGAGAGAGAGACAGAGAGAGAGAGAGAGGAGACTTAGAATAACTTAGCCATAGAGAAACTCCCCACTGTTGTCAAACAGGAAGGCACCCACCCCTTCCACAGTGAAGAGATCTCCTTGGGTTTGGAAATCAAATCCAATTGGAATATCGCTTCCTCCATGACACAGTCCCTCACTACCACCCCCAGCTTACAATATTGCCCTCCGTAGTCACAGAATTCCGTCCCTTTCCCCTACATGTTGACATTTCTGAATTATGATTCCCAATAAGAGGGGAGGCTCCTTGAAGGCAGGCACTTCTATGCCCTGCCCACTACAGCACACAGCAGGATTTTGATGAATGCTGTTTCAGGTGAACATGGTGAGTCTATAGAGAAGAGAGATGGAGGTTCCAGAGGAAGAGATCAACTGGATTAGTAGCAGCCAGAGCATTTTTAAGAAGGAGATTTGACAGCTCAAATAACTAGATTGTGTCTGAATTTAATAATTGCTTGGGGATTATTTTCTCCCTACATGTCTCAGAAAAAGTGAAGTTTTCTGCAAGCAGTTAATAAGTAAATAATTCCTTGATCTCTGACCATAGCTATGTGAACCTCTGAAACTTGATCGAGCCATTGGTAGTTTCTCTTGTGGCCAAAAGTTGTAACTTCTTAAGGACACTTAAAAGTCATTTCTAGCCCACAGCTCCATTTTCTACTCCCAGAATATTATGAGAGAAGCCTGAGAAAAGTCACATGAGGGATCTACCCAACCTGGGAAGCTTCGACATCTGGCCATAGTCACATGCTGGGTTAATCCAATTATATGGGAATGGTAGTTTTTAAAGAAAACAAAATTCATGCTGAGTTTTGGCAGAACACTTATCACAGTAGATGAGAGACTCCTTTTTAGAAATCACTGGCCCTGGTCATGTAAGTAATTGAGTTTAAATAAACTGGTGCTTTGGAGGTGAACAGTTCAGTTGGCACACAGCGCTGTTTGACAGAAGTGCTTCATGTAATTGGGGAGGGTACAGCCCTCCTGAGAGCACTTAAGCTAGTGCTGGGACCCTGATTCTCTAGCTGTTGGCTGACTGTCCTTGTTATCTTTGCTTCTATGACTCCTCTCCAAACTTATAAATACTGTTATCTGGAGGCTTCTGACTTATTCGGTATAGTAATAGAGACAGTACCCTAAGTGTCAACAAATTACCTAGGCTAGGATGGATATTGTCAGCATCAAGGTGAAATGAGGTCCTGTAAATTTACAACTATGAATCCTAACCAAATGAGGGCTTCTGGGTGTGTCTTCCCTCCATCCATCTTGTCAGTTCCAACTTATCATCATCATCATCATCATCATCATCATCATTGTGTACTTCCACAGGGAAGTTCTCACCAACTTTCATTGAAAGATTAATTTTAAAAAATCACAAATAGATTTGCATTTTGTTTTAGAAAAGTTTTAAATTTATGGAAACATTGCAAAGATAGACTAGACAGTTCCCATATGTCCATGCCTACTTCCCTTTATATTTAATGTCTTTCCTTAGTGTGCTACATTTACCACAATTCAAGAACCAATATTGATTGATATGTGATTATTAACTAAAGTCCACTGTTCATACAGATACCCTTGATTTCCCCTCAGTGCCATTTTTGTGTTCCAGCATTCCATCTAGGATACAATACTTTCTTTAGTCTTCTTGTCTCTTTAAGCTCCCCTTGGGCGCAATGGCTTCTCAGACAGACTGTCCTTATTTTTGATGACCTGGACAGTTTTGAGGAGGACTGGTCAGACAGTTTGTGGAATGTCCTCCTACTGGGATTTGTTGATGTTTTCCTCATGATTAAATTGATCTTATGGATTACCAAGAAGAATACTCATTAAGGTTTACTCCTCCCTGTGAAGTTCTATGAAGTTCTACAGGTTTTGTTAAATGCATAATGTCATGTGTCCACCATTACAATATGATACAGAATATGTATGATTTTTGTTTAAAAACAATCCTCTTGTCTTCACTTATGTGACCCTCCCACTTCTGGAACACTTGGCAACCAAGGATTTGTTTTCCATCCAATTTCTATCTCTATAAGTCACTTTATTCAAAATGTCATTCAAATGAAATTATTCAGCATGTGCCATTTTTCAGTCTTCCTTCTTTTACTAAGCCACATGAACTTAAGAATCATCGTGTCTTCACATGACTTGATAACTTACTTTGTTGTTGTTGCCAAATGATATTTCTTTATTTGGAAAAAACACAATTCGTGTATTCATTCATGTATTGAAAACACCTTGCTTGTTTCCAGTTTTAACAATTACAATCAAAGCTGCTATACGCATTTCTATGTAGGCATTTGTATGAACACAAGTTTTCAAATCAGTTGGATAAATTCCTAGAAGTGTGACTGCTGGATTGCATGGCAATAATGGTTAACTTTGAAAGAAACCAGCAGACTGCCTTCTAAGTAGCTGTGCCATTTTTCATTCTCACCAGATGAATGAGAGTTCCCACTGCTCCACATCCTACCAGCAACTCTGGCATTCTCCCCATTTCAGGATTTGAGAGGTTCTGATAGGGGTGTCGTGGTAACTTTCAATCCCCTGAGGACATAAGACATTGAGAATCTCCTCCTATGCTTCCTTCCTATCTGTCTGTGTCCTCTGGTGAAGTTTCTGTTCATATAGTCTGCCTGTTTTTGTTTGTTTTTTCAAGCTTTGAATTTTAAAACTTACACATCCTCCATCAGATATGTGTCTTGCAAATAGTTTCAGTTTGTGGCTTTCCCTTTACTTTCTCACAGCAGTGTCTTTTGTAGAACAAAAATGTTTAACTTTAACAAATTTTATTCAATTTAATGAATTTATTAAAATTAAATTCTAACTTAGAATTTTTTGTGGGTGGTTTTTTTTTGTTGTTTGTGTCTAAAAAAACATCTCACCAAGCTCTGAGTCAGATGTGGTTTCTATTTTTTTTTTCTTTTAGAAATGTTAGACTTTTACATTTTACACCCAAGTGCATCATCCATTTGGAGTCAATTTTTGTGAAATGTGTAGATTCTATTTGCAGTTATTTTTCTTTTTCTTTGCCTATAATGTTCAGTTGTTCCAGTCTCATTTATAGAAAAGGTTATCCTTTCTCCATTGAATTGCCTTCGTGCTTATATCAAAAATCAGTTGAATATAATTTCATGGGCCATTGCTTGGTTCTCTCTTAAGTTCCATTGATCTGTTGTCCACTCTTTTACTGATACAGGCTTTCTTGCTTACTGTTGCTTTATAATAAGCCTTGAGATCAGATGGTGTGGGTCATGAGAAGACTCAAATATTTTTATGTTTCTTCAGTATCATGTTGACTATTTTTGATATACGGTCTTTCCATATAAACTTTAGAATGAGTTTGTTGATATATATCCACTAGTGTGCAGACATTTTTATTGGGATCACAATGGTATTGAATCTATACATCAATTTGGGAAGATATGACAAAATTGAAACTCCCTATCCATGAACACAAAGTAGCTCTCCATTTACTTAGATCTCTTTTGCTTTATTTCATTAGTGTTTTATATAGTTTTCAACATACATATTTTGATCATTTTATACCTAAGTATTCTCCTTTTTGGTGCCATTGTAAATAGTATTGCCTTTTAACTTAAAATTCCAATTATTCACTGCTGACCTATAGGGAAACAGTGGACTAATGCATTTTGACTTTGTTACATTCACTTATCAGTTCCAGGAGTTTTTTGTTAAATTTGGGAGGTTTTAAAAAATCAGTCATGTCATCTGAAAATAAAACCAGTTTTGTTGTTTT